>NC_060087.1:130676706-131313023 GCF_922984935.1 Meles meles | reverse complement strand
AGGCTGAAGGAAGGGGAGCCCATCCTTTTGCTTTGCCCAGCCCTTCTTCCGCTCGGTTTAAAGGACAAGGACACACGGGGCTCCAGCATCCACACTCCCGCGCTGGGCCTCCTCTTCCGACAGCCCTGACTTCCTGGTCCCAGCTCGCTGATCCCTGACTCAGGCCAGTGGCGGTATCTTCTTGTTACCGTAACCCACACTTACCCTGGGGGCCGCCGTCCCCCCACCTGGCTGATGGTGGCACCTGGCTGCTCCTTAGGGAGACTGGTTTGGAGCTGCGTCTCCCCCACCCAACGCTCCCCCGGGGGCCTCTGCAGCGGCTGTGTCTGAGACCCCCTTTCTCGGGCTTACAGCACCCCCTCGGCGTCCTGCCTTGAACTTTCGCCGATAGCTGGTGGGGGCAGAGAGAGCGGTCTGGAAAGCAGGTCAGATAGAAAGCACTGAATAAGCCAGCGAGAACGAATCTGAACACGTCGCGAACACCACCGACACGGTCAACCCAACCCCACAGGTAAAACCCGGTGGCAGAAGCAGGTGCCCAGCAACCCAGCAAGCTCACTCCTCGGTCGGCGCCGAACCGGGAGTGCGCCGGTGCGGAAGCCCGTGTGCTCGCGCTCAGCTGAAGCCAGCAACTCCCGACATGGCCTTTGCCTTGTGGGGGGCGGGGTGGGGTCTGAACAGACTCTGGGTGCCTGCCCGGGGCCAGTTTACTGCGCCCGAGATGGCTGTGAGGAGCTCCGGCCACTGACGGGGAGGTGAGTGGGAGAGACCCAGGGCCTCCCAGTGTCCCCAGTGAGCAGGCGGCTCACTTCCTGTTCAGGATCCTCTCTTCTTCCTGCCCTCGCTGCCGTCGGCCCCTCCATCTCAGCCCACAGAAGTGGGAGAACGGGCTTTTCCGTCAAAGAGAAGCCAGCGCAAATCCCTGCTCTGCCATTCGCCTCCTGGGTGACCTTGAGTAAGTCGCTTGACCTGCCCGAAGCTCAGTTTCCTCATCTGTGAAGTGGAGGCAACAATGGCGCCCACGTAGCCCCTTCTGGTTGCGCTCCCTGGACACATCCCTTGAGCTCTTGCGACTTTCGTCTCCTCCCCTGTAATATGGGCTAATGATGACCGACCTCTCCAGGCTGCTTATACACGACCCTGACCCTGCGCTCAGAACCAGGGCAGGCCCGAGATTCGGCGTTGCGATGGGAATGAAGGCCGTCGCGGCCACTGGCGTATGCGCTGGGGAGAGTGCGCTCTCTGGGCTCCGTCCTCTTCCTTCACTCCTGTCATGGCTGTCGCAGTGTCGGCATCAAACCCTATATTCCCAAAAAGGAGGAAAGGGTTTGTGCAATTGGAGCTGGAGGGACAGTGGGCAGGCAGAGGTGGCTGGCGAGGAGAGAGACCAGGCCTATCAGGTGGAATCAGCAGGCAGGAAGCAGAGAGCATCTCAGCGCCTCAGCCTTGAGCGCCCAGGACGCCCCCCATAGGGAGCTCTGGGCCCACTGGCCTTGTGCCTGGCTCAGCCTCTGTCCTGCTCCCGAAGGGCTGGGCCAGGGACACAAGAGCGCTGCACTCCCACTCCGGATCTACTAGAACCAAACGGGGTGTGGGGGGGGGACACTGGCAGCCCTGGAGGGCGGCACGGGGGTCCCTTGGCTCTTCCGGCTCTCCAGTCCGCCCCATTCACTCAAGAGCCTCTTCTCCTCACGGAGTCTCCTTCCAAAGAGCCCAGAAACACCGCATCCAGACCCTCACTGAGGGCAGGACCCCAAGCCTCCCCGTCCAGGGGTGCTGGAAGCTGGCACTTCAGTCAGTGGCTTGGGAACCCCAGGCAGGGATGCTGGGGGCCCTCCCACGTGGGCCTCCTGCATGGCTTGGAGGGTCCCGGGAGGCTGAGCTGAAGGCCCCAGAATGCTTCACTGGGCAACAGGCACGCTCATAAAAATACCGAAGGCCGCCGGGGCTGCAATCTGCCATCTGGGCCCTAGGCCTTCCTTGCCCTGCGGCCGGCTCGGCTTACTCCGGAATCGCTGCGCCCTCCGCTTCCCAGCGGAGGTCACTGGCGGGGGCCCTAGGGGGGGCGCTGGGGAGGAGCTCCCTCCCAGGCTTCCAGGGCTAGAGCTGCCGGAGAAGAGTGGGGCCTCTGGGAAAGGTCGAGAAGGGGCCGATCCTCATCACAAAGAAATAAAACGCGGGCCTGGGAACGCTGGCAGGGAGTTGGAGGAAGATCTCGGAATTGAGAGCGGCGGCTCCAGGGGCCTCTCCTGACCTCCTCGCACCCCTGGAGCGTCTTTGGTGGGCTGAAATCGAGGCCCGCGCCCTACCGGACCGGTTGCCTAAGATGGGAGGGATTAGGGGAAGACCCCAGGGACTGGGGAATTCTGCCTCTGGCTGGGGAGCGTCCAGACACCCCACAACCAGGGCGCGGCCGACCGCGTTGCGTGTGGGTGCTCTTCGCTCGCCAGCGCCCTCGAGGACCGGGTGAGGGCTGGGGGCTGTTTCCCCACCCCACTCCTCTCTCCACATCCCAGCCTCCGCGCCCCGGGGGCACCCTCGCCCCGCGATTCCTGCCCGGAGCCAACGCTGCGGCGAGGGCGCCGCGGTGCGGGGCGCTCAGGGGCCAGGGACTACGGGGCTGCGGGCGCAGGTCTGGCGAGATCTGGCGGCAGGGGTCGTACTGAGCTCCCGCGGGAGGGCCACAGAGGGCTTCTGGCCGGCGCGGGACTCCGCAGCACGGGTCCGCGGAGGAGAGGGGAGAGGGCGCGGCGGGGCGGGGCGGGCGGCGGGGGAGGTGATCTCACTCCCTCCTCCCCCGCCTCCCCTGCGCTCCCCTCCCCCTCCCCTGCGCGCACGCCCGCCCCGCCCCGCCGCCGCTGCCGCCGCAGCATCGGCATCGCAGACGCGCCCGGGCAGCGGGTCCGAGGCCGGCGTGCGCGGAGGCTGGGCGGGCAGCCCGAGCGGCAGCCGCAGCGCAGGTAAGCCGGGCAGGCCTGCCCTCGCGCCCCGGCTGCGGCTGCGACGCCCCCGGCCCCCTGGCTCAGCCCTGCCCGGGGTGGGGGAACGAGAGCTAGGGGCGCCACACGGCCAAGCCCGCAGTTGCGGGCGGGGTGGCTGGAGCCCCACCCAGGCCAAGCCCCGGGCTCCGGAGCCGGGCGGGGAAGGAGACCGGGAGCCGGAGCCCGACAGGTGAGGGGTACCTGGGCAACGCCCAAGATGCCGATCGGGAGAGGGACACTACGCGGGGAGTCAGGCAGGGCCTGTGCGGGCAGGTAGGGGCTGAAGTTGGCACATCCCTACGGGAGTGCGCGTGTGAGAAAAAGGGGGCGCGTTGGGGACCGAGTGACCCCCTCCTTGGCCGCCGTGGGGTGTGGCCTGGGCGTGGCTGCCCCTCTTCCCCACTCGAGGGCTCCGTTTGACTGAAAAGCCCGCCGCTGCGTGGTAGGGGTTGGAGTAGGCTGCCCCTGGCGTGGGGGGAGGGGTGGGGGCAGGGCCGGGCGCTGCCAGGCTCTCCGCCCCAAGGCTGGGGGGGAGCGAAGGGGGGCTTTGTTCTCCTCCCTCTCCTTTCCGAACCCCAGTCTGGACTCCCCGGGGCTCCCCTGCAAGCCTGCATCAGGACCAGGGGCTCCTGCGGAGGCGCGGGGTGTGCCTGGAGCCTCAGTTTCTGAAGGCTCTTGCGGCCGAGAAAGGGGCACTGTGTGCAGTCGGCCTGGGCGCCTACGGTGTGCGACAGTGCACAGGGCCTACAATGTGGCTCTGTGGGGTAGAGGTGAGGGAGGGAGGGTCGCAGCGGCTCAGGGCCGGGGATTCTGGAGAGCAAGATGCTCAGGGCGCTGGCCCTGCCCACCGCAGGTCTTTTGCCCGATGCAGATGCCGGGTCTCTGTGACGGGAGGGGCCTGCAATTCTTCTTCCCCCCTCTCTAGGGCAGACTTTGGATTTGGAATCTCTTGGTTGGGGGGGGTGGGGGGGTGGGGGGGCGCAAAGAGCAAGTACAACGTGCTGCCCCCTGGGGGGGGTCTGGAGCCCCGTGCATCATTGCCCGTCTTAGGGAGTCAGTCCCGGGGCCATCTGCCAGCCCCAAGGCGCTGCAGGCCTGATGCCCCCCCCCAAGGAGGTGCCCTGCTTCCAGTTAACTCCTCCCAGAGGGTAGGGGTTTCTGGGCAGCCCCGTGTCATCTCTGCTGACTCACGTGGGCCCTGGCAGTGAATAAGCCAGTCAGCCTTTCTTCCCACCAAGGGCCGCTAAGCCTTATCTTTCTCGTCCCTTGCGGGGCGGGGGGGGGGGGGGGGGCTGGGGCAGGGCCCTGTCTGGGCCTCTGACTCCCGAGCTGCTCTTTTCCGCAGGTGGTGGGACTCAGTCCGGCCCAGCCTCTCGCCTGGCACCGCACCCAGGCAGCACCCACTCGTTTGCCCCCAGGCTCCAGGGGCTGCAGGGGCTCCTGGGTGTCAGCGGCCACAAGGCAAGCTAGTGTCAGGGCTGAGACCGGGAATGTCCTCTGGCTCCTAGTCGTTTCTCTTTGCTGCATTCTGATCGTAGTCTTTCCCTTCACACTTATTTCATGCCTGTGTGTGTGCGATCCCGGAAGTAACGAGGCTTACCATGGTACACTTGAAATATCCAGAAAAGAACAAAAGAAATTAAGGGTTGCCGGTGATCTGATCACTGCTCAGCACACCCCAGCCTCAGTCTCCCCAGAGGCTCCTCCCCCAGTGCCCGGGCCCCAGCCCCCCTGCAGAGCACCCAGTGGGTGCACAGTGCCCCGAGGCGGCAGGGGCCCCTTTCTGCACCGTGATGAGCTCTTCCCTGCCCAGGAGTCCAGCGGCCCATGGCTTGGGCCGTCATTTGCTGGGCGGCTGCCCACTGCCAAGTGCCCACTTGGGCCAGGCTCTGTGCTGCTGATGGGAGAGCCAGGAACGAACCAGACCAACGCCGCCTTTGTCCTCAGAGGGAATGAATTGGTTTTCTTTTCTCCTTTGTGACTCTCTGAAGGGAAAAGGGAAGCAAGGAGTGAGAAAGGGCCTCGTCCGAGGTCTCCTCCTGTGGGTTGTTCTCCAATTAGCCTCTTTCTGCTGCTGGGGCAGGTGCCTTCCGTGCCACACACTTGGGCAAAGGAGGGAGGCGGCGGCCCCACGTGCCACACCTGCCCTTCCCCAGCCCAGTGACTTGGGCGTCCCAGTTCCTTCCCTGTTCCGAGCCTCTGCCCTCTTGGCTATCACATGAGGGTGCAGACTCGTTCATCTCCAAGGTCCCTTTCGAGACCGTCTCTGGTGCCACTCTAGACGGCTGCCACTGGAAAGAAGGGCTTGGGGCGCCGTTGTGGGCGGCGAGGGCCATGTGGCCCTGCAGAGGGGCCCAGCCAGGACTCGCAGCGCCAGGCCAGCTCCCCGAGAACCGGGGCAAAGGCGAAGGGAGCTTTTGCTGGATCCACCTCTTGGGCAAAAAATTGAACAGTTCCGGGGTGAGGGGGATGGGTTTCTGGCATTGTCCTGGCTTGGGGAGGGCATGCGCTAGGGAAGGATGGAGTAGAGGTGGGGGTCCAGTGCAGAGGTCGACCAAGACGGACATCTCAGCCAACTGCCCTGCGCTGCCAGGCCCCCCTAGGCAGGTGGGAGGTGGGGAGACTGCGCTCGCTCGGAGTGCAGGCCTAGGGGCCCCGCCCCAGCCTGTGATTCACACAATGGGGGACGCAGGGGGTCTGATCAGGCCCTGTCTTTGCCCTGCCTGCTCCTCCCACAAGATGGTTCTGGATCTGGAAGGCCGTGTTTGGGTCCCTGGGTGGGGACCTGCAGGGATGGGCCTTCAGCACGCCCTGCCTTCCAGTCTTTTGCCCTCCTGCCTGCTCTGACCTGGCCCATCCTGAACACCTCCCTTCTTCTGCCTGCCCGGCCTGCCCCCTTGCTCTCCCCCTGCCAGCCGCCCAACTCCCTGTGCCCCCCCCTTCCAGAAAGCGTCGCCTGTCTCCTCCCACTCTGGAGTTTGGCTGCACTCCTCCCCTCTCCCTGCCTCTGCCTGTCCCACCCTTCCCCCTTGGTGCCCTGGGCTCGCTCTCTTTGCTTCCCCTTTTGTCTAGCTGCTCTCCCTGCTGCTCCCCTGCCCCATTCCTGATCTCCCTGAGCTTGGCCCCAGCTCTGAGCCTCGGCACCTGGGTGACTGCTCAGCGGCTCCCAGTGCTCCTCTAGTGGGCTCCTTGCCTTGGGGTTGGGCCCAGACTGCCTGTAGGATCTTCATCCGACCTGGACAGTGGACAGGAGGTGCCTGCTGGCCACCAGCCAGAGGACTGGGGGACAGGCAGTTAGCAAGGCCAGTCTGCCTTCTTCCCCGATATCAACAGGATCTCAGTGGCGTCCTAAAGCCCATGGTCAGAGAGGAGGCTGCGGTCCCTCTGCAGGGGAAGGGTCTGGACTGCTGGCCTTTCCGGAAGCTTTTCTTTGTCCAGCGCCCCCCACCCAGGGCCTCAGGAGCTTGCCTGGGCCCTCCATGTTCTCCTCAGGTCCTGAAGCTGCGGAGGGAGCACCCAGCCACTGTCCTCTGGCCCTGAACCCATCAGGGATGGCTTTTTCAGCCTTGGGTTGGGCGGAGGAGGAGGGGACAGCATCCTGGGCTTTGTGCATGTAGCCAAGGGGGGCCTTCTGAGCCTGTCCATCTTGATGTCAGCCTGACTGAGGAGCTCGAAGGCAGGAGATGAGTTCCCAGGAGCCCCTCCCTCGGCCTTCAGGTCTAGAGCATTTGGAGAGGGAATCCAGGCCTCCCGACGTTTGCACGGCCTTCCTCTTTGCATGAGTGGGGCTCATACATCTGGTTGCCTGTGTGTGCATTTGTCTGTGTTCGTGAGAGAGCGTGGGCACACAGATCCTTCTGTGCCCGGATGGATCCCCTCAGATGCCCCGTGGGCCTGTGCTGGGAAGGGGCGGGGCTGATGGTGGTGGTTGCGGGGGCTGGGGTGCCTTGCTGCATGACCCGCGCAGCATGGGGCTTCCCGTTGTGTGTGGGGGGGGTGCCCTCTGACCCCTCCCCGGCCTCCTGTGTTCATGCCTTAGGAATGCTGAGGCCCTGGGGACAACAGAGGCCCCATTGTCCACCCCAGGCTTCCTGTGCCCCTCTGCTCTGTAGCCCTTTGGGGGTGGGGGGGCCCTGAGGGGGCTGGAGGGGCCTGGCCATCTCTGAGCCCTTTTTAGGCAACCCCTGCCCATCCCCCATGCCCCTCCTTGGGCCAGGTGTCCCAGGACTGGCAGATCTGGCAGCAAGCTGAGGCTTCTTGCCTCTCCTCTTTGCCAGGCACCTGCCCTGCCCTGCCTGCCCACTCAGCTGCCTTCTCTTCCCTGGGGTTCTAGAGGCGGGCCCTGCCAGCCCATCGCAATGGGATGTACATTGTGCGCTCCAGCCTGGCTCCCAAGCCCCTTCTAGCGCCAGGTTTATTTCTTAGGGATGTTTGTGGTCTTGTCCCCAGCTTTCCAGAACCGAAGGAAAGACTTAGAGGGGGGAAGGGGGGCATATTTTAGGCTGTGGGCATCAGTTTCCCCAACTGTGCATGGGAAATTCGGCTATGGTACTGGCACTCTAGGGGTCTGGGAGGCTAGAGTCTTGGCCCCTGCGCCACTGGGCCTCAGTTTCCCCTCCCACACAGCTGTCCCCAAGCCTGGTAGGGAAAGGAATTTGCCTTCTCTTGGACAGCGTCCTTGGATGGCAGGGGTCGCGTAAAGCCGAAGGCCCAGGAAGGGGATGGTTTCTGCTCTGTGCTGAGGCGTGATATGGGTCACATCCTCCTTCCATGTGGAAAATCTCCTCCCAAGATTTCCCTCCCTGCCCCCCACATTTGCCTGCCATCTGCCTAGCAAATAAGCCCTTCCCTAGGGGGCAGGACGGCTTGGAGGCCATCCCTGTCCAGGGCCCGGCCCTCTGGGACCGCAAGCAGGTACACATGCTGCGACGCCGTGTGCCTGAGAGGTGAGCTGACCCCCCCCACCTCCCCCCAGTAGTGTTTAGTGACTTTGGAAATCTCGCCCTGGTGAGCGTCGGTCCATGCTGGCTCTGTGAGCTTCAGTTTCCTCATCTGTGAAGTTGGGATCATGAGAGCACCTCTTCCGGTGGGGGCGAGTTTAAGGCTTAACTGAGTAATTCACGTAGAAGTGCTTAGAAGTCCCTGGGGTGTGAAGAGTGGTATCCGTGAATGTGTTTAATAAAATGGGGCATCTGACAGAGACACACACACACACACACACACACACACACACACACGGTGGGGGGAACTGGTCGACCGCAAATGGTGAGCTCCTCCCCTCCCCTCCCCCGTGGAGACTGTCTCTTCTCCCTGCTCTCCCACGAAGGGTTAACGTCTGTCCCACCCCTTCCTCACCCTTTAAGGAGAATGCTCCTTTACAGGTGAGGTCTTGTTGCCTTGGCGACAGCAGCCTCCCGGGGCTGACGGCTCACTCTGGGGAGGGTTAGAGGGGCGAGGTGGGGGGGGCCACAGAGGACAAGGTGGCAATCCTTTCAGGCCCCCAGCCCCCAGATACCTGTGGCAGCTCCCACCCAGCAGCCTCCTTTATGTATTATCGAAATAACCCATTTGGCTGCGGCAGGCTTTCCTCTCCGCTGCCGGTGGAGGGAGTTGGGCTCGATCTCCATGGAAACCCGCCAGCCACAGCCTGCGGGGGGAGGGTGAGGAAGAGCCTTAAAGGAACACAGTGCACGGGGACCAGGTGCCACCCACGCCCTCATGTACATGCGGACAGGCTTGAAGACCCCCACCAGCCCTGCTGGGGAGAGAGCCCAGGCGTGGGCGCCCGCATGTAGCTGTACCCCAGGCCTAGGAGTACATGGACCCACTACCCACGTTCAGACCATCTCACACACCTGGGGCATTGAGCTCCCAGCCCTGCCCCGAGGTCATGGGACGCTGCCACTCTCAGCAGACCTTGAGCTGGAAGGCCCTCTCGCTGCTTGTCCCTTGAGCAGGTGCACTTTTATCAGATGGGAGGAGCAGGGAGGACTCTACACAGGACCTGCGCACCCTCGGAGGTTCATGACGTGTGTGTATGTGTGTGTGTGTGTGTGTGTGTGTGTGTGTGTGTGTGTGTATGTAGGACAGCAGAAAGCCCAAGTCTCAGCATCATTCCGTGACCTTCCAAGTCCTCCTGCCAGTCAGAGGACAGGAGGCCGAGGGAGAGGACTCCTCAGGGGACCCAGGGACTAAGGGGGCACAATCTAGCTAGGGAGCCGCGAGGGGCGGAGCTCCTCTGGAGTCCTGAGCCTGTCTGTCTGCCGGCTCCAGTGGACCAGACCAGCTACCTCTGTGCCTGCCACGCCCTTTCTTCTTGCCTGTGGGGGGGGGGGAAGAGGGGGACCTGGGGAGGGGGTGGGGGGCCCAGGGCGGGGGATGGATTCCCAGCCGACCCACTCGGGAGCAGCCTGCCTTTGTTGTGCATTCGCCCAGCACGAAGTGCAGGCACGGACACGGACACCCACTGGGGCCCCTTCCCTTAGCCATGTGGCTGCTCACTCTCCACTAGCAGAAATCTTGGAAGGACCCCACTGGGATCCTCTGAGTGCTTCTTCCTCCCCGTTTTGGGGGTCCCCACCTCGTCGTGTCTTCCAACTGTCTCCTAGACCCAATGCCACAAGTGGCCAGGGACCTGCTGCTCTGCCTGTTGCCGTGGGCTTTGTCCCTGTGGTCCTGGCTCAACAGCTTCTCTGCTCTGCCTGTCAGTCCAGCCTGGCCTCCCAGCCCAGGAAGCCCCCCTCCTCAGGCCCATCTCCGTCCTCCATCCCAGTCCCTTGCCTGGCACACCCCCCAAGGGACAGGAGCGCCCGAGGAGGCACCACTAGGCCAAGTGCACACACACACCGCTCACTCTTCTTGCTCTTTGGACCACTTCCCATGAGAGCTTTCCGCAGCCATCTCTCACCCTTTGTACTCCTTTTCTCCGTCTTGGTTGCTGTTGTGGTGGTCCAGCATCCTTTGTCTCCCATTCCCTGTCCTCCCTCCCCCAGCCCCACTTCTCAGCCTCTCCTGCTCCCTCCTGCCTCTTTCTCACCCTGTCTGTCACCCTTCAGTCTTCCCCAGCCTGTCCCCACCCCTCGCAGACATGGCCTTGGCTCCATCTGTACACCAGCTTGTGGAACACTCTCTGCCTCCCTGCCCCCGGAGGTGCTGGTGGGGGTTGGGGGCCTGCTGAGCTGACAACCTGAGCCGCCTGCTCTGTAATTGCCTGAGGAATGATGAGAGATCAGAGACCCGGCAGCAGTGGGAGTGGAGGAGGCAGAGCC
Source organism: Meles meles (assembly GCF_922984935.1). Lineage (NCBI taxonomy): Eukaryota > Metazoa > Chordata > Mammalia > Carnivora > Mustelidae > Meles > Meles meles. The sequence goes on along the minus strand of NC_060087.1, from coordinate 131,302,774 downwards.
CCCTCCCTGCTGTCAGGGGCCTCAACCTTCTGACTCCTGCCTGTCTGAGGGCCCAGGAAAGTGGCAAGCCGGGTGGCAAATACCAGGAGACCGTGGGGCACCGGGACGGGGCAGAGAGTGGGGAGCAGGGGCTTGTATTGGCCGTACATGTGCGCCTGGGGTGTATCTGCTGAGCCCCGTTCTGGGAGCCTGGCTTTTGAGGACACACAGGAGCTGCCGTGACAGTGGTCATCATTCCAGCAAAGGGAGCGCTCAGGTCTCCTCCGTGCAAGAAGGCCCTTCTTTGAGCTTGCCCTCACTGGTTTCCCTCCCCCCGCCTCCGAAGACTAGAGCGTTCAGAGCTCCCAAGGTGGTTGTTTGATCGCCTGCCCTCTGATCTGAGTCTCCTACTGTTTCCTACAGGCCTTGAAGTGGAGGCCGAGCCTGCCTGGGGGCCACCCTGCTAGTACTGGCTTCGTGGGGGAAGGTCTGCTGTTGCTCTTCCCTTCTGGGCCCCAGCTTAGTTCTTGCAAGTTGGGAACTGGCCATGAGGTCACCACTTTCAGCCCTCCAAGTCATTCTCTTGGCCTTCAGCCCATCCATGTTGACCTGTCCTGGTGCTCGTCCACCTGCCCTGTCCCCAGTAGGCTGACCGCTCTCCACCACCATCCATTTGCCCTTCCTAGTCCCCAGGCGGTCTGTTGCATTCACCTCTCTTCTTGGGTCACCTTACCAAAACCCAGCGTACGGCTGCTGGTTGCTTCCTGGCAGAGTCTAGATGCCTCAGCAGGGCATTCTAGGCCTCCCTACCCAACCCTTCAGCTTCTGGATGAGGCTTTGTCTCCCTTCGTTGAGGTCTTCGCTGGGCACAGTGACGACGTCCAGTACGGTCTTGGGCAGGGCACCGAGGCCACAGCTCCAGACTCAAGCTCTTGCTCAGCGGCAGCCTACTTTTACCTGCACCTTTTCCACTTGCCTCTTTCTCACATCCCTTCCTGTTGGGAGTCAAAGTTCACTGTCTTCTTGGGAGTGTGTTTCCTCTTTTAGTCGTTGGCAGAGAAACCCCCATTGCCTGAACCTCCCGTCTTCAGTGCTTTTTGCACGCAGGGGGAATGTGGGTGTGGCTGCTGTCACTCCGTGCTTGAGTGGACACAGCTAGCAGTCGAGCCCAGAGACTCAGAAAAAGATCTGGGCTGACCAGACACTTGAGAGGTGACAGAAACACTGTCCCCCTTATCCCTGCCCTGACCGCGGCCTGCAGCGCCTGGAAGGGGAGAGGCCACACTCACTTCTATTGCCCCTCGGGGGACAGATTAACAGAGGAGCGGTGCTTTCCTACTTCCTTTTCTCCTGCCACTTCTTGAGGTCAGGCTTCCTTCCCCCTTCTTCCATTTCCTCAAACTGTTCTGTGAAATGTCATCTTCCTGGGCCCCTTTCTTCCCTTCCCTGTCCCCACTTCCCAAGATCCTACTGCCCCCCTCACCAGTTTTTTAGACCTGAACAGCACCCAGAGATCAGTTGGCTCTGAAACCCATGGCAGTGAGACAGTTCTCTGCATACATGCGCACCCCTGCTTGTGTGCAACACAGAGAGAACACATGTGAGAATTCATCCCCCGCAGGTACACATGAGAAGATGCATGGGTTCCTGCGTGCACACGGCTATCTATACCCATGCACTGACACATACCCACTCGTGAGTGCACTCCCCTCCCAGAGAGGATGTATACAAATGTGCTCCTGCCTGCACACACACAGCCACAGAAATACTAATGTGCATATTTGGCTACGTGCCCATCCTCATCCACACTCATGCATTGAGTGGCCTGTGGCATGCCCAGGGGAGCTGATTGGGGCAACAAGTTGACGCTGGAGAGGCAGCTGGTGCGGAAGGCACAGACAGAGGAGAAAGGGAATGAAAGGCAACCTGGAGGCCTAGCCAGTGCTAAGACTCTTCTAGGTTTCTCCCTCCAAGGTGTGGGGGAGGGAGGGATGGGGGAGCCGGCCAGCCGGGGGCGGGGCGGGGGGCGGGGCCAGGAGCCGGGGCTCGCCCAGATGTTAGTCACTAAAGTCGTCCGTTCTCTCCTCTCTCCTCCCCCACCCTTTCTTTCCCTCCTTCTCTCTCCCAGTGCCCCCACCCCTGGATCCCGCCCCAAGACGCCCAGCAGCCCCCTTCCCTCCGGCCGGAGCCTGAGCCAAGCCCGGCCGGCAGTGCCGTGCCGAGCTGCCGGCGCCGCCGGGAAGATGGCCGTGTCGCTGCGGTACTTGTGGCCTCTGCTTCTGTTCAGCCCCTGCCTGCTCATCCAGATTCCCGACGAATGTGAGTAGCCGGAGGGAGCCTTGACGCCTCCATTCGCCGCCGCGCCGGGCTCCTCTTTATCTTCTGCTTCTTCACTTTCTGCTGGCTCTGGACCCTCACTCCTACTTTCCTGGGCACAGATGGGCAGGAGGCCCCCAGGACCTCTGGAGAGGACGGGGTGGAAGACGCGGGGTGTGTCAGCACCATGGATAGGGGACAGGCGCGGGCGGGGCGGGCGGTTTCAGGACCACGGACAGCGGTCTTGGCGCTGGCCCAACCCCCTCTGTGCTCGCCCTTGGCCCGCCCTCCCCCACCCGCTGCACGGGTTGTGGCAGGCAAGAGAAGGGGGGCCGGCCCCGGTTACGGGCTAGCTTGTGCAAAAGCCTGGATTCAAGTTTTGCCTTCCTTCTGACTTGAATAATCCCTTCTCAGGCATTTGGTGGCCCTGTCTGTGAACTGAGACAGGACAAGACACCTTACAAAGGCCCAGCAGCTTTCTGGATCCTTATGAATGGGTGGGGCCGAGGGGTGGAACTGATGGAACCTTCTGTTTGCGGGTGTCCTGGATAGGTGTGTGGGTGTTGGGAAGTATGGCTGGAGGTTTGTGACAAACTATGAGTATTTGCGTGTTCTTGGGAGTTGCACAGACTGTGTACTTGCGTGTACGGAAGTGTGTGGTTGTGATTGACAACATGTGGATATTCTTGAGTGTGATTTTGATTTCCTATATGTGTAGGTTGGTGCGTCGCTATAACTGTTACTGGTCAGGTTTGTGAAGGTCTGCAGGTGTTTGTTAGCCTCTGATTGTGGTGGGTTGCGTGTGTGTGTGAGCTGGGGCCGCGTGTGGGTGTGCATTACTGTGCTGTTTATCTGGAGCCCGCTCCTTGCTCGGTAGTTCCAGTCCTTTTGCCCTCACCTTGCTACCTTTGTCTCTGAGCCTGGAGGTGGAGGAAGCCAGTGTCACTGAAAGATGAGCTGGGGGCTGGCAGTGGGGAAGACTGTCTCTGCCAGGCATGGGACAGGGGCTGAGGGAGGTGGGCTTGGAAGGTACCGGGCATTGGCAGAAGGCAGCCGAGGGTTTGGAGGAGGTGGAGAGGGGACAAAGGGTGGGGATGTCCCCTTAGACGCACACGTGGGTAGACACAGACAAGCCACCTGTATCCAACCCGGCCCAGATATACAGAAGGGGCAGAGACCCTGAGAGGACACATGGGAGGCACGCACGCATACACACACACACACACACACATACACACATGAGGGGTTTAGACACAAAGAGAGTCACCCACACAGACGGAGGCAGGTGTACGATATGGAACGCAAGAACGCACACCCACAGCCTTCAGATGTGCTCCCGCGGGACACACCCATGACAAACACACTGCCAGGCAAACGTATTGCAGGCAGAACATCCAGGAGCATTCACAGGTCTGCCTGGATTCACACTTTTGCACACTCACGTACATGTACCTGTCCTCCTTCCCCTCCATCTCCTTTTGGTTGCTTTTCACATCTTACCCTGGGCACCAGCCCGGCCCGCCTGCCACCACACTGCCTGGGCCATCTGGCCAGGCGTGTCTCTGTGCAGAGGGGCAGGGAGAATTTGGAGAAAGGGAGGAGTGAGGAGACAGATGTGCGCTGCCCTGAGCACTGGCCAGTGCTGGTTATTGACCCCGGTACAATATGGTGGGTGGCGGGGTGCCTCCCCTTTGGGACCTGTCCTTCCGCTACAGCCTGCTCCCCCCTTGCAGCTCCGGGCCCTTTGTCTCTTCTCCTGCTTCCTCCATCCAGTCCATTTTCCCCATCTTGTTCTCCATCCCAGTCACCATCTCTTGCTCTTGGACTGCCTGCGCTGGCCCCTCCCCAGCTCAGGGCTCCCTGGGCAGTGTCCCCAGGAAGCCTCCTCTTCTCTCTCTGGGGACCCTTAACGGAGGTCTTCTGCGGAGACAAAGCTTCCGGAAGCCTCCCTGCCTCCTCTCCCCTCCTCACAGACACCCAGGCCCATGTGGAGCTGAGTCCTGCAGCTGGGAGGCCGTAGCTCCGGCCCTTCCCCGCCCCAGGGAACTTGGGGGCTGGTGGGGAGGAAGGCAGGGGAGAGAGAGAGGGCTGACATCAGCCCTGCAGGCGACTGAAACTCGGAAACTCAGCGGCAGCCTCGCCTTTGGGAGAGTTTCATGAGGGGGAGGGGCAGCAGGGCTCTGGAGGCCGGCCTGGGTAATTGAAAACGCCTGAGCCGCGCTAATTGGATTAGGAGGGAAGTGGGCTGGAGCCGGGGAGGGCACCCGGGACGCTGGGCTTCCTGCCTCCCCAGCTTCTGAGGCACCCTGGGTGGAACGGGGCTCAGTCCTGCAGGCCCTGCCAGGGGAAGGATGCAAAGGTCTGTCCAAAGGGCACTACTTGTAAAAGGCACAGATTTTTCCTGAGAGCTGTGGCCTGGCCCCCTGTGGCCATGACCCCGCCCCTGGGACCAGTGATCGGGGACCCTGTCCTCTGGGTCTTGACCTGCTACAATTCCAGCCTGGCATGTAACCCTCATGTTACACCATCCGTGGCCCTGGTTCACTCCCTCCCCTTCCTCGGGGCGAGGGGGTGGGTCCGCGGGGTGGGCTTACTTCTGCCTCCGCCATCGGCCCCCTGCTGGGGCTTAGCGTCAGCCTTTCTCTCTGCTCTCTCCCTTGCTGCCTGGATTCCTTAGATGAAGGATACCGGGGTAAGTTCGGGGAGGGAGGGTGGGAGTGTCTCCCAGGAGGCCAAGAGTGGTGCCCGCAGGTCCGCCTCCCGCACGTGCTGCGTCTGCCCAGCTCTTCCCTTGAGCGGCGAGCGGCAGCTTCCGGCGCCGCCTTCTCTGGCTGTCTCACCTGGGGCCCGTCTTTGTTCTGTCTCTACCCTGGCCTGAGCTTTCTTGCTCACCCTCCTACCTCTTGCTGGTGCTCTGTCCTCTCTGCTCCCCTCTCCCCATGGGACTTCCCAGTTTCTGTCTCTGACGTCATGTCTCTCTTCGATGTCTGTCTTCGTTCTTTGCGCTGCTATGCTCTCCGTTCTGTCTCTTTCTACCTTTGCACCGTGTCCCCTTCTCTCCCTCTTTTCATGGCCCGCAAGCCCATGGCTCCCTAGCTTGTTCTTCCCCACCCCTCTCCCGTGGCCTTGGGACTCTAAGGGTTTCGAACCCTGCCGCCCTCCCAGTGGGACAGGGGTTGAGGCTGTGAAGCCAGACACTATCCTTGCCACATCTCTGTCTCTCCTGTCCCCAGTGATGGAACCACCTGTCATCACGGAACAGTCTCCACGGCGCCTGGTTGTCTTCCCTACAGATGACATCAGCCTCAAGTGTGAGGCCAGTGGCAAACCTGAAGTGCAGTGAGTGACTTTTACCTTCTAAGCCCTCAGCTTGCAGTCCTCGTGCCTCCCAGGGCCACCCAACTTCTGTGCCCAGATGCCCCAGATCTCTCTCGTCACCCTTGGTCCTTGCCCTGCCCGGCCCATCCCCAGGGTCCCTGGCTGCTCACAGCCTGGCCTCTGGCCTGTTCCAGCCCCTTTCCTGGGTTTCTGGGCCTCAGGCCTCTGAGCCCTTTTCTGCCCGCAGGTTCCGCTGGACTCGGGACGGCGTCCACTTCAAACCCAAGGAGGAAGTGGGTGTGACCGTGCACCAGGCACCACACTCTGGCTCCTTCACCATCACGGGCAACAACAGCAACTTTGCCCAGAGGTTCCAGGGCACCTACCGCTGCTTTGCCAGCAATAAACTGGGCACGGCCATGTCCCATGAGATCCAGCTCATGGCCGAGGGTGCGAGATGCTGCAGGGGCCTGGGAGGGCCTGGGGCACACAAGAGGGTCCCCGAACAGGTCTCAGGGAGCTGGCATGGGAGTCCGGCCTGGGAGCCGTGCCCCTCCCGCTGGCAGTTCAGTGTGCGGAAGAGACTGGGGGCCCCGCCAGCCGCAGCCACCTTCCTCCTCCGCTCTCTGGCAGAGTCCCCCTCCTTCCGTGCTTTGTCCCTCTCTCCGCTATCTTTCTGGTCACCTCTAGCTGCCCTTCCCTTGCTTCTGCCTCTGGGCTTTGTCCCGCCTCGGCCTCCAGGGCCCTCCTCACAACTCCCGCACACAGGCTCAGGCTTGTTGAGCAGCCCTGTTCCTCCCTCTGGTCTGCTCTGTCTGATCGCTGCCTGGGCTTGGCCTTCTGTCCGCTCGGCATCTCTGCAGGCCCTTCTCATTCTCCGGGGCTCTTGGGTCATGGCTTGCCACCACCACCCCCCCCCCCCAGCATTCCGTGGCCCCTTTCCTCTGCTTTCCCTCCTCTCTGCTGCCTCCCTCTCCACCTCCGACCTGGCCCTCTGTCTCCCTCCTCGCGGCGCTCGCTCTCCGGCTCTGTCTTTATCTGTGCCTTCCTCTCCCAGGGTTTCCCTCTGCATCCCATCCTCCCTGAGCTTTCTGCCTCTCCACCCCTCTGGTTACCTTGGCGACTGTTGCCATGGTTTCTGTGTCAGGATGATGGAAGGGTCCGTGATTCCCACATCCTCCCACAGCTCCCCTCCCCCATTGCTGCACCACAGCCTCCCCCCCCCATCTTAGGCCTCTGGGTGGGAGCTGAGAATTGTGAAGGGTTAACCCTTCACAGTCTTCTGCTCTTCCGCCCGGCCTCTCCTCTGCACGCCGAGGGTCTCAGCCTTGAGCCCAGAACGGCCCTCCCACGGGGCGTCTGTCCTCCTTTCCTCTGCCCTGCCCTGCCTTGACCAGGACGAGAGTTGGGACCCATAGAGCCAGCCCGTCTGTCCCCTCTAGGTGCCCCCAAGTGGCCGAAAGAGACGGTGAAGCCCGTAGAGGTGGAGGAGGGGGAGTCGGTGGTCCTGCCTTGCCACCCTCCGCCCAGCGCCGAGCCGCTCCGGATCTACTGGATGAACAGCAGTGGGTGCCCGCGAGGGGCCGCTGGCCGGGGTGAAGGTGGCAGCAGGTACCTCGCCCTGGGTGGGGGTCTGACCTGTGCCTCCCTGCCCCCCGCCCGCCCCTGCAGAGATCTTGCACATCAAGCAGGATGAGCGGGTGACAATGGGCCAGAACGGCAATCTCTACTTCGCCAACGTCCTCACCTCGGACAACCACTCAGACTACATCTGCCACGCCCACTTCCCTGGCACCCGGACTATCATCCAGAAGGAACCCATTGACCTCCGGGTCAAGGCCAGTGAGTCCCAAAGACTCGGACACCTGCCCCCCCCCCCCCCACCGGGCACGACCCAGCCCAAAGATGAGACGGCGCCAGTCTTCCTCCAGCGCGGCTCGACCCCCACTTGCACCCTGGCCAGACCCCGTCCTGGGAGGCCAGAACAGAGAGCGGGTCCTCCCTTTGGAACAGAGGAGGAAACTGGTCCCCCCCAGGACCTCGCAGGGCAGTCACCTACCCTGGTAACTCCGCGGCCGCTTCCTTTCTCCTCCCAGCCAACAGCATGATCGACAGGAAGCCGCGCCTGCTCTTCCCCACCAACTCCAGCAGCCACCTGGTGGCCCTGCAGGGGCAGCCGCTGGTCCTGGAGTGCATCGCCGAGGGCTTGTGAGTCTGGGGGCCCTGGGCGGGGGGCGGGCAGATGGGGGGGCTCTGTCTCTGGCCCAGGCTGAGCAGCCTTGTGCTCTCTCCGATGTGCTCTGCCCCCGCCCCCCGCCCTGCTTGGCCCCGGGCAGCCCTACGCCCACCATCAAGTGGCTGCGCCCCAGTGGCCCCATGCCGGCAGACCGAGTCGCCTACCAGAACCACAACAAGACGCTGCAGCTGCTGAACGTGGCGGAGGAGGACGACGGCGAGTACCGGTGCCTGGCTGAGAACTCGCTGGGCAGCGACCGGCACACCTACTACGTCACTGTGGAGGGTAAGGAGCCTCCCTGGGCCGCACCGGCTCCTGGGGTGACCTCCAGGGACAGGAGCCCGCAGTGCCCAAGGTTGTGTGGGGGGGGTGGTGGCGGCCAGGGGCAGAGCGGTGGCTGCGGGCTCAAGGCAGCTCTCCCCCTACCCCCCCCCCACAGCTGCCCCCTACTGGCTGCACAAGCCCCAGAGTCATCTGTACGGGCCTGGAGAGACTGCCCGCCTGGACTGCCAAGTGCAGGGGAGGCCCCAGCCCGAGGTCACCTGGAGAATCAACGGCATTCCTGTGGAGGGTGAGTGGGGTCTTGGGCAGGGCCGCGGAGCCTGGGGGAGCCCTGGGGTGGCGGGGGAGGGGGGCCTCAGCGTGCCTCACGGCTCGGCCCCGCTCCCCGGGCACACCTGCTGCTCACGCAGAGCTGGCTAAGGACCAGAAGTACCGGATCCAGCGTGGGGCCTTGATCCTGAGCCACGTGCAGCCCAGCGACACGATGGTGACGCAGTGCGAGGCCCGCAACCGGCACGGGCTCCTGCTGGCCAACGCCCACATCCATGTCGTTCGTGAGTGACCGCGCCTGTCTGACCCCGCAGCCCACCCGGCGAGGCCGCCGGACTGACTCGGCCAACAGCTGCTTTGTCTGCCGGGGCTGCCTCTCTCCTCCCCGGGCTCCTTCACCCCATCTCTCTCCCGCCTTCGTCAGCAGCGTGGGGCGGGGTGGGGGCGGCCATGTGGAGGAAGGGCAGGGGCGGCCGCTGTTTACAGCTGACACGGTGGCTTTGGACAGTGCGCCGGCCCACCCCGTGTCACCGAGCGGAGGAGGCCCCGTGCCTCCGAGGCCAGCCTGGTATCTCCTCTCTTGGAGCCTCTGGAAAGGCAGGGACGGGCCAGGAGGGCTTTCAGGAAGAGGTGGGCTGTCAGCAGGGCCTCCTGTAATTGGTCAAACTGGACCGCTTGGGATGGGAGGCGTAGCCGAGGCCTACTGGAAGGCAGAGGCTCAGCCTGGGTACAGGGAAGCAAGACGGGCAGGGCTCTTGGGGACCAGAGAATGGCCCCTGAGCCCATCCGGGAGAGGCTGGCCTGCTGAGCCCTCACCTACGCCGATGACTTATGGACTCTCGCCCTACCCTGAGCCCTGCCTGTCCCCTGTAACTACTTCTACCCCAGAGCTTCCTGCCAAGATCCTGACCCCAGACAACGAGACCTACATGGCAGTTGAGGGCGGCACCGCCCATCTTCTGTGCAAGGCCTTTGGAGCCCCTGTGCCCAGCGTCCAGTGGTGAGTGACCCCTCCCCAGTGCGGTGCCTCCAAGCCACCTTCTGGCCCAGGGAGGGCAGGGCCCCCAGCTGGCTGGGCTCTGAGCCGGGCCTGCCCTGCTCCCTCCAGGCTGGACACGGAAGGGAAGACCGTGCTGCGGGACGAACGTTTCTTCCCCTACACCAATGGGACCCTGGGCATCCGGGACCTCCAGGCCAACGACACTGGCCACTACTTCTGCCAGGCTGCCAATGACCAGAACAATGTGACCATTGTGGCTAACCTACAGGTCAAAGGTCCGACGTGATCAGCAACACCTCCAGGAGGGAGGGTTAGGGTCTCTGGAGGACACCGGCGTGACCCCCCCCTTTCCTTCCTTGCCCTCAGATGCCACTCAGATCACGCAGGGGCCGCAGAGTGCGATCGAAAAGAAAGGCTCGAAAGTGACTTTCACGTGCCAGGCCTCCTTTGACCCCTCCTTGCAGCACAGCATCACTTGGCGAGGGGACGGTCGAAACCTTCAGGAGTCTGGGGACAGTGACAAGTGCGGGCCCGGCCCCAACCTCGGCCTGGTGGAAGGGGGCAGAGTGGGGAAAGCAGGACGTCCAGACCTCCTGGCCTCATCCGCGGGAGAGCGCTCCTGCCTTGAGCAGGGAGGTTCTGGCAAACAAGGGAGGGGAGGGGAGCAGAACAAAGGGACAAGCATGCGCCCCCTGCCCCCGGCAGGTACTTCATAGAGGAGGGGCGTCTGGTCATCCACAGCCTGGACTACAGTGACCAGGGCAACTACAGCTGCGTGGCCGGCACCGAACTGGACATGGTGGAGAGCCGGGCCCAGCTCCTGGTGGTGGGTGAGTCCCAGGATGGTATTGGGCTGTCGGCCTGGGAGCCCCCCTCCAGCTGGGAAGGGGGTGGCCGGCTGGCATTCGGGCCAGAGCTTCCACTCTCCGTGACCCGCAGGGAGCCCCGGGCCGGTACCCCAGCTGGAGCTATCCGACCGCCACCTGCTGGAGCAGAGCCAGGTGCGCCTATCTTGGAGACCCGCCGAGGACCATAACGCCCCCATCGAGAGTAAGAGGCCTGAGCGTGCCCCCCCTCCCCTGCCCGGCCGCCCCTAGTCGCCTTCCCTCCTGGTGGGACTCCTCCTCCTGGGACCATAGCTCCATGACAGGGCCCCCTCCTTGGGCTCGCCGTTCCTCCCCGGCCTCTGAGGGTGCCTCTTGCCTTGGGCACTCCCTTTCCCGTTCAGGGAGAGTCGGGCTCGTACCCCTGTCTGCCCCTCCCCCATATGCCCCCCCGCCCTCCCCCCCGCCAAGTCACCGGTTCACTTCTTGGCAGAGTATGACATTGAATTTGAGGACAAGGAGATGGCGCCTCAGGAATGGTACAGTCTGGGCAAGGTGCCCGGGAACCAGACCTCCACTACTCTCAAGCTCTCGCCCTACGTGCGCTACTCCTTCCGAGTTACCGCCATCAACAAGTACGGGCCTGGAGAGCCCAGCCCGGCCTCCGAGACCGTGGTCACACCTGAGGCAGGTGAGCCACCTGGGGTCCAAGGGGAAGAGATGGCCCACCTGAGCCCCTCTGCTGGAGCCAGGGCTCGCTCAGAGCTTCTGGCTCCCGGCTTCCAAGCACCAGAAAGGGCCCCCTCCTTCCTTGGGCCTTGGCCTTCGCAGCCTTGGTGGGAGCACACAACTCTGATGTGTTAACATGTTATTTTCCAGCCCCGGAGAAGAACCCTGTGGACGTGAAGGGGGAAGGGAACGAGACCAGCAACATGGTCATCACTTGGAAGGTGAGGGGCCCCTGGGCTGAGCATGCCCCAGGACATTAGGCGGGATGCGGGATGTGGGTGTCGGCTGCTCCCTCGACTGTGCGAAGGATCAGAAGACAACAGGACATGAGGCTGGGCTCCAGAGCGGGTCAGCGGGGGGGGGGGGGTGCTGTTGGCTGACCAGCTCCGCTTCTGTTCACCCTCTCCAGCCCCTTAGATGGATGGACTGGAATGCCCCCCAGGTTCAGTACCGTGTCCAGTGGCGCCCTCAGGGGACACGGGGTGCCTGGCAGGAACAGATCGTGAGCGACCCCTTGCTGGTTGTGTCCAACACGTCCACCTTTGTGCCTTATGAGATCAAAGTCCAGGCTGTCAACAGCCAGGGCAAGGGCCCTGAGCCACAGATTACCATCGGCTACTCGGGGGAAGACTGTGAGTATTGGGCAAACGCTGGCCGGGTCCCCAGCCCTCCCTCCATGCTGGGGCTCTCGATAGAGCATTTCCTAGGAGCAGGGACATTTTCTTCTGTAACCAGAGTGCCCCCACGAAGTACAGAAGTTTATCATTGATCATTGAGACACTTTTTCTAGTCGGCAGCCCACATCCAGGGTGTACCCGTCCGCGCTGTCTTCCGCCCAGTCCAGGATCCAGTCCAGACCCCCCGTCAGGTCTAGTTGTCCTGTGCCTCTCCTCTCCTTGCATCTGGAGCATTACTAGACACTGGCTAAGCTGGTCAAGACCCTGTCTCCCTTGCCACTAATGGACGGTCTGCCAGGAGAGCCCGACACAAGGCGCGCGCCCCATAGAGCAGCCAGACCCATCTGCCTTCTGTGGGAGGGTTCTGGGCTGGCCTCCGGATGCCGCAGGCCCTCATCCCTGTCGCCGGCTGCTTGCAGACCCCCAGGCAAGCCCTGAGCTGGAAGGCGTCAAGATCCTCAACTCTAGCGCCGTGCTGGTCAGGTGGTGGCCGGTGGACCCCGCCCAGGTCAAGGGCCACCTCCGAGGATACAATGTAAGGAAGGGTTCAAGGTGTGGGGGTGGCGGGATCCCCAGGGTGACGTGTGAGGCCACCAGAAGTAGCAGCACTGGGGCGGGCCTCTGCCACCTGCCGGCCACTCTCCCAGGGGTCCTTGGGGTGGGAGGGGAAGGTCCCCATGGAGGGCCGTGGGAGGCAGGCCCTGAGGAGGGGCACTGCCCGCCGCCTTCCACCCTCTGGGCTCTCCTGGCCCCTCCGCAGGTGACGTACTGGTGGGAAGGCAGTCAGAGGAAGCACAGCAGGAGGCATGGGCACAGCAGCCACGTGGTGGTGCCCGCCAACACCACCAGCGCCGTTCTGGGAGGCCTGCGGCCCTACAGCTCCTACCGCCTGGAGCTGCAGGCCTTCAACGGCCGGGGACTGGGGCCCGCCAGCGAGCTGGCCTTCAAGACGCCTGAGGGAGGTGAGCTGGACCCCGCCCCCGGCCCCGGCCCCACCTGGCGGCCCCAGGCGAGGACCTGCCGCTCTTCTCTGTGCCCCACAGTGCCGGGCCACCCCGAGGCGCTGCATCTGGAGTGCCAGTCGGACACCAGCCTGCTGCTGCACTGGCAGCCGCCGCTCAGCCACAACGGCGTGCTCACCGGCTACGTGCTCTCCTACCGCCCTCGTGCGTGGGGCGCCGCCGAGGACGGGCGGGAGGGGGTGCGGGGCGGGGGCAGAGCCGGCAGCTGCGGGCAACTCCCCGCCTCTCCCCACAGTGGACGACGGGGACAAGGAGCAGCTGTCCTTTGACCTTCCGGACCCCGAGCTGCGGATGCACAACCTGACCAACCTCAGCCCGCACCTGCGGTACCGCTTCCGGCTGCAAGCCACCACCAAGGAGGGCCCCGGGGAGGCCATCGTGCGGGAGGGAGGCACCATGGCCTTATCCGGTGAGCGGCAGGGGGCTGAGGAGGCCCCCGACCCGCAGCCAGGCCCCAGGAGGGCCAGCCTCGGGCTGCCTCGAGGACCCACAACCTCCTCTTGCTCCCCAGGGACCCCGGATTTCGGCAACATCTCGGCCATGGCCGGCGAGAATTACAGCGTGGTCTCCTGGGTCCCCAAGGAGGGCCAGTGCAACTTTGGGTTCCAGATCTGGTTCAAAGCCCTGGGGGGTGAGCACAAAGAGGGGCTCCCCGGGGCTGGCACGACCCGGGCTGCGGCCTGGCACTCCCTGCTCATCGCTGCCGCCCTCACCCCTGCAGACGAGAAGACGAGCCCCCATCTGCCCCCGCAGTATGTCAGCTACAACCAGAGCTCCTACACACAGTGGGATCTGCAGCCCGACACCGACTACGAGATCCACCTGCTCAAGGAGAGGGTGCTCCTTAAGATGGCCGTGAAGACCAATGGCACCGGTGAGGCTTCTGCTGGCCCCCACGCACCCGCCGCTGCCCCAGGCCCCATGCCCTGGCTCTGCTCTCCTCCTGGAATCTGGGGCCCGCTTGGCCTGGATTGATAAGTCTGGGCCCCTGAAATGGCCTCTCTCAGTATCCTTCTGTGTTAACCGTTTCCGGGGCAGTCATCTTTGCAGAAGGTCCTCCTCCCCCCTCCCCCCCCCCCCCCGCCCCCAGCGGGTCCCTCCCCCACACCCTCCCCCACCCCCCACCAAGTGTCAGTCTCAAGCAGGATTCAACGACAGGTCATCACTGCCCCCAGCCCCTGGGGGTGTCTGCCGACCTGGCCCTCCCCCAGCCCTTCCGGGTCCCCAATGGCACAGGGCTGGGAACCTCGCATCTCGCTGGGGCCCAGGCTCAGTGTCTTCGGGACCCCCCCCCCAGGCCGTGTGAGGCTCCCTCCCGCCGGCTTCGCCACTGAGGGCTGGTTCATCGGCTTCATCAGCGCCATCATCCTCCTGCTTCTTGTCTTGCTCATCCTCTGCTTTATCAAGCGCAGCAAAGGTGGCAAGTACTCTGGTAAGCGAGGCCGGTGGCCACCGGGTGGGGGGCGGGGCCCAGGCTCACCTCCCTCGGGGGTCTTGAAGGCCATCTCGCTGGCGGGCCCCAGTCCCCGGCCATGGAAGGCCTACAGCTCCAGACAGTAGGAGGTGTAGGGCCGCAGGCCTCCCAGGACAGCGCTGGTGGTGGTGATGGGCACCCGAGCCTCTGGCAGGATGGCATGGCCGCATGGGGACAGGCAAGGGGCCCCACAGGAGCTTCCGTGCACACTGGCAGCACGTGGCGCTCAGGCCCACGTGGGGTGAGGGGTCTGCCTCGAAGGCTTCCCAGCTTCTGAGCACTGCCGAGAGAGAGCACGGGGGCACTCGGGGCACAGAGGGTCTCCAGCCTGGGAATGGGGCCCAATGCCCAGAGGCAGACAGGGGTGGGAGAGGAAGCTGGGCCTTCTCTGTGTCTGTGTCTCCAGTGAAGGACAAGGAGGACACCCAGGTGGACTCCGAGGCCCGGCCAATGAAGGACGAGACCTTCGGCGAGTATAGGTGAGCCCAGGGATGAGCGCGGGGCCTGCCTGGCCGGCCGGCGCCACCCTTGCTTTCACATCTGACCCTGTCTCTCTCTCTCTTCTGTGCTGCGGGGTGATGTCAGGTCCCTGGAGAGGTAAGACGGGGGTGGTGGGAAGATGCCGGCACAGCCTGATGGCGGGGGCTGTTCCGCGGACGGTACCCCGGGGTTCTGCCATTCCCCAGCCTTCCGGCCCAGCAGCTCCCTGTTTCGGGGAGAAGCCGACATGCCCCAGCCAATCCCCACACTGATGCCCTGTTTATGGGCCTGCTGTCACCTGTAGGCTGAGCACCTACTTCCCTCCTCTCAGCTCCTGGATCCTGGGCACGCCCAGATCCCGCCCCTCTAGTGGTGTGCGCCCCACCTGCCCTCTGGGCGTGGGGCAAGGATGAGGACTTCTTCCTCAAATGAAAGGCAGGTGGAACCTGGGCCCCACCCTCCAGCGGGGCCTCCTCCGTCAGGCTAGCACCTGCCCCCTCCTGCTGGGCTCCCCCGGGCAGCCTCCCACTCCCTCCCACCCTCTGTCCTCACAGTGACAACGAGGAGAAGGCCTTTGGCAGCAGCCAGCCATCCCTCAATGGAGACATCAAGCCCCTGGGCAGCGATGACAGCCTGGCCGACTACGGGGGCAGCGTGGATGTCCAGTTTAATGAGGACGGCTCCTTCATCGGCCAGTACAGCGGCAAGAAGGAGAAGGAGGCCACAGGAGGCAATGACAGCTCAGGGGCCGCCTCCCCCATCAACCCTGCCGGGGCGCTAGAGTAGCGCGTTCCAGCCAGGCAAGGCCAGGCAGGGCCAAGTCTGGGGCCGGGCTACAGGGGAGTCAGAGGCCAAGACCCCCGAGCCCAGCACCCGTGCTGACCTTGGGACTGAGGCTCCATCCACTCCCTTCCAGGCCTCGGCCCCACCCTCCCGGCCCTGGGCCTGCGGGAGGCTTGAAGTTGGGGGCAGAGGAGAGGAGCTCACTGCCTCTGAACCCCTTCTGACTACCCGGTCCCCACTTTGTTGCCAAAACCCAGCTGCACCCCTTCTTGGGCACGCACTGCTTTGTTCCAGCTCGGGGACCAGTCGCCCGCCCACCAAGCGCCGGCAGGTGCTGCCTCGTCAGCCTCTGGGCCGTGGTTGGGCAGAGAGGGAGTAGGGGTGGCCACCCTTCGGACAGCCTGGCTGGGGTTGGGGACGGGACTTGGTGTCCCCACCATCTGCTCCAATCAGGACGGGAGCTGGGCTGCTGCCCGCCCCACCCCGCGGCCGGCTTCCCGGAGCTCTGCACACACGCTGCCTTCGGTGCCCACCAGACAACATCCAAGTGGCCTCTGCCACTGCCAGGGCGTGGGGCAGGCACGTTCCCCGCTGCCCCTGCCACTGCCTGCAGCCCAGGACCCTCTAGCCACCCCGCCCGGTCCGAGTAGAGCCCCTCCTCAGCCTCCCCTGCCCCTCAGCCTTGGGAATGTAAATACACGTGACCTTGAAAGTTTGTGCCCTCGCCTTTCCCTATATGCCACTAGCGTAGGCCGATGTCTGAGTCTCTAGGTGGTTTCTAGGTTTTATAGCGATTAGCTTTGATGATCCCATCCTAGGAAAAATAAAAGCGGACACACACACACACACACAAAGGAAAAAGGAAAGATTGGTTGTCCCAGCTCTGCCGCGCTCCTGCCTGGCAGCTACGGTCTCCCTGTATGCCTTTGCTTGGTCTGTTGATGAGCCCTTTACAAAAAACCAGAAGAAATATATATATATGTACATAAATATCAGAATTATGGCAGGCAAATAAAAACCTGTGACTGAAGACGAGCTGTGTCATTTTTCTGAGCACACTGGCCTTAAGTGGACCCACAGGGCCGGGCCCTGACTCTCCAAGGGGAGATCCGGTTCCTTCCCCACAGCTCGGGGGCAACCCGTGTTTCATCTGCAACTGAGCATGGAAAGCATCTGAAGAGAATTTCTTTCCCCCAGTTGCCCCCTTCCTGCTGCCAGATCAGCCCCCACCCCGGCGCTGAACCCGAGCCCTTGGCCCTCCCGGCCCCCAAGGCTGAGCTGCAGGCCGTCGAGGTCACCCGCCTTCCCCGGGCCCTGGCTCCCAGGCCGAGGCCGCTCAGGGCTTGCCCTCTTTTCTGCATCTCTCATTTCCCTGTCGCTGTTAATCAGCCCCGTGGGCCGACGAGCATGCTGTCCCAGCGGCCGTTGCTAAAAACACGGGCCCTCCCCGCACACGCCCCTTCGGCCCTTGTCCCGGTTCCGCTCCAGTAGACAGCAAATCCCTTCCGGGCTCCTCCACACTCGTCATCCCGGCCTAACCTCCGGCCTGACCTCCAGCCGTAGCAGTCTTGTCCGCAGGATCAAATCGGGGCTTTTGGTGACACAACAAGAAGATGTTTTGCTGAAGGTCCATCTGCCGCCCTCTTTTGCACCAAGGCGGGGGCCAGGGGAAAGTGAGCGGATGGGGAGCCTTGAGGCTGGGCCTTCCCCTGCCCCAGTCCGTCTCGTTGCTGGAAACCCAGGGTGGCCTGGGAAGGGCTAACTACTGGGCGTTTCCAACCCTGGGCCCTGGTGACGGGGAGTTGTTCCATCAGCCCTGGGCTGCCTTCCTAGAAGTGTGTTCACGCGTGGCACAGAGCCTGACTCGGGGCTTGAACTCGAGACCCTGGGGTGGAGACCTGAGCTGAGATCAAGAGTCGTACCCTTAGCCGACTGAGCCACCCAGGCGCCCCAGACTTGGGTTTTTAAAGCAAGTTTAGGGGGGCGCCCGGCTGCCTCAGTCGGTAGTGTGTGACTCTTGATCTTTGGGTCGTGAGTTCAAGCCCCACGTTCTGAATGGAGCCTACTTAAAACATTAAAAAAATAAGGGGGGTGACTGGGTGGCTCAGTTGATTAAGCCTCTGCCTTCGGCTCAGATCATGATCCTAGGGTCCGGCTCTCTGCTCAGCAGGGAGCCTGCTTCCCCCTCTCTCTCTGCCTGCCTCTCTGCCTACTTGTGAGCTCTCTCTCTCTGTCAAATAAATAAATAAAATCTTTAAAAAAAGATTAAAAAATTTAAAAAAATAATAAAGCAAGTTTAGGTTTACAGAAAAATTGAACCGGCAGTAGAATTCCTCCACAGAGTCCCTCACTCGCCAACCTCAGCGGTTTTCACTCCCGTTAACATCTGGCACTTGGAGCGGGACACCTGTGCCCACCCGTGAGCCAGGGCCGGTCTGTTGTCCACGAGTCCGCGGCGTTCACGAGGGCTCACTCTGCGCATCCTATGGATTCGGACAAACGTATAATGACAGCGATCCGGCTTTCCCGTCTCCTACAGAATTATTTTGCTGCCCCGGCAATCCCCTAAGAATGTCTTCACCGAGATGTGCATGAAGGAAAGTGTATAGCCGCGTTTGGACCTGCGAGCCCCTCAGATCACGCTGCAGAACACTGGGGCAGCTGAACCCAATTTCCAAATTTCCCAACACCGACAGATCAGCTCCGGGGCAGCCCACCTCCCCAAGCCAGCGGTGCCCCCTTCCTCAGAGCTCTGAGTCCCGGGGACTAGCCCCTGTCTCGAAGCTGCAGCCCCTACCCCTTGCTCCGGGAGTCTGCGGGGGCAGCTGGAACAAAGGACCACAGAGCAGGGGCTCCAACAACAGAAACGTCTCCTGGTTCTGGAAGCTAGAAGTCTGGGATCGAGGCGTCGACAGAGCTGCGCTCCCTCTCCACACACTAGGGAAGGACCTGCCATTGTTTCAGCTTCCTCATAAGATCCGGACTGATGACGGAGAAACTGGTAACAGGAGTGTGTTGGGAATCCTATCTCAAAAGAGGGGCCGCACGGATGGGTTTGTCTGCGTCTCCAGGCCTGAAAGCACCGTTGGGTTTGCGGGGCCCTCTCCCCCCCACCCAGTGCTCTACCTTCCACGTGAGGAGCACGAGCCCCCACTCTCAGCACTTTTGTGTGACACAGTCCTGGAGGTCCGAGCCGCAGCAGTTAGACAAGAAAAGAAATGAAAGGCGTCCTAAGTGGTAAGGAAGAAGGAAAACATTCGTTATTCACAGATGACATGATACTACATCTAGAAAACCCAAAAGATTCCGCCGAAAAAACTACTAGAACAGATAAAGGAATTGGGTAAAGTCGCAGGATACACAACTAACATGCAGAAATCTGTAGCATTTCTGTACACCAATCATGAAGCAGCAGAAAGAGAAATGAAGAGAACAATCCCAGTTACAATTTCACCATAAATAATAAGATACCTATGAGTAAGTGAACTTGGCCATGGCGGTGAAAGACCTGTGCCTTGAAAACTATAAACCGTCGATGACATTGCGGACGACACAAAGAAATGGAAAGACATCCTATGCTCGTGGGTTGGAAGAACAGATATTGTGAAAATGTCTAAGCTGCCCAGAGCAATCTACACATTAATGCAATCCCTACCAAAATACCAGTAGAATTTTTCACAGAACCAGAACAAATGATCCTAAGATATGGGACCACAAAAGACCCAAAATAGCCAAAGCAATTTTGAAAAAGAAAAGCAAATGGGGCGCCTGCGTGGCTCAGTGGGTGAAGCCTCTGCCTTCGGCTCAGGTCATGAACCCAGGGTCCTGGGACTGAGTCCCGCATCGGGCTCCCCGCTCAGCGGGGAGCCTGCTTCTCCCTTTCCCACTCCCCCTGCTTGTGTTCCCTCTCTCACCGTGTCTCTCTCTGTCAAATAATTGAATAAAATCTTTTTTTTAATATTTTATTTATTTGACAGAGAGAAATAACAACTAGGCAGAGAGGCAGGCAGAGAGAGAGAGAGAGAGAGAGGGAAGCAGGCTCCCCGCTGAGCAGAGAGCCCGATGCGGGACTCGATCCCAGGACCCTGAGATCATGACCTGAGCCGAAGGCAGAGGCTTTAACCCACTGAGCCACCCAGGCGCCCCTAATTGAATAAAGTCTTAAAACAAACAAACAGAGGAAAAGCAAAGCTGGAGGCATCACAATGCTAGACTTCAAGTTGGAGTAATCAAAGTCATACGATACAGGCACAAAGACAGACACATAGATCAGCAGAACAGAACAGAAAACCCAGAAATAAACCCACAACTCTATGGTCAACTCATCTTCGACAAAGCAGGAAAGAATGTCCAATGGAAAACAAGACAGTCCCTTCAACAAAGGGTGCTGGGAAACTGATCAGCTACATGCAGAGAAATTAGACCACTTTCCTACACCACATATGCACAAAAGAAACTCAAAATGGATTAAGGACCTAAATGTGAGACCTGAAACCATAAAAATCCTAAAGGGGACACAGGTAGTTATTTCTCTGACTTCAGCTATAACAGCATCTTTCTAGATGTCTCCTGAGGCAAGGGAAATAAAAGCAAAAACATAAACTATTGGGACTGCATCAAAATTAAAAAGCTTCGGGGCGCCTGGGTGGCTCAGTAGCTTAAGCGACTGCCTTCAGCTCAGGTCATGATCCGGGAGTCCCGGGATTGAGTCCCGCTTTGGGCTCCCTGCTCAGCAGGGAGTCTGCTTCTCCCTCGGACCCTCCACTTCTCGTGCTCTCTCTCTCTCATTTTTTCTCTCTCAAATACATAAAATCTTCAAAAAAGGAAATGAAATCTTAAAAACAAACAAACAAACAAACAACAACAACAACAACAAAAACCAAACTTCTGCACAGTGAAGAAAACAACCAATAAAACTAAGAGACCTACTGGACAGGAGAAGGTATCTGCAAGTGACGCATCCGATGAAAGACTGGTGTGCAAAATACATGAAGAACTTATCAAACTCAACACCCAAAATGTGAATCATCCAATTAAAAACAGGCAGAAGGGGGCGCCTGGGTGGTTCAGTGGGTTAAAGTCTCTGCCTTCGGCTCGGGGCGTGATCCCAGGGTCCTGGGTGTTAGGGTCCCTGATCAAAGGAACGAGACTGACACAAAGCGAAAATCAAGCAAAGCTTTATTTCGCGCCATGCATCAGAAACGAAACTGACCCGTAGATGCCCGAGCACCATGCATTAGAAATCAAACTAACCGGTAGGTGCCTGAACCTTGCTGGGGGCCACCACCTCCTGGCCCTGGGGTCCCTCCTGGAGGCTCCGTGCCTCACCCTCACTGTACCACAGGTTGCTCCTGACGAGGCCACTCCGGACGGGGCCGCTCCCCGGGACAACGCCGCTGGCGATGAGGCCGCTCCCCAAGCGTCTGGTGACAGCGCCGTTGCTCGAGGCGGCGAGGCTCCCAGCAATGCCGCTGTCACTCTCCACAACCCTGACACTACCACTACCCTAACGGCTCCCAATGGCTCCTGCTACCGGCTACCCTAACTCCTCCTGCTACTCCCCCGCCCTTGCAGCCGCACAGACCAGCCTTTATAGAGGTGGTTGATCCCCGCCCACACACAGGTGGCCAATGGGATTGCAACTCACCTCAGTAAATTTATGCGCACCCCGCTGATTGGCCATCTCCTCTAGCTGGCCTGGCCCGCCCCTACACTGGGATCGGCCCCATCCGGCTCTCCGGCTCTCTGCCCAGCGGGGAGCCTGCTTCCTCCTCTCTCTCTGCCTGCCTCTCTGCCTGCTTGTGATCTCTCTCTGTCAAATTAATATAAAAAAATCTTTTAAAAAATAAAAAATAAATTTTAAAAACATGGGCAGAAGACATCCAGATGGCCAACCGACCCATGAAAACATCCTCAGCATCACTGGTCATCAGAGAGATGCAGACCGAAACCACAAGGAGGGATCACCTCGCAGCTGTGGCTAAAACAGAAAACAGAAGAAACAACAAGTGCTGCAGGGTGCCAGGGTGGCTCAGTCCTTAAGCGTCTGCCTTTCGCACAGGTCAGGATCCCAGGGTCCTGGGATCGAGTCCTGCATCAGGCTCCCCTGCTGGGCGGGAAGCCTGCTTCTCCCTCTGCCCGCCGCTCTCCCTGCTTGTGCCCCCTTTCCCGCTCTCTCTCTGACGAATAAATAATCTTAATTTTTAAAATTAAAAAAAAAAATTTCCCAACGGATGGAAGGGGCAAAAATAAAATCAATAGCTAGCTGGGTCGGTAGGTAAATACATAATTCTTTTCCAGCCTTATTGAGCTATAACTGACATATATCACTGTGTAAACTTAAGGTGTGTGATGCGATAATTTGGTACGTGTACATGTTGCAAAATGTTTACCACAGGAAGGTGAGTTAACATACCCTTTACTTCCTGAAATTACCATTTTGTTGTTGTTATGATGGAAACATTTAAAGCCTACTCTCATAGCAACCCGTAAGTATACAACACAGTATTTTTAACTCTAGTCACCCTGCTGCGCATTTCGCCCCGAACTTACTTATCTTGTAACTGAAAGCTTGTCCCCTTGACCAACATGTCATTACCCAGCCCCCAACCCCTAAAAACCACCATTCCATTCTCTGCCTCTATCCGTTCAGCTTTTTTAGATACTAATGTAAATGGGGTCACAGTATTTGTCTCTCTCTGACTTATTTCACTGAACAGAACGCTTTCAGGGTCCATCCACGTTGTCCCAAATGACAGGATTTCCTTACTTTTTAATGGCTCAATAATATATTCAAATACATACAAAACCACGTCGTCCTTATACATCCATTCAGTAATAATCTCTTGTCATTTTGACAAGATATCATCTTGATGATAGTTATCCTTTTAAAAAAAAGGTTTTATTTATTTATTTGGGAGAGAGAGAGAGCATGAGCAAGGGAGAGGGGCAAAGGGAGAGGGGGAAGCAGACTCCCCACTGAGCAGAGAGCTCGATCAGAGCCCGATCAGCAGAGAGCGGGGCTCGATCCCAGGACCCTGAGATTATGACCTGAGCCGAAGGCAGAGGCTTAACTCACTGAGCCACCCAGGCGTCCCTAATTCTTTTTTTTTTTTTAAGTTTATTTTTTTCAGTAATCTCTATACGCAGTGTGTCACTCGAGCTCATAACCCTGAGATCAAGAGTCACATGCTTTTCTGACTGAGCCAGCCAGGTGCCCCCAATGATACCTATTCTACCGTGTGTGAGGCGTATCTCATTGTCAGTTTGATTTGCATTTCCCTGACCTTGAGTGACATTGAGCATCTTTTTATGTTTCTGTTGGCCACCTGGATGTCTTCTTTAGGCAAATGTATATTCAGGGGACGCCTGGGTGGCTCAGTGGGTGAAGCATCTGCCTTCCGCTCCGGTCTTGATCCCGGGGTCCTGGGATCGAGCCCCACAGTGGGCTCTCTGCTCAGCGGGGAGCCTGCTTCCCCCTCTGCCTGCTGCTCCCCCTGCTTGTTCTCTCTCTCTCTCTCTCTCTCTCAAATAAATAAATAAAATCTTAAAAAAAAAAAAAGAAAATGTGTATTCAGGTCTTCTGCCCATCTTTAAATTGGATTAATTGGGGGTTTTTAGCCATTTAGTTGTAGAAGATTTTTCAAAAACAATACATTTTAGATATTAACCATTTATCTTATATATGGTTTGCAAATATTCTCTTCCATTTTGCAGGTGTTGCTTTTTGGTCATATTGGTTGTTTCCTTTGCTATTTATTTGTTTGTTTGTTTATTTATTTATTTAAAATCGGGCTTCCTGCCCAACGTGGGGCTTGAACTCACAGTGCGGAGGCCAGCGGCAGCGAGCTCTACCAGCCGCGTTGTGCCGCCGCCGTTGAAGCTGCTGTGGTTGGTCGCTCGTTCTGACCGCCTGAGAGAGGCTAGAAGTTCGGCTCCATGGCGACTCGTAGGATGCTGCTCAGGATGTGGCCGAAAGGTCATGACTTGGAAAGAACAGGGTTGGTTTGGTGACAGAGGTTTGGGGAAGAACGTGGATGGACCTCTTGGAAGGGGCAGAGGAGACTCTCCGCGCCGGACGGATGAAGGGCTTCGTGAGCGCCCGCCCAGCCGCTTCCAGGCCAGCCTGAAACCTTCTCGGAGCTCCCGCAACGGCCTCAACCCCGACGGCGGAGACCCCCACCGCACCTACAGAGCAGCCAGCCTCTGGGGGACACAGCGCTCTGGAAGGTGTTCAGACTCTCCGGGAATAAAAGTTTGAGAAACTCCCCCACGTATAGAATCCCAACCAGCCAAAGTGGCCGCTGATGGGAAGAGAAAGATGGAAAAGATAGGAGAAGAAGGAAGTTATAAAAACCAAGTTTGGGCAGACCATTGATGAAATACGTGTTACAGCTGTGTATGATTTCTTCCTATATTATATTGTATTATATTATATGATAATTTCTTTTCTGCTTCCTCTCCTTTCCCTTTAGTACGTTATATAGCAATTGTTTTGATGAGTAATTTTACAATGTAATCTCTGGGTCACAGAATATTCAAGTGGGACTATGATTTACTTAGAGGGCGCCTGGGTGGCTCAGTGGATTAAGCCTCTGCCTTTGGCTCAAGTCGTGGTCTCGGGATCCTGGGATGAAGCCCCACATCGGGCTCTCTGCTCAGCGGGGAGCCTGCTTCCTCCTTTCTCTCTGCCTGCCTCTCTGCCTGCTTGTGACCTCTCTCTGTGTGTCAAATAAATAAATAAATAAATCGATTCTGTGGCTGCGAGTTGAGGATGATTACAAAGGCTGTTGGGACTTCGAGTCTCTCGGCTTGGGGAGAGGGTGTGAGCATATCTTTTATTAATGATGCCAGCATTTTGTCAGACAGAAACGAAAAGTTGTCACCATTGGTGATTGAAGTTCAAATACACGTAAAAGGGTTTGTACTGATGCTGAGAAGCCAAAGGGGCCGGTCGGGGGGTCAAATACACTGCATTTAGCTTTATGATGCTCACATCGGGACTCTGTAACCACATTTCTTCCTTGTCTTCTGGCTGTCTGGTGGTTTGGTTCCACCAGCTGGGACACTAGAGGAACACTGAGAGCCTGGAGAAGGGGGACAAGGATCCTGTTCCTTCCCATTTGTTTTCTGTCCCTGTTGCTGTTCCCCAGCCTTGGTCCTTCGCCGGGGAGCATGAGTCGATGGGCGGCTCATGCAGCATCCTCAGAACTGGTCGGGGTCACCCCTCCTCAGGGGCTGATGTCCCAGCCCTATGTGGCCCTTCCCCTAAGCCTTGGCAGTCAGGTAGCACCCATCCAGCACTCTCTCCTTGGAGTCTGTCTTCCAACTCCGCAGAACCCCTCCTCTGAGCTTCAAGGTTCATAGTCCAGCACCTTCCTTTTCTTCTCCGAGTCCCAAAGGTGGAAGCTGCTTCCCCCAGTTGCTGCCTCCGCGCTCAGCTCCTCCTGCGCCCAGCCTTCTGCTGCTTGGACCATCGACTCTCTACATTAAAGCCGCTCTGTTGAAACACGTGGTGTAGCTTTTTTCTGGTTGGACCCTGACTTACAGTGTACTTTAATGGTTATATGCCAAGTATATCTCAATAAAATTAGAAAAAAAATAAGAAAAATAAGAAATTGGGCAAAGCATGCGAATAAGGGGTTTACAGAAAAAAAAAGATGCTCAAAGCCCCGGATTATCACAGAAATGCAAATTAAAACAACGAGAAATCACTTTATACTCATTAGTTGGCAAATACACATACGCACCCAGAAACGTACGTGATAGCAAACACTGACAGAGATATAAGGATTCAGGAGCGTGTGTGTGCTGCTGCTGGGCAGACAGACGGGCACAGCCATTCTGGAGAAGCACATATGAGGATTTGGTTAAGTATATGCCCAGCCTCCACAGCAGCAATTCTGCTTTTAGGTGTACGTCACACGGTGGCATGTGTAAGAAAGCTCATGGCAGCTTTACGGGTGGTTACTGGGAAGGGCAAGTGATCTGGGCATCCATCACTGAGGAAGCAAATAGGACATTAGGGAACACTGCGCAGAATTTTCAAGCAAGATTATATGTAGATCCACCAATGCAGAGAAAGTCTAAAAGCATGGTGCCGAACTACTTTTGTGGCCAGTAAGGACAGAGTAAGTAATTTGAATTATGGTTCTCACTGAGTACAACCAAACAAGCTCAATGAAATATAAAAAACGTTCACTTGAAAATATCCAAGTGGTAGGGGTACCTGACTGACTCAGTTGGGAGAGCATGTGACTCTTGATCTCGGGGTTGTGAGTTTGAGCCCCACGCTGGGTATAGAGATTACTTAAAAAAAAAAATAAAGGCACCTGGGTGGCTCAATCGGTGAAGCCGTCTGCCCTCAGCCCAGGTCATGACCCTGGAGTCCTGGGTGGTAGTTCCCCATCGGGTTCCCTGCTGAGCAGGCAGCCTGTTTCCCCTCTGTCCTTCACCCTGCTTGTGCTCTCTCTTTCACTTTCTCTCTCTCAAATAAATAAATAAAATCTTAAGAAAAAAAAATCCAAGTGATAACAGGCAGTGAAGCATTATGGGACCAAGATCTGGGAGAAAGGGGAAACAGAGAAAGCTGAGCTCAGCCGCTGATTCCAGAAAAGGCAGCTGAGAGTATGAAAAGCTGAGCTCAGTAGTTGACAGACTTACGTGCCAAGGGATCAAGACTTGGCGTTCAGGGCCCACCAAAAAGGTGGCATCTCACGCTTTGGGTTGCAAAGGTCTAGGGGTAAACATAAAGTATAAATAGAATAGTCCTGTACAAGGACTGTCCTCCTGTCCTTAAGGGACTGTAGTAAAGATCTGAGCCATTTCAATACCTGGAAACTGCATGAAGGAAATCCAAGATTTCTATTGTCCTAGCTGCCTGCCAGAAGCACATGTAAATCTTTTCTGGAGGAAGATAACATCATCCTTGGCCTCAATTTAGTTGTGCAGTTTTCCACATCTAATGTCCAACGCTCACTTAAAAACAACCAGGCTATAGCGAAGGAAGAAAATGTAATAAAAATAAAGTTACAAAAAACAGCAGCAAACAGTAACAGAGGGGTACCTGGCTGGCTCAGTCAGCAGAGCGCGCAACTCTTGATCCTGGCTTTGGGAGTTTAAGCCCACATCGGGTGTAGAGTGCATGAAACAGACAGACAAGCAAAACCACAGTAGCAGAACTCCATGAAATTCAGTAACGGAATTATCCAATGGTGACTTCAAAATAATCATATTTAATATATTTAAAGAAATAAGAGACAAAACTGAGAAATCAGCAGACTTTTTGTAGTTTGCAACTACGAAAAGGATATAATAAAACTTCTGGAAACGCAGAGTACGACAACCAAAATTAATTCAGAGGGTGGATTCAACAGACGCTGAAGGGAAAATCAGGGAACTGGAAGTTAGGGCAAAAGAAAATAGCCAGAACAAAGCCTGGCAAGGTAAAAGGATAGTAGAAGACAAGGTAAAAGGAGGTAAGAGACATGGGGCATACGGAAAGAAAGCCTAGTGGGTGTTTAATTGGAGTGCCAGGATGAAAGGAGAGGAAAAATTGTGGCATCAATAACATTTTCCAAAATTGATGACAGACATCCATTCACGGTTTCTAGAAGTCATGCGAACCTCAAGCAAGATAAAACAAAAGAAAACCACACCCAGGTACATCAGAGTAAAGTTTCAGAACAGCAGAGACAAAGAAAATATTCAAAGCAAAGCCGGGTGGGGGGCGGTGTGCAGGTTGTTTTTACTTACGCGCTTAGACTGACAGCCAGACAACTCCTTCGCACAAACTACAGCAACCGGAAAGCAAGGTGATAGTATGTTTGACTTGCTGGCAAAAATAGCTACCAGTGTAGAATTCTGTATGCGATGAAAACACCTATGGTAGATCCCACAAATGACCGTACGTTCTTCCTATCCTTTATTCCCATCTTTTTGTAGCATGACCTCCCAGCTCTTCCCTTCAAGGCATGGTCAAATGTGGCGTCGCCGTGTGTGTGATTTGCTTCAGTCAGTGCGACATTAATAAGTGTGAAACTTAAAAAGTGTGCATCAGGACTTTCTCCCTTGCCGCGGTGTGGAATACGAAGCACGATTGCTGGCATGTGAACATACTTGGGCTTCTCCACTGAAGACACAGGCGCAGTCGCCCCAACCCTCCAGCCAACTTGTCAACGGACCGTGACCACATGGGTGAGCCTAGGTGAAGCCCAAAGAAGTCCCACGCAGCTGAGCCTGGCCTAAGTTGACAGCGAAGAAATGATTGTTTGGTGGTGATTCACCACTTAGCAAAGCTAACAGATAAAATAAACTTGGAGGGGGGCGCCTGGGTGGCTCAGTGGGTTGAGCCTCTGCCTTCAGCTTGGGTCATGATCTCAGGGTCCTGGGATCGAGGCGGGGAGCCTGCTTCCCACCCGCCCCCTCTGGTTGCCTCTATGCCTGCTTGTAATCTCTGTCAAGTAAAGAAAATCTTTTTTCAAAATTTTTTAAAAACTTAAAACAGTAGCGTATACGATATTCATTCCATCATGGAGGGGACAGCGTTGTGTCCTTGCTGGAATGCAGGCTGGCTGGGGAGAGGGGTTCGCCCTGGCCGCGCACAACGCTTCCCCGCAAAGCCCGCGCGCGGACTGCCGGAGCGCCCGAGCCAGGCTCGCGGGGCCGCACGCACGGAGCCGGGCTGGCGGGCGAGGAAGTCTCTCGACGGCCGGAGCGCGTCCCCGGGCCCCCGCGCGCCGAGTTCCCCGGTCTCCGCGGCTTCGTCCCCCGCGGTCGTGAAGCGGCCGCCCGCGCAGAGCCGCGGAGGGGCCTTCCGAAGCCCGGGTCGCGGGGCTGGCTGCGGCCGCCGCTGGCCGGGCCCGGGGCGAGGCTCCCCAGGAAGCCCCCCCAGCCCCGGATGCGCCCCGCGCCGCGGCCTCCTGCTCCCGCGGGAGTCGCGGCGGGGACGCGGCACCAACGCCCGCCCGATCCCCCCTGGTGACCCACCGGCGACACTCGTGCTTCGGGTTGCTGTGGCCTTGGGCTCTGGGGTCCTACACGCCTTGGTTCCCAAGGGGGGAACGGTCCTTCCCGACCCCGGTCCCGCAGAACTGGAGGTTAAGACGCCACCTGGCCCCGTGGGGCTCCTCGTGCCTGTGACTCAGCGGGCAAGGAAGGGGCTTGTTGTTTTATATTTTGGCCATTGCAGCGGGTGTGAAGTGACATCTCGCTGTGGTTTTAAATTGTGTTTCATTCTTTTTTATTTTTAAGATTTTATTTATTTATTTGACAGAGAGAGAGAGATCACAAGTAGGCAGAGAGGCAGGCAGAGAGAGAGGGGGAAGCAGGCTGCCTGCTGAGCAGAGAGCCCGATGTGGGGCTCGATCCCAGGACCCTGAGATCATGACCTGAGCCGAAGGCAGAGGCTTTAACCCACTGAGCCACCCAGGCGCCCCCAAATTGTGTTTCTTTAAAGATAAATAAGATAAACACTTTTTCATACACTTACTTTTCATTCAGATATTTTCTTCAGTGAAATGTCTATTTCAATCTTTTGTTCATTTTTTAAAATATTTGACAGAGAGAGACACACAGTGAGAGGGAACATGAGCAGGGGGAGTGGGAGAGGGAGAAGCAGCTCCCCGCAGAGCAGGGAGGCTGATGTATAGGACTCGTACCCAGGACCTTGAGATCATGACCTGAGCCAAAGGCAGACCCTTAACGAATGAGCCACCCAGGCTCCCTTCTTCTGGTTTTTTCCTAAAAGCTTTACAGTTATTTCCATAATCCATTTTGAGTTAATTTTTAAGATTTTATTTACGGGGCCCCTGGGTTGCTCAGTGGGTTAAGCCTCTGCCTTTGGCTCAGGTCATGATCTCAGGGTCCTGGGATGGAGCCCAGCATCTGCCTCCTTGCTCTGCGGGAAGCTGCTTCTCCCTCTCCCACTCCCCCTGCTCATGTTCCCTCTCACTGTGTGTCTCTCTCTGTCAAATAAATAAATAAAATCTTTAAAAATTTTTTCTGTTTATGTTCAAGAGGGGTATTGGATTGCAGTTGCTTTTTTTTTTTTTTTTAACTTTGTCTGGTTTTTGTATCAGGGTAATACTAGCTTCAGAAAATGAATTGGGATGTGTTCCCTCCTCTTCTATTTTCTGGAAGAGAGTGTTTAGAATGGTTATTTATTCTTGTGTTAATGTTTGGTAGAATTCTCCAGAGAAACCTTCTGGGACTGGAAATTTCTTTTTCTGCTGGGGGATTTTAAATCAACTCTATTTCCTTAATAGTTATAGGGTTATTCAAACTATTTTATATTGAATGAGTTATGGTAGTTGTGTTTTTGACAAATAGGTCCATTTCCATTTCTTTTTTTTTTTTGTCAAATCTCTGTGTATAAGTTATTGGTAGAATTCCTTATTATCGTTTTGATGCCTGGAGGGTCTGTGTTAATATCCCTTACTTCATTCTTTTTTAAAAAATGTTATTTATTTATTTGACACAGAGAGAGGGATCACAAGTAGGCAGAGAGGCAGGCGGGGTGCAGGGGGAAGCAGGCTCCCCGCTGAGCAGAGAGCCTGAATCAGGGCTCGATCCCAGGACCCAGAGATTATGACCTGAGCAGAAGAAGGCAGAGTCTTAACCCACTGAGCCACCCAGGCGCCTGGGGCACTCAGTTTATTGATTTGAGACTTACCTTTTTTTCCCTAACGTTTCCATTTAGTGTGTAAATCTCCGTCTCAGCACCGCTTTAGCTGTCTCCCACACATTGTATTTTCATTTTCATTCAGTTCGGTGTATTTTTTAAAAATTTCCTTTGACACTTCTTCTTTGACACATGGATTATTTCCAAGCGTTTGGCGATTTTCCTGTTGTCTTTCTGTTATTGATACGGTGTTAAACTGATCGGTGTCAACACTGGAAAGGAGACCTGAATGCCACACAATCCTCCCCCTTTCTTGCGTCAAGGCGGGGAAAACCAGGCTTTCTTATTTGGATGGCCAGAAAGCCGATGCCATTGAGAAACTACTTGGGACTCTGAGGTCATCCACTTGCCTTTTCTGTCATCTGATGTTTCCCACCTAAAGCCTTCTGGGGGCAGCTGGATGGCTCTGTTGGTTGAGTATCTGACTCTTGTTTCCAGCTCAGATCATGATCTCGGGGTTGTGAGAATGAACCCTGCTTTTGGCTCCATGCTGGGCATGAAGCCTGCTTAAGATTGTCTCTTTCCCCTTCCCTCTGCCTTTCCCCTAACTCTCTTTCTCTCTCTCTCAAAAAAAAGAAAGAAAGAAAAAGAAACAGATGAAAAAAATAAAGCCCTCTTTTCTCTGTGCCCCAGAAGTTTGCAGAAGCACTTGACAGAGTGTTTTTTTTTTTAAAGATGTTATTTATTGGGGCGCCTGGGTGGCTCAGCGGGTTAAGCCTCTGCCTTCGGCTCAGGTCACGATCCGGGGGTCCTGGGATCGAGCCCCGCATCAGGCTCTCTGCTCAGTGGGGACCCTGCTTCTCCCTCTCTCTCTGCCTGCTGCTCTGCCTACTTGTGATCTCTCTCTCTTTCTGTGTGTCAAATAAATAAATAACATCTTTTTTCAAAAGATTTTTATTTATTTATTTGACAGACAGAGATCACAAGTAGGCAGAGAGGCAGGCAAAGGGGGA
The DNA here is from genome assembly GCF_922984935.1 of Meles meles. Taxonomy (NCBI): domain Eukaryota; kingdom Metazoa; phylum Chordata; class Mammalia; order Carnivora; family Mustelidae; genus Meles; species Meles meles. Next base: position 131,271,751 of record NC_060087.1, on the reverse strand, counting down.
GGGGGAAGCAGGCTCCCCACAGAGCGGAGAGCCCAATGCGGGGCTCGATCCCAGGACCCTGGGACCACGACCGGAGCCGAAGGCAGAGGCCCAACCCACTGCGCCATCCAGGCGCCCCCGTTTGACTCTTGAAACTCAAATTAAGAGAAGGTGGGAGGTTGGCCAGGTTTGACTATGGCCCAAGATCATCAACAGATACCTTGTTTGGGGGACTCTAAAGGAAGACAAGGAAGAAAAGGAGAAACTAAAAACTGCTGTGTTGGGGCGCCTGGTTAAAGCCTCTGCCTTTCGCTCGGGTCATGGTCCCAGGGTCCTGGGATTGAGCCCCACATCGGGCTCTCTGCTTGGCAGGGAGCCTGCTTCCTCCTCTCTCTCTCTCTGCCTGCCTCTCTGCCTACTTGTGATCTCTATCTGTCAAATAAATAAATAAAATCTTTAAAAAAAAACTGCTGTGTTAATTTCCCAGTTGGGGGGCACCTGGGTGGCTCAGTGGATTAAGCCGCTGCCTTCGGCTCAGGTCATGATCTCAGGGTCCTGGGATCGAGCCCCGCATCGGGCTCTCTGCTCCGCGGGGAGCCTGCTTCCTCCTCTCTCTCTGGCTGCCTCTCTGCCTACTTGGGATTTCTGTCTGTCAAATAGATAAATAAAATGTTAAAAAAAATTTTTCTTACTTATTTATTTGACAGACAGGGAGAGATCCCAAGTAGACAAAGAGGCCGGCAGAGAGAGAGAGAGGGAAACAGGCTCCCCATGTAGCCGGGAGCCCGATGTGGGACTCAGTCCCAGGACCCTGAGATCATGACCTGAACCGACGGCAGAGGCTTTAACCCACTGAGCCACCCAGGCGCCCCAGACTGGGAGGTTTAGCAGCGGACACTTACTTCTTAGGCTTGGGTGGTTGCGAGTCGGAGGTCAAGATGCCGGCAGAGCCCGCTCCCAGGGAGAGCCGCACTCCGGTAGCGAGCCGCCGTCGTGCTGTGCTCCCACGGGCCCTCCTGCCGGTGCGAGAAACTGGACCGCTCACCTCCTCTTCCTGTAAGAGTATTAATGCCTTCCAAGGGCCTACCCTCATGACCTCATCCAAACTTAATCACCTCCTCATGTCCCCGCCTGCAAATATTATCCCACTGGGGATTAGAGCTTTGACATATTGCTAAAGAAGAAAACTTTGGGGTGCCTGGGTTTCTCAGCCAGTTGGGCATCTTCCTTTGGCTCAGTTCATGGTCCCGGATCACATCCCGCATCGGGCTCCCAGCTGGGCAGGGAGCTGCTTCTCCCCAGCCCTCTGCTGCTCCCCCTGCTTGTGCTCTCTCTCAAATAAAGAGATAAAATCTTAAAAAAAAAAAAAAAGAAAGAAAAACTCAACTAAGTAAATTCAAGGATACAATCGGGTTTATTAAGTGATTCAGTTGAGTTTTTCCTGTTTAGCAGGTAGGGGGGCGCTCTGAGGAACTGCACCACGAGGTGGGCCCCAAGAGTTATGAGCAACAGAAGAGAAAGTGAGGTCCCCTTCCCTCGGGCGGAAGGACGAGGGGTCTTGCCGCCTGGATGGCCTCATCTCCCTTTGGAGGACGGAGACAGCCCATGGGACAGCTTCCCTTACTGGCCCTGATCAGAAAATTCCTGACTGACCTTTCAGCCTGACATTTCTGGGGGAGGCAGTGTCATATCAAGCCGGGGTTGGCGACTTGGCCCAAGCACCGCCATGTTGGTCCTGTGCTTTTCTTTTCACCATTCCGCGCTTTCGCCTAGACTCCCGCCGGCTGGGAGAGCTGGTTGCTCTGTAGTTCTTCCGGCTTTGACTGGCCCTCTGGGTGATCCTCACAGGTTCACGTTGTTGCTAAATCCCTGTGATCTTCTCAGGCCGCAACCCTTAATCAGCCACTTCCCTCTCGAGCTCCAGCCTCAGGGAGATCACGTGCTTGGTAGTCGTAGCTGTGGTCAGACATTCACAGCTTCCGAGAGGATGCAAGAGGGAGATTACGGTAACTGTAAGAAGGATAATTCCTAATGAGCCATGGTCCACAAGACCCAGACCGATCACAGAAAGACCCCACTGAAGGAGACACCTTGTAAGCCAAGGAGCTGGCTCAGGGATGGGGTGAGACCGAAATAATCCAGGCAGAAGGGGCGAGCTTAGCCACAGACGCTTCCTTGCTCAGCCAGAAAAGAACGAAAGCTATCCTATTACCGACACCCTCCGCTGCAGACTCTGCAGTCATTTCAAGAATTACGGAAAAATCTTGATCACAGCCTCATTTACGTGTATCCCTCACTGGGAAGTCGGGACAGGCCAACGCAATGCATCCTGGTGGGTCCTTCCTAACCCAGCTGTGCCAATTCAGGGCAGCCGGCCAATGAGATCTCTTCTTTGCTTCGGAGAAGCTGGGCCGGTGACGTTTTCTCCTAGCCTGAAGTAAAAGGCTGGTCTCTTTTCCAGAAGTGACTTTCCCACTTAGAAGGGGCCTGGGAGGTACAGATCAGGACATTATCTTTCTCCCACTGATGCCAGAGTAAAAGAAAGGAAAAGGAGAAAGGGTTTCTCTGTTGTTGTTTTTTTATTTTTATTTTTTTTTTAAAGATTTTATTTATTTATTTGACAGAGAGAGATACAAGTAGGCAGAGAGGCAGGCAGAGAGAGTGAGAGGGAAGCAGGCTCCCTGAGGAGCAGAGAGCCCGATGCGGGGCTCGATCCCAGGACCCTGAGATCATGACCTGAGCCGAAGGCAGCGGCTTAAACCACTGAGCCACCCAGGCGCCCCTGTTGTTGTTTTTTTAAAGACTTATTTATTTATTTGAGAGAGAGAGAGAGACTGAGCATGTGGGAGCAGGGGTGCGGAGGGGCAGAGGGAGAGGGAGAGAGAGAATTTCAAGCAGACTCCCTGCTGAGTGTGGGCCCCCCCCCAGGGCGGGGCTTGATCCCGTGACCCTGAGATTATTATCTGGGGTGAAATCAAGAGGTAGGAGCTAAACCAACAGAGCCCCAAAAGGCACCCCAAAAGGGTTTCATGTTTAAAGTATGAAGTCTTGGGATACTTGGGTGGCTCAGGTGGTTAAGCGACTGCATTTGGCTCAGGTCATGACTCCGAGTCCCGGGACTGAATCCTGCGTTGGGCTCACAGCTCCATGGGGAGTCTGCTTCTCCCTCTGACCTCCTCTCTCATGCTCTCTCAAATAAATACATAAAATCTTAAAAAGAAAACAAAGTAAAGTATGAAGCCTTGTTCTCTTGCCTTGCAGTGTTCGTGGTCAGGAACACTTGGCAAGGTCCCTTCGCGGGCTGGGGGGCTGTCTTCTCTTTTTCTGGGGGTGGGGGGCTGCCTTCCTTTCATGACACTTCCGGGGCACGCAGTCACTGTACTGTAAACCGACGGGCAGGGTGCTCTGTCACGGGATCTGGGAAGGTTTCCGTAGCCTGTCGGTGCCAGGCTTGAACGTAGGGCATTAGACATGACCACTGGCCAGTCATGCAACAAAGGATCAGCGGAAAGTTGTATCACAAGCTTGTGCGCAATGACTTTGTGTCCCAAAAGGAATACCACTCCCAGCTACGCTAAAAGTGGTGCCTGAAGCCAGGGAAGTCCAGTAGTTCTGGCAAGTTTAGAAGTTTTATTTATTCTTTATTTAATTAATTAATTTAGTTATTTTAATTTTTTTTTTAATTTTATTTATTTATTTGACAGAGAGAGAGATCACAAGTAGGCAGAGAGGCAGGCAGAGAGAGAGGAAGCAGGCTCCCTGCGGAGCAGAGAGCCCGATGCGGGGCTCGTTCCCAGGACCCTGAGATCATGATCTGAGCCGAAGGCAGCGGCTTAATCCACTGAGCCACCCAGGCGCCCCTATTTTAATTTTTTTAAGAGGGAGAGAGGGAGAGGGGCAGAGGGAGAGGGAATCTCAAGCAGGCTCCACGCCCAGCTCAGAGCCCAACGTGGGGCTCGATCTCACAACCCTGAGGCCGTGACCTGAGCTGAAATCAAGAGTTGGATGCTTCACGACCGAGCCCCCCACGTCTCCCAAGTTTAGAAGTTTGAAATTTAAGGATCCCATGAGGATGCAAAAATCTGCTCGTGGGGCGCATGGATGGCTCCGCCGGTTACCGGTCGGACTCTTGATTTTGGCTCAGTTCATGATCTTGGGGTCGTAGATGCAGCCTGGCATGGGGGTCTGCACTGGCTGTGGCGCCTGCTGGAGATCCTCCCCCTCCCTCTGCCTCTCCCCCTGCCTCTACGGGAAAAACAAAGCTTCTCCTGGGCCTTCGGGAAACATGCTTATACGGCACTGTGTGTCACATACGTCGCTGTGTGTCACGTGAGGGGGGCGTGGGCTCCTCCCTGGGCGGGGGTTTCAGTATTAATGAGGTAAGGGTGGCTGTTGGTCTCTCGACGGGTCACTGCACGATCTGTCTGCACCGGGGCGAGTCGGGCTTCAGCTCAAACTGGTCTGTGTGGTCGGGCCACTGGAGACCTTCCACAAGGCAGTTTATCTCCTCTTGGCTTTTGATTGCAAGAAACTAAAACAGATTTGGATGCGCTGGTGCCTCGACTGCTCTTGAATTTATACCCATTCAAAAAGGCATATGTGTCTGGGAGCCTCGGTGGCTCAGTCAGTTGAGAGTCTGACTTTTTTTTTAAATAAAATTTTATTTATGAAAGAGAGAGGGAGCATAAGCCGGGGGAGCTGTTGGCAGAGGGAGAAGCAGGCTCCCTGCTGAGCAGGAAGCAGGGTATGGGACTCAATCCCAGGACCCTGAGATCATGACCTGAGCACCGACCCAGGTACCTCCTCACCCCCGCACACTCTTCTGTTTCTTGAGGATTTCTTTATCTTTTTTAGAGAGAGAAAGCACTCGAGTGGAAAGAGGGGCAGATGGAGAGAGAAAAAATGCTCAGTCAGTGGCTCAGTCAGTTAAGCGTCTGTCGTCGGCTCAGGTCATGGTGCGAGGGTCCTGGGATCGAGCCTGGCATCAGGCTCTCTGCTCAGCAGGGAGCCTGTTTCCCCCTCTGCCTGCAGCCCCCCCTGCTTGTGCTCTATCTCTGTGTCAAATAAATGAAATCTGTAAAAAAATAAATAAATATGGGAAACAGTTTTTTTTTTAAGCAGAGGCTTCACCCACTGAGCCACCCAGGCGCCCCAGGGAAACAGCTTTGCCAGAGAGTAAGATGTGTTTTTGGTAAGCGAAGGTATGGGGAATGGAGATGCATTTTTTATTGAGGGAAAAGACCGTCATTTTGTCTTAAAGTGAGGTTCCCAGCTAGCTCAGGTGGTAGACCATGCGACTCTTGATCTTGAGGCTGTAAAAACCTAAAAAATAAAATAAAATAAGAAAGAATACACTGTATAATCAGAATATGGAGCGCAATCTTAGAAAGGGAATTTTAATGTGTGATCAAGCTGGCTAAGAGTAAAGTGAATTTATTTAAAAGTGAGTGTTAATATCAAAAGTATGTGGGGAATTAGGGGCCCAGAAATCCATACAAACAAACCTTGTTAAACTCGTCTTTACCCCCTGTCTTGTCAGTTTTTAAGATTCATGGTTTCTTTGTATAAAAAAAATAGAAAAGCTGCTGCCTGCTCTGGTCCCTTCCTCGGATCTCCATACCTGCAAAAATTCAATGACGTCTGCGCTTCTCTTCTGTTCATCTGTCTGATGTCAGTTTCATTCTTAAACCCAGCTCGAGACCCAAAGAGAGTAGAAGACAGTGCCTACCCGCCCCCAATCTGGGGCACCACCCCTGCCAAAGAAAAGGGCTGCATCTGCGCAAAAAAAAAAAAAAAAGTGGATGAACGGGGTGGAAACTAGATGCAGAAAGTTCTTTGGAGGCTGCAGCCAGGTCTGTGCAAAGAAGGTGGGGCCCCGGGCAGAAAGGGGGGAAAGGCCCATCTGAGAATTGTCAGTGCGATCCATTCACAATATCCCCTCCACAGGAACTCACAGAAGACCTGGGTTTCAGGAAACAGCTCTGATCCGGCGCTGAGAATTTCCAGTGGCCCCTTACAATGTAAAAGTAGCCCAGACCTGGTATGGATAAGCAAATGCCTCTACCCTCAAAGGGACTTGCATTTCAATGACCTTCAGGGTTTAGCGGAGCGGAGGGAGAGAATGCACAACATCCCTCCCCAGGAACTCCTCCTTTGCATTCACTCTTGGAAGCAGTGGTGATCTGACCCTAAGAATTTCCAAGGGCTTCCCTTAAAATTTAAAAGTACCTGAGACCAAGGGGACTTGCATCTCATGGCAATGTCCTTTATTTTATTTTATTTTAAACATTTTATTTTATTTTTTCATTGTTCCAAGATTCATCGTTTATGCACCACACCCACTGCTCCATGCGATACTTACCCTCGTCAATACCCACCACCAGGCTCTCCCAACCCCCCACCTTCCTCCCCGCCAAAACCCTCAGATTGTTTCTCAGAGTCCACCGTCTCTCTTAGTTCATCTCCTCCTCCGAGTTCCCACAACACCCTCTCCTCTCCATCTCCCCATGTCCTCCATGGTTCTTTGTTATGCTCCACAAATAAGTGAGACCATATGATACTTGACTCTCTCTGCTTGACTTATTTCACTCAGCATAATTTCTTCCAGTCCCGTCCATGTTGCTACAAAAGTTGGGTATTCATCCTTTCTGATGGAGGCATGATACTCCATCGTGTATATGTACCACATCTTCCTTATCCATTTGTCCATTGAAGAGCATCTTGGTTCTTTCCACAGTTTGGCGACCGTAGCCATTGCTGCTATGAACACTGGGGTGCATGTGGCCCTTCTTTTCACTACATCTGTATCTTTGGGGTAAATACCCAGCAGTGCAATTGCAGGGTCATAGGGAAGCTCTATTCTTAATTTCTTCAGGAATCTCCACACTGTTCTCCAAAGCGGCTGCACCAACTTGCATTCCCACCAACAGTGTGAGAGGGTTTCCCTTTCTCCACATCCTCGCCAGCACACGTTGTTTCCTGTCTTGTCAATGTCCTTTTAAAGGAAAGGAGTACTTTGTTGGCTCCCTGGCCAAGCAAAACAGTGATCAACACTGCCCTGGGCCTGGTGACAAGACACTCTAGAGCCCTCCCGAGCCTCTTCAGCCTGGAAAAGTCTTTTTCTCTCCTTCCCTTTCTTCCTTTGAAAAACCAGGCTTGACTACTGCCCGACATTCTGCACAGAAGCAACTCCAATTGTACTGAAAATGTAAAAATAAAAGACAAAACAACAAAGCTTGTAGAAGACAAGGAGAGAACATCTTCATGGTCTTGGGGTTGGACAAGATTGCTTAAGACACAGAAAGCACCGACCATAGGGAAAATGGCGGGAAGTGAGCGTTTTCTGAGCAAGGCACGGAGGGTTTCCATTTCACCGTGAGTCCCTTACCTGCAGATGAGAACTTTGCTTCAGGTGTTTTCTGAGGTGTGTTGCCCCTGGGCGCTTTTGCTGTGTTCTTTTTTTTTTTTTAGAAGAGGGGAGGGGCAGAAGGAGAGAGAGAATCCCCAGCAAGCAAGCTCCCTGCCCCACATGGAGCCTGACTTGTGGCTCAGGCTCACGACCCTGAGATCATGACCTGCGCTGAAGTCAAGACTTGGCTGCTCAGCTGACTGAGCCCCCCCTCCCGGCGCCCCTGCTTTGCTATGCTCTTTGCCTTTTAACCGCATGTTTCCCCTAAGCAGCTTCTGTTCCGTGTCCTGCCGAAGTTCCTGGAGTCCCATAGTCCTTGCTGTGTGCAATGGATATAGGTTCCCACCTCACAGAGCGCTGTACTTAGCCGAAGCGCACTGGTCGTACCTGGGAAATGCACTGGTCCTACCTGGGAAATGCTATCCTGAGGCCGGCCCCCTCTGGTTTCTGCGTACCTGTCTCCTGTGGCTTCTGTGCAAATTCTAACTGCTTTGTCAGACCCTTAACCTTGGCGTCGGGCCATTTTGCTGAAAATGGAGCCGGTAGAGGGTTTCTGTGCGCCTCATTGGTTTTGTGAGATCACTACAGGAGTCGAAGCACTGTCTCTCACCCCCGTATTCACACGTTTGTGCTCAGTTTTAACAGAGCAAGTGTGGAATTTTATCAAATCCTTCTCAGCACCTACTGACGGGACTCCTGGGAAAGGATTTCCTGATGCTGAACTCCCCTTGTATTTACGGACTGGACCCTCCTGGGTCATACGTCGTACCTGTCGTACCTTATTCTCCTGCTGTATTGCTGTAGTCTTGTTTATCTTTACTTTGGAATGTTTGCACTTGTATTCAAAAGTGAGAGTTGTCTGTCCATAGCTTTTCTTCTGTATTCTCTCTCCTTTTAAAGATTTATTTATTTATTTTTAAAGATTTTATTTGACAGACAGATCACAACTAGGCAGAGAGGCAGGCAGAGAGGGAGGGGGAAGCAGGCTCCCTGCTGAGCAGACAGCCCCATGCGATGCCGGGCTTCCATCCCAGGACCCTGGGATCATGACCTGAGCAGAAGGCAGAGGCTTCAACCCGCTGAGCCACCCAGGAGCCCCAACAATTAAAATCTTCTTAAAAAATACTTTAAAACCATATAAAGAAGGGGAATCGACTCAAATGCCCATTGACAGATAAATGGATAAATGAATGTGGTCCATCCACACAGTGAAATGCCATTTGGCCAATGAGGTTTATCTGTGGCACAATCATTGCTAATTGAAAACTTCTCCCAGGGGCGCCTGGGTGACTCACTGGGTTAAAGCCTCTGCCTTCGGCTCAGGTCATGATCTCAGGGTCCTGGGATCAAGCCCCGCATCGGGCTCTCTGCTCGTCAGGGAACCTGCTTCCTCTTCTCTCTGCCTGCCTCTCTGCTTACTTGTGATCTCTCTCTGCCAAATAAATAAATAAAATCTTAAAAAAAACAACAAAAAACTTCTCCCAGTACCCCGCACTGACAACTTGAGATAGAGTTGGCATTGGCAATTTTTGACAGTCTCTATGGAGACTGAATGATTGATGGTGGTATGCCTGGGAGGCTCAGCTGGTTAAGCATCTCACTCAGGTCATGATCCTGGGGTCCTGGGATTGAGCCCTTCATCTGGCTCCCTGCCCTGCGGGGAGACCTGCTTCTCTCTCTCTGCCTGCTGCTCCCCCTGCTTGCGCTCTCTCTCTCAGATAAATAAATAAATAAAATCTGAAAAAAAAAATTGATTGATAGGGCATTTCCTCCTCGAGGAATAGTCATCCTTATTCACTTGGGAGTGCAGCGTGGAGGCCTCCCACAATAGAGGAAGTTGTTCACCTCCTTCCCCAGGGAGTGGACACCCCCAGCCTGAGGGTTACAGATTCACAGCCATGGGAAGGAATTTTTTTTTAATTGGAGGGAATTTTCAAAAATATGTAAAAAGGGGCGCGTGGGTGGCTCAGTGGGTTAAGCCGCTGCCTTCGGCTCAGGTCATGATCTCAGGGTCCTGGGATCGAGTCCCGCATCAGGCTCTCTGCTCAGCAGGGAGCCTGCTTCCCTCTCTCTCTCTCTCTCTGCCTGCCTCTCTGCCTACTTGTGATCTCTCTTTGTCAAATAAATAAATAAAATCTTTAAAAAAATGTAAAAAAATAAAAAACTAATAAAAATTTTAAAATATTGGGGCACCTGGATAGCTCAGTCAGTTGAGCATCTGTCTTTGGCTCAGGTCATGGTCCCAGGGTCCTGGGATCAAGCCCTGTGTCTGGTTCCCTGCTCAGCCGGGAGTCTGCGTCTCCCTCTGCCTGCTGCTCCCCCCTGCTCATGCTCTCCTTCTCACTCTCTCTGATAAATAAATAGGTACAATCCTTTAAAAAAATTAAAAAAATATATATGAAGTTCTGACCCATACTACAATATGTTGCAAACATTATTGAGAGAAATCAGGTATAAAACAACAAATATTACATAATTCCTCCTAAATGAAACATCTAGAATGGGCAAAGTCACACAGAGAGAAAGTAGGTAAAGGTTACCAGGGGTTGGAGGAGGGGAATGGGGAGCCAGTGCTGAACGGAAACAGACTTAAGAGGTGATGAAAAGGTTTTTGAAATAATGGCGAGAGTCATTAGGAATGTACTTAACGCGTCCGAATTGTGCTTAAAAGTGGTGAAAATGGCAAATTTTGTCTTACACATATTCTATGGCAATTTTAAAAAAGCAAGAGAATGATAAATCTTAATCCGGGCTATTGGCCCCTGTGGTTCCGTGCCGGGGCCAGCTGGTAGTTTCACAGGTGTTCTTTGTTTTGTTTTTTTAACGATTTTATTTATCTGTTTGACACAGAGCGAGAGATCACAAGTAGGCAGAGCAGCAGGCAGAGAGAGAAGGGGAAGCAGTCTCCCCACTGAGCAGAAAGCCTGACACAGGGCTGGATCCCAGGACCCTGAGATCTTGACCTGAGCTGAAGGCAGAGGCTTAACCCACGGAGCCACCCAGGGGCTCCTGTTTCACAGGCGTTAATGAGCTTATTTTAAAAATAAACAAAATGTAAGTGGGCCTTGAATGGACAAATTTTATGGATAGTGGATAATCTGATTCTCTGCATCTGTATTGGAAAAAAAAAAAAAGAAAAACACTAGAAAAGGAAATACCCATGTTCCCAGGAACAAGGTAAGTTCTCCTACAGAACAGGAGAAGCCCCCTGGGTGGTCTCGCATTTGCTTGCTTCATGCCATCAACAGGGCTTTCAGTGTGGCCAAATGGACCAGCAGGAACAGTCCCTTCCACATGCTGTCAACTGAGCTTTGACAGAGGAGCAAAGGCAGTTCAGAGAAAGGGGCGATTTGTTCAACAAACGGTGTGGGAACACCTTGGACATCCACATGCAACTAAATGAATCCGGACACAGACCTCACACACTTCACAGAAATTTACTCAAAATAGATCATAGACCGAAACATAGAACGCAGAACTATAAAATCCCAGAAGGTGATAACCTAGGGGAAAGCCTACATGACCTTGGGTTTGGCGATGACTTCTTTGGATACAAAGTTTCTGGTGCCTTTGGAGTGGGCAAACTCAACGCTTGAAGAGAGGTTGGACAGAATTTCTGGGCCACGGTCCGGCCTCAGCTTCCCTGAGGGATCCCTTCCGGGGAAGCCAGTGGACAAGGTCATGAGTGACTATTGGGAAACAGGGCTCCCCAGAGGGGCATCTGGCATGGTGGGGATGTGGACCAGGAGCCACATCCAGGGGAAAAATAAAAGAGCAAGCTCCTGACCTCTTTGTGCAATCAAGGGCGGGGTGAAGTAGAAGCCTTCCATAGGGCTATGCAGTGTCCTCAGGAGATCCAGGCTTCAGGGCGCGGAGGGAAGGCAGCCAGAGTCATGACAGGACCAGTCCAGATAAGAACCCAGGTAAGGCTCACCTTAGCATTTGTCTTCAGGCTACACAATGCTACCTCGGCCATGACGGTCATGGTGGAGACAGCCCTCCTGCCAGGCTGGAGTGGCCCCAGTCTCTCCCTCCTTGCTGGGCTCAGATCAAAGTAGCTACCCCTGGATCAACTGACCGTCTCTTGATCTCTTCCTCCCCTACACTCCGGGAAGGCTTTGTATTTGTTAGGATTTTCTTTTCTTTTTTTTTTTCCCCAAAGATTTTATTTATTTATTTGATAGACAAAGATCACAAGTAGGCAGAGAAACAGGCAGAAAGAGGGGGAAGCAGGCTCCCTGCTGAGCAGAGAGCCTGATGGGGGACTCGATCCCAGGGTCCTGGGATCATGACCTGAGCTGAAGGCAGAGGTTTTAACCCACTGAGCCACCCAGGTGCCCCCCCCCAAATATTTTATTTATTTATTTGACAGAGCAACAAAGAGGGAGAGAGGGAGAGAAAGAGAACAGAAGCAGGGGGAGTGGGAGAGGGAGAAGCAGGCTTCCCGCTGAGCAGAGAGCCGGACATGGGGCTTTATCCCAGCACCCCTGGATCATGACCTGAGCTGAAGGCAGAGGCCCAACCACTGAGCCACCCAGGTGCCCCTTTTTTCTTTTTTTTTAAATTGAAGTATTTTTATTTTATGTATAATGAGTTAACATTAAGGTGGATACCTTGGATATCTGCAGATAAGGTAGGTCTCTTGGACGACTTATTCAAGGAAGTTCACATACTCCAACTTAGTGAAGCCTGTGTTCTTTGTGTACTGAGGGAGCCAGTGGGGGCAAACATTGAGGCCGTTTTTCTAGATCAGACCGTGCTGGGTTAAGCAGGTTCCCCCAGATGGTTGCAGGAGAGTTGCTGGTGACCCATCTCTCTCTCAGAGGCAAAGAAGAAAAGGGCTGTTAGGATTTTCTTTTCTTTTCTTTTTTTTTTTTGATTTTCTGATTGCAAAAAGAAACCGACATTAACTCAGGCAAGAAAAGGGGTGTATTTGGCGTGATGCGGAGTAGATCACTGAAATGGTGGAATGTTTGATCGAGCAGGTCTTGGAATGCACAGGCATGACCTGTTTTGCGCAGGGCCCAGAGCACGAAGTGTCCCGCAGAAGGACTGGGCGGCAGTGCAAACCGCCCCGCCACCAGAGCCGAACACGGCCAACCTGAAGGCTGGCGGGGATCTGTCCATGGTAGATAACGATGCTGGGAAGAGCCCGTGGGACGCCTCAACCGAAGGATCCAAGCACAGACTGGTGAGGCTCTGGAGCAAGGCCGGAGTCCTGCAGCAGAGCTCCTTACTATTCAAAACGCAGCTGCCGTCACGCTGCTGGGCTTTGGTGCAGACGTGGAAGCCCACCACGGGACATCCAGTACCCATGTGACTGGAGCTGCCCATCATGTGGCCAGGCAGGCACAGAAGCAAGATAGTGAAGATGGCTCCTTCAGGACCAGGCCCATCTGGAATCCGAGAGAGGCTCGAGTCAGGTACGAGGACCGGTGGTCCAGACCCCAGGTGGCCTGCCTCCATCACGCTGGTACTCCCCCTCAACTAGCTCATACCTGTGGACTCCTGAGCGGTGGGAGAGGGAGTCACTGCGACTGACCAAGGATAGGGAAGCACTTAGACCTGGCTCATTGGTGGGTCATCTTATGTTGGTACCAGTACAAACCGACTACTGCCTAGCTCCGGTCGCACTCAGGGCGATGACAGAGAAATCCTCCCGGTGAGCAGTATGCCTGGTTTTCCACTTGGTAGAGAGAGAGAAAAACGGCCTGAGATAAAGATGTCCGTGAAAAATGACTTGGAAGATTGATCAAGGACCTGGGAGGCATCAGATTGGAAGGTCAGTAAAAAACGTTCTGTACCCAGTTCCAGGGTGTGGTGGGAGTTTTCTAGAGCACCAAGCAATTCCTGTCCACCATGCAGTATCTGAAAATTTAGCTCAATTATGACTGTGTAGCATTTTTCCTTTTAAGACCTCACCCCACCTCAGATACCAGTCTCAAATCCAGGTCGCTTTTTGTTTTTAAGATTTTGTACATTGATCTGACACAGAGAAAGAAAGCACACAAGCAGGGGAAGAGGAGGAGGGAGAAGGAGAAACAGTGTCCCTGCCGAACAAGGAGCCCGAGACCATGATGCCCCGACTGCGTCACCCAGGCACCCCTCAAATTCAGGTTGTTGCTTGTACCTCTTACCAACTGGCTATAAATCAGAGGTTCCCAAGACCCCCTCTGTGGGTTGGATTAATGTGCGGGAGCAGCTCAAAGGATGCAGAGACACTTACTAGATCATCGGTTTATCATACCTCGGGAACAGCCTGATTGACAAGGTTTGGGGGAAAGGCACAGAGCTTCCACGTTCTTTCCAGGCACGCCACTCTCCCACACCTCCAAGCCCAGTCTCCAAACCCTGTTCCTTTTGGGTATTAAAGGAGGCTTCATTACAAAAGCATGCTTTTTAAAAAAGACTTTATTTACTTATTTGAGAGAGAGAGACAGTGAGCCGGAGAGCAGGGCACAGGAGCAGAGGCAGAGGGAGAGGGAGAAGCACACTCCCCACTGAGCTGGCAGCCCGCCACGGGGCTCAATCCCAGGACCCCACAATCAGGAGCTGAGCGGAAGGCAGATGCTTAAGTGACAGAGCCCCCCAGGTGCGCCCACGAAGGCATGATCGGTCAGCGCACTGGCCACTGGCCACCGATCCCACCTCTGCCCCTCCTCCCTCTGTGGAAGTCAGGAAAGAACTGAAAGCTCCAAGCTTCTAATTATTCATTTGGTTCTCCTGGCAACCAGCCCCCCATCCTTAGGTGTGGTCCCAAAGTCACCTCATTCACATAACAAAAGACACGTTTATTGCTCTTCTCACAGGAAATTCCAAGCATTTCAGGAGCTCTGGGCCAAAAACAGGGACAAAGACCAAATATATACATTTTTCATTATAAATCACAATGCTACAGTCAGAGACCAGAAGTTTTGGAGAGGTGCATGGAGACAGCTAATGTGGCTAGGGCAGTGCATAAGAAGGGTACGTGGATTCCTGTGTCTCTGCCAGGGGCCCCCAGCAAAATGGGAACTGCACCTCAACCGCCCCGCAAAGAGAGGGAAGCCTGCGGTGGGGCTCAGCCAGCTTCTCCCCACAGCTCCAGTAGCTCCGTGAAGGCGGTGGTCTTGGCGCAAGGGCTGGAGGTTCGGCACAGGCCCGGAAGGAAGGGTTTTCCTCCACCAAGGATGGTCTCGGTACTGCCACTACCGAATGCCTAACCGACCCAGCAGAGATCAGTGCTGAGCAATTGGTAGGATGCCCGTTTCTCAAAAGGACCAGCCAGCCATTTGGTAGCAGGAAGGTTACATCAGGATTCCTCCCACGCTGGGTGTGGGGGGAGCAAATTAGTCACACTTAGGATGTGGATTTGCCTTCCCTATGAGCAGCATCTCTGCGAGCAATCCATCTGAGGGCGCACACAGCCCCTGATGGACTGGCACACTGTGCCACACACTTCTTCAGGGCGAGGAACTCACGGGGAAGGGTTCTGTTGAACTTGAAGCAGAAGTTAGCATCTGGCCCATCTAGGCTCCTCGTGCCTGTGGACCATCCAGCCAAGAAAAAAGATTGTTATGCTGGTGAGGCAGCTGACCCGGAGGCCATCAGGAGCGGCACTGCCGCTCTCTAAGGACAGCAAAAAGAATGCCTGCAGCCGAGAACATTCCATCAGGTGTCTCTGTGTTTCGGAGACAGACACACAACTGTGGCCTGACAAGGAAAGTTGAAACCTATGTGGGATGAAGACCCAGTTGAAGCCTCCAGGAAAAACATCTAGACCAGGGATGCTTTCCAGGGACGAGGGAAATTCAGAACTGGTGATGGAGGTGTAGTCAGCCGTAAAATGGTCACAGAGTCCTAACCATTCACGAGTTGGGAGACATTTACATTCCTGTGTGATATGACTTTGTCACTCCTCCCATCAAGAAGCGGTCTGTGCCGTCCTTGAACCTGCAGTTTGCTTTGCGTGGGGAGTAGAACGATGTCCTCCAAGATGTTCAAGTCCCAATCTCTGGTATCTGTGAACGCGACCTTATTTGGAATTAGAGTCCTTGCAGACGGGAAGCACGTCAAGAGGAGGTCATGGTCGAGGAGGGTGAGCCCTAAGTCCAATGGGCCGTGTCCTTAGAGAAAAAAGGAAAATTGGAAACACAGAGGAGACACAAGGGGAAGAAGGCCATGTGAGGACATGCAGAACTGGAGGGACGCAGGACAAGCCAAGGAACAGCAAAGATTGCTGGGAGCCACCGAGAACGGAGGAAGAGGTAAAGAAGGATTCTCCCCCAGAGCCTTCAGAGGGAGCATGGCCCTACCAACACCTTGATTTTGGACGTGGAACCTTCACAACTGTGGAAAAGCACGTTTCCGTTGTTTTAAACCACCAGGTTCATGGTCCTTCAGCGTGGCAGTACCTTCTTTGGGTTTGGGGTAGACAATTCTGAGATGCCCTCTATCCACCTCCTAGCAAGGTCAAGTCTCAGCAGCTCCGAGTGTCCACCAGCTTAAGAATGTAGCCTTGAACTGGCTTTCATCCGGAGACCACTGTCCAGCACAAGGAACCTATACACCAGCCCTTGTCTCAAGGTCTGCTTTTCCACTCCTATCTCTTCTGCAGACTGGGAGCGGGCCCACCATTCCTGATTGCCAGCCTCTCACCCAGCAGTCAGGGAGGGGAAGGGCTTTGCAGGGGCCTGCCCCAACCGCCGCTGTCTAATTAAACAGCTCCTAGTGGTTAATGATTCGTCCTTTGCCAAAGCCTGGAAATGAAGCGTGCGGCAATTTAATCAAGCGAACTTCAGCCGGGGGGCTTGGGCTCAGCAATTCTCCCGGGCACCCCATGGGAAACCAGCTCTGTCTGATGCTGCTTTCCAGGCACAGGCCTTCTCTCTCCAGGCCTGGCCGAGAGGAGAGGGCAGGTTGTGGGGGAGAAGGAGATGGAGGGAACGTCAAAGCGGGGTGCCTGAGCGTGGGCTGGGGCTGAGACACAGGTAGGCAGAGGACCCAGGTGGGCCAGCCCTGCACATGCGCAAGGGTCCCAGGGCCCCCCAAGCCGAGTGGCGTGGCGGGCTCTCCACCACCTCTTCTTTTTATCTTATTTTAACAAAGGTGTCCGTTTAAACGACAGCGGGGGAACGGCGGGGGAACGGCCGAGTCGAAGGCGAGAAGCAGTTATTAAAGGGAAGTCGGAGGGAGGGGTGGCCGTAGTCGGGCTGCGGCGTGGAGGCCCTGGGAACGGGTCTGAGACCGCGGCCCCCTCCAGAGACCCCGAGCTCTCTGGGGGATCCCGGGTGACGCTTTTCCAAACCGGACCCCTGCCTCCTGGGCCCGCAGCGCCTCGGCGGCACGTCCAGAGCCGAGAGCCGGGAGACTCGACGCCGCCGGGAGCGGGGCGCCAGGCCCCCCAACCACCCCAGCCGAGGCCCCGCCCCCGGCCCTCCGCGCCGGCTCCCGCGGCCCCCGCAGCTCGCGCTTGCACCCCGCCCAGCTCCCCTCCCCCGCGCGCGTGCGCCCCGTCCCTGCGCCCCTCCCCCCCACCCCCGCCGCCGCCGCCGCGGGCGCGCGCGCGTGCCCGTCGTCCCGGGCGGGAGCCGGAGACTGCGGGGCCGACTGCGGGCCAGAGAGCGGGCGCCGGGAGCGCCGGGAGCGCGGCCGGGCGAGGCGGGAGCGTGGGCGCGGGCCTGGCCGCGGGCGGGGACCGCCGCCGCGCCGCCGCCCCCCAGTCGGCGGGCCAGGCCGCGGCGCCGAGCGCGAGGGCCGGGCTCCCGGGGCCGGTGGCCATGGGTGGGAGCCGGAGGCGGCAGCGGCAGCGGCAGCGGCGGGCCCCGCGGGCGGGGAGGCGCGCGGCCCACGGCCCCTGACGGCCCCCGGCGGCCCGGCGCGCCCCCGCGCCTCCTGGGGGGTCGTCGCCCAGCAACGCCCAGCGCGCCCGCCCATCCCCCGCTGCCCTTTTTCTCCTGGCCGGGTGTGAGGGAGCATGCCCGCGCCCGGCCTCGGGCTGCCCAGTTAACCCGAGGGGCGTGGAGCGGCCCCTCCCTCGGGGGCGTCCCCCCTCCCCCGCTGAGCGGCCCGCCCCCTGCGCTAGGGTATGGCCCCCGGCCCCGGCCCGGGACCCGAGGTCCCGCGCTCCGGCCAGTGAAGGCGTTTTCCCGTTCCCGCCCTCCTCCCCTCGCTGGCCAGCACCATGGGATGTAATATGTGCGTGGTTCAGAAACCGGAGGAGCAGTACAAAGTGATGCTTCAGGTAGGGGCCGCTGGGGCGGGGGGGGGGGGGCGTGGGCGCCACCTGGGAAAGCAGCGGGCGGCAAACCTGGGAGGGCTGAAGGACTCGGAAACGAAGAGGTAGGGAGCCATTCCCGCCCTCGGTTTCTGGGGCTGCTGGGTGTTGGCGCTCCGTGGGAACCAGTCACAGATGGGGGGAGCTGCGTGGGGATGGGGTGCAGGGCGCATCCCTTGGGCGCCCGGCGCAGGTGGGGACGTGAACCCTGGGTCCAGATCGGTCTGGCCCGGTAAGTTGGGCTCGGCCTGCTCCGGCGCGCTTGCTCCCCCGGCCGGGGTGTCCGGAGGCGCGGTGCTGCCGGAGCCGGCGCGGGATGGAGGTTGCATAGCAACGGGCTCCGTTCCCTGCACACGCTAGCCCCGCTGGACCCAGGGCGGGGGAGGGAGAGGGGCCCCCGCGGCGCCGGGGGCGGCCAAATCCAGGGCCCCGAGGACCAGGGGCGCAGGAGCGCGCGGGCGGTCTGGGGCCGGGGCGGTTATCCCGGCCCCCACTCTCCGCTCCCGCCCTGCCTAGATGGGGGGCTCGCTGACTGGGGTGCCGCCGGCTCAGCGAGCGGAGGGCGATCTGCAGACAGCGGTGCCCGGCTTGCTCTCTGCCCTGCAGGGCCTCGGGTCCCGGGCCGCGGGGGGCGTGGACCGAGAGGTGCTCGGCCCGGGCAGGAGCGGATACGCCCGGCCGCGCACTTGGAACCCAAGCCCAGCCCGGTGGCCCGGAGCGGGGCTTCCTTGCTTGTGCGTGGCGTGACTTCGTGAGTGCGTGCTTGTGCCCCGTCTGTGTGTGCGCGGAGGCTCCTCCGGCCCCGCGTGTGTGTACTTTCTGTGTGCGCTCAGAGAGGTGTCTAGGGAAATGTCCCGCATGGTGTGGCCTGAGACACCCCCGGGGCTAAGTGGAGGGAGTTCAAGGTCGGAGGGACTCGGGACCCGGGGCAGACCCAGCGCGAACAGGTATGCACTTCGATTCCGGGTTTATGTATGGGTCAGGACTGGGGAGCAGACGCTGGTCGGTGCGGCGTTGGCTGGGGGAATGGGGTCTCCTTAGAAGAATAGGGGGAACTCCCGTAAGCATCCGCGGGGGCGCGGTGTGGGGGGGGTTGGGGGAGGCATCGGAGGCCGCGGGAGCCCAGCTCCGGGGCTGTGAGCCCGGTTCTGGTCCCGGTGAGCGGGAGGCGGCGGGAGGGCGACTAGTGCTCCGCCCTGGCCGCGCCGCTCAGCTCCTCTCCGAGGCCCTGACTCCCGGGGCGCGCACCGCCCTCCGCTTTGCCCGCTTGCTGCCCCGTGCCCTTCTTCCATTCTCGCCGTCCGCCCCCGGGCTGTTCCCCTCGTCCTATTCCCGGCCATTGTCATTGCCCGCTCGTGGAATCGGGTTCGGTAGTAACTCGCGCTGGGACCGAAAGGCAGCCCCTCGGAATCCCAGTGGCGGGCACCGGGGCTGCAGGCGGAAGGTCGGGCTGCACTCCCACCCTCGCTCCTTCCTTTCTTGGAATTATTTCACCAAATGGCAAGCGATTCCAAAGCTCTTGGCTCTTGACTTCCTCACACAGGGATTGAGGTCCTAGTTCGTTTAAGACCGATCTCACGGGGGTGCGTGGAAAAAGAAGGGCGACCTACGCTGCCCTGCAGGCTTGAAACGAGCGGAGATGACCTTTCGGGCTCCCCCTGGCAGTGAGGGGGGAGGCTGCCACAGTTGGGGCAGGGACCGCCGTCAGGGAGGCGCCGTGTTGGGGGAGGGCTTGAGATGAACCTGGGCAGGAAAGTTCGGAGCCAGGCTTTCCTGGAGAGAAAGCCACAAGCCCTGGGGAGAGAAGTGCCCAGAGGAGGGGCTCCCGTGCCAGCTGCCCTTTGCCATTTCCTGGTCGGGGTTGCAGCCATTGCAGACCTATCTCTGGGGGCACTGCCCCCTTTTAAAGCTCCTGAGGAAGTTTGGGCAGAATCAGAACGTGGATGCACTTTTAAAAGAGGAAAGATCCTTTAAAAATGAAGGAGCGGCCTCGGGGTGCGCGGGTAGGGAAGCTGGGTGGCTTGGCCTCTTATTAACACTGACCCTTCATTTTGGCTCAGGTCCTGATCTCAGGCGAGTGAGATGGAGCCCCAGCCTGGGCTCGTGTGCTGGGTGTGGAGTCTGCTTAAGATTCTCTCTCTCTCCCCCTCTAAAATGAATAAGTAAATAAAATATGATTAAAGGGAGACAGAAGAAGATCAAATGAAAAGGAGCTGGAAAGCAGGGAAACCATTGGTGGTTCCAGATGACCCGGTTTCGGGGGGCTGGAGTCCCAGGCACAGCAGGGAGAGCATTTCCTGGCCCAGTCTGTCCTCTTCTCAGAGCAGAAAGAAGCTTCTGTCCCAACAGACCAGTCAGAGCCCTTGCTTTTCTCCCGTACTCCCCTAAACCCTGGTGCCCCCCCCCCTAGCATCAGTGGTGCTTCTCCCTGCCCTGTCCTTGCCGGCCTGTGGCCTCTGCACCCCGCAAGAGTGAGGGACCTGGGCGGGCCCGCCACATCCCTGCACTGCTTGCCTGGGGGCTTCCATGTGCCTTAGATCCCCCAGCCCCCAGCTTGAGAACCCCAAGTTGTCTCTTCTAGCCTTGACTTCCAGGCCCTTTTCTCGTGGTGGCTCGCAGGCACGAGATTGGCTGCAGCTTTACTGAGCCTGCCCTGAGGAAGTGTGGGGTTGCTGGTCGTGATATGTTGAGAGTTGTGCAGCCATCCCCGTTGTCTCCTTCCAGAACAGCCATCACTCCAGAAAGAAAGCCCGTCTTTAGCAGTCCCGTTTCCCCCAACACCTCTCAGCCCCTGGCAACCACTCACCTCTTTATGGATTTGCCGGTTCCAGACATTTCATCTTAATGAACCTTATGCACCATACAATATGTGATTCTTTTTTTTATGTGTGGCTTCTTCCATTTATCATGTTTTCTTTCTTTTTTTCTTTTTTTCTTAAGTAATCTCTACCTCCAACATGGGGCTCAAACCCATGATCTGAAATCAAGAGTTGCGTACTCTTCTGACTAAGCCCTACCCAGGCCCCCGCTGGATTTCTTTCTAGTGCTGAGTTATACCCCATTGCGTCAGTGTGCCACATGGTATGGATGGACACTGGGGTTACTTCTACCTTCTCCCAGTTGTGAATAATGCTGTTGTGAACATGGATATACAAATATCTGAGTCCCTGCTTTTATTTTATTTTCAAAAAGATTTTATTTTTAAGTCCTCTCTGCACACTCCGTGGGGCTCAAACCCACAGCCCTGAGATCAGGAGTCATAGGCTCCACCGACTGGGCCGGCCCGATGCCCTCAGTCCCTGCTTTTAATTCTCTTGAGACTGCTGGATCGTATGGTAATTCTGTCTCATTTTTTGACGAGCTGTTGATCTCTTTTTGGCGGGGGCTGAGCCATTTTACATTCTTACCAGGAAAGTAAGAGGGTTCCACTTCCTCCATATCCCCCCAACGCATGTTTTTTAGACAGCGAGAGAGGGAGCACAAGCAGGGGGAGTGGAAGAGGAAGAAGCAGGCTTCCCGCTGAGCAGGGAGCCCCCAGCTGGGCTCCATCGCAGGACCCTGGCGGCTGCTTAACGACTGAGCCTCCCAGAGCCCCCCAGCGTGTTTCCCGTTGTGGCCGTCCTGCTGTGCGTGAGGGGTACTGCGGTTTTGATGTGAAGTTCCTAAGTGATGTTGAGTATCTTTTCATGTGCCATTGGCCTTTTGTGTGTCTTTTCTGGAGAAATGTCGATTTGGACGCCAGCGCCACTCGGCTTTTACTACATAGCTTTGTAAGTTAATCTTATTTTTTAAAATTTTAAAAGATTTATCTATTTGAGAGAGAGAGAGCCTGCACGAGCAGGGGGAGAGGCAGAAGGAGAGGGAAAAATAGTGTCAAGCAGACTGCTAGGTCAGGAGCCTGACGCAGGGCTCCATCTCATGACCCTGAGATCATGACCATGACCTGAGCCGAAACCAAGAGTCCAACATTATAAGTAACTGAGCCATCCAGGAGCCCCTGTAAGTAAAATGGAAAATCAGGAAGTGTAAGTCCTCCCAATTTTGTACTTTTCACCATTGTTTTGGTTATTCGGGGTATGTTAAGTTTCTTTAAATGATGTTTTGCGTTGTTGTTACATTTACTGCTGATTGTTTTATTCTATCTGATGCTATTGTGAGTTGAATTGTTTTCTTTTTCATTATTTTTTAAGGGTTTTTAAAATAGATTTTATTTGTTTGATATATAGAGAGTCTGCGCACAAGTAGGGGGAGCAGCAGAGGGAGAGGGAGAAGCAGGCTCCCGGCTGAGCAGGGAGCAGGATATGCCAGATACGCGGCTCCACCCCAGGACTCTGGGACCATGACCTGAGCTGAAGACAGTCGCTTAACCACCTGAGCCACCCAGGTGCCCCTAAAGATTTTTAAAAGTTCATTTATTTAACCGATCTCTCCACCCACCATGGGGCTTGAACTCACAACCCTGAGATCAAGAGCAGCGTGCTCTTCTGACTGAGCCAGCCAGGAATTTTTTTTTTTTTTAAGATTTATTTATTTATTTGAGAGAGGAGAGGGAGAGAAGCAGACCCTGTGCTGAGCTTGGAGCCCAACTTAGGGCTCGATCCCAGGACCCTGAGATCATGACCTGAGCCGAAACCGGTCAGACGTCCGGGGGGCTGTTTTCTTAACTTACTTTTCATCTTTCTCATTGCTACTGGGTAGAAATGCAGTTGACTTTTGTATATTGATCCTCTATGCTGCAACCTTCCTCAACTCATTTATTAGCTCTCATCATTTCTTAGCGGATTCTGGAGGATCTTGTATGTGTGGGATTATGTCAAGGGCAAACTCAGATACTTTTCCGTCTGCCATTCCAACCCAGACACCTGTTCTTTCTCGTTCTTGCCCACTTGCTCTGGCTATGACCTCCCGCAGGATGTTGAGTAGAAGCGCTGAGAGCAGGTGCCCTTGCCTTGCTGCCGATCGAAGAGGGAAGCTTCCAGACTTGCACCAGAGACTTACAACTTGCTGTAGGTTTCTCATAAATGCTCTTTATCAGGTCACGGAAGTTCCCTTTTATTCCTAGTTTGGGTGTTTTTATGATGAAGTGTCGTAGGACCTTGTGCAGTGTGTTCCGGGTGACTGCTGAGCCCCTCCCCGGTTTGGGCCCTTGAGCCCCCTGCCGCCGCCAGCCCCACCTCTGTCCCTTTGGTGTGTGGCCGGGCATCGCCAGGCGGGCGCTGGGGTGGGGGAGGGGGTGCCACACACCAGCCAACTCTGGAGAGGTAGAAAGGTCCTTGGGGGTGGGCGGTCTTGCAAGGTGCCTCAGGAAGAGGCGGGAACCAGATTCCCGAGGGTGGAAGGTGGGGAGAAAGCGGCATCAGCACCAAGGACACGATGCCTGCTGAGACCCCTTCCTGGTGCCCTTGCTGGCTGGGGGCCCGCTGTCCTTCCGTGGGGCACCTTGACCCCTTTGTCCTGGATCTAATCACACCCCACTCTGTTTGGGCTTCTCTCTGCCTCTTTGTCTTTCCCCTGCCACCCCAGCCTTCTAGATCTCGGTATCCTCCCCCCATACCATCTCATGCTTGCTGACAGGCCCCGTGCCTGGGAGACCTATGTGACAAAGGAAACTGGCCTCGGGCCCGCTGCACCCATTCCCTGCGGGGCCGCCCAGACTTCCGCCCTTCTTTCAGCTGAGTGAGTCAGGACCACCACCAGCTTCCCCTCTGTCCACCTCTGGCGAGCGACAGCCCTGCAGGTCTCCTTGTGACCACCCCCACCCCGCCTTCCTCCCTCCAGCTCCTGCTGGCCTGAGCCCCGCTGTGCCAGCCCTCTTCTGTGCCCTCAGTCCCTGTGCGGAGGAGCACAGACCCCTCCCTCCCTCCCTCCCTCCCTCCCACCCCAGGGCCTTTCTGCGGTGGGAGAGACTGCCCGGGAACAAAGAGGCAACAGTTGGGGAGAGAAGGGCCCAGTGTGCTGCGAGGGCAGGGCAGGGCCCCCAGCTGTCCCCTCTCTCTCCCTCCTCCTCCCTCCTCCCCCTGACACGCTCCCTGCCCCTTGAGTCGGGGCTTCCTGTGAGCAGGATTGGCGCGTCGCTTCTGAGGGTAGGAGGCCCTCTGGAAGCAACTGTAGAGGGCATGACCGCCGCGCTGGATTCCAGTAGCCGTCATCTGCTCGGGCTCACCACATTTTTCCATTGTCGCAACATTTTAAAATGCCCTTCCTTACCTCAGTTCCAAGGACTGCCTGAGCCATGGGGCTAGGAAATTCTAGAAAATGCACACTAATCTACAGCAGATGGGCATTTCGCAGGGATGGGCGGAAGCATGGGTGGAAGCGAGGGACGACAGAGGGACATGGGGCTGCCTGAGGAAATGGTCACTGTCTCGGCTGTGACGGTCACAGGTGTAATTTACAGAACTGTGAAGCGTAGCGCTCTGAAGACGTGCGTCCGATCACATGGCAACTAACCCCCAGTCAACCCTTGAAAACAAGAAATATGTGTAACACACACTCACCAAAGGAAAAACACATACTTAACCCAACAGGGGGCCCTAGTGAGGTTGGGGGGGGTCTTTCCTTCCTTCTGCTTCAGGGTCCCCACAGGGAAGACAGTACCATGTGGGAGGAAATACTGCCTGCCTCCCGCGGTCATGGTCATGGCCATGGGGAAATCCGGCAGCCTTTGCTCCTAGGCCCTGGGTCGGCTGGGATCTCCTTCGGCTAGAGGGTCGAGTTGCTGCCCTCAGGCCCTGTGGTGGTGGTTTAGGCAGGGCAGACAGATGGAGACAGCCTTACTCGTGGCCAGGCACAGCCGATGTCCGGCGACAGAAGGACGTTCAGTAGTATTCTGAGGGTTTGTGTAATGTGAAAGAAAGGAGAGGAAACCCTCCAAGAGAGGAAACCTTCCCGGAGAGGAGCCCCGAGCTGTGAAGTGGAAGGCCCGAGGTTAGTGAGGACGAGGGACGTCTGCGAAGCCGGGCTCAGGGGCTGCTGTGCAGAGCAGCCTGGCTTCTTGCCCACGCTGGCTTGGAGTAGTGGAAATGAAGATCGCATAGAGAGTATCATTCCGGGGCGCCTGGGGGGGCTCAGCTGGCTGAGCAACTGCTTTCAGCTCGGGTCACGATCCCGGGGTCCCACGATCAAGTCCCGCATTGGGCTCCCTGCTTGGCGGGGAGTCTGCTTCTCCCTCTGAACTGTCTGCTCTCATGCTCTCTCTCTCAAATTACAAAAAGAAAAAGGAAGAAGGGCGCCTGGGGGGCTCAGTAGTTGAGCGTCTGCCTTCGGCTCAGGTCATGATCCCAGGGTCCTGGGATCCAGCCCCTTCGGGCTCCCTGCTCAGTCAGCAGCCTCCTTCTCCCTCTGCTAGCTACTCCCCTGCTTCGGTTCCCTCTCTGGCTGTGTGTCTCTCTGTCAAATAAATAAATAAATAAATAAATAAATATTAAACATTAAAAAAAGACTATCATTCTGGTGACTGCCGGCCTTGGACAGGTCAGGTCAGCCCAGAGGTGGGTGGTGGATCTTTTTAGTTGTTGTGAGCTTACACCTGAAGGTTGATCCTTTTTTTTTTTTTAAAGATTTTATTTATTTATTTGACAGAGAAGAGCTAGTAGGGGGAGCGGCAGATGGAGAAGGAGACGCCGGCCTGGGCTAAGCTGGAAGCCTGATGCGTTCTGGGGCTGAATGCCACGCAGTGCTCCTTCCCAGGACCCTGGGATCATGACCCGAGCCAAGGGCATACGCCGAGTTGGCTGAGCCACTCAGATGCCCCCCGCCCCCCGCAAGGTTGTTCTTGATGATAACCTCAAGAATTGCTTTTCTTTTTTTTTTTTTTTTAAGATTTTATTTATTTGACAGAGAGAGATAACAGGTAGGCAGGAAGGCAGGAAGAGAGAGGGGGAAGCAGGCTCCCTGCTGAGCTGATCCCAGGACCCTGAGATCATGACCTGAGCCCAAGGCAGAGGCTTATTAACCCATTGAGCCACCCAGGCGTCCCTGCTTTGCTTTTTCACACAGGCCATCTGGGTTACCCTCCGTTCCCAGCCACTCTTCCCAGGCAGGACCCAGAGGTGCCCTGAGAGGCCTGCTTCACCTAGATGTGGGGGCAGGGCAAATGGATCAGATTTCAGCAGATCCTGAGTGGGCCCCACCATCCACTCAGCAGCTTTGGGGAGGTAAGGAGTAAGAGGGAAGGAGAGACCCTTTGAGTCACTTGTCTGGTGTCCGAACCCCATTCAGGTTTGTGTGCGTCCTTTCTGGTTCCTTGAGTGCGTGCTGGATCGGCATGACCCCAGTCCTAGGCCCTTGCTAAAATGCAGAATTGGAGGAGGCCCAGGGCCTGAGAGTCTGCATTTCTCGCAAGCTTCCAGGCCGCACCAAGAGCAAGGACCTCAGGAAGGAGCTTGGGGTACATCAGTGACGCCCCAGATCACATCAGCATCATCCAGGAGGAGGCAAGGCATCACCTGGGACCTACCAAATCCATTTCCAGGGGCTACTGCCCCACTGAGGTTCCCAAGGGACATACTGTGTTCCAGATAAGCAAGCCTCCTTTCCCATCACGCACACCCTCACCGACACGCACATGGCTCCCCAGGGCACCTGGACATACACACCCAAACAGCTATAAAGGCTTTTGAGATGAAGACCTCCCATGCTTCCTTTTCTTTCTCCTGCCCCTGGGCAAGAAGTGGTGGGCACAGTTAGGGGGTTGGATGGCCTGGTTTGTCCAGGCAGCCACGACGGGGGGAATGCCATTCACTGGGCTAGTCACGCGATGGAGGAATGTACTGCCCAGCTAGATTTTTCCAGATTAAGGCATTTTGTAGCCACTGACGCGATTCATTTAGGCAAGGGTCCTCCTCAAATGGTAAAACCATTACTTAAAGGGTGTCAGGGTATGGGAAGGTCCCAGAGTCTCAAGGTGTTACCCCAGTACCTTGTAAATTAGGAAGGGAAAAGGAGAGACCTGGCAACCGCGATTTTGACCATGGCCTCCTGATGCTGTTGGTCCGGAGTGGGCAGGACCCGGCAATTTGTCAGAGCAGTTAAGCTGAATCTAATGAGGGCAGACCCAGACTCAGGCATTGTACAAGGCAGCTGCCCCAAACATTCTGAGATCAGTGCCATGAAAGTTAAAAAAAGAAAAAGTGGATAGATTGTTCTAGATTAAAGGATACTAGACACATAACAACCAAATGTAATGTGTGTGGTCCTTGACTGGATCCTGGGTCCAGAAACCAAAACCAACGAGCTGTAAGGGCATTAGGAGTACATTGTGGAGATGTGGGGTTGGCTGATGACGGGTGGTTCTCCTGGAATGGGGGCATGGCGCTGGCATCTTGCTTGCAAAATCGTGTGTGTAGAAAGGAGAGAGCCGCGTGGGAATGCGCACTCTGGGGGAGAGCTGCCTGAAGAGAATGCAGGGTTGCCACGTTCCTGTGGGTTGACCATTTTCAAAAATCCAGAGTTGGGAAAACAGGAGGGAGGACTCGTGCTGGGCCATTGAAACAGAGGAGTGCAGAGAGCCTGCCCTTGGCTAAGGCTTCCCTTCTCTGCTTTCTCTCTCCCCTGTGCTCTGTTGGTTTGGGGGTGGGCGGAACACTTGTCTGAGACCGGGACACACCTGTCAGCAGAGCTGAGAGCCACCGATGAGGACCCAAGGGCGCACTGATTTATCCCAAGTTGTAGAGGGCAACTTCCGGTTTCTGTTGTCTCCTTGTCCGTCCCTCCATCCGCAGAGTGGGGTTAGGAGGGTCCTAATGTAGCAGCCTTGAACCCCACTAGACATTTATGTAGGTAGCCCCCCCACTGCCCGCGTTCAGGCGAGTGAAAGGGGCCTTTCGCAGGCCTCCCTGGGGTCGCAGGCCCCGCCCGGCCGGGCTCTTTCCGGGGGCCCCTTCCCCCCGCCGTGCTCCTGCAGCACAGCCGCCCCGCACTGCGCCCGTGGAGCCCCCGCACAGCTGCGCCAGCCTCCCAGGTCGTGTTCCGGGGGCTTGCTGCAGCCGAGGGCGGGAGAGGACTCGCGCCCACGGCCCGCGGGGGAGACGACCGCCAGCCCCGACCACCAGCCCCGCTCGCGCCGCCGCCGCCCTCTTTGTCTGCGGCTTCGGACGCGGGGGGTGGGGGGAGCGGGGGGCGGGGCTGGCGCGCAGGGGCCCCGCCCTCCGCCTCCCGGGGCGCCGCCGCTTTGCAGTCAAGGCGGGCGGGGCAGAGCACCTTCCCTGCGGGCCGCTGGCCCTGACTGTGTCGCGACTGGTCACCCGGCTTGCCACATAGCTCTCGCCGGCGCCCAGCCTCCCCATCGTGTCCCCTCGTTGCCCCTGTGTCTCCTTCATCGGCCGCTGGTAATTCTCTTCCTCGGTGTTCCCCTCGCCTACTCACATGTCCCCCAAGGCCTGTGCGGCTGCAGTTTCCCCCGCACTCTTTGGCCTGAGGTCTCCCTCTTGTAAACCTCCCATCAGCATTCAGACCGCCCAGGTGTCTCTCCTGCTAAAACCCAAAGGCAGCACTCACCCGCAGCTCCCCTCCACTGGGAACCCCGTTCTCTGCAAAAGTTCCGAAAGGCCGTGTCTGTACAGACCAAGCTTCTCACTCGGCCCAGCGGTGGTCCACCCCTTAACAGATGCCGAGGGCCATTCTGGCTGCTGGGCCAGCCGTTCCCTCCCCCTCCATGCCTCTCCCTCCATGCCGTCTTGTTCAGCTTTCCTCCTTAGCTTCTCTCTGGCTGGCTGTAAACTCTGGGTCGCTCTCTTCAACTGATAAATGTAAGCCTGCCTCATGATCCTCCCACCTGAGCAACGCAGACGCCCCATCTCAGGCCTTTTTCTTTTCTTCTAAAGATTTTATTTAATTATTTGAGAGAGCACACAAGTAGGGGGAGAAGCAGGCTCCCCACAGAGCAGGGACTGGATGGGGGGCTTGATCCCAGGACCCTGGATCATGACTTGAGCTGAAGGCAGAGGCTTATCCAACTGACCCACCCAGGAGCCCCGCCTTTTTCTTTCTTTAAGATTTATGAATTTATTTATCTTCGAGAGAAAAGCGGACGCAGAGGAAGTGGGAGAGCGCCTCCCCATCTCATGATTCAGGACACATGTAGGAGGAGTGGGCCATTGAGGATGTTTGCATGTCTCAGGAACTTCAAATCTGAGAAAAAAATTTTCCATTAATAAAACATGCCCATTTCCCCTGTTTCCCCCAACGCCCGCATCATCCACCGGGACCCTCATCTTCATGGTCTCTGCAAAATGGAACTTCATTAAGCAAGCACTCCCCATTCTCCCTTCCCCTAGCCCCCCCGGCACCTGCTCCTGCGCTTTCTGTCCCTACGGATTTGCCGTTGTGGAATCACACAGGTGGCCTTTGCAGCCTGCCTTCTTTCACTTCTCAGGCCCTCATCCCTTTCTGCGGGGCATAACCCGCCTCGCGGGTGTCTCCACGTTGCACTGATCCATCTGTGGGCAGACATTGAAGTGGCTTCCGAGTGTCGGTTACGGACAGTGCCGCTCTGAACAGGTGTCTGCGCCTTTCCCTTTGGATGCCTGTTTTCTAGACTTCTCCACAGCCACTGTCCCATTTTCCATCCCCCACAGCACATCAACACCTGTCTTCCCCTTCGCCACCCCAGCCATCCTAGTGGACGTGAGTGGGATCTCACTGTGCTTTTGACGTGCGCTTTCCTGATGGCGAGCGAGGCCAGGCATCTACTCTGTGCTTGTCGGGCATCCTTCCTCCCTTCAGGACCCCTTCTCCACCGCCACCTCCATCCCAGGCCAAGCCACCTTGATCTCCGGTCTGTGCCGCTGTGGTTGCCTGCGGCTCCTTCCCCCGCCTCCGCTTGGTCCCCTCCTCTGCAGGGACCATGGGAGGCCTCTCCTGTGTGTGCCCGGCACTCTCCAGGGAGCACCAAGGGCTTAGCTCTGGCTGGAACGTTCTTCAAAGTCCCTACCGTGGCTGGCTCCTTGCCGTCCTTCAGGTCTTAGGTCAGACGTCCCCAGGGACGCTGTCCCTGCACACTGCATCTAAAGCAGGCGGCACCTGAGCTTTTTCTACAGCGGAACTCGGGGCTCTGAGTGCGGTTCCAGACGGCCTCACCTGCTCGCACCTGGGCTCCGCCCTGGCACCAGCCTCTCAGCACAGGGATCACATCACGTCTGTCTGCTTCGTGGCTGTTCCGGTTCTTCCAAAGCTCGGCTAGAGAAGGAGCATGTGCCCTCTTCCTTCCAGGGGTTCCCTGCTGTCCAGGGACACAGAGAGTCCCTCGTGCACCCAGGACCCCTGTGCTGCCCTCATCCCCTGGACTTCCTGCCAGGGACAGCTTTGCCCCTCCCCTTCCCACCTTCCCACCAGGCTCGAAGCTGTCTGCCTCCCTGCTTCCGGGGCTCATTCTCCACTATCCCTCCGCTCCCTGGAGAAACTGCATGTGCAAATTCACCGGTCTTCCTTGTCTTCAGTCTCCTGGAAAGAGAGAGACAAGTAGGCACTGGCCCAGTTGCCCACATCCATCCCCATTGTAGCCTTTGACATCCCCCCTCACCTTTGCTCATCCCCAACACCCCTGATTGCTAGAAAGTTCTTCCCCCATTGGAGCTCCTTCCCCACCTTCCTTCAGAACCTGGGTTGCGGTATGCCCCTGCCTTAGCTTATGTCTTGTCTCAGCCCACTACCTGATCTGCCCTGTGCCTGTCCACCCCCTGGTGGGAAGGGGTCCGCCGGGACCTGGCTTGCATCAAGGGGCTGGGGTGGGCCTTGTGTGTGGGTTGGCCACAGGGTCCTTCGGAAGGCAGACCTGGGGGCCTGCCTGCTCTGCCCCCCTGCCTTGTTGGCTGGTGCTTATGGGGTCAGGGCTCCCCCAGCCCCTGGGGCCTCCTGTCCTCTTCTGCTCAGACATGGGCCCACAGCTCGATCACCCACAGGACGCCTTCTATAAATCCCACCTTAGAGGGAGGCAGCAGGGGGCCGGCCCGCAGGGGTGCTGCGCTGGGAGAATGGGGAGGGTGTCTGCCCGGTCCTGCCCCCGGGGCCTGAGGCCCATTAAGGCTCACAGGTCAGCCCTGCGGTCAGACCAGTCTCCCAGTGGCCCCTGGGGTGGGTGTGGGGCGGGGCCCTCGGGACCATCTCCTCTAGGGGGTGGGTGGCTGAGATTCATCCCCCTCACGAGGAGCCCTCAGCCCGAGCGCCCCCACCCCGAGGCCGCCTTCATTCCCTCTGGGATTCCAGGCTCCTTTTTGGGGACACCCCAGCAGGAAATGGAAGGCAGTAGAGGGAGGAAGCAGTGCTTCTCCTGAGCCGCCTCAGATCAGGTGTGGATGTGGAATGTGATGTGCCGCACGCAGGGCCCTGAGCCCAGAAGCCGCGTTCCCAGCCCGCGCTGTCCTGGGGCTGGGAGCGCACAGCGTCCCCTGCCACAGAGCCTGAGCACGACTCCGAATATATCGGGCCAGATTGCTTTTGTGTGTTTCCTCTCTGATCATAAAGGCGATGTTCATTGGAGAAAATACTAGAAAGAACAAGAGAAAAGGGAAGTAAATACTATCTCCCGTGAATTTCCTCGTATTCTTTAAAGAAAGTGCTGTGCTGAACACGGATGTGAATATACGTAACATACGCCCAGACCCACGCTCCCAGACCTGGGGTCGCCCTGGTTTAAGCAGGTCTTTTGCTTAATATTTTACCGTGAGAATTTTCCAGCAATAAGGTTTTTTTTTTATTTTGCAGTTCATAAA
Organism: Meles meles; assembly: GCF_922984935.1. NCBI lineage: Eukaryota > Metazoa > Chordata > Mammalia > Carnivora > Mustelidae > Meles > Meles meles. The sequence goes on along the minus strand of NC_060087.1, from coordinate 131,240,400 downwards.
CATTTATTTTATTTTCAAAAAACAGTACAGGAAAAAAGGGGGGGGAATCTCAGATTTCCTTCCCACAACGATTTTATATATTCTTTCCCAGCCTTTTTATTTTGTATAGTAATCAACCTAGTTTACATGTCATTTTATATCTTTTTTAAAGAGATTTCTTTGTTGGGGCGCCTGGACCGCCCAGTCAGTGAAGTGTCTGGCTCTCAGTTTCAGCTCAGGTCATGATCTCAGGGTCGTGAGATCGAGCACCGCATCGGGCTCTCCAGTCAGTGCAGTCGGCTTGAGTTTCTCTCTCCTTCTCCCTCTGCCCCTCCTGCTCGTGTTCGCTTGCTTGCTCACTCTCTCAAAAATAAAGAAATAAGTCTTTAAACATTTATTTATTTCGGGCGCCTGGGTGGCTTGGTGGGTTAAAGCCTCTGCCGTCTGCTCAGGTCATGATCCCAGGGTCCTGGGATGGAGCCCCGCATCGGGCTCTCTGCTTGGCGGGGAGCCTGCTTCCCCCTCTCTACCTGCCACTCTGCCTACTTGTGATCTCTGTCTGTCAAATACATTAATAAAATCTTTAAAAAAATTTATTTATTTGTTTGAGGGGTAGGAGGGGCAGAGAGAGAGAGTCTCACGTGGGGAGAGTCTCACGCGAGCCTAGCGGAGTGCGGAGCCCAGCACTGGGCTGCATCTCACGACCCTGAGATCACAACCTGAGCAAAAACCAAGAGTCTGACACTTCACCCACTGAGCCACCCCGGCGCCCCATTATATCTTTTTTGAGAAACAGGCGTGTTACTGGTAGGGCAGCCGCGAGCTTTAATTAGGTAGACGCTCGGTGCTTAAGATAGTGGTGAAGTTGTCGGCATTGAAAATAGTGCTGGTACCTGACTGAGTTAAATGTAGGAGCGTAGGGCTCGGCACTTCTACCCCTACACGTACAGCCCAGAGATTAGAAAACAGGGTCTCAGACACTTGCACACGAAGACTCAGAGCGGCGTTACTCACGGTGCCACAAAGTGGGAACAATTCACTGTCTATTGACAGATGAATGGGTAAACAAAATGTGGTCCTTCCATATAAAGGAATATTCTGGCATCTGATGGAATGTTATTTGGCCATAAAAGGAATGAAGTACTAATGCTTACTGCAACACGAATTAGCCTAGAAAATGTGTTAAGGAACATCTATTACTTAGAGCAAATTTGTTGGATCAAAGGCGGTATGATGAATGTTTTCAAGATTCTTCAGATAATGACAAATTCTTCCCGACAGCTTATCAGGTTACAGTGTGTGAGGTCCAGACGGAGAGTGCGTGACCGGGTGACGGGGCCAGCCAGGATCAGGGTTCGGAGGTGGCCACTGTGCTTGGGGCCCGGTGCCTGCAGATATAGGGCCCTGGGTGCTCTGCCGGTGCGGAGACGGGAACCAGGCCACGCCTGCCAGGGCTGTGTGAGGGCTACCCGGGCCACTTTGAGCAAAGGGGTGCCTTGAGGCTTGGGTCCCCTCTCCCCACAGTGGAAGTGAAGTGACTTCCCGCTCAGCTGGGATTGGATTAGAGCTGTGGGTTTCAGGTCAACCCACTCGGGCCCATCCGGGCAGCAGGAAACGGAGCCGTGCGTGGAGAGCTCCTGAGTAGCGAGCATGACGTCTGCCTCAGGCGAGGCCGTGCTTGAGGGTCTGCTTGCTATGAAGCCAGCAGGATGGGCTGCCGAAAGATGGTTCCAGCGAAGGCAGCGTAATGGCTGGTGCGTGGCAAGGCCGGCCCGGCTAGAGTTGAGAGTCACCAGGAACTGGGGTGGGGCGTGGGGGGACATTTCAGGTGGGCTTCAGGCGTATGTGGAGTGTTGGAAGACACAGTGGATGTCTTCTGGAATGTTTCTGACAACGGGCGTGGCCAGCAGGTATTGTCGTCCCAGAAGTGGAAATGACAGTTCCCACTGTGACCCTGCTTCTGGATTCCTTCTGGCTCTGTGGGTCATCATGACCTCACGGGTCTCACGATCGAGCACCCTGTCTCACCGGGGCTGCACTCTCAGTGGGGAGTCTGCCTGGAGAGCCTAAAAATTTTTTTATATAAAAAAATTAAAAAGAAAAAAGGAAGAAAAAGCAGGGGCCCTGGCCTGGTGGGAGAGACAGACCCAGAAGCCGAGTGGAGGCCCCCTGGGAAGCTTGGGCGGGGCCCCTTGGGGCCTGGCTTTGGCTCTGAGCTGGGGGTGAGCCTTGAGCTCCGCTGGGCCCTCTCGGGCCTGAAGAGCCTGAGCAAAGTGAGCGAGGCCCGGCCAGGCCACATGGACGCGCTGCTGTTGCCACGGGGGCTACTGGCCACGCACACAGGCCACTGCCCCGCAGACGAAGCCCCTCCTGTCCCGTGTCGGATGCGGTTCTCGGTGCGGGCAGGTCACTTTCTCCCACCGCTCCGGCCACCTGGTCCGCCAGCGTACTCCGTCCCCTTCCGAGTAGGGGACTGGCCTCCCCTGCTCCTGGCTGTACCCGTCCCTGTCCCCCCCTCCCCCCCGTGCAACCGTCCTGAAACATTTCTCAAGTACAGAAAAGTATCGCACGTCCTTCTGGCATCGGCGCGTGCTGCCTCCCGCCTGGGTCCCGGTCTCGTGGTCTCAACATTAATCCCTTAAGAAGGCAGATTTTTTTTTTAAAGATTTTATTTGTTTATTTGACAGACAGAGATGACAAGTAGGCACAGAGGCAGGCAGAGACAGAGGAGGAAGCAGGCTCCCTGCGGAGCAGAGAGCCCGATGCGGGACTCGAACCCAGGACCCTGGGATCATGACCTGAGCCGAAGGCAGAGGCTTTAACCCAGTGAGCCACCCAGACGCCCCAAGAAGGCAGATTTGAAGTCGCCTGTGCCCGCAGTCCCTGACCCCAAGCCTGTCCTTCCCTCGCCTGAGGGCTAGTGAGGCGGTGGAGCTCCCTCCTCTCCTTCCTCCGTGAGCCGGGGCTTCCCTGCTGTCGTCTGTATTTTCTTAGGGTTTTGTTGGAATCTTTACAGAGTGTTTTGGATAATCCTTTATCAGTTCTATGCATTGTAAGGATCCTCTCTTAGCCTGTCTTTTTCACTGTGTTTCTGTCCTTTGTTTGGAAGTTTTACCGTTTAGCAGAGTCAGGTGTGTGTCTTCCGTTCTTGCTGGCCCATGTTGATCTTAAGAATTCTCTGTCGCAGCATCGCGGACATTGTCCCTCGCGTCCAAGGTAGGCAGTTTCGCTTTGTCCTTTTAGGACTTTGATCCATTTTGGATCGTGGCAGAGGGGATCTTGGAGTGGCGGCATTAGGGGAGGGAGGTGGGGAGCAGGAAGGGAATTGGTCTTGGATGTCTTCCTCCCTTGGGGCCTCTGGAGTCGCAGGGAGTCGCAGGGCAAGCTGTCCTGGGTTCAGACAGGTGGAGACTGGAGCAGGCCCCCGTGGTCTTTCTGTAACTCATGGTGGCAGGACGAGGGCCGGACGAGCACAGGTGTTTGCAGAGCACTGGGTCGGTACTGTGTGCCTGGTCGCAGGCTGCTTTGCTCATCCCCGACACCCCCGCCCCGCTTCCCCACCTTGTCCCGAGCCCACACCCAGTCTGGGAGGCGCCTGTTTCCAGCTTGTCAGGACCCGTCTCTGCCCCACTCCTCTTCATTAGCTCGGGAGCACCCACTGACTGAGGAAGAGGAGAGAGGAAGCTGAAGGAGCACGTGGGTCAAGGGGAAGCTGCTGGGTACCCCGGGCCTCTCTGTGATGACCCCACCTCTGTGGGCACCCGTCGTCCTCCTCCTCTTGCCGTCGTCCTCCTCCTGCCCTCCCAGCCCACCGTGCGTTCTCCTCCCCACAGTCTGGGCCCAGTTTCCATAGCAACGAGGCGACAGCAGGCGAACCAGCAGATTCCAGGGAGAAATGCATTTCTCATGTCCCTTGTGGCCCTCACTTGTGGCCCTGCTCGGGGAGTTTCACACTTAGCCTTTGACAGCCCAGCCCTTACACATTTCAGGGAAGCCCGTGACTTAAGGGCAGTGGGGAGCTGGCAAATGGCCAGGACCAAAAGCCCTCGTTCGGAGCTGTGGCTGATTTCCGTGGTGTCACTCAGCCCGGGAAGAGACACGCAGGCACATGCCAGACACACTAGGCACGGGTCACGCTAACAGGGCTAACAGGAGAGTGTAGTAAACTAGAAAGTCATGAGCTTGGCACATACTTACTGCCTTCTTTTTTTTTTTTTTAAAGATTTTATTTATTTATTTGACAGAGAGAGAGATCACAAGTAGGCAGAGATGCAGGTAGGGTAGGTAGGAGCAGGCTCCCCGCTGAGCAGCGAGCCCAATGCAGGACTCGATCCCGGGACCCTGGGATCAAGACCTGAGCCGAAGGCAGAGGCTTAACCCACTGAGCCATCCAGCTGCGCCTGTCTTTTCTTTTAATATAATTTGTTCCGTTGTACGATTATTCCATTAGAACGTTGATAATGGCTCGCAGGTTTCCCGACAGCTTCACACCCAGCCCTGCTAGGGTCTTTGAGGACATTCCTGATGTTTCCTCTGTTCACAGCCTTTCCCACGCTGCCCTGCCCGCAGCTTCCCGAATTTCTCCTGTGACCCCTGGCCCCCCACACTATGGTCTCTCCAGCGGTACTGACCACATTCTCACACTTACCTTTAGTTGGCAACTAGTAACTTCTTGGCAGATTTCTGTGTTCTTCCTTATGGTTTTCTGTATTTTTCAAATGTTCTACACTTTCTTGCATAAGTAGACCAGATTAGTTAAAATGACCAGGGAACGTTTGCAAAGACGGGAAACATCAATACTGAGCTTCTTACCTACAAGGACAGAATGAAGTGGCGGGTAGGAAATTGTTTGCTTTTCTGACACGGCCGCGACCCTGGAATGCCATCCAGGCATTGGCGTGTTCCATAGCAGCTGGACTGGGCATGTCTGTGCAGAGCTCCCATCCCCGAGACCCCGGAGACACAGATGGCATGTGGGAATCCGGAGACTGGGACGACCTGGCCACGGTGCCCAAGTGCGGCCCTGTCCCCTCACCCTGCGCACTTCGTGCTGACTGGTGGGGACTCCGCTTCTGCCTGCAAACACGCCTTCCTTCCCCTTCCCCTGAGGCCAGCCAGGTGCCCCCCACCGCTCAGGGAGCCCTCCTCGGAGGCTTCACCAGACCAGCCTTCTCCCCAGCTCCTGCCACTCTGCAGCCCGGCTCGTGACCTTGACTCACTCATTCCCTCCATTTTGCTGGACTTCGGTTTCTTCGTGGGCACAATGGGGCGTTTGGGGTCAGGATCCGGGGGAGACACACATCCAGTGCCCAAGAAATGGCGGTTGTCTTACGAGGGTCACTTGATGGGCACCTCCCTTAGGTTGTCTGGCCCTGTCAGGGGGCTCTGTGGGGGTCACCCTTTGTCTTAGTGATTCTGTCATTGGCTTGAGGACAGATCCTGTCCTCGACGTCTGCGTGCTGCTCTTTTCGACCCTCCTGCCTGAACCCGGTTATGGACTGACTCCCCTGGGAGAGGAGTCCAGGTCTCCCTCCAGCCCTGACGTCAGACGAGCACGACGGAAGTGCCGTCGTTGCCAAGGGGGCCTCGCTGCGGGTCTTTTAGACGCTGAAGGAGAAGCCGGTCCTCAGGAGCACTGAGGACCGAAGCCTGGGGGCCTCCGGCTCGATGACATTCTAGGGTGGGGGCGGAGTCCCGGGGGCTCCCTCAGGCCCAGGCAGCACCAGGTAGGGGTAGGGCTGAGACGTGGGGCTCCCCCGGGCCTGAGGGTGGAGAGCGAGCGGCGGGCCGGCTCTCATGGGGGCGTGTCTCTGCCGCAGGTGAACGGGAAGGAGCTCTCCAAGCTGTCTCAGGAGCAAACCCTGGAGGCCCTGCGCTCCTCCAAGGAGCCTCTGGTGATCCAGGTGCTGAGACGCAGCCCCCGCCTCCGGGGGGACGGCTCGTGCCATGAGCTGCAGCTGGTGGACAGTGGCACTCAGACCGACATCACCTTTGAGCATATCATGGCGCTGGGCAAGCTGCGCCCGCCCACCCCGCCCATGGTCATCCTGGAGCCGTACGTCCTATCTGAGCTGTGAGTCGCCCTCAGGAGGGCCCCGGGCCCTGCCTCCAGAGAGGGCACGCCACCCAGAGGCTACGTGGCCGCAGCTCTGGGTGCGGCAGGGAGACCCTGCCTGGCCGGCCCTCTTGGGTGGGAAGCAGGCTGCTTGGCCTCTAGAGCCGACTGGGACCTCCAAGGGCTCAGCAGTCTGTAGGCGTCTGTGGCCTCGGGCTGGACAGCAGCCGGTGCAGGCACCGGGGGAGGCTTCACACACAGGCTCCCTTTGGTATCTCCCGGGACCTTGCTCCTGGCAGGCTGAGCCTCCGCTCCTCCTCCATCCTGTCTCCTCTGCCGTCCATCGTCTTCTGCCTCTCAAGCATCCTTCCTCGAATCTTCTCACATCCTTATCTGTCCCATCCTTCCCCTGCTCTGAACTTCCTCCATCTCTTGAGCTTCTTTCTGGCCCCTTCGGAAGAAGGGCATCTCGTCCAGGCCGGGGGAGCTCATTCTGCTAATCTAAACCCGTGCTGCAGGCCGGGGTCCCGGGATGCCCTCCTCCGCAGAGAGTGAGGCCCCTGGCCGCTGGCAGCCGCGCTTAGCCTTGGGGCAAGGAGGGCTGCCCCTGGAGGTAGAGTGTGTCCTCCTCTACTCCCCAGCAGTCCTCTGGGGCCTGGATAACTCCTGGGGGCGTTGCATGGGCGGGGCCAGTGCCGGGGTGGGGCGGGTGGCACCCGCAGTTTGGAGAAGTGGGTACCCTGCCGGCTGGGCTGGGCGACAGGGCGGGATGGAGTGGGGGGAGCGAGGCATGCCCGTGTCCTCAGTGCAGAGCCCTGCATACTCCCGTTCAAGAAGCATTCCTGGTCTTTGCATGGATGCATGTAGCTCAGAACGAGGGGCTCCATGCGGAGCTCAGTAGGAGCGGCCAGCCCAGGAGCTGGGGCTAGGGCACTGACCTCACTTCTCCTGGGCAGCCCCCCCATCAGCCATGAGTACTATGACCCGGCGGAGTTCATGGAGGGCGGCCCGCAGGAGGCAGACCGCATGGACGAGCTGGAGTATGAGGTGAGCCAGCTTCAGGAGCCGGCCCCGGGACGGCTGCCCGCAGCCCAGCTCAGGCCTGGCTCCCCTTGTCCCCAGCGGCCGAGGTGCGCGGCTGCCTACTCAGGCTCACGGGCCAAGGCGGTTCAAGTCGGGCTGAGTGGGGGAGGGGCGTGGGCGAGGTCCCTTAGTCAGTCTGTGTCAGCGAGTCTGTGTCCCACGCATGTCTGTGTCCTGTGTGTCCCGTGCGTCTCGCGCGTGTGTCTCGGGCATTTCCTGGCAGGGGAGACCGCGGCACACGTGCGCCACTCGGGATGGTAAGAGAGACCCTCCAAGCTGGAGGCTGGAAACTTGCTTCCGGCGGCGTGCTGCCGGGGTTGGGGCCGGGCCGCGGCTGCCGCCCGAGAGCATGCCTCCGCGCTCACCGGTTTTGGGGACTTTCTTCCTTTGCTTCCCGCCGCCGTGGCAGGAGGTGGAGCTGTATAAGAGCAGCCACCGGGACAAGCTCGGCCTGATGGTGTGCTACCGCACGGACGACGAGGAGGACCTGGGCATCTACGTTGGAGAGGTACGCCGGTGGGGCGTGGGGGCGGGCCCTCCAGGAAGTGGGGGGGCTCCAGGCCTCCTCCTCGGGCGCCGGACCCCCGGGCTGCACGTGGCACCTGCAGTGGGGAGGGCGGGGTGTCGTGGTGGCGGGTGACATGGCAGTCACCCGGAGAGTGTCCGCACCGCCCAATCCCTGTGGCCTCTCCATGCGGCGCGAGGCTCTGAGGCCGCCTGGAAAGCCCCGGCTGCCAGGGGCGGCGCCTGCTCAGTACCACTGGGTGTGTGTTCGGCCCCCACCGTCCTCCCCGGGAGACTCGAGCCCGGGCTGGGACCGGGAGTGAGGCTGAGGTCTGGGTCCGGCTTTGCTCTTCCTTCCATGGCCCGCAGCCAGTGCCCCCTGATACTCACAGGGTCGTTCTTCCCCACCTGTCCGTGGTGGACGTGGTGCGTCGAGCCGCCTGCATTCTTGTCAAGTCAACCTTTGCATGGACACCTTACTGCCCGTTGAGCCCCAGAGCTGGTGTGTGTGGGGGGGCAGAGTGTGGGGAAGTGTTTCCGTGCACGACGACACTATATGAGTGACAGCTGGGGGCCTGGCCCGTGCTGGAGAGACATGACTAGCCCAAGACCCACTGTTTTGTCCCTGCCTCCTGGAGCTCGGAAGCTTCCAGTCTGAGCTGAAGAGGGGGCAAGCAAGGAGATTGTAGTTGGGTTTCAGACCCCCCTCCCCAAGGTGAGGCTGCCCCTTGCCCCCGAGAGGGAACCCGAGTGAAGGATGCCAGGTCCCCACGATGCATCTGCCTTGCAGGTGAACCCCAACAGCATTGCAGCCAAAGACGGCCGGATCCGCGAGGGAGACCGAATCATCCAGGTGAGTGGGTGCGTGCGGGCCTGACCGTGGCCCCGCTGCCCTGGCCGCCCACGGACCTCTCCCTAGCCAGTCCCAGCTCTCTCCTGCCAAGAGCCTCGCCCGATGGCTACTCATCCTGCTGTGCCCGAAACCGGGGCTGGGTCTTCTCTCTCTCCGGTGCAGCTGCCCCACAGGATCTGCCGGCATCTAGGTTCTGTGCTGCTCTGGCACGCGGACCCCTTCCTCTCCCTGGGCACCTTCTACTTCATTTCCATCCCGTCAGAGCTCAAGAGCCTTTCCTAGCCCAGGACGCTCCACCAGGGCAGGGCCCGCCCCAGAGCCAGCCCTGGCATTCTGTGTGATGGTCCCTTGGCTTGTCGCAGATCAACGGTGTGGACGTCCAGAACCGGGAGGAGGCGGTGGCCATTCTGAGCCAGGAGGAGAACACCAACATCTCCCTGCTGGTGGCCCGGCCCGAGAGCCAGGTGCGTGTGAGCCCGGCAGGGCTCTCCGGGACCCCTGGCATCGGGCTTTCTGTGGGGGCTGCTGATGGAGGGTGGGTCGCGTCTTCGGGGCGCATTTCCCTTCCGACCTCTGATGACTGAGTGTGCTGCGGCCGCCCTCTCTCCTGGGCTCATTCAACTTCACTGACACCAGGAGACCGGGTAGGGTACTTAAAGGCAACCAGTGGGGTTGTGTCCGGGGCGGTCCTTAAAGCAGTGGGGACAGCACAGTTCTGTCTCTGCAGCTGGCAAAGCGGTGGAAGGACAGTGACCGGGATGACTTTCTGGATGAATTTGGCTCTGAGCACGAGGGGGACCTGCGTGCACGGAAGCTGAGATCCCCCCCTGCCCAGCAGGTGAGGAAGGAGGCAGGGCGGGTGGGAGGCCACGGGGCTGGGGCATGTGGCAGACGGGCTGGACCCGAAGGCCCTTCTGACCCCAAGTCTGGCCTGCGGGACCCACACTGAGTGGGACTCATCTTTCTGCCCCAGCTCGGCCACGAAGAGGAGAAAGGGGTCCCTGATGCGGGCACGGGTCTGAGCAACAGCCAGGAGCTGGACAGCGGTGTGGGCCGCACTGACGAGAGCACCCGCACCGAGGAGAGCTCCGAGCACGACCTTCTGGGGGACGAGCCCGCCAGTGCCGCCAACACCCCTGGGGCCCTGCGCAAGAGCCGGGACCTGCACTTTAGCATGGACTCGCTGCTGGCAGAGGGGGCGGGGCTGGGCGGAGGCGACGTCCCCGGCCTCACCGACGAGGAGTATGAGCGCTACCGGGAGCTGCTGGAGATCAAGGGCCACCTGGAGAACGGCAACCAGCCGGGCCTGCTCTTCCCCCGGGCCGCGGGCGGCAACAGCGCCCTGGACGTGAACCGCAATGAGAGCCTGGGCCACGAGATGGCCATGCTGGAGGAGGAGCTGCGGCACCTGGAGTTCAAGTGCCGCAACATCCTGCGGGCGCAGAAGATGCAGCAGCTGCGGGAGCGCTGCATGAAGGCCTGGCTGCTGGAGGAGGAGAGTCTCTATGAGCTGGGTGCCGGGGAGCCCAAGAAGCACGAGCTGTCAGACATCTCCGAGCTGCCCGAGAAGTCGGACAAGGACAGCACCAGCGCCTACAACACCGGGGAGAGCTGCCGCAGCACCCCGCTGCTCGCCGAGCCCTCGCCGGAGAGCCCCCTGAGGCGGGCTGCCGCCGGCAACTCCAACTTGAACCGGACCCCTTCCGGCCCTGCGGTCAGCGCCCACGCCAAGGCAGCTCCCCTGCAGGGGAGCCCTGCCAAGTTCCGCTCTCTCTCCCGGGATCCCGAGGTGGGCAGGAGACAGCACGCGGAGGAGCGTGTCCGCCGAAGCCCCAAGACGGGCGCGACCCTGGAGCGCGTGGGTCCCGAAGGCAGCCCGTACCTGTCTCGGCGCCACCGCGGCCAGGGCCAGGAGGGCGAGCACTACCACAGCTGCGTGCAGCTGGCCCCGCCGCGCGGCCTAGAGGAGCTGGGCCACGGGCCCCTGAGTCTGGTCGCGGGCCCTCGCGTGGGCGGGGCCGCGGTGGCCCCTGAAGCACCCCGCATGGAGTGGAAGGTCAAGGTGCGCAGCGACGGGACCCGCTACGTGGCCAAGCGGCCCGTGCGCGATCGCCTCCTCAAAGCCCGGGCCCTGAAGATCCGCGAGGAGCGCAGCGGCATGACCACGGACGACGACGCGGTGAGCGAGATGAAGATGGGCCGCTACTGGAGCAAGGAGGAGCGGAAGCAGCACCTGATCCGGGCCCGGGAGCAACGGAAGCGGCGCGAGTTCATGATGCAGAGCCGGCTGGAGTGCCTGAGGGAGCAGCAGAACGGCGACAGCAAGGCCGAGCTCAACATCATCGCCTTGAGCCACCGCAAAACCATGAAGAAGCGGAACAAGAAGATCCTGGATAACTGGATCACCATCCAGGAGATGCTGGCCCACGGCGCGCGCTCCGCCGACGGCAAGCGGGTCTACAACCCTCTGCTCTCCGTCACCACCGTCTGAGCCCCGCCGCGCTCCCTAGCCCAGGTCCAGTGAGCCTCCCAAGACGCCCGTTCCCTACTCTCCCTTAGAATCTAGTGTGTGTCCGTGCGCGCGCACAGGACTTCGTGACCAGACAGAAACCCCCAGGAGAAGGGGCGCTTCTCTCCGTCGGCTACTTCCCGCTCTCCGAGTTTGGCGACCGCGTCGACAGCAGGCATGGTGCAGGGGGCAGGCCTGTCGCAGGCCCCCCTTCAGCTTCGTGTGGGCCATGTGTGTGCAACACAGGCCCAGGTACATGTACGCACGCACACGCGCACCCCCGAGCTCTCAGCGTGGGCGCTTGGGGACAGGAAAAGTCCAGCTGGAAAGCAGAGGTCGAGAGGACTGTCCTAAGCACAAGAGAACGCCTGGCTTTGAAGCTGAGCAGAGCTTCGCCCCTGCCGGAGGCCTTGGTTATTTGTAGACAAAGGCACCCCTGAGTTTTGTGGGTTTGTTTTTTCCCCCTTTTCTGTGCTTGCCAATTGTTGTCTTTCTGTTTTGTGGACCTGCGGGGTGGGGGGCTGGCGGCTCCTTCAGGCAGCCTGGCGAAAGTGGAACCCCCAGTGATGGCTGGGAAGGAGGTGGGTGGGGGGGGAAGGAGGAGAGGGAGGGCTGGGGTGGGGGAGGGCGAGGGTGGGGGAGGACAGGGAGAATGGGAAGCAGCTTTCTTGGGGGTCTCCACTCTTGAGGTGTGGGGATGGGGAGCCTCCGATGTGGCTTGTGTGGCCCGCCCTGGGGGCCACTTACTTCCCCGGTGACCGAGGGAGAGCTAAGGCATAAGCAGCAGGGGAAGGTTTTGGTGACAAGACCCATGGTGAGCTGAGGGAGAGGCCTGGACCCGAGAGCCGGGCCCTGCCAGCTGGGCTGACTGGGGAGATGCTCTGTATCCCGCAGCAAGTGTGGACCAGGCCCGGCCCCCAGGGCCCCTATAACTCAGAGAGCCTCAGCTGGAAGCAGACAGGCCACCCTCCCCGCCCCGCATCGGCATTGAGAGAATAAAGCAAGCTGCCTTTCTAAGGTGACTCTTGGCCTCTCTGTGTTCATTCTCATGGGGCTGGAGAAGGGATGTCAGTTGTGGTGGGGTGGGAGGACCGGGGTGGGCAGGCTTAGGTCAGTTGAAAGCTCTGCGTCTGTGCTTTCTCTATCACTGGGGAGCAGCCGGGTCTTCTCAAGTCCATCTTACGCTCTGAGAGGAGGCGTTGACCGTCACCGGGATGGTTTCACAAGTGTGAGGTCACAGGGTGATGCCCAGAGGTAGGCCCTGCCCTCAGTGCTCAACCAGGCCTCGGCCATGTGGAGGAGGACAATGCTGGTCTAGTGGAACCCTCGAGAAGCGGGTTCTGCCCTCCTCCGCCACTTAGCAGATGGCCCGTGGTTTGCTGCACTGAGTGGAACCTCGAGGATTTGGCTGCAAACCGCAGGGCATCTGCTAAGTGCCAGGAAGCACGCTAAGTGCTGGGTGGGGCCCCGGGGTGTGCCCGTGCATCGCCCCCTGGGGTGGGCAGTATAGCAGCAAAGGAGCGGCCTCCTGACTCGAAGGACACCGCCAGCAGCTGGAGGGGGCGAGGACGCGTGAAGATTCTACCGAGAAACATCAGCAGAGTCCTGTCGCTGATCTCCCTAATTTGCAGTGATGGGCATGAGTGAGAATCAGAGCGAGTGTTCCAGAAGCCAGCTGCTCTGCAGGGAAGGCTGGGCCCCGAGGGCTGGCCCCATCTGTGAACTGTTGTCTGAGCAGCCGGGAGGGAAGGCCCAGCACATGGCAAGGCAGCCCTGGAACACCAGCAAGTGGGAAGGCAGGAAAGCGTTTGGTGGTGAGGAGTGCATGGGAGCTCAAGGGGTTGGGGCTCGTTCTGGAGCCATCGGCTGCCTCTGCCTTCCGGGGACCCTGGAGTCCAGCACTGGGCACATCTCTTCCTGTGGAGGGGACACCAGGGCCCCAAGTGGGCCCTGTGGGGAAGGATGGGGATCCAAGGACCCAGTCCCCGGCGAAGGAAACTGGCCGGAGATCAGTTGGAGACCGAGGCCAACTGTCGCTGGGCGACCCTCTCTAGTCGCTGGGGGCCGGAGCTCACTTTGCGGGCACTAGAGGCACTCCAACCTTGCCCTGGGAGAGAGGGGAGTGCTGGAGGCCCAGTGCTCTTTGGATGTGGGCCAAGACCGGCCCATCAACTGGTGTCCCTTGCCCCCAGAAGCCAACACTGGGAGAGGTGGTACCAGGAAGGCCAACAACCCTTAGGTGTCGCTGCCCTGGAACAGTGACTTCATGTTTGGGTCCTACTGCTGTTGAGCAGAACCAGGAGCCACTTGGCCAACACCTGCCACCGTCCACGCTGCCTGCCCTGCACACTGTTGGCAGGACGTGGGGAACCATCTCCCGTCACTCCTTGGCAGTGAGGGGGAGCGGCAGGCAGCCCTTGAACTCCCACCATGGTTCTTCCTTTGAAACCCTGAAAGCCCACGCACTAGTAGTCCCAGCCTGGTCTGATCCTCAGGGGACTGGGCTGCAAGTCTCTGGCTGGAGCCCCACCCTTGCTGGCCAGGAGCCAGCTCTTTCCCAGGGCCTCCCCGGGCTCCCTGGTCTTTAAATCCCCACCCACATCCAGAGGAGTGAGGGACAAGGCGCAAGGAGAGGCTGGTGTTTCCCAGTCTGGAGGAGGTCCCCAGGCAGGGCCAGGTCACTAGCCACCCAGCACATGCCCGGCCCCTCTTGGTGCTCAGAGAAGGTGCGAGGCCAGAACTGGAAGAGGATGGCAGCTGGCTCCTCAAGGGTGGTGGGGGGGGCGTGTCATCTTGCCCACGTCTGTGCCCGGGGCAGTCATCTCTGTCTGCTGACAGGGCGGCCACCCGGAGATCATACAGCTGGGAGGGACAGAAGGCAGGGAAGGCTGAACTGGGGGCCAAGGAAGGAGAACCTGCGACGGCAGAGCCTGGAGCAGACACACTAACCCGCACTGTTCGGTGGGGCCGGGCGCCGGCTGCCCGGCTCTGCCCGCGCGCAGAAGGCATGACAGCGCGTCAGGAGCCATGTGAGCCCACGTCCTGAATGCCGGTCCGAACCAGCAGCTGTTTATTGCAAGTAGCCACAGCCCCGGGTGCCGCCTTCAGGCCTGGATGTGACTCTTGGCACTGAAGGCCAGGTAGTAGATCACCAGGCCGATGGCAGCAGCCAACACCTCGGTAGAGACCCATGGCCCGTTCCAGGTGCCCTGCGAGAGAGGAGACCAGAGGAGACCAAAGTCAGGTCAGGGGAGAGCCGGCGGGGAGCCAGCCGGCCCTAGTCACTCTCCCTCCAGGGAGCGAAGGCACTGGCCAACTATGGCTTAATCCCATCCCTCAGAAAGAGTGAGGCTTGCCGTGTGCTCCCTGTCCCCTGAGCCCGGGCCGCGTCTTCAGCGCACTCACCCGGTGGTCCACGCTGACTGTGAACAGGGGCGGGATGACGGAAATATCCTCGTTATTTCTCTGAGCCTGCAGAGGAGAGGCTGGGGTGACGGGTGCTGCCAGGCGGGGGAGGGGGGCGGGCAGGCAGGAACACCGGCCGGGCTCGTGGAAGAGGAAAAGCAGGCGAGTCAGGAACACGTGGAGGTGCCCGCCCGGCCGTTTTGCTCCCCGAACCCGAGGCCCCTATTGGCCTGGAGCCGCGGTGAGGGGCGTTGCAGGGCGGAGGCGGCTGTGAAGTGGGGCGCGCCCTCCCTCCCGGAGGCCAGGACAGGGCTGCAGGAGACCGACCCTCACCTTCCTCAGGAGGCTGTAGGACTCCTCATCGAAGAATCTGACCTCGTAGGTGCCTGCGCGGGCGCTCTTGTGGTCTACACTCCAGGACACCTGGGTTGGGGACATCGGCCCTGGCTGGAGCTGACCGTGCCGCCACCAGCCGGCCACGCCACAGCACCCCAGTGCTCCCCCACTGGGCCACCCCCAGGGCCCCAGAGTCCTCGTGAGCAGGTGACCTCCGCTCGAACGGCCACCACAGCGTCGCTTACCTGGTAGCGCCCCACGTCCTGGCCCCGGGTGACAGGAAACTGCTTTCCACTGACATCAGCATAAAGAGCCATGTTCTGGGAGAGGGGACAAAGACAGTCACCTTCCCCGCTCTCTGGCGGTCAGCAGAAGCCCCACTGTGCTGCCCACAGGGACGGTGGCGTGTCTGCAGGGGGCACGACGGGAGAACCAGGGCCATGCCATGAAGCCAACACCCATCGATGCGGTCACTGCTTCTCTGCACGTCTCCCCGTGTCGGGGGAGGCACATGCCCCCTGTGGCCTAGCCTCCCTAACACACAGCAAGCCTGTTAACTGTGGACAGAGGCAGGCTGACTCAAGTGTAGTCATTATGCCTCTGAGCCCAGAAGCGGGCACTGGGGAGCGTTGCGCTCAGACCAGAAGGGCCGCACCGTGGCAGACAACCACCAGAGAAAGGACACAGGAGCCCAGAGGCTACAGCCCTGCTGCTTTCTCACTTCAGCATACGCTCTCACCAGGCACAGCAAGACGTCTGCTCATGGTTTCGCACCTAGGCAGAGCAGACTAAGAAAACGTTTGTGTAACACTTGCTTTCAACAGTCTGGCCTGGCTGTACCCTGGCCCCTCTCTCCTACACCTTTAAGTCCGAATCCTCACTCTCCGTCCGCCTGCATGGGTACGTGATCTGACCCCATCAACTGCCAGTGAGGAACAGGAACGGCTGCCCCGGGCCCCAGGCTCACTGCCTACTTCCTGCCCCAGCACTTCCTGGCTGAACCCCCGCTGCCTCACCTGGACCCTGTTCTTGCACGTCAGGGAGATCTCCACGATGAAAACAGTCTCCGTGGAAATGACAGCGTCCGAGGTGGTGTAGTAGGAAGGGGTGATCTGGGGCTCCACGCAGGCTTCTGCTGTGGGGAGGAGGTAGATAGGTCTACGTAAAGCCTAACTTGTGTGTGCTGGGCTCGGGGGCAGAAGGGGCCACCCAGACCCACTTCCCAGACTTTGTCAGTTGACACACAGGGCCCTTTGCAACCTGTCAGGTGGGGAGGCGGGAGACGGATCCAAATGCTTAGTCAGAAATGCAGCAGTAAGGCAGGGGCAGCGTGGAATGGCCTTGAAAGAAGGCTGGGGAGGTGGGGTGAATAGAAAGGCTTTGTATAGGTGGAACCTAAATGTGAGGGCAAAAGAGAGAAGGGGAGAGGGAGGGAGAGACACAAAAACAGCGGGTGTGTGTGTGTGTGTTTATTTATTGGGGGGAGGGGCAGCAGCAACGGGAGTTCACTGCACAAACCGCTACCTTGCCCGGACCTGCCGCAGGGAAGCCATGCAATGATTTGGGGCTGCAGGCTGCCCTGGACAGTTGACAGAAGGGACCCTCTGCAGACACCAAGCATAGCGCTGCTTGCAACGCACGAGGCCTTGAGATGAAGGGGTCTCTGCCTCCAGCCACAGCTGACAGAAGGCCAAGACTGGACCCAGTGTTGCCCAAGGGAAGGAAATCGGCACCTCTTGTCCCCTTTAACAGGGCTGCCTGGACAGAAAGGGTGCTGCCTCAGCCACCTCCACCCTGCTGAAGGCCTAACTCCTACAGGTTATAGGAAGTGCACTGCCTAAATCATAGGGTGCCAAGCAGATGCTACCAGTGGGAAAGTTCTCTGCCAACTGCTCTCCGAATGTGTCCTGGCACAGCCATGCGTTAGCCTGAGACAAAAGCTTTGGGTCTGGGCAGCAGGAGGAAAGAGCCTGGGAACATCAGTGGGGGCTGGTTCTCAGGAGCCACATCTGTGTCCCACTAAGCTTGGTCATTGTCTTATGGACCCTGTGGAACACCAAAGGATTTTACTGCCAGGTTTGTCCGTTCCAGACATCACTGGCTACACTGTGGCTAATTCCCAAAGGGCAGGTGAAAACAGTGCAGGCAAGAAACCCAGTTAGGCTGATGCAACACTCCAGGCACCAGGGGCTCTGACCTGAGCAAGGCAGGTAAAGTGAATGTATAGACCGGATCCCGGACCCACTCCAGGCCCCCCAAGCCTAGCGCTGGTTCCGTCAAGGACCTCCTCCTAAACACACTTCTGGACTCGTTTGAGCTCAACTCTGCCACCAGGTGTTAAGAATCTCGCAAGAATGTTCACTATCTGACTGTGGTTCAGCTCTCCTGAAAAGCCCCTTAAGAATAGCCAGGGCCTCAGGGAAAAGGTGAACAGTCCGGCTTGGCACCCAAGCCCTCCCCTGCTCCCAACCCCTTTTTACCTTCCCCCCCTCTTCTTCTGCTCCTGTCTAACTTGCTGGAGCTCATGGTCCCTCTGCGGGGCACAATCCTGCTTCCCCTGTTCATTTACAGCTCCCTGCCTGGGGAAGCCCGGTCCCACCTCAGCGGGTCAGGGGCCTGCTCTCCCAGCAGCCTAGTTTCTCACTTCTGTCGCCCCAAGCTGCAGTTTTGCTCCTGGCCGACCTCCCTCCCCGCCCTCTGGGACTGGGAGCTCCGGAGGGAGAGCAGGGACGGGTGTCACTCTCCCTGCTGGAGCTGGGAAGCAGGCGCACAGGGCAGACTCTGGGGCTCTTCCTCGAGGGAGTAGACAGAGAAAAGCTTCGGCTGTTTCTTCCAGCAGCCTGGCCGCTGGGTCAACGTGTGCGGTGCAGGAGCGCGTGGTGGCCTCGGCCGCCGCGCCCCGAGGCAACCCGCCTCTCGGGGGAAGAAGGCCCAGAACCCTGCTTCGCCCGCACCCCTCCTCCCCCCACGCAGCACCAGTCGTGGGAGAGAGGCTCGCCAGAAAGGAGCTCTGGCCAGGCCGCTACCTGAGCAGCAGGAGAGGCTGGACAGCAGGAGCAGCGCCAGGGCGCCGAAAGATGCCAGCGCCGCCATCGCCTCTTCTCTGCCGAGAGAAAAAGAGAGCGACTCCCCTGAACACGAGGGGCAGAGGAGGAAGCGCGACGCGTAAGCAGCAGTGGCAGCCAATCAGGCGCCGGCGGGCCGGGTGGGCCTGTGACGTCGCGGGCGGCACTGACGTGTCCCCTCCCCAGACCAGTGGCCCAGGTGGCCGCCCCACCAAGATGGCGGCGGCGGCGGCGGCGGCGGCGCTCTCCGCGCCGGAAAAGGGCGTGGGAACCGGCGCGGCCGTGCGCGTGCGCACTGCCGGGTC
Organism: Meles meles; assembly: GCF_922984935.1. Classification (NCBI taxonomy): domain Eukaryota; kingdom Metazoa; phylum Chordata; class Mammalia; order Carnivora; family Mustelidae; genus Meles; species Meles meles. Next base: position 131,222,306 of record NC_060087.1, on the reverse strand, counting down.
CGTGCCCGCTTCCGGCACTTCGCACCCTGCCTAAATCTCGCGAGAGCGGTGTCTGCGTTTCTGGACGTGCGGCTGCTCTCACATTCCGTCATGGCGCTGAAGGTGGCAGCGGTCGTCGGTGGCACTGCAAAGGCGGTGTTCAGACCGGCCCTCCTCTGCCGTCCTTGGGAGGTGAGAAGGGGCAGTGGGCAGCGGGACAGCCGCAGCGCTCTCCGGGCCGGTCCGGAGACAGGGGGCTTGCCGAGCGTCTTGGAGCCCGATTGGCTGTGGGCCCCGCGAGGGGCGGGAAGTGGGCTACGCGCCGGAGTTGATTGGCTCCCTCCGCTGTCAATGAAGGGCTTGGCTAAAGTTGACCCTCGTCCGACTTCCCTAGGGGTCTGCATCTTGGGCGGGCGGGGGGAGCTCCGGACAGGCGGGGTGAGTGGGCAGCGGGCCGAGTGTCACCTCCCTGGTGTCATTGTGGGAGCCCTCCTGAGGCGGTCACGTGTCCCGGCCCTCCTCGTTCTTGCAGCCTTAGGACGCTGGTTCCCAGCCCCCATTCGTCCTCCGGTTTTTCTATGGCGGACCGCTTTGTCACTTATCCCAGTGGAGTTGGAGAACCAGTTCGCCTGTACCCCCCGATACCACACCCCAGCCCCAAAGGTTTTTATAGCTCCAGATGCCTTTTCCTTGCAGCCTTCTGGAATGGGACAGTGCTTGATTTCCTGAGACTGGTGAGGTGGGAGGCCGTGGGGGCCTTGCTTCCTCAGTTATCCGTTCAGGATCTTGGTTATTCAGGTCTCATTCCTCTTTCTTTACACACTTAAGCGAGGATAATTTAGTCCCTGGGGGGATGGGAAGCCATCCGAAGCATTAGAGAGCCGGGACTTGCTCTAGGAGTCAAGACGTATGACCTCCAGGCCTGGCTTCCCCCACTGACCCACAGTATGGCCACCCTCCTGTTCTGGGCTCCAGTTTCCACTCTGTCTCAAAGGATCTAGCCAACCCTGACCTTCCAGAAACCTGTGACTTTGCTGACACTACTTGTAGACACATCTGATATGCTTCGGCCCTCTTGACTCCTCAGGAAGTCTACCCTGTGACAGCTTACGCTTTATGAAATTCTCATTTCTCCGAGCTTGCTGATGAGGGGCTTTCCAGAGGCCCGGCGGCTCTGGCAGCTAGGCTCCCGTGGGGTGTTGGTGAAGACATTTGTCTCCTCCCTAACCTCTTCCATGTGTGCTTGTGTCCGTGTCTGGGTGGGGATGGGCGCAGGGGACATTTGGTAGTTGGGCAGTGCTTTGCCCTGAGACTGGTTGTCCTGGGTATGGGAAGCTTTAGAGATGAACCCCAGATCTTTGGTCCCCGTGGGAGAGCGTGCGGCCACCACTGGCGCTTGACCTAACAGAGCGCGCGGACAAAAGAAGCGTCACTACGGTTTGGATCGTGGGGATCCTTTGGTAGGAACACGTACCACTGTGGACTCCTTTCTTTCAGTGGTACTATTAAAGGATGACTGACAGTCTGCCCTCCTGCTTGAGGAATGAGCAGTAGGCCTGTGTGTGTATCCCACCCTGCTTTAAACGGGGCTTTCATGGGTGGCTTCACAGGGCAGCCTAGGTGTGAGGCAGAACCCTTGTAACCCCCTGAAGGAAGAACGTGCCTGTGTCTGTCCTGAGCAAGGTAGGGAAGTAAGTCTATCTGGAGAGCTCTCTGGGTCTTTGACTAAAGCCTGAAGAAAGCTCTAGCACAGGGACCCGGTGGTGGAGAGGTTTAGCTCAGGTGATGATGTGGTTCAAGGGAGGGGTTCGGGGTGGCGCCCAGACTCAGACCTTGTGCAGGCGGTGGCTCACCACCATGGCCGAGGTGCTTGCCTAGGGCCAGAGGAATGACCCCTCGGAGCTGCAGGGGTCCACCCAATATCAAAGACTGGCGTAAGGAACTGATGGGACCAGGGGAGGTGTGTGGGTGGGTGTGCCTTGCTGGGGACCAAATGGTTTGCTTCCTCCTCCCAGCAGCCACAGAAAGTGCGTATCTAGATTCCGTGGGTTTTTTACGTGAGGACAAGAAATTTAGGAAGCTTAAGCTGTTTGCTACCAAAAATAGTGGATGGTGGATTTGGACCGAGGCCTCCCTGGCCCCCAAACCCACCATCCCTTCCTCCATTTTCTGATGTGCTCACTAACGCGGGAAAGGTTTCTTTTTTTTTTTTTTAAAGATTTTATTTATTCATTTGACAGACAGATCACAAGTAGGCAGAGAGGCAGGCAGAGAGAGACGAGAGAGGAGGAAGCAGGCTCCTCACGGAGCAGAGAGCCCGATGCAGGACTTGATCCCAGGACCCTGGGATCATGACCTGAGCCGAAGGCAGAGTCTTCAGCCCACTGAGCCACCCAGGCACCCCTCTATATATTTTTTAAAGATTTTATTATTATTTATTTATTTGACAGAGAGAGAGATCACAAGTAGGCAGAGAGGCAGGCAGAGAGAGAGGGGACGCAGACTCCCCGCTGAGCAGAGAGCCTGATGTGGGGCTCGATCCCAGGACCCTGGGATCATGACCTGAGCCAAAGGCAGAGGCTTTAACCCACTGAGCCACCCAGGCGCCCCAGCGGGAAAGGTTTCTTATGTCCAAGCTCTGGACCAGAGGTCCTGCTGGGTCTCGGGATGACAGTAAGGAGCTGGACAGACAAGGCTTCCCCTCTCAGGAGTCTGGGGAGGGAGAGGAAGCGAGACAGTTGCTAGCGACAGCCTAAGGAGCTGGTGCTTGGTGGGGGAGGGAGTAGGTAGGGCTTTGGGAGCCCAGGGGGACCCACAGTTCAGCCTTTAAGGCATCACAGAGGGCTTCCTGAAAGAAGGCCAGTGGAAGCCTCCTTCCGCAAGTTGTACCAAGAACCTACAAATAAGATGAATCCAGATACCGACAACTGCTGGAAAGAAAAATAGGAAAGCCACAAGTGGGTGGGCCTGCCGCCGTGGATCCAGGGGCCACATGGAGGAGCTGAAACCTGGAGCCTTTTGTCCTAGTGGTCACCCCTCCGCACCCCCCGCCCCCTGGCTTGGGCAGGTGACTGGCACACCAGTGCTGCCTGAGCTTGTGAGTACCAGCCACGGAGGCCCCCGAGGGGTGGTCAGTCTCTGTCTAGCCTTCTAGCAGGAAGGTGTGGCTCTTCGCAAAACAGCCGTGGGGACGGTGCTCTTGGCCGGAGCACTCTGCTACCATCCCGGTAGGCAAGTGGCAGGGCATCTCCAAGGGACAAAAAGGACCTTGGCTCTGTCCCTTCCTCTTTGGGTTGAGGGACACTGGGTGTGTTCCCAGGTGGGACGTAGCAGGGAGGAAAGCGTGGGGACCTGCAGCCCCACTGCAGTGGCGCCTCAGACACGGGCTTCTACCTCCGGGGTAGTGCGGGGGCTCTGGATGGCTCACTTCTCAACGCCGCTCCCCTTTGGCTCGAACAGCTTTTACTCTGAAGCTGTCAGATGTGGCTTTGGTGTGGCCAAATGTGGCTGTTTCTGAGTCGGGGTTGGGGACACTCATCTCCCATGCAGGCCACAAGGCACTTTGGCAGTACCTCGTGAAAGCCTTCCGAGGGATTGGTGCCCGTTACTCTTTTTAAAATGGTTGGGTTTTCCATGCCCGTTTGCTTCGGGCTTGTGCTTCCAGAGGGCTGTTCCCCGCCATGCCAGCAGTGACTGTGTGGGCAGGGACCCGGGGGCTATCGTTTTCTTCTGATCTCCGTGTTAAGACTGTATGCTGCTTTTGCAATAAGGAAAAAAGATTTAAAAAACGATAAAATGATTGTTGTGATGGCCCTGTGGTTTGTTATGATGACTTCTCTGTTGTGCCACGTTCACTGTGTTAAAAACTTTTACATAATTGCAAGTCAGTTATAAAAGTTACACCTTAGAGCAGGAATAATTGGCTGAAAAAGAATCAGACAACAGGGGCACCTGGGGGGCTCAGTGGGTTAAGCCCCTGCCTTCGGCTCAGGTCACGATCTTGGGGTCCTGGGATCGAGCCCCGCATCAGGCTCTCTGCTCAGTGGGGAGCCTGCTTCCCCGCCTGCCTCTCTGCCTACTTGTGATTTCTGTCTATCAAATAAATAAATAAAATCTTTAAAAAAAAGAAAGAATCAAACAACAAAGAAGGGGGAGGGAGATGAACGTTTCTTGAGCTGTGGACTGTGGCGCTTGCGGCCGCCCTGCATGATGCTCGGACTGGCACTGTGTGTTCCTCCCCACGTGGTGGCGTACGGTGACCGTGAGGGGATGACACATGGGACCCGTCTGAGTATGGTGGGGATAGTCCCTCTCCCCTGCCAGGACTTCAGCTGGCCTTTGCCGGATTGGCTGGACAGCAACCGTTGGCATCTGGGTTCTCTTTGCCAGGTTCTCGGTGCCCATGAGGCCCCCCGGAGGAGCATCTCAGTACGTACCTGCCCGAGCGTCGTGTGCGCGTGTCTGCGGGTGTGTCAGCTCTGTCGGCGTGTGTGTGCCCGTCTGCACGTGTAGCCTGTAGGCGCGTGGGTCTGTGTGTATGTGGATGTGGACTGGATGCGTGTGTGCTGTGCCTCTGCTCCCTGGCCCCCCGAGTCCTGCCCTCTGAGGCATGGTCTCCGGGACGGCCCTCCCCTGCTCCTTACCCGAGCTGTGCCGCACGCTATCCCCAGGGACAAGGCCCCATTCCCTGGGCACAACCTTGTTCCTCCAACCTTGGCTGATGGGTGTCTTCTTCCTTCCTGTTCCCCCTCTAGCAACAAACAATTGTGAGTATTCTTCTCATCTGCCTATTGGGTTTTGGGGCTTTTAGTTGCTTTGGGATTGATCCAAGTCCAGGCAGGGGTGGGGACGGCTGCTGTGCTCCTGAAGCAGGAGCCCCCAGGAGCATCCGTGTCTGGGGTGGGGCGGGGCGATGCGGTAAGACACCCCACGCTGGCCCGCCACGATTGGCCGGCCTACCGAGCCCACTTGCACTCTCCCCTCCTTCTAGCCTCCGTCGGCTAAGTATGGTGGGCGGCACACAGTCACCATGATCCCAGGGGATGGCATCGGGCCCGAGCTCATGTTGCATGTCAAGTCTGTGTTCAGGTACACAGCCCCTCGGCCCACCTCCTGTACCCTGAGGCCCACCCTGGGGGGGGTGCGGCTTGAGAACTGTGCCAAGAGGATAGCCAGCGGCAGGAGGGTTGTAAGCCCAGGCTTTGCATCCGGGTGCCTGGGATCCTGCCAGACTGACCTGGGCGTGGGGAAGGTGCCGCCAGTCCTGCTAACTGTCGTAGGATTCAAGTACCGCCCCGTTAGGTGGCTCAGGTGGTCCCAGTCTCCTGTCAGCCAGACCCAAGTCAGGGTGGGCAGCAGCAGTGGGGGGGGCCTCTGCACCCAGTGGTCCAGGCGGGCTTCCTAGAGGAGGCATGGGGGATGCCTGGAGCCAGCCACCTTGACCCAGTTCTGCTGCAGGCATGCGTGTGTGCCCGTGGACTTTGAAGAGGTGCACGTGAGCTCCAATGCTGATGAGGAGGACGTCCGCAACGCCATCATGGCCATCCGGCGGAACCGTGTGGCCCTGAAGGGTACGTTCGGGGGCCCAGAATGGGATACCGTACACGACTCCTTTTCCTTCCATCCAGCACTTGTCCCTGAGGCCGCCTAACTCTGACTTCAGGCCTTTTCTGGGTAGGGAGGACCCTTGTGCTTAGAGAGTGAACAGAAGCTGCTGGGGTCCTGTGTGTGCTGCGATTCTGAGATCTTGGTGGCAGTAGGCTGTGTGGGAGCCTGTTCAGTAAAGGGCTTCCTCCCACCCCCTTCTCTCCTGGGGCAGCCCTCTCTGCTGGGGTCAGCTTTGACCCTTAGAACCCTTTTCACGAACCAGACGTCACAGAGATGTCGCAGTCCAGTCCTCTGCCTGCCGCCTTGGCTCCAGCCAGCACAGCTGTGGGTGTCACGAGTTGGCCTTGGTTTTGTACATGTTCTTAAACTCTTCGTTTTACCCACTCTCTGTGAGCAGCGCTGACCCCGGCTAGAGCCCCAGGCCCTGGCAGGCAAGAGGAGGAGCAGACGTGGCAGCTGCAAGGTGCCCGAAGCACTGGGCGAAAGCGGTGTGGGCAGGGTGTGCCTCGGAGGGGCGATGGCCCCGGTGGGCCCGGAGATAGGCCTGCTCTGCTTGGCACCCTTGGACGGACCGCCTTTTCCTGGTGACTGCTGGCCCCTGCTGTTCTCTTCTTTTTGGCCTGGGTCCAGCCCAGGCCAAGCTATAGTCTTTTCCAGGCGGCCCACGGCTGCCCCTGAGCCAGGCCTCATGTGGCACCTCGACGCGAGGCCTAACAGTGACGCTGGCCAAGGTCACATTGCTGGCGCCAGCCTGGCTGGCCTGCCCGTTAGCAAGCAGGAGTCGTCACTTTCTATCCAGCCAGACCCTGATCTTGCCATTTCCTGCCCAGGGGCTGGCAAGCTCTCCTGGCCAGCTGCCAGCCCTTGTTCATTCATTTGTTCGTTCATTCAGTCAGTCCATCGGTCAGTATCTGTCCAGTGCCCGCTACGTGCCAGGTGCTGTTCCAGGTCCTCGGAAGCCATCAGGGAACCAAACGCACGTGCACACCCCCTGCCCCCCCCCCCCCCCCCCCCCCCGCCAACCTTATGGGGCTTACAGTGGAAGCTACGCTCAGCCACTCTGTGAGGCCTTTCTGCTGCCGGAAGCCGTCTTCTCCCCGGGTCGGAGCCGCCTTCGGCACGCGTTTTCTTGCTCAAGAAGGGGAACATGGTAGCACGGCTGAGCCTGGGGTCCCCCCTCCAGTCTGTCTTCTTTCTGTCTTGCAGGCAACATCGAAACCAATCACAACCTGCCTCCATCTCACAAATCCCGAAACAACATCCTTCGGTGAGCAGCCAGGCACGGCGCTGGGGCTCCGTGCAGGTGGGGCGCGCCGGCAGCGGTGGCGGCATTGGCCGTCTCCTCTTCTCTCTGTGTCCCCAGCACCAGCCTGGACCTCTATGCCAATGTCATCCACTGTAAGAGCCTGCCAGGAGTGGTGACCCGTCACAGGGACATAGATATCCTCATTGTCCGGGAAAACACAGAGGGCGAGTACAGCAGCCTCGAGCATGAGGTGGGTGAGATCCAGACTGTCCCCTTCTCCCCTTGGGTCATGGGGCCATGACGAGCCTGGCCAGGGTCTGCAGTGAAGAAGGCCAGACCCAAAGAAAAACCTGTGCCCGAGGGTCTCTTCTCCCTGTCCCTCTCCCAGAGTGTGGCTGGAGTGGTGGAGAGCCTGAAGATCATCACCAAGGCTAAGTCCCTGCGCATCGCTGAATACGCCTTCAAACTGGCCCAGGAAAGCGGGCGCAGGAAAGTGACGGCCGTGCACAAGGCCAACATCATGTATGCCGTGCTGCAAGCAGTCGTGACACAGCCGAACCGAACACCCTCCTTGGGCCTGCTCTCAGGGACTTGGGGGCCACAGCCCCGGCCGCCCACCGAGGGGCCATGCTCAGGGCTGTGCCCCCTTGCCTGTTCCCAGATGCGGGTTTATCCCAGTGCACACTTCGGGGCCAGGGGAGGGGGATTGTGCCTGTCTTATGGCGGGGGGCCAGTTAGAGGCTACGGCCCGGCTCCCGTGGCCGTCTGCATGTCCCGTTCCTCCAGCTGACTGTGAACATGACCGGTGTCCCCCCCCCCCAGGAAACTGGGCGACGGGCTCTTCCTCCAATGCTGCAAGGAGGTGGCAGGCCGCTACCCGCAGATCACCTTCGAAAGCATGATCGTGGACAACACCACCATGCAGGTAGCGTCCTGCTGACCTCCACGGCCGCCTGCCTCGGGCACCGTGCGCTGCCGGTGCTCAGGCTCCCACCTGTGTCCTTGTCCCGCAGCTGGTGTCCCGACCCCAGCAGTTTGACGTCATGGTGATGCCCAATCTCTATGGGAACATTGTCAACAATGTCTGCGCGGGACTGGTTGGGGGCCCTGGCCTTGTGGCCGGGGCCAACTATGGCCACGTGTATGCTGTGTTTGAGACGGTGAGTGGCTCCGGTGGGCCAGGGCTCCTGCCCCTCCGTGCTGCGGAGCGCGCGCGTCATCGCGGTCCCCGAAGGTGGCAGAGTTCCGTGGGTTAGGTCATCCGGAGGTGTGCAGACGCCACGGCTCTCTCACTCCCGAGTGTTGTCGCCCCCCCAGGAAGAAAACCCTACACTTGTTCGTTGTCCCTCCCTGGCCACCACTCACCTGCTTTCTGTCGCTGTGGACTGGCGTCTTATGGCCATCTTTTATAAATGGAGGTTGTTGGGTGTTTTGGATAGATCTTATAGACTGATTGATTTTAGCCAGCGAGTGCTCCACGCTCAGCACGGACTCTGCTTCCCCCTCCTGTCCCCCACTTAGCATGATGGGGAGCTCCATCCCAGGACCCTGAGATCGTGAGTGGAGCTGGAGGGGGAGGCTTCATCGACGGAGCCCCCCAGGCACCCCTCCCCATGTGGACTTTTATGATGAGCTGCTTTAGCTTGGCGGAGTTGGGTTTTGTTTTTGTCTCTGTTTCTTCTTCCTTTGTTTTTTCACCCCAGCTCACCCACACTGTAGCACAGCTCAGAGCGTCGTTCTTTTTATGTCTGAATAGTATTTCGTTGTATGGAGAGACCACATTTTGTTACCTATCGGTTAGTTTCTGTTTTTAGGTCTTTTGTTTAAAAAGTGAGGCAAAATTTACACAACAATGAGACCACTTAAAACGACCTGTGGAGCCATCCTTCTGTCTAGTTCCAGAGCATTTCTGGCACCCCGAGAGGGGACCCCGGCCACATCAGCAAGCCCCAGCTGCTGGCCCCCACTGCTCTGCTGTCTGTCTCTCTGGGTTATACCAATGGCCTCACATACCCTCCATTCGTACCTCCCCCCCGCCTTTGTCTTGCCCCTTCTAGGCCACGAGGAACACGGGCAAGAGCATCGCCAACAAGAACATCGCCAACCCCACAGCCACGCTGCTGGCGAGTTGCATGATGCTCGACCACCTCAAGTAAGCAGCTTCTGGACGCCCGGCTGCCGGTGCGGGGCCAGGCCCTCGAAAGCAGGGCCTGAGAGCTGCTCTCCCTCTCTAGGCTCCACTCCTATGCCGCGTCCATCCGGAAGGCCGTGTTGGCGTCCATGGACAACGAAAATGTGAGGCTCCTCTTCTCCCCTCCCCTGCCTTCCCTCGGAGCCCTGGCCTGGGTGGGGGTTGGGCCGCTGGGCCCCCAGAAGGGCTGGAGGCGGGGGCTGGTGCTTCCCGCTGCCCCCAAGAGGAGGATGGGACCAGGGTGGGTCGGGCTTTCTGGTCCGGAGCTGGTACCGCTGCCGCCCTCCCGCTGCCATGGGAGACCATGGGCGGCCGCGGGCCGCCTGCAGAGTAGGGCTCAGGTGTCGGCCGGCCCCTGGCATGTGTGCCAGTTTGCGTATGCCCCGCAGATGCACACCCCAGACATCGGGGGGCAGGGCACCACATCGGAGGCCATCCAGGACATCATCCGCCACATCCGCATCATCAATGGCCGCGCCGTGGACGCCTAGGCCGTCCTGCGGGACCGCCTCCGCACATCCCCCTTCCCGCTCCCAGCCCTTTCTGGGGTTTGGTGGGCAGCCCCGGAATAAATCCGCTTCGTCCCCGTTCTCGGCCTTGGCTGGTGTGCTCCTGTCACTCCGGGATGCCAACGTTTCTGTTCACACTTTATTAAGAAAAGAAATGCGCATGCTTCCCACTGGGGGCCCTTGGCGAGGGTTAGGGGCAGAACGAGTTCTGAACCATGGGCCTGGCTCCAGCATCTCTCTGCCCTGCCGTAGGGCTGGAGGAAGCTGATGCCCAGTGGGGGGGGGGGGCAGCTGGGGGGTGCAGGAGGTGTCCCACTTTCCCTGAAGGCACTGGGAGGGGCTTGAGGGTGAGCCCGGCCTGCCTCAAGCCGCACATGGTGCCCGTGGGGCCTAGGGGTTGAGCCAAGGGTGCTGGAGGCAGTCGGCGGCGCTGGCCCGCTTCTCGGGGATGTACTCCATCATGGGCAGCAGGAAGGCGCTGAACTGCGTGGCCTGCTCCAGGGGCCACTCGTACTTCTCCATGAGCACCTCGTATAGGCCCCAGTGCTTGAGGTTGTGGATGTGCCGCAGCTGTCCTGGGGGCAGGTCCACGGGCCACAGGTCAGGCAATGCCAGGAAGGCCTCCGGCCCTGAGATGCAGTCCTCCCTCCACTTGGGGGCCTGTGTTCCCTGACCTGTCCCCTATATCCAGGTGGACTGAGCCTGCTCGGCCCTACCTCTCCGGTTGAAGAACTCCCGGGAGTAGCGGCCTGAGAGGGCGAAGGCCGGGGGGATGTCTCCCAGAAGCTCCACGATGTGGGCGATGTGGTCTGTGGACAGAGAGGCGGCTGGGAGGCGGCCGGGCAGCCGGGAGGCCCCGAGGATTAGCCCAGGGCTGGCCTCCGCCTACCCTCGTCACGACTGTAGTCCTCTCCAGAGTGAGGCTCGAATAGGTAGTCGCCGGTGGCAAGCTCGAAGGCCTGGAAAGGGGAGAAGGTGAGGCTGCCAGCCGGCGGGCCGGCCCGAGGCTGGAGCGGCTGGGGCGTACCATGCACGCGGTGCTCCAGATGTCGGCCGGGGGCCCGTACTCCGCTCCGATCAGCACCTCCAGCGCCCGGTACTGGCGAGTCTGGATGTCCTCGGTGAAGTGCTTGTGCTGGAGGCAAGCGCAGCCCTGGGGAGGAGCTGGGGCCACGGCTGGCCCCCGCCGGCCCCCACCGTCTCCCACTGCCTCTGGGCCGTGTGCCCAGGGAGCTCAGTGAGGTTCGCTCTGAGCCTCAGGGTCCCCAGAGGTCCCGAGAGGGACCGGCCTCTTCCCAGTGGTCCCGCCCCTTGCCACGGGTCCAGTTCTGCCGACTGGATGGGACCGATGCCGGTCTGGGCTCAGTCCTCGGTCTGCGTCACAAGGCAAACCCCGGGGTTGGTCGAGTGGCGCTGCAGGCCACAGCGGGCTCCTGGGGAACTGGCGTGCGCCCCTGCCCTCACAGCAGGGTGCCTAGCTCTGCTCTCCAGGCCAGCTCATACCACCCAGCAGGCGTTGCCCAGGTCTGCGATCTTGATCTTGATCTTGTCTGCATTTTGGGGCTCTAGGGGGTTCACCAGGAGGCTCGAGGCACCAAACGGTGCTGAAGAAGGAAGAGAAGTGGGGAGAGACTGAGCTGGCCGGGCACCACCACCCTGCCTGCCAGCTGCCTGCCCCCCCCCAGCCGGCCGCAGGCCCTACCCAACTTACTGCTGGGGGACAGGAGGCCCCCGGTCTCCCGCTGGTTGGAGGAGCCTGAGAGGATGGAGCATGAGGCAGGCGAGAAGAGCGAGCCCGAGAAGCCTGAGGTCTGGGAGCCTGGGCTGAGGCTGCGCTCTCCGCCCACGGTAGGGGAGGAAGAGGCAGGGGACAGGCTGGCCCTGGCCCCTCCTGGGTGGCAGCCAGAAGAGGAGGTGGAGCCGCTGCCCCCCTCTAGCCTCGAGCCTGCATCTGCAGAGAGGGCCAGAGACACCGTGTGAGCTGCCGGGCTGTGGCCTGCCTGCCCCGGGCAGGAGGACTGCGTTGGCCCGATGCGCGATTCCCGCTTCCCCCCACCCCGCCGGCTCACCCTCGGACTGGGCTGCGGCTTCCAGGGCCTCCAGCCTCTGCAGGTCCCGCAGCCGCTCCTCCAGCAACCGCTTCTGCTGCCTCCGTTTGCGCCGCATCTTCTTCCTCTTGTTTTTCGACAGCTTACCCGTCTGCCGGCAGAGCCAGGGTCACCCCGGCCCCCCGCGGGTCCCCTGAGCAGCCCAAGCCTCCGCCTGTGGCCTGCCTGCCTCACGGGGGCCCAGGCTTCTGGGCCCCAGAGCTACTTTGTTTTTAAAGATTCGGTTTATTTCGTTATTGGACAGAGACAGAGCAGGAGCACAAGCAGGCAGGGGGAGAGGGAGAAGCACGCTTCCCGTCGAGCAGGCAGCCCGATGTGGGGCTCCATCCCAGGACCCGGACGCCCAACGACGTAGCCCCCCAGGTCTCCCCCCCAGGACTACTCCCCCCCCAGACCACACGTGGTGCCACCCAACTCCAGCCCACCCCTTGGCACTAGCCCTTCGTCTGCCTCCTGTCTCCCTGCCCCCGCTCTGCTCCCCAGAGCTCAAGTTTGGGGAGGAGCTGAGGGACCTCCCTCTGGCTGGGCTCTGGCCTCTCCTGGGGGCAGCCTGGGCCCTTCCTGGCTGAGACACCGTGTCTTTGTACCGAGGCAGTGACAAGCCCAGCGGCCCCCAGCGGCAGTTCAGGGCCTGTGACCCACCCCGCGCATCACCTGCATCCCCGAGGGGGCAGGGAGGTAGGGAGGCGGCAGGCCTCTGGCAGGACCAGAGAGGCCGAGGAGGGAGCTCTGAGGAGATGGGGAGATGAGGCCCAGGGAAGGAGGGGCACCCCAACTTACCAAGACCTCCTGGGGGGCAGTGCTGACTGGGAGGGCAGGTGGGGTGTTGGGGAGAGAAAGGAACGGAGACTCAGGCAGGGGCGGAGGCCCACAGCGCCTCCCTCACCCACGCGGGCTGCTGCTACCTGTGGAGCGGGATGGGGGCGGGGCCCCCGCCTGCTGCCACTCTGTGGCCTCCGTGGCCAGGCGCCTGATGTAGGCGTCACCCACGCACAGCAGGATGTTCTCGGGCTTGATGTCCGTGTGGATGATCTTGCACTTGGTGTGCAGGTAGTCCAGGCCGTGCAGCACCTGGAGAGAACCCCTCCTGCACCTCAGCGGCTGGGCGGGTGGCGTCACGCCCTGCCTCTGCGGAGCCCGCGGCGCTCACCTGCCTCACGATGCTCTTCACGCACGGCACGGGCAGGCCCTGGTAGTTGGACTTGATGATCCACTTGAGGAGCTGGTGGCCCAGGACCTCCAGCACCATGCACACATCTGGGGCCAGGAGTGAAGGGTGGCCGGGGGGTGCACAGCTGTGGCGTGGGTCCCACCCGCCCGGGGCTCCCGTGTGAGCACAGTGTCCCTGTCCCTCTCAGGTGTGCCCGTTGGGCTGGTGCCTCCTGTGCTCGTCTCTGAGAGAGGACGCCACCGCGGCGGCGGCCCCACGGGTAACCAGGGTCAGCCTGGCCAACCAGCCCCCGCCCCCCCAGCCACAGAAACACAGGCCCCCAAAGTGGTGGGCTTTTGTAGACTAGTGTCCCTGGGAGGCGCAAGCCCCCCTCGTGCAGGTCGGGGGACGGAGTCCCTAGCGGCAGGGACAGCAGGAGCCGGCGCTCTTGCTGCCGCACGACCTGTCCATCGTACGAAGGATACGGACTCCGTTCACCCCTGAGATCCGGAAGTCATCGATGAGCTGGACAATGGTCTCTCTCTTGGGGTCACTGGGGTCACTGTCTCGGACCTGGAGCAAAGGGTCCCTGAATGGCTCCAAGCTGCCCGTCAGCGGCTGCTCCCTTCAGCACCCCCGGGGCGCTCCCGCCCGCCTCTCCCCCTCCCTGGCCTGCTGCAGGTCCTCCCGGGCAGCGCCAGCTGGAGCCCGCCCGGGGGGAGCTCCGCCCTGCCCGGGAGCCGGGGCCGGAGGGCGGCGCCTCACACATTTCAGGAGCTTGATCTCATCCACGGCCGTCTCCGTGTAGTGCCCCGCGCTCTTCACCACTTTCAGGGCCACGAAGCGCTTGCGCCTGCGACACCAAGCCCTGTGTCGGCTGCCGCCCCGGAGGGATCCGTGGGGCATCGTGGTGGCCCCCACCAAGCCCAGGGGCAGGCTCCCGGCGGGCCCCGGGCCCTGAGAGGGGGGGTGGAGGGGCCACTTACTGGATGTCCCAGCAGAGCCAGACTGTGGAGAAGTGGCCCCAGCCCAGCTTGCGCACCACGTGGTACCGCCCATTGAACAGGTCCCCGATCTTCACAGGGTAGTAGCCGCCTGGGGAAGGGAGTCCGGAGGGCAGGGTGGGCGGTGGCGCCTGCCTGGTTGAGGGCGGTGGCCTGGAAGAGCCCAGCCCCGCGGGCTCCCTGGCCCACGTGGGCCGGCCTTAGCACCCTCCTCCTCCCGGGCTGCCCAGTGTCCGGCAGCGTGCCGCCCGAGGCCAGGCCTCACCCTTGCAGTAGTCCTTGGGGTCCTCCTGCTCCTCGTCATCGGAGCCCAGCAGCCCCTGCAACATCCGCGGCGCCGGCGCGGGGGGCGCGAGTTCGGAGCCCGAGGACTCAGGCCCGCAGGAGGCCTGTGAGCTGCGGGTGGGGTGAGCGGGCGGCGAGCCGCCAAGGCGCCGAGCCCTCCTACCCCCCTCCGCACAGGGCGCCCGGGCCGAGCCCTACCTGCTGCTGCTGCCGCTGTCCCCGCCGCCGCCGCCGCCGCCGCCGCCACCCGCGCTGGCGCTCATCCCGGCTGCGCGGCCCGCAGCTCCCGCGCCCCAGGCGGCTGCTCCTGTGGGGCCCGGCTGCGGCCCGCGCATTTATAGCCTCGGCCGCTGATCTCACCCGCCTTTATAAATAGCCTCCCAGCTGCTCGGCTGTGGGCAAGGTATGCAGCGGGGAGGAGGCGGTGCGGCCACTGTGGCCCGGGAGAACCTGGCCCCCAGGACCAGCTGCCCCCCAGCCGCCCCCGCCCTGGGGCTGGCCTAGGGGGCCATGCTGGGGACGAGTACAACCCAGCCTCCACGCTCAGACCCCGCACCAAGGGGGACCCTCTACGGTCCCTAGGGGGACACCCACTCGAGGATGTAGCCACCCAGTCCCTAGGCTAAGCCCCTGTAGCCCAGGAGTGGCAGAGGGGGCCCACTGAGTGGGGACGTGTCAGCAACATGCTTCCCAGGCCGAGTCCCCACACTCCAGCGCTGCGGTTGGCTGAGGGGGGCAGTGGAAAGCCTGGTCAGGTGGAGCCCTCCCCACCCCGCCCTGCACATGCCCTACAGCACCAGTGACATTTTTGGAACCGTGTCTGGCTTCTTGCTTGGCCCTTGTGGTAGCCTTTCCAGAGGCGACTCTTCCCATTCCCATGGGTACCCCATTCCCTGCCCCCGCTCAGTGGGGTTCCCACTTCGCCCACGGCTCATCGACCCCTTAGACAGGCCAGAGCCGTCTTCTCCTTGAGCATGCAGTCACTGGGGATTCTGGACGGATGAGTCATGGACAGGAGCTGAAGGCAGCTGGTCGGTCCCAGCAGAGGTGCCTGGGCAGTGTCAAAGCCTGGGGACCTGCCCACTCAGGACCCCAGCGCTGACACCGTGCGGCCTCCCTTCCACCTCCTTGTGGGAGGCTCAGGGAACCATGCACCCTGGCCCTGTCCTTGGGGACCCAACGAACCCACAGCTCTAACATGGGGCCAGGAAGACTCGGCTCCCCAGAAAGGGGTGGGTGAACTTCTGGGGTGGCGCAGGGCCTGATGGACCGGAGACCTCTTGGGCCATAGAGGTGGGGAGGCCTTGGGCAGCTGAGGGTCCCAACCCGTGCCCATTGGCACTGGTGTGAGAGTCCCGTGAAGGCTGAGGGGCACTTTTCAGAAAGAGCACTCTGGCTGCAACCAGGAGGGAACGGAGGGCACAGTGTGGAGACAGGAGGCCAGCTGGGGACTGTCAGGGAGTCAGAGGCAGAGGGGGATCGGCAGTGACTGTGGTTAGTCCAACGTAGGAGATGCTTGGTTCTGTCAGCCCTGGGCCAGGAGAGAGTTGGTAGTGTCGGGCGGGCATACATGGAGGGGGGTGGGCCGGGGGGGGGAAGGCAGAGGAAGGCCTGGGAGTGCCTGATGACTCCGCTGCCTCAGGTACAAGTCATAGCCAAGCAAGGGAGCGCTGCGCAGGGAAAGGCAGGGGCTGGGGACTGGGCTTTTTCTAAAAAGATGTATTTCTATTTTATTTCCAAATGTGACTCTCCAGCAAGCAAATAAATACAGTGGGGGAGGTGGGGGGAAGGGGTGAGGATTACTATAAATTAGAAAACAGCCTGGGTGGGGGAATGCGGGGCGAGGCGCAGGTTGGGGGCCAGGCGGCAGCGAGACCCCTGGCTGGCAGCATCCAGTCTGCTCTCCGCTGGCCCCTCCTCAGCTGCCGGCTCCATCTGGGGGTCCTCAGGCACTGCGGTGGGGGTTCCTGCAGGGGCTGCTGGGCCTCAGGTGTCTGTGTGGTTTGGGGCTCACAGGTCGGTCACCTTGTTCTCCACCAGGGCAGCGACCTGCTGCAGGCGGCAGGCCAGCTGCATCTTCTGAGCCACAGGGTCCTCCTCCAGGGCACTGATGATCTGCCCAGGGCACAGAAGGGCGCCCTGCCTGAGATCTCTGCCCCTCAGCCTGTAGACCAGGGCTGGGCAGTCCCGGACTGTCTCAGCAGTGGCTTGGGGATCGGCGGGGGCGTCCCAGGCCTCCCCGGGCATCTGGACCGAGGCCACGCCTCTTCTCCCACCTGCGCCCTTCCTCTCCTCTGCAGACAGGGGCCTAGACACCTCCTTCCAGTCCCAGGGAGATTCTGAGGCCTCCCTCCGGGCTCAGGGGGCCTGCCCCTCCCCCTCCCGGCTGGGGGGCCTCACCTGGTCATGATACCTGTGGACGTGCTCGTACAGCTCCTGCAGAGCCTCCAGGCAATGGGGAGCAGAGGCGTAGTTCTGGGGACCGCACATGGAGGGGTGAGGCTCAGCCCGGACCTTAAAGCCCACCCCCACCCCCGCGGGCACTGCGAGGCGGAGGGCTGTGCCCCCTGGGCCTTGCCTTACCCCGGAGAGCTCAGCCAGCGCCGAGTTCATCTCCTGATAGCTCGCGGCGGAGCTCTGGCGGACGTCGGAGTAGTATCTGGCGGCGGAGACCCGGTTAGGGGCGGGCAAGGCGGGAAGCCCCGCCCCCCAACCCCGCCGCTCCAGCACGTACCTCTCCACCATCTGCTTGTAGCGAGGGATCTCCCGGGCATAGAGCAGTTTGTTCACCGGGGAATCCTGCTCCGGGTAGGAGTGGGCCTGAGCGGGGAGGCGGGGGGGAGCTCCGGCCCTGTCCCCCTGACCGCTCCGCCAGTGCCCTGCGTCCCGCCCGCCTCCCCAGCCCGGCTCCGGGCTGCGCACCGGGAGTTCTGTGGCTTCCTCCCTGAGCCCTTCCTCCTCGGGCCTCGGGCTGCCGATGCCAGCTCTGCGCTTACCCTGCCCACTTTATGCTCGGAGACGGTGCACGAGTCGATGAAGGTCTGGGCGATGACGGCGAGGACGGCGTCCACGTTGTCCGATACCCGCACGTCAAAGATGAGCTGCGGCTTCTTCAGGGCGTTCACCCAGAACCGCAGCAGCAGGCTGGGGACACAGGCCCGCCGCGCGCGTCATCGGCCGGGCCGGACCCGAGTCCCGCGGGGGGGGGGGGGGGGGGGGCGGGGCGGGGCGGGCTGTCTGGCAAGTCCATGTCAGAAACCCAGGGCGGATGCCACCAAGCTTGGGCTCCGGTCCCGGCCCTGTGGCCCCGCCCCCAGTCCCGCGGAGGCTCATCCTCCTGGGCTCCGCCTGCTCCACCCCCGCCGGCACCTGTTGGTCTTCCAGATATGCAGGGTCTCCGGGTCCTCGATGCCGTGCTTGCCCGCCAGCTCGTCCAGGAGGTCGAACAGGTACTTGACGGCGATGGGCACGGGCCTGTTCACGCTGAGGATGGCCTGGAAGGTGTCATCTACAAACTTCTGCAGCGTGCCCTGAAAGGCAGGGGGCGCGGTGTGGGAGGCCGGTGTGGGCCAGGGCCACGCTTCACCAGGGACTCAGGCCACCGCGCTAGCTCTCAGGACCACGCCCTCCCCCCAGCTCAGTCCCAGCCCCTGCCCCCACGGGCCCTCTCAGCCAGGGGACTCCCCTGGGGCGCAGATCCCTAGCCACACCAACCTTCATGGACAGCAGGCGGGTGAGATAGATCTCTGGGATCGCTTTGGCCCGGGCCCGCTCCCGGTCCCGCTCCCGCAGGCTGCTGCGCCGTGCCTTAGCTCCTTCTGGCTCCTCGGTGGCTTTCACCAGGTGCCAGAGGCGGACCCCACCCTCCTCACCATCCTCCAGCATGGGAACGTCTGAGGGCCCAGAAGTCTGGCCTCAGTCCTTGGCCCCTGTCCCCTGTCCCACACCACTGGCTGGGGACGCCCAACCCACTCACCTAGCCGGGTGAGGCAGGGCAGCGCGAGCCGGGGAAAGCAGGGGCGAAAGAGCTCAGCTCAACACCCCGGGGTCCCAGAGCTCCCCAACCAGGGCGAGCTGCTGCCCTCGTCCGCCTCAGGTCCCTGGCCCAGCCTAGGGTTTGTGCTCACCCCCCGGCAAGGTGTGGGGGACACCCCGGCAAGGCAGACGGCAGGACTGGGACTCCCGCCGGCCTGCTTCACGCTCTGGGGCCATAAGACTCACTCTCCCCCAAGGGGCAGCTCTGGGCCAGGCTCTGGGAGACGGCACGTCCGTTGTGCAGCTGGGGGATGAGCCCCACGGTGGCTCCGTCTGGGACCTGGCGGGAAGGCGAGCGGAGGCTGGGCTCCTGCCCTGGCTGATGCGGAGGCGGGGGCAGCCCCCCAGCCCCCGGCCGCCCGGCACCTTGTAGTGCTGCAGGGTGTTAAGTCTCTTCCAGCGGTTCTGGGTCACTGAGGTCAGGTCCTCGTCGGACAGGGTTAGGTGGCCAGCAAGGCCCGAGCGCCACTCTGGGGGCGCCCGGGGAAGCCAGTGAGCCTGCAGCCTGTGCCCCAAGCCTGCACTGGTGGTGCATTCAGGGCGACAGGGCCCAGCTCCTGCCTCACCCCCACCACCCCGCCAGCCTCCCTCCCCCTCCCGGCCGGGGCAGTGTGGGGCTGAGCTCCTGCGGGTGGGGACAGCCCCAAGCAGGGATGGGCGGGAGGTTCTCTCACCGAGATCTAGGGCGTGCACTGAGGGCCTCTGGGAGAAGGGGGTTCCCTTGTAGACTTGGTCCAGCACCTTCTCTTTGACCTGGGTGATGGTGTCTGTGTCGAGCACCCGCGCGGGCACGCGCTGCGTGGCGCTGCTCCCTGCTGCCCCGCCGGCCCCGGGGCCCACCAACACCATCAGCGTCAGGGGCCGGAAGTCCACGTCCTCCCGAAGCAGGCGGCTGTCGTTCAGGGTCCGTTTGGCCTTGCCCGTCACGGCGTCCACGGGGCCCTTGTCCACCTGGTATTGTATGGCCCGCAGGAGCAGGTACAGCGGCTCCCCGGCCACCTCCTGCAGCGGGCACGACGGGGCAGGGAGGTGCCGTCGGCGGCTCGCAGGGAGGACGAGGACGGCCGGCCCCGGCCTCACATCCAGCCCTCCCCGACGGCTCACACCCCAGGGCCCCTGGGGGAGCGGGGGGCCCAGGTCAGCGGGGCCACAGGTGGCAGCCGTGAAAGGAGACGAGGGGAGAAGTTGTCAGCCGGGCTGACTCTCACCTTCAGGAAGGCGTAGAGACAGATGGACAGCCAGTTGGTCAGCAGCTTTTCCACCATGGTCTCCGTCCTGGAGGGAGTGGGCCCCAGGTCAGAGATGGGGTGCTGCAGGGCCCCTGCCCCTGCTCCTGGGCTGAGCTTTTCCATCTGTCAGCCCTTCGTGCCCCCGTCCCTGGTAAGGAGGCCCGTCTACCTCCCTCCCACTTGCCACACCCACCCCTGCTGGGTGGCGAGCCCCTCCCCCCCCCCCCCCCCCGCTTCCGCTTCCGGAGCGCATGGCCGGGTACGCTGACCTGCGCAGCATGAGCTTGGGGTTCCTGTGCACGTAGTGGGCGGCCAGGTCGCTGAGCAGTGTCCGCAGGATGTCGGTCAGGTACTCCAGCTTCCCGTGCAGCACCAGGGACAGCAGGGAGGCCACGTGGCAGCGGTCCCGCTGGGAGAAGCCAGGCTGCCCCTCCAGGGTGCGGATGAGCTGGGGGGGCAGGGCGCTGGCACTCAGGGGCGCCCCACGCAGCGCCCTGCCTTTGTGCCCACCCAGCCCCGCCGCCCTGCCCGGCCTGCTCCCCTCCAGCCACCCCCCCCCCCGCCCGCCCGCCCGCACAGCCCTCACTGTGAGGAGGAAGAGCTTGCTGTTGAGCAGGTTGGAGAGTTGCGTGAGGCCCTGGCGCACGGGGACACGGCGGGCCTCTTCCCCGGGCCCCTCGAGGGTGGGCTGCAGCGGGCAGCTGCCATGCCCTGGGAAGAAGACGCGCTCGGCATAGGTGTGGTAGTCCAGGAAGGGGATCCCACTGGCCTCCAGGTCGCTGCTGAGGTCTGTCATCTCGGTCATCAGGTCTGCGGGCCAGGAGCCACTGATGTGTGGGCTCAGGCCCAGGTGGGTCCTCTGTCCCCCTCTCCGCCGCCCTCTCCCCACCTGTGAACTCCTTGCGGCACTGGTCGCCCACGCCGATCTCTAGGTTCTCCAGCTGCACCAGAACCTTCTGATAGTCCCGCAGGGCCTGCTTGCTCTTGTGCCTGTGGCCCGGGGATCAGGTGTTAGCCACAGGCCCGAGCCGGCCGGGAGCCTGAGGCCACTAAGCCAGGGTGGCTGGCGGCCTGGAGGCCTGCCATGGTGCACCTTTCCGAAAGTGAGGAGGGCGGTGGGCACAGGCATGACGGGGGCGGGGGGAGCCTCTCACCTGTACATGAGGCTGAGCAGCAGGACCGCGGCGATGAGCACGGCGGCGCCCATGCCCAGGCCCACCTGGGCCGCTACGGGGAAGGCAGACAGGGCAGGCTCGGTCTCGTACTGGACGGGGCCCAGGGCCAGGCGCACGTTGCCCATCTGAACCTGGCGCGGGGGGGCGGGCAGGGCTCCTGAGCGGGGGGAGGGCCTCTGGGGCCCTAGTGCCCCGCCCCCTCTGCACCCGGAGGCCCCCCTCACCACGAACTGCAGCAGGGTCCCTGAGCCGTTAGTGGGCTGCGGGGCCCGGGGCGGCGGCTCGCAGTACAGGTGGGTGAGTGTGAGCGTCTTCACCAGGCACTCGCCGTCACCGATGTGCACGCGCACTTCCTCCTTGCTGATGCCCAGGTTGAGGCCCTGGCCCTGGGACAGAGAGCAGGGGCCTGAGCCCGGGCGCCCGGCCCCTGCCCGTGGTCCCCACGCAGAGGCGGCCCGCAGAAGCGCTCACCTCCACATCCAGGACGTTGCCTGGCTTGACACGGTAGGGGCGGGTGGGGTCCTCGCGGCTGAGGGGGGCCAGACGGGGGTTGGGCTGGTACAGGAAGTCCTGGCCCCCACTGGCGCTGGCGAAGTCTATGTGCACATTGTCCAGGGCAAAGAAGACCCGCCGGGGGCGCGCCCCGTCTGGCACGGCGGGGCTGTGGCACACCAGGAGGCTGGACGAATTGACGGAACAGACCGTGGAGCACTGCGAGGCAGCGGGGCCCGGGACGAGGAGGGGTGAGCCGGGGCTTCCTCGCTCGCTCCCAGGGGGCAAAATGGCCCCCCACCCGCCCTCCAGGTGCGACCGGGCCTGCTGCCTGCCGGTGGGGTGCTCACCTGCAGCAAGCCCCCCTCGAGCGGGATACAAGCCTGGGGGGCCGCGGCAGGGGTCCCGCAGCTCCTCCTCGGGCTCGGATCCGGGAGCTGGGCTCCCCGCGCCGGCACCGCTGCCGCCGCCTCCAGCCACACGGACAGCAGGGGCTGCTGCACCACGTCCAGGCCGGTGCCCCTGACGCGGACCAGCCGCCCGCCCCTGCGTCGGGGCGCAGTCAGCAGCCACGCGGGTGGCAGGCAGCCCGGCCCAACCCCACCTCCCCGGGGAAGGAGCAGAGGCCGCCTGGAGCGCCAACCCGGTCCTCACCCCCGGAAGCTGACGCTCGGCTCGGCAGCCACGAGCTGGGGGTTGGCCGTGTACTGGAAGGGGCTGGTGCGCAGCGTGCGCTCGGCGTGGCCGAAGAGCACGCGAACCACAGCTTCTCCTGGGCTGGCCTGGGGCATGGTGTGGCACACGATGGCCTCAGGACACACCGGCTCCTGGCTGCGGGGGCGGGGGAGGGGGACCGGCTCTGGCATCTTGAGCTCTAGCCCGGGCCTGGCTACCCCACCAGAGACCCACGCTGCCTCCCTCAGTGAGGGCAGAGACCATTAGGGCACAGTGGCCGTTTCTCTTGGACTTTGACGGGGGCCTTAGGGAGCCCTGAAGCCACTGCCCCCATGTACACAAGGGGCGGTAACGAGGCCCCCAGGGATACCCCCAGCTGACAGCCCCCAGCCTGAGACCGGGAGGAGAGAGACTCACATGGGACAGGGCTGTTCACCCACGAAGGCACTGATGTTGCCCCCCGTCTGGAGGCGCCGCCCGAGGATGGTGAGCTCAGTACCCCCCGCCTGGGGGCCCCACTGGGGACTCAGGCTCAGCAGGATGGGGTCCTGAGGGACAGAGCAGGCTGGGGTGCTCCCTTAGGCTCTGGTCCCCAAGGCGCGGGGGCTTTATCCCGTGGGCCACAGCTGACCACGCCCTCCTCCCAGAAGCCTCGAAGCTCTCCTCTGTCCTGAGCGGGGCTTGTCTCTCCTCACTGCGTCTCTGGTCTCTGCCCCTCAGGACGGCCTCCTCCTGCCACAGCTTACTCCTCCCAGCGCCCCCCGCCCCAGCTCTAAATCCTGAGATCCAGTCACCAGCTTGGGTGCTGCCGGACTCCTGCTTGATACTGCTCTGCCCTGCCTCCCGCTGCTCCCCCCTGCACTTCCTGGCTTCGGCTAGTGCCTCAAGGTGTCCCCGTTCTCCCTTGGTCCCACCCGCCTGCCACACTGCCTGCTTCCACTGTCCCACTGGTGTCCCTGGCCCGTCCTCCACTCGGTGGTTGGGATGATCACTCAGATCACCTGGTTTTCCTTCTGGACACATGCCAGCTCTTCCTGCTACCCAGGGCCGACTTTGAAATCCTCACTTAGGTTTCCCTCCAGCCCCTCCCTCCTACTATGTCCTGCGTGGGAACCACCCTGGGGTAGGTGCTGACCTGGTAGGTGAAATGCTGGGTTGAGATGCCCGGTGGCCGGTTCTTAATGGCCACTTGGATGGGCCCTGTGGTGCCATTGGGGGCGGGAGCTGTCACACACACAATCCTGGGGAATGGAGACCTGGGAGCTGCTCAGGGCTCCCACGGACCAGGCCCGTCTCCAGCAGGAGCCGTGGGCCACGTGCCGGCCACTGCCCAGACCTCCCACCTCCACCCGGCCGCCGCCCCTCTCACTGCCAGCCCCCGCTTCCTTCCCCCTGCTCGTCTTCCTTTGGCGCTTCCGGCCCAGGCCCACATTTGTTGGCTGCAAGCTCCCCTTCTGTGTGGGCAGCCACTCTCTGAGGGCTTCCCCGGGAGGGCCTCCCTCAGCCCCCGGCAGCTCGGACGGCTCACCGGGCAGAGGTGCGGTAGAGAGAGGGCTCCGGGCTGCAGGGGCGGCCGGCCACCTTCACGGCATCTCGCACCTCAGCGAAGTCCCGGCCCAGGTTGGAGCCCTGGATGGTGAGGGCCAAGCCACCCTCGGGGGGCCCGGTGAGGGGCTCGACCTGCAGCAGGGAAGGGTGGCCCGAACCCACATCTGCTCTGCAGTGGGGGGTCCCCCACCAGCCAGCATGGGGCGGGACTGAGCTGCCGGGGCTTGGGGGCCTGAGCAGGGCGGGTCTGACCCAGGTGAGGTTAGTACAGTTGGGGGGGAGGGGCGGGGCCAAGGGGGAGGAGTTGGGGGCTGGGGGCTCACTGTGTCAATGCTGGGAGTGGGACACAGCAACTCCACGGCCCCAGGGGGGCACAGAGGACCATAGCGACAGGCAGGCTGGCCGTGGCTGCACCACACGCAGCCCAGACTCCCATTGGCCGCCTGGCAGCGGCTGCAGTCAGGGTGGTCCACGGCGCAGTCGTACAGGGTCACTGAGGAAGGTCAGGCAGGGCGCTGAGGCACTGCCCCTCTGCCCCCCACCAAGTCCTACCTGCCCCTGCCGCCCCCAAGCTCACCATGGAGAGTGTGGGCGTTGTCCAGCCGTTGGCCCTTGCCCCGGGTGACATAGATAGGCACCGGGAGCTCCGGCTGCGCCATGGAGGGGCGGAACTATGGGCAGAGGGTGGGGTCAGGCCGGGCCCAACTCCGCACGACCCTGACCCCCGCCCCTCCAGGACACTCCTCCCAGAAGGGGTGCCCTTGTTCAGTGCCCACGTCTCCGGTGGGAGACTAGGGCAGAGGCTGGGGTGCCAGGTTTCTGCCGCTGCACGGGGCCTGCACAGAGCCTGCCTTGTGAGGGACGACAAGATGCGGAGGGCACAGAACAATCTGGGAGGCAACAGGTGTTGGGGCATGAGGGCCGCAGAGACAGGCGGGGGCAGGGGAGGCTGCCGGGTGGCCACACACCTGCTGGGCCTGGCAGTGGATGAGGCCCACGTCCCCCGCCGTCTCCTCCAGAGAGGCCGGCAGCCTTCGAAGTTCCCCGGGCAGCTCCAGCCAGCAGTGGTAGGAGGCAGGCAGGCTCTGGGAGTGGACACGGTCAGGACCCTGGACGCAGTTAGCGCCCCCCACCAGCCCTCCCCATCCGCATCCCCCACTCACTCCGAAATGCTGAAGGTTCCGCACACGCAGGGCCAAACGGCTCTCCCAACCCACAGGCACTAGGAGGGGACCGGCCAGGCCCTCCACCCGGGGACAAGCCGCTGGGCCACGCACCTGGACATCCACCTGGGGAAAGGAGACACTGTAGCCCTTCGGCGGGAGAGGGGGCTGGGCAGGGCACACGTGGGGTGGGTGGGCGGCGGCAGCGGGGCGGGGCCCGGGCGGGGCCCACCCACCTGCTGGGCACTGTAGACGGTGTCCTCGCCCTCGGGGCAGTGCCCCGCGGACACGCAGCGGCTGCTCCGGGGGCACCAGTGGCAGCGCCAGAGGCTGCCCACACAAGCGCGGCACCTGGAGGGGCAGGGGGGCTGCTCAGGCCGGGTGCCCTCGGGCCTTGCTCCCCCTCCACAGCCACCAGGCCCGGCACTCACGGGGCTGCTGCCTCCAAGGCCTGGACGGCGCTGCAGTCGTAGAAGGAGAAGTTGGTGGTGGCCACGGCCACATCCTCAAACATCAGAGCCAGGGGCAAGATGATGTGGTCTGGGAGGGGATGGTGGTGGCAGGGCGGGTCACGGGGCTCCTGCCCCTCCGGCTCCTGCCCCGGCCCCTGGCCCCCGGCCCCAGGGGCTCCTCACCTGTGCCTGGAGGGTTCCGCGGCAGCTCGTCTTCGGGAGGGGTGACGCAGGCTACGTGGGGCCCTTCCACGTGAGCCAAGCTGTCATAGTCCCCAAAGGCACAATGGAAGTATTCATCCATGGCCAGGGTGGGCAGCCCGGGGACAGACAAGGTGACCTGGGACACACGTCAAGGAAAACAGAGCAGGCAGGGGCTCCTCGGTAGGGGGATGTGGTGGGTGTCAGCAAAGGAGAGGGAGCTCGGGCACAGCGGGGTAGGAGCAGAGGCAGCGGGAGAGGAGGAAGACGACGGGGGCAGTTTGGGGGCAGCCCCCATCGGTGGGCAGCGGCGGCCAGCTCACCTGGCCCTGCTCCTGGCGAGGGCGGTGGGCTGGCAGCAAGCTCTGGACACGCGGGCAGTGGCTGTCCTCGTGGCTCCACAGCCACTGGCTGGCCTGGGCTGCCCGCCCACATTGGCCCTTTGGGGTACACCTGTAGGGCCGGGGGCCGTTGGGTCGGCATGTGGGTCTCAGGCTCCCCAGGCAATGGGCGGCGAGAGGGCCGGGAGGATGGCCCAGCTGGAGCACGTTACCCGGGTATGGGGGACAGAAAGGGACAGTGCTCGTGAGGGGTGGGCCAAGCAGACAGGGCCTCATGGCCAAAGTGCGGGCTTTGGCCTTGACCGTGAGGAAGAGGAGGGCCGCTGCTGTGGAGGGGAGGGTTGCCATAAGGGGTTCCTGGAGCAGAAGTGGGACGGGAACACCCGGGAGCACTGGCAGCGGCCTGAGCAGGGAGCGGGGCTGGGTACTGAGAAGACAGCAGCTTGGGCGGTGTGCGGCAGGACGGAGGGATTCCGCGGTGGCCCCTTAACTCCATCTCTGGAAGCCGAGCTGGCCTCCTGGCAGGCCTGAGGCTGCTTCTAGGGGCGCCCTCCCCGCACACACCATCTGTTGGCCCAAGTTCGGACCCGGGCCCTGCGCTCACCTGCCTTGGAGGACACACCAGCCGCACAGCGGGTCTCGAGCCTGCAGGCAGCTGGTGCAGTCGGGGAACTGGGGGCAGGCAGCCACAGGCACCCGGTCCACCTGGACGGGCAGCGAGGGGCAGAGGTAGTAGGCGTTGGGTCTCGGGCCTCCTGTGCCCACCACCCCCACCCCCAGGGACAAGCCTCACCTGCTGGGCAGTCAGGACATAGAGGTGGTGGCCACTGCTGTCCACCAGCAGGTCCGGGCTGATGGCTGAGCCCGGAGGCCCCACTTGCTGGGAGTGGTACACTTGGCCTTGGGAGCCGTTGAGAAAGACCTGGAAGGATGACAGGGCCCGCTCTCAAGATCTGGGGTATGTGCCCTGCTCTTGGTTGGGGCTCCCGGGAAGCGTCCTTTGCCACGGGGCCAGCTCTCCTTCCTGCTACACCAGGGAGGCCAGGCTGGGCCACGGAGGGTGGGGCAGGCCCCTAGGCCTCCTGCTTGGCTCCCCTCCCTTCCCCCATTCGCCGTCACCCAGCCACTCTGGGCAAGGACCTCAGTGCCAGGGCAGGAGGGCAGTTGCAGGGAGCTCAGCAGGGCAAGAGGGGGCAAGGCTTGCCTCAGAGAGACTTCTGGGGCCAGACTGGCTCTGGGACCAGGCACTGTCCACCCCCACTCTGTGGCATCCCCGCCCACCTTGCTGTCAGCGCCCACCATCGGCTGGAGCCCGGGCAGCCGTCCTAAGTTCTGCAACTAGGAGCCTCCGGAGGTGGCACCCAGCCAACCACTCACGTGCGGCATGGCCTTGCAGCCGGGGCGGGACACAGCCCGAGAGGTCACGGTACCTGGGGCTTTGCCAAGCCACCGCAGGGCCGGGCCACACCCGGTCAAGGCAGCAAGGGTGGGCCCTGCCCAGCAGCCCAGAGGACTTGGTGTTGGGGTCTGGGTCCCTCACCTTACCTTATGCAGCTGACCCTGGGTGTCCCCCAGGAAAGCAATCGTGTGCCCGTCTGTCTGGAGGCCTGCCACGGCGCTGATGGGCTGCTCGAGCTGCAGCACGGGCTTGGCCTCCAGGGGCTGGCGGCCAGCGATGGGGCTGGGGGTGTGCTCATCGCCGCAGGGGTATGACTCCGGGGAGTCCTGGATGGGAGGGAGGGGAGGATCAGTCCTGGTAAGAGGCCGGAGGCAGGAGGTACCTTCCCTGGGGCACAGAGCAAGCCCAGGCCAGAGGGTAGGGCCGGTGAGCCTTGCGGGGGACAGGGCAGATTGGTCAGGGTCCCAGCCTCACGGCGGGACAAGCGGACACTGCAGAGGCAGAAAGACTAAAAGAGGCGGGCCAAGAGCCGCTAAGAGGTGACCAGGATTGTCACCCGACAGTGCCCAGCCCCCCACAGCCCGGACTAAGAGGTGGCAGTCCCTGCCTCGGGCCGAGACACGGTGCAGAGGGATGGGGACAGGGAGGCGGGCCAGGCCGGAGGAGGCCGGGAGAGAGACAGCAGGAGCCGAGCCGAGGATGAGCGGGGCCGCTCACCGCGGGCAGGGTGACGCAGCGGGACGTGACCCCGTACTCCACGGTGGCCTCCTCCAGGCCGCTGGGGCCCCGGCCGCCGGCCGTGTAGCACAGGCGCCGCGCGCGCTCCATGCTGCCGTCCAGCTCAGCCAGTGGGAAGGCGCACAGCGCGGGCCGGGTCCCGCCGGGGCCCGCGGCGAAGGCCGCCAGCAGCGCGCCGGGCGTGAGGGAGGCGGCCTGGATGAGGCCCTGACCCCGGCAGGCGACGGGCACCTCCACGTAGGAGTAGAGGTTGGCGTCCCCCAGGCAGACGCGGGCCACGTACGAGCGGTACTCGGCCTGCGCCCGGGCCCCGCGGCGGCGGAAGACGAAGTAGGCCGAGCGGGCATCGGCAAAGGCCGCCACGTAGCTGTTGTTGTAGTCGGCGAAGTCGCCCACCACCAGGCGGCCCAGGCCCTCGCTGGAGAAGGGCTGCGGCCCGGCCAGCTGGCGCACGGTCAGGGGCGGCACCCCGCCCGACAGCTTGCCCGCCAGGCCCCTGGCCACCAGCAGGAGGTCCCGGCCCGGCGCGGCCACCACCAGGCCCACCGTGGCGACGCCCGGGGCGTTGGCGGCCACGAACTGCCCGTCGCCGGGGTCCTCGGCCTGGTACAGCACCCGCGCCACGTCCTCCAGGCCGCGCTTCTCGCACACGCCCTGGCGCACCTGGCCGCAGGCCAGCAGCTCCTGGGCGCGGCCGCTCACCAGCAGCAGCTGGTTCGAGTTGTCCGTGAGCCGCGCCTGCGGGCAGTCGGCCGGGTCGCGGAACGGCACGCAGTCCGGGCTGTCGAAGACCGGCCCCGTGACCGCCACTGCCTGCAGCCGCAGCTCGGGGCTGAGCTGGAAGAGGCGGTTGACGGCGCCCACGTAGAGCGTGCCGCGGCCCGGCGCCAGCGCCAGGTGGTTGAACGTGGTGTTGGGGGCCGAGAAGCGGTGCGCCCGCGGCGGGGGCGGCAGCGGCAGGCACAGCAGAAGCACCCGCAGGAGGCGCGGCCCCAAGGGACACCGGGGAGTCATCTCGCGCCGGCACCTGTGGGGGAGAGCGGAGCCAAGGGAAGAGGGGGTGGAGAGAGCACGCCGGAGGGACGGGCCGATCCAGAAGGGCGACAGATCCAAAGGGAAGGGAGAGGACGGAGAAAGAGACTGAGGGAGACAGAAAAGGAGCAGAGAGAGAGGGTCCAAGGGATGGGTGGAGGGGGAGGGGGGCACACGGGTGCCCAGGGAAAGAATTGCTTCCATCTCCTGTTTATGCGTCTGGATTGTTGGAGGGGACGGATCCCCAAGAGCCGAGGGAACACACGCACCGAAGGGCTCCAAGGGACAGAAGGGCAGGGCCAGGAATGGGAAAGGGCAGGAGAGGAAAACAGCACAGGGGAGAGGCAGGAGACTCTGATGGGGGGAGACGGGGGAGACAGAGGGGTGGGCAGCCCCCAGGCGAGGGGGGCGGGGGTGCAGAGACAAGGACGGGGACAACCATGAAGGCAAGGGCGCAAGGCCACCGTGCAAGGGGAGGACACCCATAGCACAAGGGACGTGAAGGGCAGGGAGAGAAAACTCGCCCTGGGCAGGCAGGGCCAGCTGTAAGGAGGGACCGCTGCCACAGGGGAGAATGAGTGCCGGGGAGGGAGAGCCAGGGAGAAACTGGGGCAGCCAGAGAGCGGTAGGCTAGAGGGCCGGGAGGCGGTCAGAGCAGGGGCTGGGGGAGACCCGGGGGCCAGGCAGAGTGGGGGCTGGGGGAGGCAATGGTGGGGGCCACGGAAAAGCAACACAAGGTGCAGGGCGAGGGGCAAGCCTGGGCCCCAGCCCCTGAGGGTGTCGATGCGTGGCAGGAGAGAAAAGAGAGGGGGAGCCTGACTGAGGAGAGGAGAGGACAGTCAGGGGGAGGGAGCGAGGCACGGGCACCCCTGCCTCCCCACGTGGAGCCATTCAGAGCTCAGACTAAAGGTATCTGCTGAGGGCCTGGTGGGGGGCCTCAAACCTTCTGAGAAGGCTTGAGCGGGGCCCCTATGTGCCACCTCCCAGCTAGGAGCCATTAGCCGCGGCCCCTGCTCAGCACCCTTGGGCCCCAGCTGGCTGCCGAGGCGACCAGCACAGAAAGACACCCCGCACCAGGCAGGGCCCCTGGGTACAGGACCACAGAGAAGGGGACAGAAGCCAGGCCCTCAGTAGAGCTCGGGTCCTGCCCAGCTGGGCACGTGGGCACGTGCCAGCCGGGAGCAGGCCCGCCGTCACTCAGTGCCCCGCAGCTTGGCAGGCGTGCCAGCTGGAGACAGAGCCCTGACGGAGGCCCAGACGGAGGCCCCAAGGCCCCTTATCTTGGGAACACAGACAGGAAGGTCAGGCCCAGCTTGGGGACGGGGGCATTTCCTCTCGACCCGGGATATCGGCGGCAGTGTCTGGGGGTTGTGGCCGAGGGGGTAGAGGTACACAGCACCAGGGGCCCCCGGCTCCCTGGGACTGCCTGGCCGGCCTGGCCTGGCCCCTCCCGGAGGCGTCTCTGCAGATAGGGGCCCCGGGCACTTACCGCCTCGGAGGGGAGCAACGGAGGGGTCTCCTGGGCGGTGTGGCACCAAGAGAGGCACTTCTCCGCTCAGCGGGCCCAGGGCACTGGTGACGGGCACAGGACGGCTGTGGGGGGCATTGTCCAGAGTGGGAGGGAGACTGCTGAGGCTTGGCCCCGGAGGGAGGAGGGAGGCCAGGGGGGCCAAGGGCCGGGTGGCTGGGCTCCCCCACAGCTGGCAGCTTTGTCCGTGGTGGCTGAGCCAAGGCAGCCCTGCCTCCACCCCGACAATGTCCTCTCTGTCCGCAGGCCCGGGCCAGGACTCACTCTCTGGTGCTCTTACCCCCACCCGGGCTCTTCTGGCCAGGGGGCTATTTGCGTCTCCCCACCCCCAGAGAGACACCCCCTGGGACCTGGGGACAAAGGACACGGTTTCTTCCAGCCAGAAAAATGAGACCCACATAGCCAGCCCCACCCCACTCCCAACCCGTGCCAGCCAGCGGGCTCCTCTCTGTGTCCCTCCCTCCCCCCCCCCCCGGTCCCCGTGAAGGGCACAGGGTAGGCCACTGAGCCCCCACCCCGGGAAGGTCAGGATGCTGAGCCCCTGCAACGCCAGCCTCAGCCTCGGTAGCCTTGGTGCCTGGTGGAAGTGCCAGTCCCGGCCCTCAATGCCTGCCTTTGTCCAGGCTGGGGGCGGGGAGGTGCTGACAAAGGCAGCCGGTCCAGGAGACCTTCTTCCCCCCCATCCCACATCCTTGGCCCGGAATATGACTGGCCAGAGAGCAAGCGACCTATCTCCATCCAGTCCCGCCTCGGGGGACTTGGAAAGTCGTGCCAGGTACTGCCCTGCTCCGGAGGATGCTACTGGACGGGGCACTGGACAGGGTGGTGGGCGTGGCCCCCAGGAACCCTGCGCTTGGCTCAGGCATGGCAACTGGCTGCCAGCTGTTCCCTTCCTTCCCCCCCCCCCCCCCCCCCCCGGGGAAACACCATCCCAGGATGGGCCTCAGGCTCCCCTCCCTGCCTGGGGTGCTGAAGGGGGTGGGGAACGGAGTGGTGAGTGGCAGCTGGCTGTCCTGCCCACATGATGCAGGCAGAGCTGGGGCCCCTGGCCTGGGGTGCTGGCGCAGGTGCACCCGGCTTGGGGTCCCCGCTTTCTCCATGGTGCATGGCGGTAGCAGGCTCCAGCAGCAGGCTCTGGGCTCCAGGGCGAGGTGGTGGCAGCCATGGGGCTCCCTGCCACCTGGCTGGGCCGGTTGGGTGGCTGTGGGGGTGGGGAGCCAGGCAGGCCTCCTCCCTACCCTGGGCCCAGCCCCTGGCCCCCGGCCCCGCCAGCTTTCCCATTTGGGGTTAAAAGCCTGAGGGTCCTCCCTCCCACCTCCAGGGCCACGGCCTCAGGGGGGAGCATGTCCCTAAGGCATCAGGAGCTGGGGTCTCAGGGCTTGCACTGGTGCCTGACGGCCTTTGCCCTCTCGGGCAAGTGGGCTCTGCACACCCTGGGCTGCTCCCAAGTCCCAGCACGCCCCAAGGCGGCGCCCCACGATCCAGCGGCCCTCGCACCCCGCACCCTCGCCGGCCGCAGCTCCTGCCTACCTGGGTGGGCCGCTGGCAGTGCCAGAAGTGCGTCCCCGCAGAGCCCCGGCCTCTGTCCCCACAATGCAATCGCGCCCAACCCGACTTATCCTGGCCGGGCGGCGGGGCTGCCCAGCCCCTCCCTGCCCGCCCATTTGCCTGACGGTACAGGGCAGGGCGCTGCTGCCCTCTGCCGGCCATGGTGGGCACTTTGCAGGGCCGGCAGGGCGCACCTGGCTGGGCAGGTGAGAGCCGGGCCGCGCCCCCCAGCTGGGCGGGTAGGGTAGCAGGGCGCTCCATAGCCTTCCACTAAGTGCCTTGCGGTGGCAAAGAGATGCAGCCCACCGCCACCTCATCCAAGAGTCTCCGGGGCCTCAGGGGCAGAACTGCCAACAGATGAGGCTCCCTGGCCAGAAGAGCCCACCTGTGGATGGAGGACGCAGTGCGGCCCCAAGGAGGGGAGCCAAGTCTCAGGGAGAGCTTCACAGAGGAAGTGGGATTTAAGCTGACCTTGAACCACACAGTTCTGCTCCTATTGTCTTCCTGACAACCAGGGCTGGTCTAAGTGTTCTGTGTACGTGAACTCATTCACTCCTTCTGATGACCCCGGAGGGGTTCAGTTACTTCCTCTGGTTTACAGGTGGGGAAACTGAGGCACGGGAGGTTGGGGGAAACCTGCGCAAAGTTGCACGGCCTATTAGTGGCCAGGCTAAGAGTCGACTGCAGGCCCCTGCACTTAACCAGCAAGTGGTGTGGCTCTGAACCATGAGCCGAGGCAGGCCCTGGGCAGGAGAGGAGAGGTCTTGCAGGTGACGGGCCCACAGGTGTGTCCCCCTGCCTGGAGCACGGCCTGGGTCAAGGTGGGTGTGGAGGTGAGCAAATGAGAGAGAACCTGGACTTATGTCACCATGACCTTTCAAATAGCTTTGAATTTGGACAAGTGTAAGCTGGTGGGCCCTGGGTGGAGGCGGCCGAATCCTGGAGACTGAGTGTTGGGTGGGGTGGAGGCGGTGGGGGCAGGGGTGCCGGTGGGGGCGGCGGCGGGTGGCGTAGGGAAGGACAGGAGGACTGAGGTGTCCATAAGGCGAGAGGAGATGGCCAACGGAGTTGTTGGGTTCTTAGTGTAAAAAGCACAGCCCAGGCTGACTGGAGCACTGGGACGAGTGTGGGTCGCTAGAGGGGACCTGGAAGGGAGACCAAGGGTGTCCAGGGAGGTGAATGACCCAGATCCTGAAGACCCAGGAAATGTGGACATAGATGTGACTGCCTCCATCCACGCACCCTCCAAGGGACCAAGAAGGGGTGTGAGAGCGATCTAGAAGCTCCTGGAGGGACAGACTGTTGAGGAGGGCCGCCGTGGGGGAGGTGGGGGGAGGGACTCCGGACAATAGGACCAGAAGGACTGTCCCTCAGCAACCCCCTAGGCAGCTGGCCCTCTCTCCCCAACCCCATCTGTCCGTCCACCTCTACACCTAACTCACATGGGTCCCTGGTGAACTTAGGAAAGACAGCCGTCTTCAAGCTCAGCGGTGAGAACATTTTTCCTACCTTGAAGAAAAGAAATCCTTCTCCTCCCCTCAGCGCTGTGGAGATGTATTTGCGCCGATGCCCACAGGTCTCGCATTTGTCAGGGTCCCTGGGAGAGGTGCGGAGGTGGCCTCTGCTGCTCCGAGCCCCCGGGGTGCTGTGCTGACGCTGACCGCTGGCCAAGCGCAAGGGTCCTAGACGCTGGAAGGAGGCTCAGGGGGTCCCCGGCCGTGTGCACTTGGAGTCTGCTGGGCCTGGAGGGGGCTCGTTTTCCAAGCTGGTGTCCCACAGCAGCCAGCGCACAGACGCTTCCGTTCGCCCCATCTTGGCCGCTGCGCGTGCTTCGGGCTTTTTCTTAGTCCTTCGCGTCAGTTCTGTGGCTGTGCGAGGGTGACGTCCCGCTGGGCGTTTCACGGGCGTCGCGGGCTGCCAGCGGGTGGGGCTTCTTGACGTTCCCTTTTCGGCAAAATGGCCTGAGCACGTCTTGGCCCATGTTTTGCTGTAGGTTGTCTCGTCGGCACCGTTGCAGGGACGGTCCTGTGTTCCGCTCAGTCTGCGGCGGCTTCTCGCTTTGCTTCTGGAGCCGTTTAGTAAACGAGTCTCAGTCGAGACGTAACGGCGTTGGTCAATCTTCTCTTTTATGCTTTGTCCTTTCTGACTTGCCTAAGAAATCCTCCCCTAGGGGCGCCTGGGTGGCTCAGCGGGTTAAAGCCTCTGCCTTCAGCTCAGGTCATGATCCCAGGGTCCTGGGATTGAGCCCCGCATCGGGCTCTCTGCTTGGCTGGGAGCCTGCTTCCTCCTCTCTCTCTCTCTGCCTGCCTCTCTGCCTACTTGTAATCTCTATCTGTCAAATAAATAAATCTTTAAAAAAAAAAAAAAAGAAATCCTCCCCTACCCAAGATCACAGAAATTGTCTCCTTTTCTAAATATTTTTTCAAAAATTTTCCATATTCACGTATTCTTCAATCCATCTGGAGTGTGTTTGGTGCAGGTGGTGTGAGGTAGGGCTCACGTTTTCTCCTTTTCCGCGTGGGGGGCTGTCGTCCTAGCCCCAGTGTTCAACCCATCCAGCCACTGAGGTGCTCTGAGCCTTTGGTCCTGTGCCCGTCCCCGGCCTAGGAGGCCAGGTAGCTCTCTCCTCTGTCCCTTTGGTGTCTTTGTCTGCCCCTGGCACACTTACAAAAGCTTTAAAGCTTCCTTTTCTTCTCTTTCCCCTCTTCCTTCTCCTTGCTTTCCCCTCGGTTTGTTGCTCCTTCTCATCACCTTTCTAAATTATCTTGCCTACTCTAGGGCCTTTAGTTTTCCTTAAAAGTTTAAGAAACAGGGGCGCCTGGGTGGCTCAGTGGTTTAAGCCACTGCCTTCAGCTCAGGTCATGATCTCAGGGTCCTGGGATCGAGTACCACATCGGGCTCTCTGCTCGGCAGGGAGCCTGCTTCCCTCTCACTCTCTCTGCCTGCCTCTCCGCCTACTTGTGATCTCTCTCTGTCAAATAAATAAATAAAATCTTTACAAAAAAAGTTTAGGAAACAGCTTGTCGGCTTCTGGGGAAAAGTCTGTTGGGATTTCTTTGAAGGGGTAAATGGAAATTTCATTGAATTCTGAATCACTTTGGAGACTAGCTATCTCTAAAATATTGTTTCCCGGGGTGCCTGGGTGACTCCAGTGGGTTAGCCTCTGCCTTCGGCTCAGGTCATGATTCCAGGGTCCTGGGATCGAGCCCTGCATCGGGCTCTCTGCTCAGCAGGGAGCCTGCCTTCCCCCTCTCTCTCTGCCTGCCTCTCTGCCTACTTGTGATCTTTCTCTCTCTGTCAAATAAATAAATAAAATCTTAAAATATTGTTTCCCGATCTATGAACATAGTACCTCTCTTTCTTTTTTTTTTTTTTTTTTAGTATATGTGCTGCCGAAGTGAGCACTCTCTTTCTTTTTTTAAGATCCTTTAAATATATTGTTTCCCTAGAGGACGGGCACCTCATTTGTTAGACTTATGATGCCATGCTAAATGCTGACTGTCTTCCTCTCAGTGACCTTCTGACTGTGTCGCTGGTATGAAGTCTAATGATTCTTTTTGGATTCCTTTTGTGGATTCTGTTCCTCTTTCTTTCTTTTTAAAGATTTATTTATTTATTTATTTGACGGAGAGAGAAAGCACAAATAGGCAAAACAGCAGGCAGAGGGAGAGGGAGAGGCAGGCTCCCCGCTGAGCAGAGAGCCCAATGTGCGGCTCAATCCCAAGACCCCCGGATCATGACCTGAGCCGAAGGCAGACGCTTAACCGACTGAGCCACCTGGGCACCCCTCTGTTCCTTTTTCTGCTTACACAATCATCTCATCTACCACTAGTGGCTATTTTGCTTCTTCATTTCCAGTCCTTTCAGCTAGTTTCTTTTGTTATTATGTTCAGTTGGCCACTATGTAGTACATCATTGGTTTTTGATGTAGTTTTCAACGATTCATTAGTTGCAGATAACACCCAGTGCTCCTCACCACATGTGCCCTCCTTAATACCCATCACCCAGCTATCCCATCCCTCCACCCCACCCCCACCCTTCTGTAACCCTCAGTTTGTTTCCTGGAGTCCAGAGTCTTTCATACTTCATCTCCGTCTCTGATTTCTTCCCATTCAGTTTTCCCTGCCTTTCCCTGTGGTCCTCTGCTCTATTTCTTATGTTCCATATATGAGTGAAACCGTATGATAATTGTCTTTCTCTGCTTGACTTATTTCACTCAGCATAATCTCTTCCAGTCCCGTCCATGTTGCTACAAAAGTTGGGTATTCATCCTTTCTGATGGAGGCATAATACTCCATTGTATATATGGACCACATCTTCCTTATCCATTCATCTGTTGAAAGGCATCGTGGCTCTTTCCACAGTTTGGCTATTGTGGGC
Source organism: Meles meles (assembly GCF_922984935.1). Taxonomy (NCBI): domain Eukaryota; kingdom Metazoa; phylum Chordata; class Mammalia; order Carnivora; family Mustelidae; genus Meles; species Meles meles. The sequence continues at coordinate 131,186,291 of NC_060087.1, read as the reverse complement.
CTTGTTGCTATGAACATTGGGGTACAGATGGCCCTTCTTTTCACTACATCTGTATCTTTGGGGTAAATACCCATTAGTGCAATTGCCAGGTCATAAGGAAGCTCTATTTGTAATTTCTTAAGGAATCTCCACACTGTTTTCCATAGTGGTTGCACCAGCTTGCATTCCCACCAACAGTGCAGGAGGGTTCCTCTTTCTCCACATCCTTGCCAACAACACTTGTTACTTTCTGTCTTGTTCATTTTGGCCATTCTAACTGGGGTAAGGTGATATCTCACTGTGGCTTTCACTTGTATTTCCCTGATGCTCAGTGATGTTGAACATTTTTTCATGTTCACGTCTGTTGGCCATTTGGATGTCTTCTTTGGAGAAGTGTCTGTTCATGCCTTCTGCCCATTTCTTGACTGGATTATTTGTTTTTTGGGTGTTGAGTTTGAGAAGTTCTTTATAGATCTTGGATACTAGCTCTTTGTCCATAGTGTCATTTGTAAACATCTTCTCCCATTCCATGGGTTGCCTCAGTGTTTTGTTGACTGTTTCCTTTGCTGTGCAGAAGCTTTTTATCTTGCTTTTTTGTTTTTTGCTTTTGTTTCCCTTGCCTTTAGAGACATATCTTGAAAGAAGTTGCTGTGGCCAATGTTGAAGAGGTGACTGCCTACGTTCTCCTCTAGGATTCTGATGGATTCCTGCCTCACATTGAGATCTTTCATCCATTTTGAGTTTGTCTTTGTGTATAGTTACTCTCAATGTGAATAGGCCAAATGCTCCCATCAAAAGGCAGAGGGTCGCAGACTGGATAAAAGAGCAGGACCCATCCATATGCTGTCTACAAGAGATTCATTTTGAACCTAAAGTCACCTCGAGATTGAAAGTGAGGGGATGGAGAACCATTTATCATACCAATGGACCTCAAAAGAAAGCTGGGGTGGCACCTCTCATATCAGACAAATTAGATTTTTTTTTAAGATTTTTATTTTATTACTTATTTGACAGAGATCACAAGCAAGCAGAGAGGCAGGCAGAGAGAGAGGAAGGGAAGCAGGCTCCCCGCTGAGCAGGGAGCCCGATGCGGGGCTTGATCCCAGGACCCTAGGATCATGACCTGAGCCAAAGGCATAGGCTTTAACCCACTGAGTCTCTGAGGTGCCCTGACAAATTAGATTTTAAACCAAAGATTGTAGTAAGAGATGCAGAGGGACACTATATCATACTTAAAGAGTCTATCCAACAAGAAAAATCTAACAATTGTAAATGTCTATGCTCCCAACGAAGGAGCAGCCAACTACATAAACCAACGATTAACCAAAATAAAGAATTATATTGATAAAGAACATTAATAGTAGGAGACCTCAACACTCCACTAACAGCAATAGACAGATCATCTAAGCAGAAGATCAACAAAGAAACAAGAGCTTTGAAGGACACATTGAACCAGATAGACTTTGTAGATAAAAACAAAACATTCCATCCTGAAACAACAGAATACTCATTCTTCTTGAGTATACACAGAACATTCTCCAGAATAGATGACATACTGGGTCACAAATCAGGGCTCAACTGATACCAAAAAACTGAGATTATTCCCTGCATATTTTCAGACCACAATGCATTGAAACTGGAACTCAACAACAAGGAAAAATTTGAGGGAATGCGAACACTTGGAGGTTAAAAAACATCCTGCTAAAGAATGAATGGGTCAACCAGGAAATTAAAGAGGAACTTAAAGAGTTCATACAAACCTATGGAAATGAAAACACAGCCATTCAGAACTTATGGGATACTGCAAAGTTGGTCCTTAGAAGGAAGTACATAGCCATTCGAGCCTCTCTCAAAAAATGAGAAAAATCCCAAATGCACAAGCTAACCTTACACCTAAAGGATCTGGAGAGTGAACAGCAAATAAAGCCTAAACCAAGAAGGAGAAGAGAAATAATAAAGATTAGAGCAGAAATCAATGAAATAGAAACTAGAAGAACAGTAGAACAGATCAATGAAACTAGAAGCTCGTTCTTTGAAACAATTAATAAGATCAATAAACCTCTGGCCAGACTTATCCAAAAGAAAAGAGAAATGACCCAAATTAATAAAATCATGAATGAAAGGGGAGAAATCATGACCAATATCAAGGAAATAGCAGCAATTATTAGAACTTATTACCAACAGCTATATGCCAACAAACCAGGCAATCTGGAAGAAATGGATGCATTCCTGGAAACTTATAAACTACCAAGACTGAAATAGGAAGAAAGAGACAATCTGAACAGACCAATAGCTAGCAAGGAAATTGAAGCACTGTTCAAAAACCTCCCCCCAAAACAGGAATCCAGGACCAGACAGCTTCCCAGGGGAATGCTACCAAACATTTAAAGAAGAAATCATATTTATTCTACTGAAGCTATTCCAAAAAATAGAAATGGAAGGAAAGCTTCCAAACGCATTCTATGAGGCCAGCATTACCCTGATCCCAAAACCAGACAAAGACCCCATAAAAAAGGAGAATTACAGACCAATATCCCTGATGAACTTAGCTAGAGTTTCTTTTTTTCATTTTGCTTTCCTGGATCGTGCAACACTGAATTAAAACAAAGGGAGGGGAGCCTGGGTGGCTCAGTGGGTTAAGTGTCTGCTTTCAGCTCAGGTCATGATCCTAGGGTCCTGAGCTTGAGTCCTGCGTCAGATGGAGGCCTGCTCAGTGGCGAGTCTGCTTCTTCCTCTCCCCCTGCCCCTTCCCCCTTCTCATGTGCGCTCTCTCTCCTCTCTATCAAATAAATACAGAAATAATCTTCAAAAAGAAGCAAAGATAAATAAATCTTAAAAAAAAAAAGAAGCAAAGGTGGGGCATCTGGGTGGCTCAGTGGTTAAGCCCATGTCTTCGGCTCAGGTCATGATCCCAGAGTCCTGGGATCGAGCCATGCATCAGGCTCTCTGCTCAGCGGGGAGCCTCTTTCCCCCTCTCTCTGCCTGCCTCTCTGCCTACTTGTGATTTTTCTCTCTCTCTGTTAAATAAATAAATAAAATCTTTAAAAAAAAGGAAAGGGAATCTTCTCAATGTTTAACCATTAAGTACAGAGTTTGGGGGGGGGGCGGTGATTGGTAGATACCTTTATGAGAGTAAGGACTTTCCCTGTCAGTCCCAGTTTTCTTTGTGTGGAATTTTATCAAATGCATTTTCCCAGTGCATTGAGATGGTGACAGGAATTTCTTCCTTTCATTCATTAACATGGCAAATTACATTAATTGATTTTCTAATGTTAAAGCACCTTTGCATTTTCTGGGCTAAACTTAACCTTGTCATGGTGTATTTTTTTCATATATAGTTCTGGATTGGCTTTCTTTCTTTCTTTCTTTCTTTCTCCCTCCTCCCTCCTTTCCGTCCTTCCTTCCTTCCCTCCTTTCTTTCTCCCCCCACCCCCTTTCTTTCTGCCTTGTATTACACTTGCTGAGTTTTGGTATAGAGACATCATAAAATGTGTTGGGAGAGTGTTTTTTTCCCTTTCTGTTCCTGGAACAATTTATCTGACAGAGGGGTTATTTCTTGAAGATCTGATAGAGTTCTTCTACGGACTTTGGTTTTGCAGTCTCTTGCCCCTCTATCCATACATTTTAAGCTACTGATCCAATTTCTTTAATAATTATAGGACTGTGCAGGTTTTTTAATTTTTTCTTGAGTCAATTTTTTTTGTGGTAAGAAATTCATCACATAAAATTTCCCATCCTGACCATTTTCAGTATACAGTTCAGTAGTGTTCAGTATGCCTCTACTGTTTATGAGACAGATCTCCAGAAATTTCATTTTGCAAACCTGAAACTCTATACCCATCAAACAACTCTCCTTTGTGCCTTCTCTCCAGCCGTTGGCACCTATCATTTTTTTCCCATTTTTATGAATTTGACTACTTTAGATACCTCAGAGAATCAGAGTCATACAGTATTTGTCATTTGTGACTGGCTTTTTTCACTTGGCATAATATCCTCAGGGTTCTTCCATGTCATAGGGGCATATGGCAGGATTTCCTTCCTTTTTCAGAAAGAGTAATATCCTGTTGTGTGGATAGACCACATTTTGTTCCACCACTCATCAACTGATGGATGCTCAGGTTGGCTCTTGTGAATATTGCTGTTGTGAACTTGGATATATAAGTGTTTCTGCTTTCAAACTGCACATTCAATGCCATCCCAATCGAAATACCATCAACATGTTTCACAGAGCTGAAACAATCCTAAAATTTGTATGGTACTAGAAAAGACCCCGAATAGCCAAAGGAATGTTGAAAAACAAAACAAAACAAAACAAAAAACAGAAGCTGGAGGCATCGCATGCCGGACTTCAAGCTCTATGACAAAGTTGTCATCATCAAGACGGTATGGTATTGACACAAAATCAGACACACAGATCAATGGACCAGAATAGAGAGCCCAGAAATGGACCCTCAACTCTATGATCAACTAATCTTCGACAAAGCAGGAAAGAGTACCTAATGGAAAAATGACAGTCTCTTCAACAAATGGTGTTGGGAAAATTGGACAGCCACATGCAGAAGAATGAAACTGGATCATTTTCTTACACCACACACAGAAACAAACCTAACTAGGTGAAAGACCTAAACGTGAGACAGGAATCCATCAAAATCCCAGAAGAGAAGTCTTTGTCCTTGGTCTCAGCAGCTTCTGGTGAGCCTCATCTTCAAAGGCAAGGGAAACAAAGGCAAAAAGGAACTACTGGGACTTCAAGATAAAAACTTTTGCACAACAAAGAAAGCAGTTGATAAAACCAAAAGGACAACTGACAGAATAAGAGAAGATATTTGCAAACGAAATATCAGATAAAGGGCTAGTATCCAAAATCTATAAAGAACTTAACAAACTCAACACCCAAGGAACAAATAATCCAATCAAGAAATAGGCAGAAGACCGGAACAGACACTTCTCTAAAGAAGACATCCAGATGGCCAACAGACACATGAAAAAGTGCTCCACATCACTCGGCATCAGGGAAATACAAATCAAAACCACAATGAGATATCACCTCACACCAGTCAGAATGGCTAAAATTAACAAGTCAGGAAATGACAGATGCTGGCGAGGATGCAGAGAAAGGGGAACCCTCCTCCACTGTTGGTGGGAATGCAAGCTGGTGCAACCACTCTGGAAAACAGCATGGAGGTTCCTCAAAATGTTGAAAATAGAACTACCCTATGACCCAGCAATTGCACTACTGGGTATTTACCCTAAAGATACAAATGTAGTGATCAGAAGGGACACGCGCACCCCAGTGCTCATAGCAGCAATGTCCACAATAGCCAAACTGTGGAAAGAGCCCAGATGCCCTTCAACAGATGAATGGATAAAGAGGATATGATACTCAGCCATCGAAAAATGAAATCTTTCCATTTGCAACAACGTGGTTGGAACTAGAAGGTGTTACGCTAAGGGAAATAAGTTAATCAGAGAAAGGCAATTATCATATGATCCCACTCATATGTGGAATTCAAGAAACATGACAGAGGATCCTAAGGGAAGGGAGAGGAAAATAAAACAAGATGAAATCAGAGAGGGAGACAAACCATAAGATAACTTTTTTGGGTAAGATTTTGTTTGTCAGAGAGAGAGAGAACACAAGCAGGGAGAATGGCAGGCAGAGGGAGAGTGGGGAAGCAGGCTCCCCGCTGCGCAAGGACTTCAATGCCGTGCTGCCTCCCAGGACCCTGGGATCATGACTTGAGCTGAAGGCAGACGCTTAACTGAGGGAACCACCTAGGCATCCCCCATAAGAGACTCTGAACTCTAGGAAGCAAACTGAGGGTTGCTGGAGGGGAGGTGGGTGAGAGTGACAACTGGGTGATGGGCATGAAGGGGGGTAGTTGACGACATTAGAACTGGTGCTATACGCAATGAATGAATGAATGAATGAATGAATCACTAAATTCCACCCCCGAAACTAATAATACACTATATGTTAATTAATTGAATTTAAATAAAAATCTAAAAAACGAAAAACCCCACAAATCTCTCTGCTTTCAATTCTTTAGGATAAATATATCTCCATAAGTAGGATTGCTGGATCAGATGGTAGTTCTATTTTAAATCTTTTCAGGAACCTCCACACTGTTTCTGTGGCACTCATACCATTTTTTATCATTTCCAATGCTGCCCAAGTTTCCAGCTTCTTTACATCCTTGCAAACACCTGATATTTTCTGTGTGCTTTTTAAAAGATTTATTTATTTGAGGGGCACCTGGGTGGCTCAGTGGGTTAAGCCACTGCCTTCGGCTCAGGTCATGAACTCAGGGTCCTGGGATCGAGCCCCGCATCGGGCTCTCTGCTCGGCAGGGAGCCTGCTTCCCTTCCTCTCTCTCTGCCTGCCTCTCTGCCTACTTGTGATCTCTGCCTGTCAAATAAATAAATAAAAATCTTTAAAAAAAGATTTATTTATTTGAGAGCGAGTGAGCATGCATGGGGCAGAGAGAGAGAATCCTCAAGCAGACTCCCTCACAACCCTGAGACCATGACCTGAGCTGAAACCAAGAGTTGGATGCCTAACCGACTGTGCCCCCTAGGCGCCTCCCCTCCCCGTTCTGTTTTGTTTTGTTTTTTAAGATTTTTATTTATTTATTTGACAGAGAGAGTTCACAAGTAGGCAGAGAGACAGGCAGTGGGGTGGGGGAAGAAGGCTCCCTGCCGAGCAGAGAGCCTGATGTGGGGCTCGATCCCAGGACCCTGAGATCATGACCTGAGCCGAAGGCAGAAGCTCAACCCACTGAGCCAACCAGGCGCCCCTGTTCTTCTTTTTTTTTTTTTTAATAGAAATCATCCTAATGGGTGTGAAGTGGTATTTTATTGTGGTTTTGATGTACGTTTCTTGATGATTAGTGATATTGAGCATCTTTTCATATACTTGTTGGCCATTTGTAAGTCATCTCTGAGTAATAATGTCCATTCAAGTCCTTGGCCCATTTTTTAATTGGGCAATTTCATTTTTTTAGTTGTTGAGTTGTAGGAGTCCTTTATGTATTCTGGATATTAAGCCCTTCTCAGGTGTATGACTCGCAGATGTCTTCTCCCATTCCACAGGGGCCTTGCACTCTGTTTGTTACACGGTTCTTGGTTGCAACTAAAGTTTCTCAGTTTGGTGTGGTCCCATTTGTCTACTTTTTGCTGTTGTTGCCTGTGCTTTTGGTGTCTTTTCCTGGAAGTCATTGCCAAGTACAATGTCATGATGCTTTCCCCCATGTTTTCTTCTAGGAGTATTATAGTTTTAAGTCTTTTTAAAAAAAATTTATTTATTTATTTATTTGACAGAGAAAGAGAGAGAGAGACAGTGAGAGAGGGAACACAACAGGGGGAATGGGAGAGGGAGAAGCAGGCTTCCCGCTGAGCAGGGAGCCCAATTCCGGGCTTGATCCCAGGACCCTGGGATCATGACCGGAGCCGAAGGCAGATTCGCAAGACTGAGCCACCCAGGCGCCCCTATAGTTGTTAAGTCTTCTGTTTAGGCCTTTAAATGGTGTTGAGTTGACTTTTGTATGTGACCATTGAATGGTCTCTGCATCCTGGTCAAATGTCATTTGACCGTGTGCATGGGGATTGATTCCTGGGTCTCTACTCTGTCCTGTAGGCCTGTTTGTCTGTCTTCATGCCAGTACTGCACTGTCTTGGTTCCTGCAGCTTTGGAACATGTTTTGAAATCGGAAGTGTGACTCCTCCAACTTTGTGCTTCCTTTTCAGAATTGTTTTGGCTATTTGGGGTCCCTTGAGATTCCGTATGAATTTCTGGATGAGTTTTTCTACTTTGAGTAGTTTTTTTTTTTACGATTTCATTTATTTGTTAGAGAGAGAGCGAGCAAGGGAGCACAGCCGGGTGAGAGGCAGGCAGAGATCGAGGAGGAAGCAGACTCCCCGCTGAGCAGAGAGCCCGATGCGGGGCTCGATCCCAGGACCCAGGGATCATGACCTGAGCCAAAGGCAGACGCTTAACCCACTGAGCCCCGCAGACGTCCGCTGAGTTCTTTTTTTTTTTTTTTAAAGATTTTATTTATTTACTTGACAGAGAGAGATCATGAGTAGACAGAGAGGCAGACAGAGAGAGAGGAAGGGAAGCAGGCTCCCTGCCAAGCAGTGAGCCCGATGCGGGGCTCGATCCCAGGACCCTGAGATCATGACCCGAGCTGAAGGCAGCGGCTTAACCCACTGAGCCACCCAGGCGCCCCCGCTGAGTTCTTTTTGATAAACAGTATTTTCCCAGGAGCATGCGCATTCCATCGCAGTTTACATTTATTAGCCTACAGTCTTTTGGTATTATTTGATTATTATGAAATTTGGTAGGTCAAAGGCAGGTGAAACTGCTTAATAGCCAGCTATTTTGAGCTAGAAAAATGGCACATTCATTTTATTCAACCACACACATCCACAAGCGCATACAACCGTCCCACGAATTGTCTAGCTGGGTGCACTGCACCTGTGTCCCCACCATAGGCGGGCGGCCACGCTCCAGAGCCTCCAGGGCCTCTGTGTTCCCTCCTCCCCCGTCAACAGAGGCCACTCTACCCTTTCCTTGTTTTTCTTTATACTTTTACCAAATAGGCATTGTCCCTAAACAACATTAGTTTTGTATCTTTTGAACTTCGCGTAAATAGAGTCGTACCAGATGTGTGTTTCTCTAACTTGCTGCCTTAATTGCACATTACCTCCTTGACTCACTCCTATCGCGGAGAGCTCGCTTTGGCAGCCCGGGAACGAACGTCGCAATGATACAGCGGAGATGGCCTGATTCTAGGTTTGGTGTATTGTAGATAATGCTGCCGCGAACTATTTGTGCTCGTGATCTGGTTTATTTGTAAAAGACCTTCTCTAAGATGTGCCCAGGAGTGACACTGTTAGGTCGTAAACATGTACATCTTCGACTCTACTGGATAATGCCAAATTGGTTTCCAAAGTGGTGATACCAGTTTCCGGAGCACTGCCCCCCTCCCGCACAAAGTACTGGTTCCTGAGACTGCCAATCAGCAGGAAAAAAAGGACGTTTCACCGTGACTTGATTTGCATTTCCTCAGACCTTTTTTTTTTTTTTTTGAAGATTTTTTTGTTACATATAGAGAGAGACAGAGAGAAAGGGGCAGAGGGAGAGGGAGCAGCTTAAGCTGACTCTGCACCGGGCATGGAAGCCGACACGGGGCTCAATCCCACGACCCTGAGATCACAACCTGAGCCAGAATCAAGAGTCGGACGGTTGACCGACTGCGCCGCCCAGGCGTCCCTGCATTTCCACAGGCCTTTCTGTTCTCACTTGATGGAGACAGTCTGGTCTTCTGCAAGACGTGGGACAAGATGTGAACCTCTAGCAGCTTGTGTGTGTGTGTGTGTGTGTGTGTGTGTCTGTGTGTGTGTGTGATCTAGCAGCTTCTGGATCAGATTTTCAATTAATTCTCCTGTCGCCCGCACTGCCAGACACACATTTTCTTCGGAGGTACCTGGTGCTTCCAGCTCCGGCACAAGCCAGCCCCAGCTCCCGGCCGCTTCCTCCCTGCTCTGGTCTCCTGCATCACTTGATTCTCTTCCACCCGTTTTCCAGCTTCTAAAACATTCTCCTAGAAGCAAGGACTACATGGTGTTTGAGCTCCCATGCCTCACACAGAGCCTGCCATTGTACATGACTCAGCGGCTGTCCCTGTGGCTAGCCCCCTCTTCTTCCTAGCGTCGCTTAGTTGCACATTCTCTCCTTTCATTCCTGCCAGAAACTGCTTTATTTTGTTAATTTCAGAGAACAAACATTTGGCTTCATTGATCTTTCTTTTTTCCATTTCATTAATTTCCTGCTCTGTGATTTCCTTTTTTTCTACTTTCTCTGTTGATTCTGCTGTGGGTTTTCAAACTTCCTGAGTTGGTGCTTGTCTTATTCTTTTTAAGGCTATACATTTCCTCCTAAGCACTGCTTGAGCTACATCCTATATAGTTTTTAAAAAAAAAAAAGATTTTATTTATTTGAGAGAGAGAGAACGAGGGGGACAGCATGAGTGGAGGGGGAGGCGTAGAGAGAGAGGGAGAAGCGAGCTCCCCGCTGAGCAAGGAGTCTGATGCGGGGCTCGATCCCAAGACCCTGGGATCATGACCTGAGCCCCAAGACCCTGGGATCATGACCTGAGCCGAAGGCAGCCGCTTCACTGACGGAGCCCCCTAGGCGCCCCTATGCATTTTCGTATGGGGTGTTTTCATTACTGTTCAGCTCTGTTGTTAGATTTCTTGCACCAGTCACTTATTTGTATGTTAAAACTTCCAGACATACGAGAGGACTTAATTTTAGTTAAAATTAGGATTTTTTTCTATCACAGTTTGAGAGCATGTTTTGTACAATACCCATTCTTTTAGTATTTGTTGAGATTTATTCCATGGCCTGGGACACGGTGAGTTTCACTAAATGCTCAAGGTGAACTTGAGAAGAACGTGTGGGCTCTAGTGTGGAGATGTCCGGTGATCAAGCTTGTTCAGTTTTCCCTGTAGCGAGAAGAGGCGTCGCTCATTGCGGCAAATGTGCTAATTAATTAATTTTTCTTTTTACTGCTACTTTTTTGTTTGACACACATTTAAGGTTCTACCATTAGGCAGGTGCACACATGTTAACGGTTAATGAATTATTTCTTTAATCATGCCGTGACCTCTTTTATTCCTAATAATGATTTGTGCCCTGAGGTTTACTTCGTCCGAGGTTAATTTCTCTCCACTAACTTCCTTGTGGACAGTATCTGCCGGCTGTGTCTTTTCATCTGTATCACTTACAGTTTGGTGGCAGACCACAGAACCCTTCTAACTATGTAAGTTCAAAAAAAAGGGATTTACTATCAGGTAAGGACAACGTGAACAACCTTGGGAAGAAAAGAAGGAACAGCTCCTAGCCCTCTGAATTCGCCACCTCTCCTGGAATCAAAAACAAATCCTAACCCCCGAATTCAAGTAAAATGTAGGCTACTGTCCTTTCCCCCGGATGGAACACTGGGCACGTCCTCCCCAGCTTGTCTCCCTGCGACTTCAACCACCACCTGCCCCGCGTCCAGCTAATGCTGCCATTGCCCACCTGGCCACCTAAGCCAGAGCCCGAGGGTCACCTTGACTATCCTCTCTCTGTGTGTATCATCTATTATCTAGCAATCATGTGTCGTCTAGCTATCATCAATCAATCACTCAATCGATGTACCGGTCATCGATTATCTATAGCTCTATTTTTTTGAGGTGAAATTCACATAACATGAAATTAACCCTTTTAAAGGGCACGATTCGGTGACATTTATTACAGTCCCCATGTTGTATGACCATCACCTCTACAGCTCAGCCTGTGGCAACAAGTGCTCTGCTTTGCGTCTGTACAGATTTGCCTATTCTGGATGCTTCCTCCCAGGGAAGTCAGTGTGCGTGGCCTTTCCTGTTTGGCTTCTTTCACTCAGTGTCACATCCAGCTTCGTAGCAGGGGTCAGAACCCCAGTCTTTTTTTAGCCGCATGGCGCTCTGTTGTATAGAGACCACATCTGGTTTCTCCATGCACGTTGATGGACTTCTGGGTTGTTTTTGCTTTTTGATTACCACCAATAGCCCCGCTACGAACATTCACATCTAAGTTTTTGATTGAACACCTGTTTCCAGTTTTCTTGGTGTAAGCCTAGGAGTGAAGTGCTGGGTCCTGCGGCTGCTCCGTCTCCCTTCCCACGAGCAGCCGACTGAGGACTGAGCTGTGCGCTCTCGCCTCCCTCCAAACCCTCCTCCCCACCTGCGGCCACAGGCATGACTGCGTGTTGTTTCCATCCTGCCTGACACCCTTCAGCGGCTCCTCCTTGCCTCTGCAGTCAGTCCCGGCTCCCTGGCACGGTCCCAGCCCTTCCTCTGCCTTCCGCACCGCACGGATGACTTGTGTCTCCCTCCTGATGGGCCCCTGGGCTTTTGTGCCAGTGGTCCCTCTTCCGAGAAGGTCTAGAACTCCTTCTCCCCTGCTTCCCTTTGCCCCATGGGGTTGGGACTCCTGCTCCTCTGGGCCTGTCCCCCAGCCCACTCTGCTCCTCGCCCCACGGCGGCTCTCTGCAGGCAGGGACTGGGCCCAGGATTGGTCCCGAGTCCTAACTGCGCTCAGCCAAGGTTTTCGTGAGATGTTGTTCAATCTGCCTCCCCACTGTGGGCTGGAGAATGTGCTGAGTCGTCTTTGCGTGGGGGCAGGGGCCGAGGTTACTCCTTACCCCCCAGGCCACCTGCTGCCCCTCCCCATCTCCCCCAAGCCCTGCCAGACAAAGAGGCTGGGAGGCAGGACTGCACTTTGCACAGGAGGCTTTTACTGAGGGATCGGGGGGTGCTCCCCGGCCAGAGGGCTGAGGACCTGGAAAGGCACACGCGGTGGCTGTGGTGGGGTCTCCCTCGTGGGTGGGGGCTGGCTTTGCACACACAGCTCCCCTGGCTGACCCCTCTTTGGCACTGAGCTGGGCACACGGGTGCCCTCATGCCCGGCAGCCCCAGCGCCCATTTCCCCCTTTGGTGGACCTGTACCTCCCCCCACCCCACGGAGGTGGCTGGCAGTGTAGGCTGGCGGGGCCACAGGCTGCCAGGGATTGGCTCAAGGGCGAGGCCGCCTGTGGGAGGACCGGGGCCCAGGCCGCCTCGCCCCTGCTGGCAGGGTGCTCCTATTGGCAATCGAGATGGCTCCAAACAGGAACCCAATAAATTAGCTTGTGAAAGGAGAGAAGGCTAGGGGCCAAGGCGGGCAGGGGCGACATTCTTACCAGGGCTCGGTCACAAATGCTGTGCCGCCCTTTCTCCCGCAGGCTCCTGGAGACGACCGGTGGGAAGAGGGGGTGCACACAAGCGGCCTGCCTGTGGGTCTGGCCGTTTCTAGAGTGGGAAGGGGGTCCCACAGGGTGGGAGCCTTGGTGGGTCGTTTGGGTGGTAGCCACGTGGGGTCTCCAAGGACTGAAGGGAATAAGGGGGACTGCGGCGTCAGGACGGCAGGGCCCCCCATGCAAGGCTCTGCACAGACTGGGCTGGTGGTGCAAGCTGGGGGCTCCCCTCCACCCCTCGCCCCTCTTGGAAGAGAAGAAAGGACCACCTGCCCCACCCAGGGAAGCCCGCCCCCCCGAGAGGCACGTGGGTTTGCTGGCCGTCCTCTAGGCAGGGCAGGCCCACCGCCAGGAGGCCCGTGAGGGAAAGGCATGCAGGGTAGGCCTGCGGCAGCGCCATGCCGGGCACAGGGGGTGGGTGGGCGAGTGAGGCCGTTTCCTTCATGTGATCCCAGGGCTCAGGGGGGAGGAGCACCCTGGAGGACCCCGGGGCCTTGGCCCAGGATCTGGCAGAGCTCCTGGAGGCGCCGCTGCATCGTGGGCATGCCCGCCAGCTGCTGCTCCAGCCGCTGCTTCTCCTCGGTCAGGCTCAGGCGGGCAGCAGAGTCCAGCTTCTCAAACTTCCAGCCGCCCTCCCCGTCAAACTGCAGCAAGTGCGTGTGGTACTTCCTGGGCCGGGGGTGGAGGAGCGGAGAGGCTGCTCAGATGGTGACCCGGAGACTCTGCCCGGCCTCCCCCTACTCCCAGCAGGTGGGGTGCTCCCTCCCCTCAACTCCGGGCGGGAAGGGAGGGCACCTACCATAGGGAGGGCCGGTGGGTGATGGAGAGCAGGGCAATGCCGGCGTCCTTGGCCGCCTGGAAGATCTTGCCTTCTACGTCAATGCTCACAGCGCTGGTGCACTCATCCAGGAGGGCGTACTTGGGCCTGGGCGCACGTGGGGGGCAAAGGCGCTAGGGGTGAACCCTCCTTCACAGAAGCCTTGGCCTGCCCCCCCGCCCACTGTGGGAACCCTAATCCGCGCACTGATTCTGCTTTTTGTGCCCAGTGCCGGCTGGGCCCAAGCCGGGGTGAGGCCCCCTAAGGGCCATAGGGCACCTGGCTGTCCCACTCGGCCTCCTGGGGGCCCCCAGCTCACCTGTGGTAGAACATGCGGGCCATGCCGATTCTCTGTTTCTCCCCCCCCGACAGCACATCCTTCCAGTCGCATGTGGCCTCCCAACCTAGGCAGGGGCAAGGGGCTTCGGTGGGTTTCAGCAAGGGCCGGGGCCGCACCTGCACGGGGCCCAGCCTCAGGGCCAGCAGGAGGGCCGGAAGAGACCAGTGAGAGTGGGATACGGGGGCCTATGGGACCCTATGGGACCCTGCAGAAGGCTGGGTCCACGCGCCCCGGACGCTTATCTAGCTGGAGCTGATCTTGATCTTGACTTGTCGAGCAGAATTGTGGCCCCATGGGCATCCTGAGCCCCGGGACTGCAGAACATGGCCTTACTTGCAGACATGGGCTTTACAGAAGGGACAGTTGTCACGAGGTCATGAGGGGGCCCCCGTCCCCCAGGACCACGTCCCCACGTAAAGGGGAAGACACAGGGAGAAGACGGCCAGGCCTGGGACGGCTTCATCCCCCACGGCCCTCGGAGGGGACCGACCCTGCTGACTCCTCGCACGGCGACGCGGCACGCTTCCGGTGGCTGAGCCGCTCCCTACCCCGCTGCGGCAGCCCCGCAGATGCTTGCCAGACCTGAGAGCCAGCCAGCGCGTCCATCCATGGGCAGTGACGGCTGTGGCAGAGCCCCAGGGATGGCTGATGGGGTCTCCCCAGAAGGCTTCTTGCCGGCAGGGACCAGGTGTCTGTGTCCCTGCCTGGTCTGAGCAGAGATGACTCCTTGTGTCCCACCTCCACTCTGTCTTCCCACGGGGCTGGAAGTTCCCCACAAAAAAGGCTCTACTCTGTAGCTGGTCTTGAGGTGAGGTGTCACCAGGGAACCGAATTCTGGCCTATACGGTTTGAGTATGTCACACATGGGCCAGCTTCTGGAACTTTCTTCAAAAGACAGATGGCAGGTACCCTTGGCCTTTCCCCCTTTCTCCATCCCATGGCCTGGGATGCGATGTGACAGCCCGAGCAGCCGTCTTAGATCATGAGGTGACTTCGGGAAAGGAGGCTACAGAGAGCTGAGCAACCTGAGGGTCCTTCACAGAGCTGGCTGCCTCCGCTGATCATCGCCTGCTTTCCTCACGACTTCGATGTCACAGGAAGATAAACCGGTGAATGATTTGAGCCAGTGTTGTGGGGAAGGGGCTCTGTTACTCCCAGCTGAACTCAACGCTAATAGGCACTCAGGGTGCCCGTGAAGACAAGCGTCAGGTGGGCGGCGCGCTCCTGGGCGCAGGGCGCCTGGCCAAGCTTCCCCTAGTGACGGACGCAGGAAGCTGAACCCCGCTTTTCAGATCTCACTAAAAAAACTGAGTGCAGCCCCACCTTGGTTTCCCCCGTGCACCTGGGCTGCCCTCCCCTCCTCCCCCATTCCGGGCGCAGCGAGCATCTGCGGACACAGCTGATGAGCCCCGACCAACGCCTTCTCTTGCTACCAGCCTGTCCCTGCAGCCCTCCAGTCCTGCAGTCTCCTTCCCAGCGGATGGCACCTCCCAGGCTCAAGCCAGAAACCCAAGCGTCCCCTCCGGCTCTCTCCTGCCTCCTGTGTCAGAGGCCCTCTGCACACACACCCTGGGCTCACCTTCTCCGCAGCTGACCGGCTCACGCCGGGGTCTGTCCTCTTGCTAAAATGTGACACCAACCCGTGACTTCCCTGCCTGAGCCTTCCAAAGGCTTCCTTCATGGTCAGGGAAAGCCACGGCTCCCCGCCTGGCCCACAGGGCCCTCCCGGCCACTGAGCCCCAGAGCCCCGTCCCCCGCTGGATGCTTCCTGCTGTGCCGGGCCTGCCTTGCCCAGTGAGCTCTGGGGCACCCTAACGGGTGGCGTTTTCCAGGGCGCCTAGCTCTCTGGGCTTCTGGATGTCGGAGTTCTCTTCATCCCTCGGGGACCAAGAGGGAGGCAGGAGTGGGGGGGGCAGCAGGCTCCCCAGCTGAGTCTCGGAACGGAAGGCAACCGATGGACGGCTTCCTCCCTGGCGCTGCCCAGTGACATGGGCCACGTCCTCCCCTACCTCCTTCCCGCTGCAGGATGTGGTTCAGGTGCACGATGTCCAGGATGGCTTCCAGGTGCCGCTCCGAATAGCCTTTCCTTCGCATGTCCTCCACGGAGTCTGGGTAGATGACCTGGTCCCGCAGGGAGCCCACGGGCATGTAGGGCCTGCGGGCGCGCCGCCTGTCAGGACGGGGCAGGCCTGGCCCTGCCTCCCGACCCCCTGCGCCTGGGCGGGCTCAGTCACGGGCCGGGAGCCGGGCGTGGGGGGGCGCTCAAGTCCCACCGACCCCCGCCACCAGCCCCCCTGCACACATACCACGCACTCTGCACACGCTACGCCCCCCACCCCTCGTGCGTATGGGCGCGTGCACACCTCAGACACGCTCACGCACGTGCACCAACACACACCCACACTGCTCCACCGCGGGCGCATGCGCACCACACGGGCGAGCAGGGCCATGGCTGGGGGGCAGGGGGAGGCGGCGTGGCCCCTTGGGCTCTGGCCGGGGCAGGTGCCGCAGGTGGAAAGGGGTAGAGGCCGGGCTCCCCTCCTCCCCTCACCTCTGCGGGATGTAGAACATGCGCTGCGGCGGGGGCTTGTAGAGCACCCCGCCGTACGTGGGCCAGAGGCCGCCGAGGATCCGGAAGAGAGAGCTCTTGCCGCAGCCGTTGGGGCCGGTGATGAGCAGGTGCATGCCCTCTTCCACCTGCGGGGCAGCAGCAGCCGCGCTGGTACCTGCGGGGCCACGCCCACCTCCCTCCTCTCCTATGTGGCTCGTGCGGGGGGCCACGGCCCGGCCGCCAGGTGGGCTGCTCTCAGCCCCTCAGTGAGGGACAGCGGAGCCTGAAGGACGAGGTCCAGGAGCCAGGGCCCTAACCACACACCTGTTCCGGGTCCTGGCTCGGCCCCCCAGCCCCTGACATGCACCACAGAGCACGGGGCCAGCACGAGGAAGGCCCCAGAGGGCCGCCGTCACCCTCTTTCCCTGCCGTCCTGCCTCTCTCGGACTAACCGGGACCGTTCCCGGGTCTTCACTTCCCCGGCAGAACTGCTCTCCCTGGAGGAGCTGCCCCGGGAAAGGTGCTTTCTTTTGAGTTCTAGGGGAACAGAAGAAACCTCCAACTCTGTCCCTAATGCCCGGCCAATCCTGCTGCCCCGTAGACCTCACTGTCCCTGCGGGTGCTAGGGCACTGGGCAGAGATGCCTCTGGGACCCCAGGGTTCGGCGACAAGCGGCTCAGGCTCCCCAGTTAGCCCATTACGTGGTGCCTGCTGGTCTTATGGAAGTGCCTGCTGGGGGAAAGAGGCCAGCTGAGCTGGGAGGGGGGGTGTGCAGAAAGGAGGGGGTCAGATGGCAGGACCCCTGGGGCCCAACCCCTGCCCCCCATCGCCATGTTGAGCTCTGCTCTCTCACAGTGTGACCTAGCAGGGACACTGCCGGGCAGTCCCCAAGAGGTCTGAGTGAGACCGTGTTATGGATGGAGTGGTGCCCCCCGAGACGCACGTTGGAGTCCTAACCCCCAAGACCTGAGAATGTGATCTTATTTAGAAAAAGAGACTTTGCAAATATAATTAGTTAAATTTAGATGAGGTCAGCCTGGAGTGGGGGGGCCCGCAATCCAGTGTGACTGGCATCCTTAGTAAAAGGGATCATTTGGACCCAGAGACATGCACATGGGGGAAGGCCATGTGAGGAGGAGGGCAGAGCTCGACACGAGGCTTCTGGAAGCCCAGAACCCCACTGATGGCCAGTAAAGCACCCAAACCGGGGGAGGCCTGGAGCAGACCCTTCCGCAGCGCCCCGATCTGGCCTCTGGCCTCCAGAACCCGGAGAGAAGCCACTCCTGCTGCCCCAGCCCCATCCTTTGTGGTCCTGGTCGCAGGTGGGGGGGGGGCAAGGCTGGGCCTCCCTCCGCCATGATCCATGTGCAAGGGACAGTGTGTCAGGCCTGGCTCTCCCCCAGTCAGCACCCTGGCAGCCTCCCTGGGCCCCTTCCCTGCGCCTCTCCCTCTTCCGTCATCCTTCTCGCCCCAGGAACTGCCTGGGAAGTTTCTGGCTCCTACCTCGCCTCCCACCCCTGTTCTTGCCTCACCTGGCCTCGCTCCCTCGCCAGCTGCGCCCTGCCGAGCCAGGGCCCCTGCCCTTTGCCTACTGGGCTGCCACTGGGCCTGCAGGGGCAGTCGTTTGCCTCGGAAAAACCAGCCATTGGTGGCTCCCTGCCACATCCCAAGAGTGACCACGGCCAGGGACAACAGGGAAGACAGCATGTCCTGTGCTGCTCGGGGTAACGAAAGGTGCCCGGCCTCCAACTGGCTCTCAGGGTCCCTCTCAGCAGATCAAGGAAAGGAGCCTCCGCCAGCACTACCAGGCCCAGACCCCCGCCTGCCTCTTCCCAGTAACTCCCTGCCCGGCCGTGACTCCAAGTGACCCGGCTCTGCAGCCAGGAACGTGACGCCCCAAGGTCCCCCAGCTCTGCGCTCCTGCCCCTTCAGTGCCTGTCGTCTGCCTGTCCCTGCGGGGGGAGCCCTCTTCCTCCTGCTGCCCATCTACCCTGAGGCTCCTGGGGTAAGCTTCGGCTGACCTCTACTCTCCTCAGACACAGGACCACCGTTCCCGCAGCCCCCGCAGCATCCTAGGCAGCTAACTGGGGACATCTGCAATACTTGAGGCAACCCAGTGTGGGGCTGAGGGCAGAGCCCCTGCAGCTGATCTCTGGTTCCCAGGGCCTGGCCTGGGGATGAATGAATGGCTCTGTCTCCTTTCTGGCACTGACCCCGCCCCCACAGGTCTCGCCTTCATTCCATCACTCCCTGACCCCATCTGAAGCTCTGGCTCCCTAGTCACTCCCAGGTGACTGGTGGGGTTGGTCACTAGGACTTACTTTTCACAGACGGCCTCTGTAGAGGCTGAGGGCCCTCCCGGGGGCCAGGCGTGCCCAGCACATACCTACACTGGGGGCTTGTTGAAGCAGATTGTGGGGGGGACCTTAAGCTCAGGTCACTGGAGTTGAAACCGCGTCCCCAAGTCCTGGGCTTCTCAGGGATCGGGGTGAGGGGTGGCAATGACAGGGCCAGGGCCAGGAGCCCTTGGGTGACCTTTGGCCACTCTTGGTAATTGCCACTTTCATGACTGCACCGAAGCAGAACCCACAGTCAGAGCCTTGGAGGTGTTTCACCTGGACCTTAGCCTACCTGCCAAGGGGATCTTGAAATGACAACATACGCAGGCCCGGTAGGCCGGACACCAAAGGCGGGGGCCCGCAGATGCAGAAGGCCAAGCCCCGGGCCCTGGAGTTCAGCCGGGGCTGCCAGCACTCCTGGGTCCCGCGAACCACGCCCCGCCCCGCCCCCTCGACCTACCCTGATGTTGAGGCTGGCCACCACCACCTCTCCCGTGGGTGTGATGATGGGGATGTTCTCACAAATAATTCCCTGTTCCACGTCTACCACTTGGCCTGGAGAGAGAATGCAATGGACAAGTGTAGGGAGCAGCAGCGCCCCCGACCTCTGGTGGGTTCCACGCGCCCCCACCCCGCCAGCGCGCAGGTCCCGGGCTCCCCGGGAATATGGTGGGGCTTCCATGAGTCTCTCCCCGAACGAATGGTGTCGGGTGCCGTGCTCAGGTTCGGGGGTGGGGACAATGTCAATGTCCGCCCTTGCTCTGTAAAACCCTCTGCTCCGGGCACTCCTGTAATGGAGGCTTGGACGCCTGGGCCCTTTTCCACAGCACCCTGGCCCCTGCTGTGGTCTGGAAGTTTCCGTTGCTGCCCACACTGGAGAGTGAGCCCCTCTACTCAGGGACTGCATCTCTTTTTTTTGTGCCCCTACCTCGGATCTGCAGGGGCCCCTCTATGCGGACTCCAGGCCTCGCCACAGCCCCGGGCCCTGCCTGAGTGTCCTCCAGCTCCCCGGGCCTCTTGAAACGGCAGTGCCGGACATCTTCAAACACCTGGAACATCTCGTGCACTCGGGCTGTGTAGCCGGCCAGCTCTGTCACCTGCGGGCAGGGCGACCCGGGCTCAGATGCCGTCAGCGGGGGGAGGGGGGAAGGGGGCGGCGCTGAGCCGGCGGGGCGGAGGGGGTGGGGGTGGTTACCTCCTTGTAGGATGACATGATCCGCTCGATGGCATCTGCGGCGGCTGTGAGGAGGTTGCGGGCGACGGTGAAGGCTTCCGAGCGCTCACTCACGAGCTCCTCCTCCTTCATCTGCAAGGCCGCCTTCTTCACCGCCTCAGGGTCTGCGGAGCACAGTGGGAAGGAGGGGGCCGTGGAAGATCCAGACGGACTCACGAGGGGAAGGGAGAGTTTCTCCGGCAGACAGTGCTGGGACAACTGGGCATCCGCTTGCAGAAATTACCCTACCTCACACCACCTACAAAAACTAACTCTGGTGAGAGCTTAGACTAGGAAGCTCTGGGATTATGTATACCTCCTTAGATACAACACCGAAGGCACAGGCAACAAAAGAAAAACAGTAAATGAGCTTCACCAAAATTACAACTTTTCAGGCACCCAAGGGAACCATGCAAAAAGCAAAAAGACAACCTACAGGGGCGCCTGGGTGGCTCAGTGGGTTAAGCCGCTGCCTTCGGCTCGGGTCATGATCTCGGGGTCCTGGGATCGAGTCCCACATCGGGCTCTCTGCTCAGCAGGGAGCCTGCTTCCCTCTCTCTCTCTCTGCCTGCCTCTCTATCTACTTGTGATCTCTCTCTGTCAAATAAATAAAAAATAAAAATCTTTAAAAAAAAAAAAAAGACAACCTACAGATTGGGAGAAAACACCTGCAAATCACATGTCCAATAAGGGTCTCATACCCAGAATATGTAAAAAAAACCTTTTCCCATTTAACAACAAAGAAAACCCAAGGAAACCATGGGCGAATGATCTGAAGAGAAAATTCTACGGATTTTCCTAGATCTCCAAGTGGCCAGCAAGCACATGAAAGGGCACTCAACATTTTCGGTCATCAGGGAAACATGAGTCCAAGCCACAGTGAGCTACCACTTCTTCCCGCCCACGAGGAGGGCTGGTGGGGTGTGGCAGGATGGCGCAGGCCACGTGGACACCAGCTGCTGGTTCCTCAGAAAGTTCCACAAAGAGTTACCATGGGCCCTGGCCATTCCGTTCCTGGGTACGCATCCGTGAGAAACAAAAAATGCACGTTCACACGAAAACCTGTACACAAATGATCACGGCAGCACGATTCGTCACCTTCCAAATGCGTCAACGGCCCAAGCGTCCATCAGTGGACGGCCAGCTCAGGAAACTGGCGCGTGTGGATAATTTGGCTGTGAAAGGCAGCGAAGGGCCGATTCAACCTACAACGTGATGACCCTTGAAAACGTGACGCTGAGTGAGAGAAGGCCGCACCAAAGGCCGCGGATTGCACGATTCCGTTCACGGGAAGGGCCCATAAGGGGCTGGTCTGCAGCAACAGAAAGCAGAGTGGGGGCTGGGGGCCGGGCAGTGCTGGGGTGACCGCTATTGAGTCCGCTATTGGGTTTCTTTCTGGGGTGATGACGATGTTTTGGACTTCGTAGTGATGGTTGTACAATTTCACTGATACATTAAAAACCACTTAATTATACACTTTAAAAGTCTCAGCTGTACGGGATGTTAATCACATCTCAATAATCTGGATGACCAAATGACCCACGAGGCAGCGGGCTTTCTTTTTCGGCACGACCAGCTCCTTTCCCCTAAATTGCCCGCGCTCCGTGATGCCTGTTTCTTCCTGGGAGCCTTTTCCTCTCTCCCAACCTCCCTTTCTGTTTCAGTCTCGACCGCGTGGCTGCTCACTTCAGTCATTTCTGTCAGTGGTTTTAACTCCCATGACCCTTAGAGTTCCCAGGAAGGTAGGGCTTTTACACAAGGAACGTTGTGGAAAAGGTGATGGGGAGCAAGGGGGCGGCGGACTCTGAGGGTCCTGAGGTGTGGGAGAGTGAGCAGTGCCCACGGGGGTACTCGGGGGAAGCTGAGCCTCCTGGGGCCAAAGCGGTAGGAAGGAAGGTCCCGTGAAAGCCCCAAGGACTCTCTCCAGGGGCCTATGGCAGTTCGAGGTGGAAGCCTTAGGGATATGACGGCAGGGGTGGAGTGGGAAGGGGCAGGAAGCCAGCTCGGGGCAGATGGCTTCCAGGGCAGTACCCGGTGGAAAAGGCATGGATGGTCTGACTGCCTTGCATTGCCTTTTCTTGGGCCTGGCCCAGGAATCCTGGAACAGGACAGGGCGGCGACTAATCCTGCCAGTCTATGGTCTTGGGCCTGCCCTTCCACCGTGCCCCCTGGGACGTAGCCCCCAACAGGCAGGGGGGCATAAGCTATCCTCCCTGGATGTCCTAAAAGCCTGACAGCGAATACACACAAAGGGAAAGGGTTTGCAGTTGCTGGGGGCATGCGTGCACCAGATGGCACCCCCTGGAGACAGAACTGATTACCCTCCGTAGGTTCCCTCTGAGGCTCAGGCAGCCAAGAGCAGCACCCGGAGGCAGGACACCAGGCAGCTGGTCACAGCAAGGCCAGCCTTCCTCTAGGCCTTCCAGCCTTGCGGCTCCAGCAGGCCAGAAGGGCAAAGGGACCTAGATTTTCCCCAGTTGGTAAGTGTCTGCCTCCTCCCATAGGTCCCCAGGGCTCTCAGCTTCCTCGAAGCACCCAGAACCCTCGCTAGCCTCCAGATACTGGGGATATAGCAAGGACAAAACAGACAAAAATCCCTGCTTCCAATGAGCACAGCAGCCTAAAGTGGCAGAGCGACAAGAGACGAAACGGGGAAGTGGAACAGACGGGGTGTTGGGCATTGGGAGAGCAGCGAGGCGGGGACGGGGAAGAGGATGGTGGGGGCGGTGTTGTCATCAGAGGAAAGAGCATTCCAGGCAAAGCTAGCAGTACGTGCTAAGGTCCCGGGGCAGAAGTCTTGCTTCAGGGGAAGAACAAGGAGGCCGGTAAGACGGTAGAGTGAGCAAGGCAGGCAGCAGTGTTTTACACTTTCACGGTAACTAACTATCAAGGGCACCGAGGCCAGGGACAAGAACTCATGCTTCTTTGAACTGCCCACAAAGTCCGGTGGAGCAGAGGGTCCAGAAAGTCCTGGGCTTTCACAGGAGGGAGAGGCCTTGGGGACTGGACAGGCTCCAAGGCCAGCTATGGAGGAAAGTAGTGGCAGGTCAGTTTTGTCGTGGCTGGATTTGCAAGCTCCAGGCCACGGGTGCCGACTGGGTCTGGTACCTGGGCCTAAGTCAAGGCCACCCTTTACGGTCAAGGCCTTTGCGGTAGAAAGTAATAAGCCCCCTCCAGTTAGATCCTTCCCCTTGGGGTCACTCAGAGAAGGACAACTGACGGTACAGAAGCCCCAAGGTAGAGACACAAATAGGGAGAGAATCAAAGACTTCGGCTCTGAAACAAGTCGGGCTCTCTCTCATGTGCAGTCGAAAACCCTCTTGCTGAGTGCCTGGGTAACTCGGTTAAGTGTCTGCCTTTGGCTCCGGTCATGATCCTGGGGGCCTGGGATCGAGTCCCACACTAGGCTCCTTACTCAGCGGGGAGCCTGCTTCCCCCTCTCCCTCTGCTGCTCCCCACTTGTGTGCACGTGTGTGCTATCTCTCTCTCTCAAATAAGTCTTAAAAAATAGAAAACCCTCTTACTACCAAATTGCATAGAATATAACACCTTTAGGTTTTTTAAAAAATTTTTTAAGATTTTATTTTTATTTATTTGACAGACAGAGATCACAAGCAGGCAGAGAGGCAGGCAGAAAGAGGAGGGAGCAGGCTCCCTGCTGAGCAGAGAGCCCGATGCGGGGCTCGATCCCAGGACCCTAGGATCATGACCTGAGCCGAAGGCAGAGGCTTTAACCCACTGAGCCACCCAGGCGCCCCAGTTTTTTTATTTTTAAAATATTTTTTTAAAGTAAGCTTTATACCCAACATGGGGCTCCCAACTCACAACCTGGAGATCAAGAGTCGCACGCTCCACGAACTGAGCCAACCAGGTACCCCGAAGTGTAACACCTTTTCAAGCAGAGCTGTGCTCCAAGGAAAGCAAGGGAAATTTCAGGAACACAGAGCGAAGGCAGCCATTAGGTACTCCCGTGAAATCTCCAGAGATGGGAGAAGACAGGGAAGTTTCTCTTGTGCTGCCGGGCTTCTAGGTGCTCGAAACAAAAGGTCTTCTCTGAGAATCTGTAATTATGTGTCTAGAGTTCAAATTAGTACCGCCTCCAAGTTCAGAAACCTCTCTTCCCCAAGCTGAGAAGCTAGGGTAAAATGGCCTCCAAGTGGTTAATTACCTGCGCGGGCATGTGTGGCCCCCAACAAAAGCAAATACAGACCGCCCTGGGGAATGACCCCTCGGGTTAGGCCACTCAGGGTTCCCATGGGAGTCTGGTTGCAAAACCCACAGAGAACCAGTTCACCGTGAGCGAAGAGCAGTGGACAGAGGATAAAGCCAAGAATTCTGATAATCGAATAGTTGGATAGAGTCAGAGACCACAGAGCGTAAAAAGGCGCAGTCCAAACGATGAGAAAATCAGACATGAAAACAGCTTAAAATTTCTATCTCAAAAGAAAAATGTCTGTTTTCACATTTCCGTGTGAAAGGGAAGCAAATGGAACTTATAGAAATAGTCACTGAAATTTAAAAATTAAAGTAAAAAACAACAAATCAGATGCAGCTGAAAAGAAAACTCATGGACGAGCGAACATAAAAGATCAGTGGAGAATTTTCCAGAACGATGGAAAATCTGAATACGTGAAGGCCATACAACAAATCTCAAGCAGGACAACCAGAAACTGACAGGCAAACACTTCGTAGGTTAACCGCAGGATGCCAGAGAAGAAAAGTCGAAAAGTGACCAGAGGGACACAGATGCTGATGAGAGATTGTCCAACAGAGACAATTATTGTCGAGGGGCTGAGAGAAGGTAACTGCCTGCCTCGACTTCCACACCCAACTACACTTTGTTCTGAGAAAAGAGTACAACAAAAATGGTTCAGACAACAAAATAGTCTCCAAGTTCCCATGACGAAAAGTCTTGCGGAAAGAACTTCCAGAAGATCTCTATCTGTGAGAAGGTAACTGGGCTGTGCAAAAGGACTGGTGAGCCACGAAATTGGCAACCAGAGGGGTGAATTTAGACACACATGGGCCCGATGAAGCAACAGCTGGGCAATATACAACCAGAAAGCAAATTGGACGCTGAGCTCCACTAGACACCAGCAGGGCTGGTCCCTAGAACGTTCTCAGGGCCAGGTGGGGGAGGAGCTACATATGACCAGCGACTCTGACCGAGGACACGTGTTAACCTTTCAGAGGGCGGCCATGGGAAGACTGCCCGCAGGAGGACAAAACGGGAAGCCCGATGACCCACCAGCCAAAGTGACAAGCAAGGGAGAGGGGCCCTTGCTGAGCTCGGGATACTGACTGGGCCTCAGGGCCCCAGCGGAAGGGGCAGGTGGCTTGGCCCGGCTCTGGGGCCCCCCCACCAAGCCCAGCAGTTAGCTGGGGGCGGGGGCGGGGGGGGGGGACAGGAGAGGGCTCCGCCCCACGGCAGCCGCAGCTCTCACCTGATTCCGCGTAGCCGGTGGCCGTGATGATAGGCACGGCCACCATGAGCAGGCCCGAGGCGCTCCACACGTACTTCATGAGGAACTGCTCCAGCGTGATGTACCACAGGCGCTCCAGCAGGATGAGGTGAATCTGAGAAGCCAGGCCCTGGTAGGACTGCTGGAGGAGGGCTAGCTCCACCTGCGGGGCCGGGGGACAGTGAGAGACCATGGCGCTTCCTGGTCGCTCCCATGGGGGCCACAAGAAGCTCGAAGCACCACTCATACATGCCATGCTATTGGATGGCCAGGACAAGGTCACGGGCTGAGGGTTACGACCGGGCCATATTTACAGAGGCCGGCTGTCAAAGTTCGGGACTGCCTGACACCATAGTACCAGGGGACCGTGGTGACGCAGAAGGGACTCATCACCCCCACCTCCCGAGATCCACTCCCAACCCTTCCTTCCACTGCACCTCTCCAGTTGGGACATTTACCGTGCCCCTCTCTTTGTCCTGCAGAGCTCCGGGACATCCTTGGTCTGTCCCGGAGGGGACAATGCTGAGGGGGTAGGGGGGAGTGGGTACTAGCTTGAGCTAAGCTAAGGGCAGCGCAGGAGAGCAAAAAGCAGTACTTGGTTTTGAGGAAGTCGGTTCCAGAGTGTCTAGTTTGGCCTCGCCTCCCCCAACTTGCTCAAGGTTCCCCTGGATGAGGACCATATGCCGCGATCTCCCACAGAAACCTGGCAGGCAGGCTCCCCAGCCGGCCCTGCCCTTGCCTCCCCATCCCTGCACTGGCCACACCACCGGCGACCTCAGGCTGCCCACAGCTGGGCAAAGGGGCACCTGTGGGGTCTGGATGAGGGGGTGTCAAAGGGAACGGAAGGCACACCGGAGGTGCCAGGAACTGGGTGGCCATTAGGTTGGGGGTTTCTTGGCTCGTTACTTGCGGGGGGGGGCATGCCCCAGCCCTGCCTCCCACCCCCAGCTGAGCACAGCTGCCCAGCATGGCACCATCTCCTCTGCCTCTGTCAAGTACTTTCACACCTAACTTTCCACTTGACTTTCATCACCTGCAACAGTGACGTGTACTCTCACGTCCCCTGTACTGGGGACACCAAAGCCCAAGAGGCAAAGGGACCTGCCCAAGCTCACATCGCTTGGGGGTAGCCAGATGTGTGCAATTTGGGCCATGCTCGCAGAGTCATGAGGAGAGAACCAGATTCTCATAAATGACGCTTTGACCTACTTGCTCTCAAACCAGCAAGAGTTTGTACCTATGTGGGCACGTGCGCATGCGAGTAGAATCTGAGCGAGCCTCCTCCGTGAGATTTCAATGAGAACAGAACACTGACGTCTGTCCTCCAGCCAGTCACCTCCGCCCTAACCTGTCGAATGGAGCCTGGGTTAGTGTCCCTAGAGACATCAGCTGGTGGAACTGGGGGAAGCCACTCGCCTGCACAGTAAAGGCAATCACGAGGGCCCATCACCCCACGCCACTTTCTAGCCCTTAAGCTGAGGTCAAAAGAGACAGGCTGTGGACATACACCGGGGCCCTCCTGCCCCCACTGTCCAGGTCTGGCCCATTGACCGGCTTTGCACTGAAGCCAGTCCTGGTTCCTGAATGGAGCACGCCTCCTCTGAGCACCCTGGCAACCCAGGCTCGTGCTGGGAGCTGGCAGGAGTGCTAGCCGGGGCTGATGATGTAGCTGCGGGCGCCTCACCCAAGGCCGTGGCAGTCCGCCAAAGCCCTGCAGTCCGACGTGTGGGAGAGGGGATGGGCTGTAGCTACACACCAGGCATTTTCTCCTAATCTGGAGCCTGGCCTACACGCGGGATGCCCCCTCTGCAGAGTTCAGGGACAAGCCTTTAAAAAAAAAAAAATCATGGCCTGTGTCCAGTGAGCGGCCAGTGAGACCAGGTCGGGGCACAAAGGCCACCTGAGAAAGACAGGACGTGCAGGCCTTCAGGAGGTAGATACCATTATGGCCCTCCCTTGGGAAGCCCTCGGAACGAAACCGGTGTCGCAGAGAGCAGGGCCGGAGGCAGCTGCAACCCCAGGCACGAGGAAGGGGAGGGGCTGAGGCGAGATAAAGGGAGCAGTGGCCCGCAGTAACCTTTCCAGCGCCAGGCTCCCGGCAGGCCTGGCCTGCTGAGGAGCTGCGCGCCTGGAACCCAGGCGGAAGGGCAGCCGCGCGGGGGGGGGGGGGGGGGGGGGGGGGCAGGGTGGCTGCTGGGCGGGCAGGAAGTGCGTCCTGCCGCGGTGGCGGCTGGGGGGCCTGTGGAGGAGGCTGAGCAGGTAGCCGGGCTGGCCCGCAGGCTCAGGCAGGGGAGGCTTTGACCCCGAGTACCTCAGGCTGCCACTATTGTGGCCGCCGCGCTGGGTGCTGCTCGTTAAGCCCCGCTTGGGCTGAGTCACGCCCATAATGCCGGCCTGCCTGGCCCACCAGCTTGGCCAGATACCAGCCTTCAAAGGCCCTGGGGGGCCCACACGGGGCCAGCAGCAGGCCGGGTCTCACTGTCCCTGCTCCCAGGTGGCAGCAGCCTTCTCCTGGCTGGTGGCAGGAGTGGAGCAGGCAGGGAGCTCTGGCGTGGGAAACCGCTAGGATCCGCAGCTCCGAGGCCCAGACAACCACCCCGAGACGGAGAGGAAGCAGAAGTGGCCTGGCGCAAGCCGGCAGCCGGCCCAGGCCAGGCCCCACCCAGCCTTCCTGCTTCTCCATTTCTGAGCCCAAATCTGGGCAGCCCCAGGACCTGCCATCCCCAGTCTTCGTCTTCTGTGACCTCCCTGCACATCTGGCAGGAGCCCTAGCCAGGCCTGGGCTTTGCCCGCTGTCCGTGGCTATTTGCCTCCCCCCCACCGCCGCCCCGGGCCCAGTACCCCGACCTGCCCCACCTCGTGGCCCCCATAGAAGGCGATCTCCTCGGAGTTGGCCACCACGCGAGAGTGCATGTAGCGCAGCTCTCCCTTCCTCCGCGCCTCCTCGGCCACCAGCTCGCCGAACTTGGGTGAGAAGGCTCGCAGCACGTTGGCTGTGAGGAACACGACGAGGCCCGCGATGGCCGAGGGCCAGGCTATGCCGGCCCCGCGGGAACGGGCCGCTCGAACCAGGGTGTAGGCGGTCACGGCGACGTCCAGGAGTGGCTTGGTGAGGTTGGAGTAGAGGTGGGCCACGGAGGCGGCGAAGGCCACCACGTCCTCTGTCAGGGACTGGTCAGGGTTGCGAAGCCGCCCGTCCATGTTGCTGACTCTGTAGTAGGTCTGCCGGGAGAAGTACAGGCTGTAGGCATGGGCCACGAGCCGGCTGCGGAAGGCCAGGGCCAGCTGGCCCTCCAGGAACCGGATGGCACTGTTGATGAAGGTGGCGGGGAGGGCGATGAGGAGCCACTGCAGGAGGTGCCAGCCGAAGGCCCGGGGGTCCTTGCGCACGATGCCGCGCACCAGCCGGCCGTCCAGGCGGGCCACGTACACGGACAGGAAGGTCCGGCTCACCAGGGAGGCCGAGTGCAGCGCCAGCAGCCCCGTCTCCCGGCACAGGGTTCTGGGAAAGAGCAGCCGCAGGAGCCCCAAGAACCGCTGCAGGAACACCCGGTTCACGCTGGCCTTGGCTGCTGCGGCCCCGGACACCTCCTGCGTGGACTCCCCTGCTGGTACCTGAGGGCCCCTGGTGGCTGCCAGGTACTGCCGCACCAAAGGGTAGACTTTGTGGGCTCCATAGGCCATGAGGGCCAGGACCAGAGCTGTGCGCTTCATCGTGCTCACCCGCGAGGACCGGGGGGTGGAGAGGACCGGCATGTCACCTGGGATGGACGCACAGGGCTGGGGCTGGTGCCTGAGGCAGAAGTCGAGGCAGGTGGCTGGAAGGGCTGTTGCTCTGACCCCCGGCTCCTGGTCTAGGCAACTGGAAACCTTGCAGTGGTCCCTGAGATGGTCGCGTTAGGCCACTGGGGCGGTGCTGGGGCCCCCAGTGCGATGGGCTCAGGACCCTCCAGGGTAGCGGCCTCTCCAGGCAGCCAAGGTGGAGAAACTTGTCAGGCCCCTGGCCCCTGGGGTCAGAGCCTGGGGGGGAGGGGCGAGGGGAGGGGGGTTGTCAGCAAAGAGGGAGTCTCCTCCTCTTCACAGCCTCCTCCTCCTCTCCGGGTGGCGCCCCTCCCCGGGGCACCGGGCGCGTCCGTCCGCTCCGCAGCCTGGCTGAGGCCGACTGTGACTCCACCACCCACCCCTTCCCAGGGGCGAGTCGAGGGGAAGGGGAGGAGGCGGAGGAGGGATGGGAGGCGGAGCCCGGGCGCGGCGAGCCCCACCCCGTTCTCGCCCCACGGCTGGGCCCCGCCCCTTCCCCAAACCACTGAGACGTGGGAGGACCGCGCGGGCCAGAGAAGCGAGCCCGGGCTTTCCCGCCAAGGCCCCGCCCCTCCTGTCTGCGCGCCCGAGGCGTCGCCGCCCAGCCTCCAGGAGCCTCTTCTCCAGTCCTGGGCTTTGGAGCCTCGGCTGGGGGGCGGGGCGAAAACGGCTGTGGGCGGAGTCGCCGGGGCCTGGGTGCGGTTGGGAGCTGGGAGCGGGGGGGGGGGCGGGGGCGCGGCAAGTGCTTCCGGTTTCCGGCCGTGGGGGGAAGGGGCGGGGCCAGGGCTGCGGTGGGAGCGTTTGGTGGCGGTGGCGGCGGTAGCGGGGCGTGTGCGTTGGCTGTGGGAAGCTCGGTGAGCGTGCTCCTGCGCCGGCCTGGGCTCTGCGGCCACCCAGGTCGTCCGGGCCTTTGACGGGGGCAGCGGCGCGTAGTGCGGAGAGGGCCCGGGGCGCGGGACCGAGGGCCGAGCCGGGAGTACGGGGGCAGGGCTGGGCTGAGGGGAGTCGGGGTGGTGACTGCAGTTGGGCTCCGGGGGCGTGAGGGCCGGCGAAGGGCGGTGGCGAAGCCCCTCGGGAGGGGCCGCCGGGGTGGGGCTTCGGGGAGGGCGTGGCGGCCTGGGACCGTGTAGTAGGGCCGCGCGGGTGGAGCGCTGGGGGACTCGAGCCGGTTGGGCGGCTGTGGCGGACCCGGGCTGTCGGGAGGGGCTCTTCTGGCTTCTGGAAAGACCGCTTTTTCTAGAACTTTCTCTGGATGGGGCCATGAGGTGCTTACTCGAGACCCGCATTTGCTCTTGGCCCTGACTCCCTCCCGGTAGGAGTCGCTCTTGTGGGCCTTCTGAGGTACCCCGAGTTCTCCCACCGCATCGAAGGCCGATGCGGCGGCGTCGGAAGGCTTTTTTTAGTCCCCGCTCTCGCCCCGGAGGGAGGCTGCAGGTTTTCTCTCGGCTCCGTGGGAAAGGCTCGGGCTGGAAGGGCCTCCTGGTTTCCCCGGGACGGGGGGTGTGGGGGCGCCGCGGCTCTCGGAGAAAGTGCGTTACCGAAACACTGCCGCCGCGGGGCTGACTGGGAAGGGAGTGGGCCCGATGGGTGTTGAGAATTTTCTCCCGTCTTTACAATCTTTCTTAACGCTTTCCCAGTTGAGCAGGCCTGAGGAGTTTGCTGAACTCCATCCGGAAAGGAATTCGCCGGAAAGGTGGCCCTTAATGCCCGTTCCGGAGGGCAGCGAGTAACTCCGTGCTGGTAGATGGGGCTTTGTCAGGCCTTTGAGCGCGGTTGGCCCCGTCTCCCTGCTGGGTCAAGCCCAGTTTCAGCCAGTGGCTCGAAAAGACTGGAGTGGAGTGCTGGGGTGGAGGGTAAAAAGCGGCTGCCCAGCTCTCACAACAGCTTCTGCCCCTTTGGTGTCGTGTCAGGAAACAAGCTCGCATCTCACTGTTGGAGACCTTCTAGCAACATCATGAGTCTGCAGTGGACTGCAGTTGCCACCTTCCTCTATGCAGAGGTCTTTGCTGTGCTGCTTCTCTGCATTCCCTTCATTTCTCCCAAAAGGTATGGCCTGGGGAGCAAGCAGGCAAGCAGAGCGGTGACTGTTGCCGAGCCCCGTAGCTTCTGCAGGCAGGGTTGGTAAGACTCTGGAATTGGGGCCAGGTGGAAACTGGCAGAACCTGCCTGGGGTAGAGGTGGCAGGGGTTGTGTTTATTATTGCCAACCTTCCACGCAGTTTTGCTTTGTCATATCTTTTTGCATTCCTTTCCTGTGCGTGCTGCCTTCTGGCCTGCAGAATGCTCCAAGAGGGAGAAGACTTATTATCTCTAGTTATGTTTCTGGGAATGCTGCCCTCCGCCCTAGGGTTCGGGGGTGGCAGTATGGCGTCTGGAAGGCTTGTACCATGGGGTCGTGTTGTAGCTGAACTGCTGACCTCCGGCCTCCCAGCCAGTCCCACTGGCATTGCATAGCAGCCGCGTGGGCATTACTCAGCCTGTGAGTGGTGAAGCCATACTCCTTTCAACGAACAGAGGATCTGTTCAAAGTTAATTGGAAATTAACTTTTAATTACACATAAAACGTGGACACATTCTGATCTTAATTAGGAAATTATAAACAAGGCTGAACGTTTGTCAATGGTTTTAAAAACTTTTAAAATAAAAATACAGATGTCTGATATGATAAAATTGGACGTCCATGTAATTGTCTAAGAAGTACTCTTGCCAAAAGCCAGATCTGAACCTCTTCATGCCTTACACAGTTTAGAGGAAATGTAGAGGAAGGGGCTCTTTTGGAGCTGCAATCTGGGCAGCTTTGTAGGACAAAACCTGGTTTCTGCAAAAAGTAGATTCGGCAAGAAGACAGGAGAGGGCGAGGAGAGATTGAGGCTACTTATCAACTAAATGCACAGTCAGAACTCCTGACGGTTCCGATTAAGACAAAACAGGTGTTTAAAAAAATTGCAACAGTTGGACTTTGGGACTCTGGCTCTGATAATGAGGGATTCTTTTTCATTTTCTTGAGGTCTGGTGATAGCATTTTGATGGCATTAGCCAATTTCCAAAGGCTCTTCACTGACAGAGTTACGTCCTGAAGTATTTATGGAAGGACATGAGGGAGAGCCTTGGTTCTGCTTCATCATAATCCAGGACGGTGGGGATCTAGATGAACCCACATGCGTCATGTGGAGAAACCGTTTGAAGAAATAATGTGTATTGGCAAGCATTTTGAACGTTATGTAGAGGAATGCAATGGAAAGTTTTCCGTCTCCCTGCCCCTGAAGCTGTAGTGCGCTGTGTGGTAATTGTCCTTGAATGGTAATATGAAGGAACATTTTTGTTTCCCTCCCCAGAAACTATTAGCGTTTTGAAGAGTGTGGGTGTGTGTGGGTGTGTTTTAGGCATTTCTGCGCACGGACAAGCCTTTTGTTTCCGCACTTCTGAACCGATGTCGTAAGTCGGAGAACCGCGGGCACTTGCACCTGAGTCTGTTCTAGATCCTCAGCCGTTGCAGAGGAGTGCAAGACCGGCTTCCTGTTCTCGGGGCCCCGGGTCCGGAGTGGATATTTGTTTCTTCAGCCTTTTTGTTTTCTTCACAGGTGGCAGAAGATTTTCAAGTCCCGCCTGGTGGAGTTGATAGTGACTTACGGCAACACCTTCTTTGTAGTCCTCATCGTCATCCTGGTGCTGCTGGTCATCGGTGAGTGAACCGTGGCTGAGGTCAGCTACATGCCCCAGACCCTTGGCCACAGCATGGCCTCTGCTGCAAAGCCCTGTGCCGTGTTCCGCGTGTAACTTATGAGTTGGACTTCTCAGAGACAGACCCCTTCAGTGTCTCTGTCTTCTTGGGAAGAGTCTCCCTCATCCCCGAACAGAGTACTGCTGGCTGCTGGCCCAGGCTTTTATTTTGACCAGCAGCCTTTATGCACCCTGGGATGACCACTTCCCTTTCCTGGGCTGGCTCCTCACGTCATTCCAGAACTGAAACCAAGAGAAGATGGGTCCATGTTGATCTCGGTTGAAGCAGCGCTGCTCTTCAGTCACGTGGGCAGTCTGTGCATAAGGGACCGAGCAACCAGATGATCAGGGAGCGGGGCTGGGTAGGAAGCTGCTGTGTCCCGTAGCATAGGGGGACCGAGAGGCCTGGCAGCGTATCCCCGATCTCTCTGGATTGGGTCAGGCTCCAGGTCTTTCTGGGTCCTTCTGGCTGTGAAGTTCTATAAACACTAGGTTGAGGTGCACACCAGCCAGGCTTGAAAGATAAGTTGGTCGCAGGGCATGCTCAGAGATTTGTGCCTGGGCTCTCGTGGCACTAAGATGGAAGGCAAGCATTTTGTGATGTGGTGGTGCTGTGATTGGAGACCGGGGGAAGCAACGTGGCTTTCGTGTGGCTGTTGAGCACATGCCGTGCTAAGTGGTCAGTGCGTCCCTCAGCGTGGACTCCAGAGTAGTGGCTGGTTCCGCTGCAGGCTGTGGTCCTGTCTCTGAGGTGTCGATGCCTGCTTAGGTGCGGAGTGCGGAGCGCTCCTTTCTGCCCGAGTCTCTGGCCAAGATGTGCCAGTGCGCGGGGGGCCAGGGGGCTGTAGTTGGGAATGTGCGAGGCACCATCCGCTAGCTGCAGCATGAGGCTTTTTTCCTTCCGCATGTCTTGGCACCTGATGGGATATGTTCAAGCAGGACTTCTCTGACCAGGCCAGGAGCAGCCTGCCCTTTCCCAGCTGTGTAGGGTGGGTACCAGCTGCTCACATACGCGTGCTGTGCTGTTCTTGAACTACTTGGCAGGGCCCTAGGAAGCAGCTGCTTCCAATCAGGGTTCCTTCTCTGAGCGGTCCCTGAGCGAGGAGCGGGTAGGGAATGTATGTGTCATCCTTCGAGCGTTAAAAAACTAAGCTTTAGAGTTTTGGAATAGAGTATTTGTGCTTTTGTTTTTGGGTGTAGGGTAGAGGCACAAATTGGGGTGGGGAGGGGCTGTGCCGGGGTGCTGCCTCAGGACCTTGCCCCTCTGTACAGCCCCCACGAGCTCCCCATTGCCTAGCATAGCCGATGGGCCAGGGAGGTCTTCTGCAGAACCCAGGAGTTGGCAAAGGTGCCATTCTTCTTTTTTGAGGTCAGGAAGCTCTGGAAGTTCTAGAGAGACAGCAGCTTTGATGATTGGCTGCTTCCTACCGTGACAGTAAGAAGCATAATGTGGAGAGGTCTGTCGAGACTTCTATAGACATAAATGGGAGCCAGCAGGAGATCCAGGTAAAACGTGGTGGGCGTAGCTAGAGCTGCAGCCCTGGCTTGCGCCCAGCCTTCGCTGGGAGGAGTCGGGGGCAGGTCTGAAGGGGTGCTGGGAGGGTGGGCTTGAGCATCCAAGGTCTGGGTCCTGGTCCAGAGGTGGGAGATACAGAGGGCAGCACTGCGTTGTGTGACTTGGGCTAGTGCGGCCTAACGCCCCCAGTCCCCGGTGTGCCCCCCGCCATTGGCCAAGATGGTCCTTAGGGTGGTGGGGTTCCTGGATGCAGGTGTGAGTGTGTAAAAAAACGTGTTTTTATTTTATTTTTTATAGAATTGTTTACTTTAGTGAGAGCAAGCATTGAGCTTGGTGGAGGGGGGAGGGGAGAGGGAGAGGAAGAGAGAGTCTAAAGCCGACTGCACTGAGCTTGGAGCCCTGTGTGGGGCTCGATCTTACAACCCTGAGATCATGACCTGAGCTGAAACTTAAGAGCTAGGCGCTTAACTGACTGCACTTCCCAGGCGCTCCAGACATGGTGTGTTTGTTTGTTTGTTTGTTTGTTTTTTTAATCACAAAAATAAAACGTTCTTAAAAATTCAGAAATTTAGCCCAGAAAGTTAACGTCCCCCCCAAATCCCATGTCCTTGATAAAAGCGCCCTTGATACTTTGTTGTACATGTCCACGGGCACTTTTCTATGCTGACATTTTTACTAAAATACTACGTACTGTTTGGGATTGGATTCAGAGTATAGTACACACCGTTTTGGATTATATGTTTTCCATTTACAGAAGTCCATCCTTTTTAAACATTGGGTGGTATCCTGGGGCACCTGGGTGGCTCCTTCAGCTCCGGTCATGATCTCCGGGTCTTGGGTTTGAGCCCCCATTGGGCTCCGAGTTCAGCGGGGCGTCTGCTTCTCCCTTTTTTCCGCCCCTCTCCCCACTCGTGCGCATGCATACATGTGTGCCCCCCCCGATAAATAAAATCTTTAAAAAAAGGTGTAATATCGTAACACATGGTTTTGCTGTAATTCCGTTTTCTTTATAGGCGTAGTGGTATCATTGTACATTTATGCAAATATTTTATGTAGGATAAGTTCATAGAGGTGAAATTGATGCGTCCAGGGGCATGAACGTTTTACATTTTAGGTCTTATACTGCGCTGCTTTAACAACAGACATTCATTTTTCACATTTCTGGAGGCTGGAAGTCCAAGATGAAGGTGCTGGCAGATTTGGTGTTTGGCGAGGGCCCTGTTCATTGTTCATAAAGTCTTCTTGCTTGGTCTTCACATAGCGAAAGGGATGAGAGAGCTCTGCGGGGTCACTTTTATAAGGATACAGACCCCGTTCATGAGGGCCTTGCTTTCATGACCTAACCCTCCCAAAGGCCCCACCTCATAATAACCACTCCACTGGGGGTTAGGTTATCAGTATAGGGATCTTGGGCTTGGGGGGCCGGAATACTTCGTTCCTAACAAGTAGGCCTGTTGGCCTGGTTTAGACTTCTAAGAGTGGTGGAGATGCTTGCTTCATGACACAGATTAACACGAGGATGCCGGGAACGGGAGGCAGGTTTCTTTATGATGTGAGGTCAGCTTAAAAACCAAGCAGTCTCAAACTTGAGAATTAACCAGACAACGTCCATGTAGTGGCACCTTGCTCCTCGCTCATCAGGATCTCTTAAGAGACTTTTCTAGGTAGATCTTTATGTACTGACGTAAAAAGATGTCTCGGGTAAGGGGGGTGCGGAAAGCAGTAGATGGTTGCATTCGCACACTGTAGACGGACAGATGGAAACGTGTAAACTGGAGAGCTGTGCCTTACTGGCGCCTCTCGGGGGCAGAGGCTGCTCGCGAGGCACTTATGTGCACAGCCCATGCGCCCGGAGCTCTGCTGCGCCCGGGACGTGGCAGAAGAGATTTCTGCTCTCGTAGTTTGTGGTCTGATTCAGGGAGGATGGACAGTAAACCTGTAATTAGGGCGGTTTCAGCTTAGGGTGCGTATTACGGAGAAAATGGGGTAATAGAGCTCCAAGTGGCCGCCTTAGGTAAGACGACCGAGTGTCCTGCGCTTGCTGGAGGTGCTCATGTCGTAGGAGTCTTCCTCTTTAGATGTTTCTAGTATATTTGAATTTTTTTTTAAAGATTTTTATTTATTGATTTGACAGAGCGATCACAAGTAGGCAGAGAGGCAGAGAGCCCGATGCGGGGCTGGATCCCAGGACTCTGGGATCATGACCTGAGCCAAAGGCAGCAGCTTAACCAGCTGAGCCACCCAGGCCGTCCCTATATTTGAATTTTTGATGAGCATGCATTTGTTTTATAATCCGAATAAGGCCGTTCTTTGGCCTTGTCTTTGATTTTTGTTAATCTTTTCCCTGTTCTGAAGGTTGCCTTTTAGCTTTGTTGATTGCTTCTCTCCTTGCAGAACGTTTGTATTTTGATGCACTCCTAGTAGTTTGGTGCCCTCGCCTCAGGACCCAAATCTAGCAAAATGTTGCTACAGCCGAAATCAGAGAGATTACTGCCTGTGCTCTCTCTTCAAGGATTTTGATGGATTCAGGTCTCACGTTGAGGTCGTTCATCCATTTTGAGTTATTTTTGTGTGTGGTGTAAGGAGGTGGCCCGGTTTCATTCTGGTGCGTGTGGCTGTCCAGTTTTCCCCACACCGTTTGTTGAAGAGACCGTCCTTTTCCCATCGGATATTCTTTTCTGCTTTGTCGAAGATGATCTGGCCGTGTAATTGTGGGTTTGTTTCTGGGTTTTCTGTTCTATTCTGTTGATCTCGGTGCTTGATTTTATGCTAGTACCGTACCGTTTTAATTATTATGATTTGGTAATATAATTTGAAATCTATAATTATGATCCCTCCTGTTTTGTTTTTCAAGATTGCTCTGACTGTTTGCGGTTTTCTGTGGTTCGGTCCAGACCGGAGGATTGTTTCAGCTCTGTGAAAAGTGCTCTTGGCATTTTGATAGGGCGGCATTGGATCTGTAGACTGCTCTGGGTTGTAGGGACATTTTGATGATCTTTATTCTTAGTAAGGCAGTTTATTTATTTTTTATTTTTATTTTTTAAAGATTTTATTTATTTGACAGAGAGTGAGAGATCACAAGTAAGAGAGGCAGGCAGAGAGAGAGGGGGATGCAGGCTCCCCGCTGAGCAGAGAGCCCGATGCGGGGCTCAATCCCAGGACCCTGAGGTTATGACCTGAGCCGATGGCAGACGCTTAACCCACTGAGCCACCCAGGCGTCCCGATCAGGCAGTTTAAATAATAAAAGCCATTATGAAGCTTAGAAATGGAAAAGCTTGTCTTCAGAAGGCTGCCTAGGCATCTCAACTGCTGGGCCGCTCACGCCGCCTCCGCGCCAGCCTGGCCCGGGGTGCCCAGTGGACGCCGGGCGCCCTGCGGCCCCCGCCAGCAGCACCGCAGACTCGGTTAGTGAGTTTGTGGTCGGGATAGACGTGGCCGGGGAGGGAGGGATGTGAGAAAAGCCAGAGGAGAGCAGGTCTTAGGGCAGAGCTCCTGACGGGGGGCCCCCCAAGGCGTGTGGAGACGGGGAGACACCAGGGGTGACCTGAGGGAAGTGCGGTCAGCTCGACCCACGCCGCAGGCCTGGCCCGGACGGCGCCGGGGCTGACGCCCGCGTGTCTCCCGCTGCAGACGCCGTGCGCGAGATCCGGAAGTACGACGACGTGACCGAGAAGGTGAACCTGCAGAACAACCCCGGCGCCGTGGAGCACTTCCACATGAAGCTTTTCCGCGCCCAGCGGAACCTCTACATCGCCGGCTTCTCCTTGCTGCTGTCCTTGTGAGTGAGGGCGCCCCCCCACCCCGTGCTTTTGACTGACTCGGTTGAACCCGAGGCCCCGATGTGCCCAGAGGCCTCTAACCCAGCTCCCGGCCTCCAGGGGCGGCGCAGGGAGCGGCAGCCTGGTGACTGGGGCGCCTGCTTTTCGGGGGCAGGCGTGTGCGCCGCCTGCTCTCTGGGGGGGCTGCAGTGAGTGGTGAGGCGGCGTGCTCTGGGAGAGCGTCTCTGGGGGCCGGCTTGAAGGGATCAGCCGAATAGGGGCCTTTCGGGCACGGGGGACCTGACCGGAGAAGGGTGGGCAGAAGCGGGGGCACAGAGGGGCCGAGGACTTGTCTGTCCACAGTGTAGACCTGTTGCGGGAGCAGCCTGTCTGTCGTGGGTTTTTTGGTAAGACCGAGTGCCTCCATCCAGGGCAAGGGGCTGGCTAGTTGGCGGAGACTGAGGAGATAATAAAGCCTGTTTGAGTCTGGAGGCCGCTTTGCTGCTTCTGCTCATGGGGGTTCTCGTCCGGGGAGCCTGGCTGCCATTGAGTGTGCCTTTTGGCTAGGGGTGAGCGTCGTGCTCAGGCCAAGGGCTTCCAGAGGTTGGCAGGGTAGCATGTGAATTTTCTAGCTGGGCTCTTCTGCTTCCAGTCACTGGGATGTTCTTCACTAGGCATTAGAATGCCGGCCTGCCAGGGTTTCAGGTTTTCAAAGGAAAGATGAGCTGTTCAGGGGACCTTGATCACTCTCAGTCCACGCTGGAGTGCGGCAGAGCTGGAGCTGCAAAGGGCAGAGCTTTTCTGGGGGGTGTGTGGGATCACCGAAGGGGTCCGCAAGCGAGCTGTTTAATCTGGAGAGGCAGGCAGTGAGAAGGCTGGGAGGCCAGGGACCCTGGAGTTGGAGGGT
Organism: Meles meles; assembly: GCF_922984935.1. Taxonomy (NCBI): domain Eukaryota; kingdom Metazoa; phylum Chordata; class Mammalia; order Carnivora; family Mustelidae; genus Meles; species Meles meles. Next base: position 131,147,064 of record NC_060087.1, on the reverse strand, counting down.
TTCGGGATGCTCCAGAATGAGGTGTGATCTTGCGGTCTGAGACTGAAAGGGAGGCAGGCCCTGAGGATTGAGTCCCAACTGCCGCTGAGTCCCAGGGAGCAGGAAGAACTCGCTGTGTCTGCAGAGCCCACAGAGGGGTACCTGCGTGGGGCCGCTAGTTGGATGTCCGACTCTTGGTTTCAGCTCAGGTTGTGATCTCAGGATTGTGGGATCATCGGGCTTCGAGCTCATTGCAGGATCTGCTTCAGGCTGTCTCTCTCCTTCTGTCTCTCCTCGGTGTGCACATGTGTGCGCGCATGCACGCGCTCTCTCTCTCTCACCTTTAAAAACGAGAGAGCCCGTAGAGGCTTGGGGGTGGGTTGGGAGTGGACTGCCCGGCAAGCTTGTTTCACCTGAAAGGTCGGAAGGAAACTGGGGGCTGCGGGGGAGCGCACAGAGCCCATAAGGGAAGGCGCGTCAGAAAGGTGGCGGCCTGCTGCAGGCTCTGCATCGTGGAACACGGTAAGACCTGGAGAAGAGGGAGTTTCCTTGATGTGTTTCTGTGAGGTAGGGAAAGGGCCAGGAAGTCAGGGTGGAGAAAGCCCTGGGATGAGAGAACAGGAACCCCAGGGAGGCGTTGTAGTTTCCACTCACGCTGGTGGCATCCTGGCCAGGGGCTCTGGCCAGCTTCTGGAGGGGGATGCTGGAGGGCTGCAGGCAGCCAAGGCCCTGAGTTCCAGAGGAGGGAGGCGGCTGGCAAAGGTAGAACTAGCGTGGGAGGGGGCTCTGACTCTGATCTCAGGCTGCATTCTGGGAAGGATATCCTGGACCGCTTCTCGGCCTCTCGGCTGAGTGCAGTGCCTGTCCTCGCCCGTTTCCTATCGCACTGGACAGGTCTCTGGGGACAGGACAGGAAGGGGGTTCTCAAGCAGGAGCACCGCCTCTGGGGTGCTGTACCCCCCCCCCCCCCCCGAACGAGCGAGCGTGATTAGCTTGTGTGGCTTCAGAGGGGAGAGAGGGCTCGGGGGTGGTGGAGTCCGGGAGATGGAGCTCCGTCCGTCCCAGCCTGGCCTCCGTTCGCGCGGCCCATCTCTGCGGCCCTCTGTGAACCTACAGGCTCGTCTGCACAGGTAGTCCCGCTCCGAACCCGAGTCCCACGAGACCGGCCTTTCGAGCTCTGTGTCGGTGGCGCCCCACCTGGACCCTGCCTCCGGGGAGACGCCGGCGGCAGATTGTGAGTCCGAGGCGGTCGTGGTGGGCAGAGGTGTGCGCCTTCTGCACGTGTGTCTGTGAAGTCATTCTCCTGCCTCTTCTGCTTTCCTGGTCTCTCCCAGAAGGACGCCTCGGGGGCAGATATGCCGGGTAGCGGGCGTGCCAGGGAGCGCGTGCTCGTTGGGTCCTAGGAGTGTCCCGGCAAATGCAAAGTCGGGTAATCCTGTCACCGTCAGGGTGCGGAGCGGTTGGCAGTTTCCTTGTTCAGACACTGTGCTGTTCCCGAAGGACGTGCGAAAATTACAAGGGAGTGAAATTTGGGCGTGTCTTTCGAGTCTGTTCTTGCCGCAGCACTGTCCTTTGCCCTGCCAGCTGCCTCCCCGCTTTGCTGTGACCTGTGCCTTTCACAAGCACATAGCACATAGCACTGGGTTGAATTTCGTTTTAGACGAGTCAGACACGACAAGTGGCTGGAGTAGCTTCTGGGCCCTGCCTGCGTCCGTAGCCACAGCTTCTGCCTCTGTTGTAGCCGGATGCTTTGCCGCACCCTCCCGTGTCTCTGTCCGGTAGCTGATCCAAACACATGTGAGGCTGGTCTCGTGCAACGTCTTAGAAAAGGAAATGGTGACCCCCCCAGGGGTCAGTGTGGATTCACCAGTTGCCCTGCAAATGATCTGTTGAATCGTTTCTGGAATTTTCCAGAAATACATACCCCTCCCTACTCCAGGGCTCAGATCTCCCATGGTAGCTGTGGTCCTTGAGCAACTTCTCTTTTTGCACAACGTAGCGATGGAAAGTTCTTGTCCAGACTGGATGACTTCGCAACCTGTACGGGACTTGCAGGAAATAGTTCAAATAAAAGCAGAACTGTAATTTTTGTTGCTCTGATTACAGACTTATTCCTGCTCATCGTAAAATAAAGGCCCCTAAACTTCAAATAATGCAGGAATGTTGGGCACAGGAGGGAGTGCTTTGTCTCATCCCCAGAGACGCGTAATACTGGGATGTTTCCGAAGTCTTCCAGTCTTGTCTTAAGTAACATGTAACTTTTCTTTCACAAGTGCCGTGGGGTGTTTTTTGCTCTGCTTTGACTTGCCCTCTTCACGGAATGATGTGCCTTGGTGATTTTTCCATGACTCATGCAGACCGCTCTTGTTTCTTTCTTTCTTTCTTTTAAAGATTATTTATTTATTTTAGAGAGAGACAGATTCAGAGAGAGAGAGCATGAGAGGGGCCGGCAGAGGGAGAAGCAGACTCCCCATGGAGCTGGGAGCCCGATGTGGGACTTGATCCCAGGACTCCGGGATCATGACCTGAGCTGAACGCAGTTGCTCAACCAAACGAGCCACCCCAGTGCCCAAACTGCTCTTGTTTTTAATGGTCATGTAGTCTGTCATGTGAGGGGACCATTGTGTGTTTAACTGGTGCCCTGTTCTCAGATACGTGACCTGGCTTTAAATTTTTACTATTAAAAACCACTTTCTGGGGCACCTGGGTGGCTCAGTGGGTTAAGCCTCTGCCTTCAGCTCAGGTCATGATTCCAGGGTCCTGGGATGGAGCCCCGCATCGGGCTCTCTGCTCAGCGGGGAACCTGCTTCCTCCTCTCTCTCTGCCTGCCTCTCTGCCTACTTGTAATCTCTGTCTGTCAAATAAATAAATTTTTAAAAAAACCAAAACTGAATGCTTTAAAAAAAAAAAACAATCGCTTTCCCACCTCGGTACTCTGAGGCATTCTGTTCCTTTTTGTCTCTTAACTCTTTCTAGTCGTTAGGAATGGATCAGTGGTGTCCTGGTCCCTGGGAGCCCGCTGCTCTGATGAGCTGGAGGCTTATTGGAAACACGGCCCTGCAGACCATCCCCTGGCCCCCTGGCGAGCAGGCTGCAGGTGAGCCCTGTGCCTGGTCGTGCTTGGAGGGCGCTGCTCTGGCGCCCGCCCGCTGCGAGCTGCCCTGGAGGCCAGCCGAGGATGGCAGTTCCTGGCAGTTGGGGCTCATTGCGGGCTCTCACTGGCCGGGACAGGATTCCTCTAGCTAGGTCTGGATGGAGTAGATCAGATACATCTCAGACACTGGGAGTGCTGTCTCGCTCTCCTCATTGACCTGCTTGGTTCAGGAATCGTGTCTGCCCTGGAATGTTGGAGCACATTCTCTCTTTGAAGACTGTCTTCTCTCACCTGTCAGCATAAACTCCATGCCCTGCGCGGAGGCCTCATCCCTTGTTTTGTTCTACGTGTCTTTGCTTATGGGACTGTCTGAGCTTTTTAAAAAAATTTTTATTTGTTTTTTAAGTAGTCTCTACACCCAGCGTGGGACTCGAACTCACAATCCCAAAATCAGGAGTCACGTGCTCTACTGACTGAACCAGCCAGGTGTCCCTCTCTGAACTTTGAAACAAATGAGCCACACGCTTTTTTTTTTCCTTTTAAAGATTTTATTTATTTATTTGACACACAGAGAGAGAGAGGAGAGCATGTGCGTGCACAATTAGGCAGAGCGGCAGGCAGAGGGAGAGAAGCAGGCTCACTGCTGAGAAAGTACCGTGCTGGAGTCCATCCCAGGACCTTGGGATCATGACCCGAGCCGAAGGCAGCTGCTTTATCGATGGAGCCACCCAGGCGTCCCTCACTTTCTTTTTTTTTTTTTTTTAAATATTTTTTTTCTTTATTTATTTGACAGAGAGAGAGAGAGAGAGATGACAGGTAGGCAGAGAGAGAGGGGGAAGCAGGCTCCCTGCTAAGCAGAGAGCCCGATTCAGGGCTTGATCCCAGGACCCCGGGATCATGATCTGAGCTGAAGGCAGAGGCTTAACCCACTGAGCCACCCAGGCACCCCTCGCTTTTGTTTTTTAAAGTTTATTAAAATGATCCCTTTCCCCATCGTGGGGCTTGAACTCACAATGCCAAGATCAAAAGTCACGTGCTCTACCGACAGAGCCAGCCAGGCGCCTCTGAACCAATGACTCTTGTTAGCCACGTGCAGACCTGTAAAGGAATGAGCGAGAGATGTCTGTCTGTCTGTGCTGGGTCAGACTTGCTGATGTTCTGATAGCTGTCCTGTGGGGTCCCACTTGTAGTCTTAGCTCGAGGGACGTGTGAGCAGCACTCAGCATGGGTTGTTGACGCAGAAAGACGACAGTCGTCGGAGGAGGTAGAGGAGGCATGCACACGAGTAGCCCTCACTGCCGGTGTTGGGGGGGTAGGGGAGGCTGGCTCCACCAGGTCAGGGCAGGGCTTTGAGTAGGCTCCTCCCCTCTGGCACTAAGTGTTCTCACCTGGTAAGGGCTTAGCTCTGGGGCTGCAGCCCTGTGGCCTCACCTCTGCGTGTGAGCGGTTTGTGTGGTTTGTTTGGGTTCTGGTTCTGTTCAAAGCCAGTAAGAACTTGAATAACGTGCGTAGCTCTGGGGGGGCTTGTGAATGGAGAAGGGCAGCCCAAGAGAGATGGAGTGGCCGTGCCCAGGCTCACGCAGCAGCTGGTCCGTGTCGGTGGGAGCTACCAGTGCGGGGTGGTTGGTTTTCAGGCTGCCTTCAACTCTAGACCAGAGAGCGGGCTCTTGTGTTCTCTGAGTAGTTACTGCCTGGCTTTTGGGAGAAAGGCTCCTGTGCTGTGTGTAAGCTCGAATCTACTCTCTTGCGTGCCCTCATCATCGATCTTGGTTTCGTGAGTCCCACGACTAATCTCTTAGATGACTCTGTGTCCGTTTCCATACATCTGAAGGTGGTCATCTGGTAACAGTCTTTGGAGGAAGATGAGGCTTGAAATGAATAAGGAAGTTAAGTTCTTTGAAATGTTATTGCTACCCTAACTGCTGCTGACGTGTATCTTTGCTGCATGTCTTTCTAGAGCTTTCTACATTTAATAGCAGCTGCCGCTTGTTAGGCGTTCCATATGTTAGGCACAAAGTAATTTTTATGCTAGTTTTGTGAAGAAGAAATGGGGGTTCAGAGAAGCTCAGAAACCCGTCCCGAGTCCCCAGAGCTGCGACTTGGCAGAGCCAAGAAGTCAAACTTAGAGCGATGAAAGCTCCATGCCTGGATTCTTTCCCTACGGTCTGCTTGCTTCTTAGAAACAGGGTCGGGGTGCGCCTGGGTGGCTCAGTTGGTTAAGCGTCTGACTCTTGATCTCAGCTCAGATCTTGATCTCAGGGTCATGAGTTCGAAGCCCCCACCGGGCTGCACGCCGGGCATGAAGCTACTTAAACTAAACAGAATGGGGTTAAGCAGTAGCTCCCACACGGGAACTTGCATTTTCTTGGAGTTTGCTGTGAGTGTCATTCTGGGACAACCAGTCTGCCCCTCCGGCACTCATGTGTGTCCAGCCAGCTGCCCACTCTTGAACACCGAGCCCATCCTCCCATTTTTCTGGCCATAAACGGTGGAGAACTTCCCTCATTTGCCATTTTGTGCGCACCGCGGCTGGGCCTTGGTGCTTTGGGCCTCCTGATCCTGTCTGACGCATCTGCCTTTGTCGCTCCGGTACACATGGCACCGGCTGGCACTGGCACGGTCCCTGAGGACCGGGAGCTTCCGGCTGAGTGCGGGCAGGGGCAGGCGGGCCAGGGGGGCTGGGTCAGGAGAGGGGAGAGCTGGGCTGGAGCACTTGGAATGCTGGTTCCTGAGTTCGGCCCGACCTCCGCGCGGCGGAGCGCTGACTTGTTTCGGGGGCGCCGCGCCTGGCTCGGAGTTGCATGTGATGCTCGGCAGTGGCCAGGGGCTGGGGTGGAGCAGGAGAGCCCCGATGGAGGGAGGCCAGTCGGAGCTTGCTGGAGGAAGAGCTGCTGGTGGCCCGAACCAGGGCCTGGTAGCAGGGGTCAAGGCACCGGGTGGAGGGGTGCTGCCAGCAGGAACGCGGGGGTTCGAAGGCTGCGGTGCTGTGGTTCTGCTGGGAAGGACTGTGCTGGAAGGACTGCACACGGAGGGACGGGAGCCGGCAGAGCTCGCCGGAGGGGGGCTGGTCAGCGGGATGGCAGCCGCGGGCAGCTTTGTGGAAGGGTTGACGGCTGGGGCAGAGGGAGGTGCCGGCAGCTCCGCTTCCCTTGAGGTGGGGTGGGGGAGGAAGCGTGTCAGGAGAGGCGAGACTGGGGTAGAGACCTAGAGACAGCAGGTTAGTGGATGAGGGGGACCACAGAGGAAGAGAGCACCGCCTGGAAGAGCGGCTGGTGTAGCACCGGCTCCGGGGGGGGGGGCCTGCGGCAGGAGCGTGCTGGGTGGGGTGCGGTTGAGCAGGCCCCCCCCAGCTGGAGACGGTGGCCTTGGGCTTGAAGAGAGCCTGGCGTCCTGAAACAAGCCTGCGCTTCCCTCTGCCCGTTGGCTTCAGGGGGTGGGAACAGGGTCTGGGCTTTTGTCCTGTCTGTAGGCATGGCAGCCCTGATGTGGACAGTTTGGTCCCTTCCCGGCTCCTTGTGTTTCTTTCTCTTTAGGCAGGGCCACCGAGTGTGAGAACTGCTCTCCCGACCCAGAAGCCTGGGGGTGCTTTATCCTTCTTCCTTGTCCTGTATGGTCTTCCCCTGTGGGTTTTTAAAAATCATGATAAATGACGCATAACACCAAATTAACCATCTGAAGCGTTTTTCAGTGTCCAGGTGGTTCTTTGGTACACCCAAGCTCCAGAACCCTTTGCACCTTACGAAACTGAAACTGTCCCCGTTGCCAGCCTCGGGCTCTGACCTCCTGAGCCTGCCTTCCTCCTCGTCCTTGGAACCACTGCCATGGTGGGGCTGCCGTCATCCCAGCTGGGCTTCCTGATCCCGTCTTGGTTCCCCCAGCCTGTCCCCCTTGCCTCCGACAAGTGACCTTCCTGACGTGGAAAACTGATGCCGTTACCCCTGCTTCCAGTGCTTTCCTAGCACCGTTGACATGAAGGCTTGATACCCAGGTCCTTCGGGATGTGATCCTTCCCTGCGGGCCTCTGTCGTCTCTGCTCCAGTCTCCCCATGTCACGAACTGGCCACATGGGTTCCCTTCCCCAAGTATTTCTGTGGCCTCTGCCTAGAAACCCGCTCCCCTCCCCTAGTGGCCCAGCTAACTTCATCTCTTCCTGCTTCCCTGCGGTTTCTCTCCCGATCTGCTCCACGAGGCCCGCGCTGTGCTGTTAGCCAGCCCAAAGGGCTGTCCTCCAAGGCCCCGGGCAGCCTGTGAGGTACGGCATGGGAACCTGGCCTTCTCCCCTGTAGGCCGATGAGCTCTGTGCCAGGGTTCTGGGCACACACTGAGGGCTGCCTAAACCTTGGGGACCAAATAGAGGGATGTAGGCAGAAGGAGACAGCGTCAGGCCTGCGGCCGGCTTGTGCTTGCCAGACCACCATGCTGGATATCATAGAAGCCCGTCATGGAAGCCCAGCTCTTCAGGTCTCCTGAGCTCCCACCATAGGGATCCCAGGGCCGTTGGGAAGAAAGTGTCTGAACCCCCCGCGGGTGCACACTTGGGGGCTCCGGTCTGGGATGGGGCCTGGGACAGGCTGCTGCTGAGTGCAGATCCAGGCAGCTGTGGGCTCCGGCGAGTAGATTACTGTTACGCACCCGTTTCCTTGGTTTCTGCGTCCCTGCTTGGAGACTGGCAGCTGGCCGTTATCCTCGCTGGGAGTGTGGCCATATGGCGGCTCCTCCCATGCTGGCTGGAAAGTCCAGAGGGCCACACTGTTTTCTCTGCTTTGCTAAAATGTCAGTCAAGCTCAAGATAGTGCTCACCATCCAGACCCAGGAAGGTCCACCCCTCTGTGTGTATTAATAACCCAAATTTGATCCACAGGGGTGGCTGCTTTCCTGCCTGTCCCTCCGGGCTGGGTGCTGTCACTGCGGTCTGCCCCGGCAGTCACATGGCGCTGCCCCCATGCTGCTCTGCCGAGTTCCTTTCCTTCACGGCCAGTGACCTGGGGGCTGGGTTGTCTGTTTAAAGGTGATTGAACCCCTCCTAACCCACAGGGTAGAATTCATCCAGACCCTCTGAGGCAAGCAGGGGGCTCTGCTTTGCCTTTGGGTCAGTGCCCCTTATCCCTGCTGTCCACCTCTGCAGATGGCTGGTGCCTGTGTCCTTACCAGGGTGGGGGGGTGTGTGTGTGCGCGCGTGTGTGCGTGTGCATGCTAGGCAGGGGCCAGCCGCCAGCCTGGGCTCTGTTGTCATGCCCCGACCCTGGCTGCTCCCCAACCCCCCCGTAATGACCCACGGAGGCAAGCTGATGTGACCATAGTGGGATTTGGAACTGGGTCTGGGTTTGGGTCCTGGGTCTGTTATTGGCAGTTTGGTAACCTCAGAAAAGTCACTTAACTTCCCTGAACCTTTCCCTGGATCTGTAGAGTGTGGGTGAGGATGCTTTCTGGTGTTTTCGGTGTGAGGATTGAGGCGGTTCAGGTGATGTTCTCCACGTCATTCCCGGCATGCAGGGAGTGTTTAGTAAGTGGTAGCCGTTCTCAGTATCACCCTGAGTAGCGATAAGAGTTTTCTGGAGTTTTCCACACTGCGTGGTAGGCTGTGACAAGCTCAGGCAGGAAGTCAAAGAGAAGGCCCAGTTTTGGCCCTCAGGCGTTTTGTGCTCCGGGCCAGGCATGGGGGTGGTGGAGTAGAGTGGGATAGGCCTCGCGGCAGGGACACAGGGTTGGGAGACGCGCAGCCTCAGGACACCCAGTTAGGTGGTGCTTGGGGGCTCTCAGCACTGGCCAAGGCCTGGAATCACCTGGGACCGCTGCTGTCTTTGTGGACGTAGATAGCATGACCAAAGGACAGCTCCTCCCACGTGACATAGCCTCGGCAGTGGGAGTCTACTGGCCACTTCCATTTTATCTCCCCGCCTCCACTGGCCCCTGGCTGTGGGATTTTTTTTCTTTTTAAGATTTTACGGATGTACGTATGTACAAGAGAGAGTGAGCACCTGTGAGCACCCGAGCCCAGTGCGGTGGGGGCAGAGGGAGGGAGAGAGACTCTCAAGCAGACTCCACACTGAGCAGAGCCCAGCATGAGCCGCTCCCAGGGCCCCGCGATCATGATCTGAGCTGAAACCGAGGCCGACGCTTAACTGACTGAGCCACCCAGGCGCCCCTGGCTATGGATTATTTTGAAGCAAATCCCAGTTGTCATGTTTACAGGCAATAAGAAATTTCGGTTTATCTCTTTGAAAAGAAAGGGACTTTTAAGAAAAACTCATAAGCAGCACTAACATCTGATCTTTTTTTTTTTTTAAGATTTTATTTATTAATTTGACAGAGAGAGAGATCACAAGTAGGCAGAGAGGCAGGCAGAGAGAGAGGAGGACGCAGGCTCCCCGCGGAGCAGAGAGCCCGATGCGGGGCTCGATCCCAGGACCCCGAGATCATGACCTGAGCCGAAGGCAGCGGCTTAATCCACTGAGCCACCCAGGCGCCCCTAACATCTGATCTTTAAGAACTTTACAGTAACAGATTATATTTATTTCACAGAAACATAGCGAGAGAGGGAACACAAGCAGGGGGAGTAGGAAAGGGAGAAGCAGGCTCCCTGCTGAGCAAGGAGCCCAATGCGGGGCTCGATCCCAGTCCTGGGATCATGACCCTAGCCGAAGGCAGACGCTCAATGATTGGGCCACCCAGGCGCCCTCCGGTAACAACTTAGGAACATAAACTTGTGACGGCTGCATTCCCTGATTACTATGCAGGTTTTAGGTTTTATAGTTTGTCTAAATGGGTACCGAGATAAGGTATCTAAGGGCTTCTAATTTTTTTATTTTTATTTATTTATTTTTAAGATTTTATTTATTTATTTGACAGAGATCACAAGTAGGCAGAGAGGAAGGGAAGCAGGCTCCCCGCTGAGCCCTGATGCAGGGCTTCATCCCAGGACTCTGGGATCACGACCGGAGCCAGAGGCAGAGGCTTTAACCCACTGAGCCACCCAGGCGCCCCTCCTAGGGGCTTTTTGAACTCCTGAGGCTCAGGCCTGCTGGAAGGTAGAGCGATGTGGATGGAGGTCAGGTGTGGGTTTGGCTTTCCGTTCCACTGGGGTTTTTGCCCCATCTGTGGCTCTGTTGGCTGTTGTCGTTAGTTTCTAAGAGTCGGGCTAGAGCAGCACTGCAGATCTAGGCACTGGGTAAGTTCCTTACAGAAGTTGTTCCTGCGCCGGGTCCACTCGCCACAGTGGTCACGGCCCATGGGGTCCTGTGGGTACTGGGCCAGGAGGGGCTCTGATGACGGGACAGCCCCAGAGCAGGGTGGGGGCAGTTGTTTACGCGCTGTTCCGAAAGGACCATCGGATGTGCGTCAGAACAAGTGTCCATGTCTAGAGTATGGATTGTTCAGCTGTTTGATTTGGACAGAAGAACTGTCTTTGTCATGCTCTAGAAGCAGATGGTGAGGACCTCCTCCTTTGGGGCAGAGGTGCCAAGCAGAGATTCCTTCTTCCTGACTCCAAGGTCACTGAAAGCCTGACGTTCCAGGAGGGCCCCTTCCTGAGGCCGAGTGTGGGGGAGTGGGGAGCAGGGTTCTAGATGGAAAGGGACCTCTGGGGCTCCCAGCCTGCCGTTTCATGTCATTTTAATTCATTTAACTGGAAAGGACACACGTGGCTGGTGGCCTCCACATCAGACAGACTAGCTGGAGCCCCCCCATCCTTTACTTGGATGCCCTGGTCCAGGCATGTTTCCCAGGCTCTGAGCATGGCACGTGGCCTGCCAGAGGCACTGCCTCGTTTCCTTTGCACTCAAGTTACTGCCATGCCAGGCACACCCAGGGCTGATGGCTCCTTTCTCCCACTCCCTCAACAGTTCCAGTCACCAGGTAGGCCCCCCCGCGTATTAGAGTCGGGCTTGTTTGCCCTCATCCGTTGCTCTCTGTCCCCCAAATTACACAAGATCTCTCTGCTGGTTTCAAGAAGGCAACAAGACAAAGCCCGGGAAACACGGCCCGCTCTTGCGCCCTGGTTCTCTTTAGTGCTAGGGGATGACGGGTGGCCGTGTGCTTCCACTCGGGTCCCCTCTGGCTAGCCTCACTGGCCTCAGGGTGGGTGCACACGTCTGGCCATTAGCTGTAGCTGCTCGGGCCTTGGCATTTACCCTGATCCTAGTCCCCCACCTCCCCATTTTATGCTAAGAGGAGGGCCAAGCCGTGGGGGGGGGGGCGGTTCTCAGGGCAGCCCTTCGGAGATGCCCTGGATCTTCCCACGTAGAACTCTTTCTGTGATTGCAGACTCTCGAAGGGTGTGTGCTTCCTGGGGTCGCTTCTTCCGTATTATCATTCCACTTTGCCCAAAGCCTTTCCTGGCCCATTGGCTGACTTTTGGGTCCTTGTCAGGGCGGCCTTCTCCGCGTCCACAACGTTTTCTCCTGGACAGGTGGGCGGGGCTCACCTGGAAGTGACCGGCAGCCCCGCAGGCCTCTGTGTGGTGCAGGGCGGCGGCCCGAGCGGAGAGTCAGCAGGTGGCACTGTGGCGCTGGCTTGCGGGCCTGCTTGTCCCTGTGTGGGGTCCTGCTGACTCAGTGACCCAACTCACCTGAGGGCATGGTACTCTGGAGGTGCCTGGTAAAAGCTAAGTGAGCAGGATCGGCAACAGCGTAGGGGTGAGGGCTTGCCGGAGCCAGAGGAGATGGCGGTCGGTGCTTGGGAGGACCCTCCCCTTGCTTTTGCCCCACATCCTGTTAAGCCAGTGTCTGCCCGCCCCCCCCCCCCCCCCCCCCCCCCCGCAGGAGGGAGATGGAATTGCTGCGAAGCACACAGGAACTGTCTGCCCCACTTGCTGTGGTTGGCGCTGTTTCTTTAGTGTCCACAGAGACAGTCTGTTTCTCTTTCCTTCTGATGTTTATCTAGCCTTCTACAAAAGCACGAGAGCTCCACTCAGTGTCCAAGAACATCTTACAAGAAAGCTGAGTTGAATTCAGGTATTTGGGGATGACCTTTGTCTGCCAAGGACACATCTAGATCTTCTTAAGGTTTGCGTGTTGACTTTTCCCGTTGTCACCGGGACCCAGATCCTGGGCCTCTCTGTCAGCCTGCTGCCTTTGGGAAAGCGTTTTGGCTCCTGGGTTCCCCTCTGTTGTCCAGAAATGGACGGCTCGGAACCGTTACCTGCATAGTCCCCGGGTGGTAGAGCAGAGCGTGATGGAGGATAGAGGGCAGGAGACAGAAGAAAGGCAGTACCTCAGCCTTTTCTCCACGCTGACACCTGGGGGCAGGTGTAAGAACTCGGGGCCCCGTATGTGAGGGGCAGCTCCAGAAGCCCGGCTCCTGGGCTCACTGCTCTTGGCTTGGCCCCGGGCCCCTGGCTTTGGTGGTGAGTGTTTCCCCCCTGCTTCTTGGCTGCCGCTGCGGTCACAAGCCTGACTTGCTCATCGGCACCGTCTTACGTGGCCCCTCTCCGCTGCTGTTTCCTGTCACCCTGTTGCTGCCTGTGTCCTCGGGGAGAGCCAGGGCTCCAGGGTACAAGTGGCAGCTTGGAGAGAGGCGGTGAGGGGGAGCACGGAGGGAGCGCGGTGCAGCTGATCACGGGGTGTGTTGAGGTGCTATGGGAGAACCGAGAAAGGGGGGCCCGGGAGGGTCAGGAAAGCGTTTTTGGGGAAGGTGTTGATTGAACTGGATCTGAGTCACTAGAAGAAGAGAAGCTATCGCAGACCAGAGTGCAGTGACACGGAGACCAGGTGAGCGAGAGCCCAGTGTGTTCCAAGAACGGCCAGCCGGCCGGTGTTGCCGGAGCAGAGCGTTGCACGGCTGGTGAGGCTGAGGCCGAGGTGGGACCGGCACCGGAGGGTTGAAGCTGAGGGGTGACGTGGTCAGACCGTCTCGGACAAAGGTCACTCTGGTTTGCTGCGAAGCTGTGGTCAGGGGTCAGGAGGAGGCTCCTGGGAGCTGTTAACCGGCTAGGAGACAAGTATTGAGGCCATCGCCGTTGGCAGTGGGGATGACCCGCGTGGGAGATGGTCTGTGTGGAGGTGACGTGGATGGAACTGGGTGGGGGCTGGGGGCAGGAGGAAAGGGGGCAAGGTGGCGTGCACGCGGAGTGCGGGTAGACCAGCGACAGCCTTCAGCACAGTGCGGTGCAGGGAAGGTCCGTCCACTGGCAGGCTGAGCTGGACTTGGCTCAGGGACCCCCAGGGGCCAGGCTTTAGTGGGCAGTTAGATGTGAGGGTCTGGCCCGAGGTGGGCCCTGTCGGTGATGAGATGGGCGGGCGGTGAGGGTAGCTTGAGTCGGGCGGGGAGTCACGCGAGGAGGGCGGCCTGTCGGCTGTGCCAGGTGCTGCCGAGTGCGCTCCCCGAGGATTCCCCGAGGATTCCAGGGCCCTCCTTGGAGTGGGCTGTTAGGCCATCAGTGGTCCTGCTAGTGACTTGGCCGGGGCAGGCCCTAGCTTGGTTGCCAGATGGAGGGAGGGAGGACGGGCCAGCAGGAGGGAGAGCTCCTTGAGAACAAGTTTCCTGGGGGGAAGAATTACCAGAGGCACCCAGGAAAGGGTTGGAGGAGTAGGTCAGACTGGAAGGCAGAAGGCGTGGACTCGGGGGGGCTGGGGTGGGTGGGGGGTGCCGGCTGCCGTGCTGGCTCCTGCCCTGTGCTGAGGGAGAGATCGTGAGTTTGGGCTGCGAGCCTGGGCCAGGGCGCCAGAGCGGGCTGCGGTTTTGGGCGGCTCCCCGCACAGCTCTGGTGCTAGTCTCCGCGCGTCTGCCCGGGCTCGTGGTGGCAGCCCTGGCGCGCCGTAGCTGGGGACGGGCTGGCGTGGAGGGCAATGCCGTCACCGCCGCCTCCCTGGGGATGGCCTCCCTGCGTAACCAGGGGGACAGCGGTGGTGGCTTCCAGCTCTGCTGGCGTCCCGCTCACGCCAGTCCGCCGGCTGGCCCTGTGGTGCTGGGGTCATCCTTGGGCTTACTTGCCCCATCTTTGCCTGCTGGGTCCAGCAGGTGGCACACGTGCCCTCCCCCCAGCCTGTCACCATGTGGGAGGAGGGGCCTCGTCCGCATCACCGGGATCTAAGCACTTGAGCACTCAGAGCATGGAGGTATGGGAAGTTGGGGCTTAGTCAGACTTGCCTTTCTTCCTGGGTCCCTCCGGTGACTTCTGCCCTGCTGACATGGGCAGGTGTGTTGCTTCTCTCTGGCTCCTGGGGCGCGTGGGAGCTCCTTCCCCTTCTAGGGCTCCAGCCCAGTGGGGGGCAGGTTGGTGTATAGTCAGGGGCTGAGACAGGGAAACCTGAGCCCTGGGCCACGAGGTCTGGCTGCTAATTTTAGAGAGCACATGTCATTGGAAACTCTCCCTTCCTGCCAGGAACCAGCAGCCTGGCTTTCCCCATACTGCCGGGGCCCCTGGAGCCTCTCTGCAAACCAGGAAGTGTGATGGGCATCTGATGTCCCCTGTGTGCCCGCCTCCCCTCCCCCTCCCCCCAGGGACTTGTTCCTCACAGGGACTCTGCCAGGGCCCACGCGGTGGGCGGGTTGGGGGGGTGCACCTTGTTTCTTGCCCCATGCCCTCGGGCCGTCTGAGAGGCAGGGGTCCACAAGAACTCTGGGAAAGCTGGCAGGCTTTGGGAAGGCTGGCCTGGGAGCAGGCATCCAAGGCTGCTTTGTCTCCTCTGAGCAAGCACTTTGTTGTGGAAACACTCAGCACAAAGCTGCCTCTTTCCCCGTTCCCCAGGGGGTGCCTTCCTCATCGCTGTGGCCAGCCTGAGCCTCTGTCTCAGGTGTGTGGGGAACGTGCCCTCCCTCCTCCCCCTCCCCAGTTTTTACTGTTTGAGCTGGGCCTTTGTCCGGTCCCCTCTCCTCCGGTCCGGTAACAGCTCAAGGACAGGGCTGGCTGTCGGAGTGGAGCAGCAGGTGCCCCCAGCCCCGGCTGCCACCTGCTTGCCCCTCGTGGCTGGTCTGCACCTGAGATGTATGCCTGGGCCCTGGTTCTGCCTTTTCTGCTCCCCAGTGCCGGAAGAGCTCACTGCGGCCATGTTGTCTAACAGCTGCCTGTAGACCGAGTTTAGGGAGGGGGCGGGGAGACAAGAGTCCTTTCTGTCTGTCTCTCTCATTGGGCTTGGGAGTGCTTCCCTCCCCATGGAGAATGGGCGGTGGTTGCGGGCTTGGATCCTGGGGTCATACGGACTGCAGCGCAGGTTTGCCTCGGCCGTTTTTGGCTCTTGACCTGTACCACTTGCCTTAGCCAGCTTCCCCTCTCTGACACGGGCAGCAGTCGGGCCTCCCCTGGCAGCTAGGCATGAGGGTTGGGCCCAGAGGTCGGAAGTGCCCCCAGGTGCTAGCTGCTCCTCTTTACCAGGGCGAGCCTGATGTCGCAGCTAGGAAGATGGTGCCGTGGCTTCTTTGGAGCATCTGGGTGCAGGCCCTCAGCTGGAAAGGACTAGGTTTGGGGTCCTCTGGCTATAGCTAGGCCTGGTCTGGGGTGTCTCGTCAGTGTGTTGCTTCCTGTGCCTTCGGGACTGAAGGACAGCTCCAGGGCTTGGGGCGGCCGTTTTGGGGCAGTGTTAATCATTCTGGTGGCAGGAGGACGGCTCTCAGGCTCCGCCTTCTCCCTTCTGTTGCCAGAGCCAGGCTGGTGGCGTCTTGCTTGGCTGCCCTGGCAATCTAAGAGGACAGGTCTAGGCTAGAGGCAGGGTTGAGACAGGAGCAATCAGGAGAAGTTCATGCCGGCCATTTTCGCTGCTTGCTTCCGCTCACTTTTCCCTTCTTTCGCCACTTGTAGCCTGCTTAGACGCCTGGTGACTCTCATCTCCCAGCAGGCCACGCTGCTGGCGTCCAACGAAGCCTTTAAAAAGCAGGCGGAGAGTGCTAGTGAGGCGGCCAAGAAGTACATGGAAGAGAATGACCAGCTGAAGAAGGTGCGTTCTGCCTGCGGGCCTCGGCTGTGTGACGTTCCCCGTGGGCCCCAGGGCCACTGTTGGCCTGTTGGGCTGGGAGTGTGTGACGCTATGGCTGCCGGCCAAGCTGAGGGGTTGGGTAGAAGGTGAAGGGGTGGTTCTCGGGGGTGTGCTGGGGAGGGTCCGGGGACTCGACAGGGAAGGGGGTACCATTGGTGCTCCCTTGTCTCTGTGTGCTGCATCTGGGCCAGACTCTTGCTTGACAGAGCTGACTCTCCAGTGGGCCGAGCCCTGTGCTGTGAGCCATCGGCCAGTTAGCACAGAAGAGCGCAAGATAAGGCGTGTGGTCTCCTGAGGATTGTGTCAGCTGGAGACAGAGTAAGGACGGGACTGACAGTGGTCAGTCTCGGAAGGCTTGCGTGAGGAGGCGAGGTGTGAGCTGAGCTGGGAAGGAGATGGGTAGACGGACCTGATTCATTCATAGATGGGGTAGAGTTGCACGGGCAGGGATGAGTTCGGGGCTCCTGGCCAGAGTGAGCTGTGGAGTCTGGGGAGAGGAACGGAGGTCATTGGTCAGTTGGGGGTGACTGGCAGAAATCTCCAGAAGAGAGCAGATTGAGTCATTGGCTGGACCGGTAAAGCCCGCAGTGCTGCTGAGAAAGACAGGCAGGGCATGCGGCCTGGGAGCCCATCTGTGCCGACGTTCCCCAAGGGTCAAGTGCCCGAGGCCTCTTGAGGAATTGCGCTCCGTGGGGAAGACAGAGTTGGATCGCCTGCCTGCCTGCCTGCCTGCCTCCCTCCCTCCCTCCCAAGTAACCCGTGCCCTTGGCGTTCTGCCTAGGAAGCTGCTGTTGGCGGGGTGAAGTCGGACGGTAGGGCTGCCGAGAAGAAGGTGGAAGAAGAGAACAGGAGCCTGAAGGCTGATCTGAAGAAGCTGAAGGATGAGCTGGATGTCAGCAAGCAAAGTGAGCATTGTCCTCAGCTGTCCCCCAGCCCCCGAAAGTCTGGACGCTCCCGCAGTGGTGGCTGCCCCACTTGTGCTGGAGTATTAACAACAGACGCGCCCTTGGGCTTGGGAGCTGGGTGGCCGCAAACAGCCCTCTGCTCGTGCAGCTGCTGGGCTCAGTGGTACAGTGTCCGTCTCGGGGCCCCGAGACTAACCCCAGAGCATCTCGGCCAGCACCAGGCCTGGGGAGCGGTGCTCTCTGCAGGTGGCAGCGTCACCAGGGTCTTGGGGGCGGGGACAGAAAGAATTCGGGACACTACCCCAGAACTGCTTGCGGTGTTCCCGAAGATCCTGCTGTGACCCCATCTCCCTTCCTGCAGACCCCCCCAACCTGCTGTTGGCTCTCAACTTTGGGGGCGAGAGTCTGCTCCCTGCTGCCTTCTTTCACCTTAGGCTTCTCACACCGTCCCATGGTCTCAGCCTCGCTGAAGGCTCCTGCGCCTAGGGTCACTTGAGAGCCCCTCCGTCAGACGGGCCAGGGCGTCCTTGGCATTTCCCCACTCCCCCAGCTGTGTTGGCCAGCCCTCCCCCACTTCGGGGGCCCTCACGGTAGCTGGCAGGGGAGCTTTCTGGAGGGCCGTGCTCTCTAGACAGCCTTCGAGGGGACGTGTTCAGACCTGTATCTGGTGTCTCTGGCAGCTGGGTTTTTCTCTCCCTAACTCCGACTTTCTGTTTCCTTTTCCTCCTCATCCGCATCATCCCCAGAATTAGAGAAGGCTGAAAATGAGGCTCTGGCCATGCGGAAGCAGTCTGAGGGCCTGACCAAGGAGTACGACCGCCTGTTGGAGGAGCACGCGAAATTACAGGTCAGCCGCCCGTGTAGTCTGCTCTGTTGGGGAGGATCAGAGCCCCCTGTACCCCCACACCCTCACACCCAGGCAGGCCCAGAGCGGGCCCAACCCCAGACTAGCCTGCCTCAGCAGAGCCTTCGAGAGGCCCCAGGGGCAGGTCGGCTGCTTTCTCTCCCGCTCCTCCTTTCTTCCTCCATTGCCGTGGGCTCTGGGTCTAGAGAAGAGCCTGCTGAGCAGTGCCAGTCTGGGCCCAGCAGCTGGAGCCGTTTCTCAGGCGGGGGGGGCGGGGGGGGTGTGTGGCTTGGCAGAGGGCAGTCACTTGCTAAAGTGGCCTCAGCAGTGCGGTGCGCCCTCTGCGCCGTGGCCTGCCTGGCTTCACCACTGGCGTCATTGTCTCTGGGAAGAACGCTTTCCCTTACGTGCGCACCTGGTTTGTGGTGCGGGGCCCCTGCGCTAGTCCAAGTCCGGTGCAGGGAGACTCTGTATGGGCAGCCGGCCCTCTGTACGTGGGCTGTGCGGGTGATGCGGGGCCGGGGCCACCCACCTATCCCGTCCCCGCCCACGACCTGAGTCCTCAGATTGGCTGAATGTGGAAGCTCAGGCGGCCTGGAAATTAGGCGTGGTGGCCTGGCAAACACCCCTAAGTTCTGACAGTTTGCCTTGTTGCTTGGTGGCCCAGATTTGGCCACCACAGGGGCTGAAGAGGCATGACCCGGCCCCAGAGGAGGACTGGTGGTGGCCTCAGTGTTGGGGGGGCTCACCGGCAGGACCCACAGAGGATAAACATACAGAACCGGGCAGGGCCTGAGCTGGGGCTTGGGAGGGACTGGAATGCTCGGCCTGCCGCGGGCCCAAGATGGTGGTTGGTGTGGGGCCACGCGGCTTGGAGAGAGGAGGGACGGAGGAGGCTCCCAGCTGCACCTCCCTGGTTGGTGTTAGCGTCACAGCCTTTGCTAGAATGGGGCCACTCCCGCCCTGGCGGGGGCTCCTTGCTCCCCTGGTACTGTCACTTGGGGAGAAGGCAGCAAGCTGGGCCTTTCGGGTGGAGGGGCCAGGGGCTGAAGGGGAGGGGTGCATCCTGTCGATCCCTTGCCTTGTGGTTTCTGTCCCTTCCAGGCAGCAGTAGACGGCCCCACGGACAAGAAGGAGGAGTGAGGCTGCTCCTCCCCGCCTGCTGCCTGGCCTGTGCCCGCTGCTGCCTGCAGCCCGGCCTCCTGGGTACTTCGGTTCGCCCCCTCCCGCTTCCCGCCCCCTTGCGCACCTCGCAGTTCACGCTGTCCCGGCATATCGCAGGGGACGCAGTTGCCGCCCACTCAGGATGAGTTCGCCACCGTCCTGGCCGGCCAGGCATGAGGCAGGCATGGCTTTCCACTGAGTTGAGCTGGTTTTTTGTGTTGCGTGTTGTTTGGGGCTCCAGGGCCCCTTGTCCCTGGTCCTGCTGGAGGGTGGATGGAGCAGGCCTCGTAGAGTTTCTCTTGGCAATAAAGGTTGTTATCCTGTGACTGTGGTTCATGTGTGTAATTGGGGCCACCAGGAGGCCACCTCTTTCTGCCATCGTGGGAGTGACCAGGACTCTGACAGAGAACCCGTCTTTGGTCCTGGAGGCCTTCAGATTATTTTCTTCTAGCTTATTCCAGCCCCTAAAGGTTCCCTCCTCCCAGGCTAACCGGGCTCTCTCACACTTGCTCTCTCTGTACTTTTGCCTCCTGCTCCCCAGGCAGGCCGTGTTTTATGACTCCTTGGGTTAGGGTGTGTCTGACCTGTTGGGTTGGCCACTGGGTCCAGGGACTCTTAGGAGACTGTGAAGTTCTGGGGCTTCCGGGTGACAGAGTCGCCTGCCTCTTCTGAGTCCTGTTTGTCACCTTTTAGGGCAGGTAGAAGGTGGCAGAGTGCCACGAGTCACTCCCTGCCTCACTTCCTCCTGACGGTTTGCAGGATGACCTCTGACTCATGCCTACTACGAGGAGACCTGCCCTTGACAGTGACCTCTGGCTGGCTCAGGGTAGAGCTTGGTGTGGGGGAGGGTGCCTTGTCTGCTGCCTGCAGCCCTGGGAACCATCGGCCGTGCCTCCTGGCTTACAGCCTCTTCGCAGCGGTGTCCTGCTGGGTGGTCGCCCCTGCCGGCCAGCTACGCCAGGTGGCCTCTCCCGGGGGGCTAGCCGTGTTCAAGACCGGCCCGTGCTTGAGCTTTGCCGGCCCGGAGAGCGGGGCAGAAGGAGCGGGTTGGAGGGGTTTTCTGTGGGAACCGTGAAGCTCCCGAAGGTGTTAGTGCTGGTGGCTAGCTTGTACCCACACACCTTCTAACCCTGCCGGGCCTGGGCCCCTGCTGCCTTCTCCGGCCTCCCCTCCCCCTTCCCATGCTTTCACGAGCCGCAGGTTGACGTCTGATGGGGCGTAGGGGCGGGGGACTAGGGGTGAGGTTCTGTGGGTGCTCTGTGAAGGCTGAGGGATAGTCCCACACTTTTCCAGGAAGTGTTCCCTGACTCCCTTGCCCTCCCTTGAGCTCGCCCTTCCACGAACCTCTAGAGGCCAGAGTCCGAACAGTGTGTCCGCGGGTTCTTCCCTGGCCAGCTTCAGGCGGGCCCCGCACCCCCGTAGTGTCGGGCCCTGGGCCAGGCAGAGAGAAGGCCGCAGCTCGCAGTTCCTGGCGTACCCTGTCTAGCTGTGGCAGAGGCGGCGACAGGTCAGCCCTGACCGAGGGCCGCTCACGGAAACCGGCACGCGGGTTGTTCCAAGTGCTGTTTCCTAGCAGCCCTCTGCCCTGAGTAAGCCTGTCCACCCCCCGCCTTGCACCCTGCCCCTGGCTGTCATGGCCCCGTGCACACCAAGTCCTGGGCTGGCTGCTTTCCTTACCTGTCTCCCACTAGGCGGCCAGACCCCACGTTCTAAGCCCCTTCCTCAGAGGCAGATTCCAGAGTAAATGGTGACTGCCCACTGCTCTCAGGGCTCCAGCCAAGCAGTCCAGCCTCTGTCCACATCTCTTTTTATGATGTTGATGTTTTCTGAGTCTGGTAGCATTGCGGCAGGGGGCTCGGAGGCTATTTGGCAAGAGGTCCCGAGGTCCTGAGCCAGGGTGTGGCGGTAGCTGGGGGAGTAGAGATGGTAAGGACTTGGGTGCGCCCAGGGTGCGGGAGGAGAGCGGGCCTCGGGGGCGACCCTCGGCTGCAGACTCCATTCTCTGGGCACGGAGGCAGGGATTCTCGCTGGGGGACTCAACAGGGCGGGGCACGGTGTGAGGGGCCCGGGGCCCAGCCTGCGTGTCCCGCTGGGAGGTGCCTCCACGTGCCTGCACAGGCCCGGCTTGCACTGCAGTCGGGCCTGCTCAGACAGTGCTCCTTTCCAAGTTCTGTGGGGACCTGCCCCCCCCCCCTTCCTGGTTAGTGGTGACCCTCAGAGCATGGCCCACCCTTGGCTGTCTGGTTGAGGGCTAACGCCCCTCCTCAGGAAAAGGGCTGTGCCTTGCTAGAGCGCAGGGACTGTCCTGGGAGGGACTGCAGGGGGCAGCGAGCCGGGACTCCCCCCACCCCCCAGGCTGGCATCCAGAGTGAGCGCCGGGCTCGCACGCCTTGACCCACTGTCCTGCCCTCTGGATGCGGCCACTCTGTGTGCTCCCCAGAAGCAGCCTTCTGTGGTGTTTGTGTCTGCTTTGAGGCTCTGCCACGTTGTAGCAGGGCTCAAGAGTTTCCTTTTCTTTAAAGCTTTTACTTATTTAAGCAATTTCTGCACCCAGCATGAGGCTTGAACTCATGAGACCCAGATCAAGTCACAGGTTCTTGCAGCTGAGCCAGCCGGGTTCCCCATTTCTTTCCTTTTTAACAAAGACGACATGGGATAGGCCACATTTTGTTACCCATTTCCTCCTCCAGTGAATGCTTGGGTTGCGCCTACCTCTTTTTTCTTAATGCCACCCAGTCAAGCTCTGGCACGCACCCCTGCACCGGAACCTCTCCTGTGCGGGTCTCCAGGAAGCTCATTGCCGAGTGCAGTGAGCCTTCTGGGGCCTCCTGTCTCTTGACCGGCGGCAGCCCCCACGGAGTCCCTCGCTCCCTCTTCCCTGACCACCTCCTGCCCCGGTGCGTGCGTACGTGCGGCCCTTCCCGAACCGGGAGGTCACCCTGCACCTGCCCTCTTGGGGTCCCTCTCAGCCCTCTGGCTGCTCCTTCTCTCTTCCTGAAGGTCCCAGGGCCCCAGGGCTTGTTGTCTGGGCGGGGCTCTTGGCTGCCCTCCGTGAGCTCATGCAGGCTCCGGGCTTTCAGACCCATGTTCATGGCTGAGAACCTGTTTTCTCCAGTCCAGACTCTTTCTGGAACTGCAGACTCCTTGTCCACCCTATGTCTAGACATTTCCCGCGAGGTGATCCCTCTGGCACAGGGGGCCGTCAGTCAGCTGCCACACACACACCCCCTTCACACCCCCTCTCCCGTCTTCCTGGGCTCAGGGCCTGCCAGTGCCGCCCCTCCTGGTGCCCAGGAGCTCAGGGTCCCCCGACTCCTCTCTGAAACCCACATCCCAGCCATGCACAGGTCATAGGCTCCACCTGGGTTCAGATTAGGTCCCTCATCTGAAGATTCACTTGGGCCCTGCGTGGCCGGCGCCCCAATCCCACTGCTGTCTGCCTCCCTGGGTCCTGCTGCAGCCTTCTCGCTGGCCGTCCTGAACTCCTGCTCACCTGCCCTGCGTGGCTTGCACCTTGGAGCTTACCTGTTCCCTGCAGCATTTGGGCACCCTTCAGGAGTCTCAGCACCCGTGACTTCCCACCCACCTGCCCTGCTCTCTTCGCTCCTCTCCCCATGTACCGGGTGTGTGGGGAAGAGGTGCTCTGCCAGCTCCGGGACCTGCTCTGCTCCCAGGTCCTGGTAACAGCGCTGGGCGCGGGGATCCTCAGAACACCTGCCCGAGGAAGCAGCTCAAGGTGGGGATGCCTCCCACCCCCTCCCTCCACTGCCCCCCCCCCCCCCCCACAAGCAGAGGTGGCTCAGGAGCCAGCTTTGGAAAATGACATGTTTTTATTGCTATGTTTGCAGTGGCTTTTTAGCACAGTAAGAATGTCCCCGCTGGACCCCCGCCCTCACCCAGGCCCACCTCTCCGACCCACAATGGGGCGGCATGGGGGAAGCCTTTCTAGGGTCCACTCGGCCATCTCGGGATCGGACGTGACACACACGTGGGTTAATTAAAGCTGCTAATGGAAGACTTGAGATGCGGGAAGTGCATCCGCTTTAAGCTTGTAGGTGGGAGCCGTGCCTGGGCGCAGGCCCTCCCTGGCCGGTGCCCACCTCGGATCCCTGCAGTCGTGCCCAACCCAGGCCGAGGGGGGAGGCGGGGCACAGGCGAGCCCGAGCATGCCGGGCGAGGGGCCCCAGGTCCCCCGGGGGTCATGTCGCTGCATCTCTCACCCTGCCAGCTCGCGGGCAGAGGGGGTGGGGGGGGATGCTCCTGGAAGGGCCCCCGCCGCCACGCACTCTGTCCACCCTGCTCTGGGGCCTGGGGCCGCACATGCACACCCACCGGGCCCCACACGCACACCCACACGGCAGACTCGCACGCTCAACAGCTTGAAGCTTTTGCCTATGAAAATTAGATTTATAAATTCACACTCCTTGGCTGGGGCAGGGGACTAAGGGGGCGCTCAGAGGGACCAGGAGTGGCAGGGAGAGTTGGGACGTCGGGCTGTTTTCTCTTTAGAAATATACAAGCAGGAATCTCTTTCCTCAAGTTTTTATAAAATGTGCAAAATACAAGCCTCGTTCGCCCACAGGCACAGTTTACACCTGGTAGTGACCTTGGCTAAGAGATCCAGGTTCACCCTACATACTCGCGCACACATGCATTCGTACACAAGCTCACACAACTGATATTGGTGGCAACTGGCGCGGGGACCGGAAGTCCCGTTGCTGGCTGGCTCTCTAAGCTTCTAGAAGAGGGACGGGGAGAGGGGTGGAGCCCAGCCGAAGTGGCCGCCTCGGCTCTCCTGTCCTGGTCCCCCAGCTGCCACTGCCGCCTCTGGGGTGGATGGGCCGCCCGAGGGAGCGTCGGGCAGAGCCCGGAGGGGCAGGCGTGCTGGGGCTGGAGGAGACACAGCTGCGGCAGGCACGGGAGCCGGGGGGTGGGGGGTGGGGGGGGGTGCGGTCAGCAGGGCCTGGGAAGCAGCGTGCGTACCAGCTCCGTTGGGGGGTGGGGGGGAGGCATCTATTTTTGGTGGGTTGTGGTATTTTTGGCGTTTTATTAAAAATGGAAAAAAAGTTATTTTAGTTAGCACTCATGGTGCTTCCTTCCCCCCCCCCCCCCGGCAGACCCCAGAAGTGTCAGGGAAAGGCAAGCCCCCCGGAGGGGTGGGGGGGCTGAAGCAGGGGCTGCTATGGCTACAAGAGGGTGAGCTGGTGATGGGAGCCAGGGCGCCTGTCACATGACGCTCTCCACTACCACCACCTTGCTGCTCTCAGACACTGGGGTCAGGGTGGTCAGGCCCCTGACATCCGAGTCCTGAGCTCTATACTCCAAGTGGTGGAGGCCCCACACAGGCTGCGTCAGCTGGTGCCAGCGCTGCAGGGGAGAGGGACACGTTGAGTCCCCGGGCCATCGCCAGGGGAGGGGAGGGGGAGGCGCCCATGCTAGCCCTCAGTTCTCTGTCCACTTCCCGCCACCGGTTGGGGACCAAGGGCCCTCCTCCGTGGGTACTGACCACACACCCCCCTCTCTGTACCAGGGAAAGGGGTGAGAGGCAAGGGACAGACTGGTCCTCTGCCCACAGTGACCTTAGGCCCTGGAGGGTCTGCCTTCCTTCCACACAACTACCCCCCGGGCACCGGGAGCTGGCCCCGGAAACTCCCAACACCTGTCCGTCCTAGCGGCGGGAGAACGGGCACGTGGGACAGAATGCCTTGAGCCCGTGCGAGGTGGGGAGTGCTATAAGGGAGAGGTGGGACGGGCGACTGACCTCAGCCATGGTCCCCTTGGCTCGGAGGAGGCAGCCCAGGAGGTGGAGGGGCACACACAGCATGGAGGAGAGCGCGAAGCCCCAGCCCACGGCCTCGCCCCACCATGGGTACACGTAGGTGTTGTTGTAGACCAGCGGCTTGTAGTACACCACGTTGAAGGTGAAGATGCCCTGCGGGTGAGAACCCCGGCTCTTAGCCGGCGGAGGGCCCGTGGCGTCCCTCCCCCTGCCCAGCCTCCTCCCCCGACCCTTACCATGCAGACCAGTGGGGTGAAGAAGGACCAGCACCATTTCATCCAGGGGCAAGGTCGGTACCCGATCATGCAGGCCACGTCATCCATGAACCTGTCTGCTCCTGGGGCAGGTGGGGCACGAGGGCTGGAGCTAGAGACCCCACCTCCCCTGCAGGCCACGCCCCCCCCCCCCCCCCCCCCCCCCCCCGCCCCGCAGACCTACCATACACCCAGGCCACCACCACGCACTCCCAAAAGGCCTGCCAGAGCAGGGTCGTGCCGCTGGCCGAGTAGTAGTCAAACAGCTGGAAGACATACATCCCGCCCTGCGGACAGAGCCAGGTCAGGGGAAGCGGCAGGTGGAAGCCGCGGGGGCGGGGGGGGGGGGGGGGGGAGGGAGAGACCCCACCCCGCCCCCACTCACATCGGTCACCATGGAGAGATCGATGACAAAGCAGAGGGCACAGCAGAGGGCCACAGAGATCTCCCTTTGGAAACGGAAGTAGTAGGAGGCCGGGAGGAGGTCGAGCAGGCCAGTGATGAAGCCTTCCACACCTACAAACTGTGGCCAGGCGCTGAGGCCACGCCCCTCCCCCCTCCCCGCCGGCCAGCTCCCCTCCCCCAGTGCCCCCCATCTCCCCCCCGCATTCTGTCACCCCCGGCAAACCTGGCTGTCCAGGCCGAGCAGCAGCAGCATGAAGAAAAACAGGGCAGCCCAGAGCGGGGCCACAGGCATCAGCGTGACGGCCCGGGGGTAGGCGATGAAGGCCAGGCCTGGCCCTGAAGAGGAAGGGGCAGGGTTCAGACATGGGTGTGCCCCACCCGCGTTCCACGGTCATCGGGCCTTCCTCGTCCCCCCCCTCCCAAAGGGATGGAGGACGCCAGAGCATCTCGTGACCGAAGACCCTGCCTCGGGTCAAGGTGTTGGTGGGTGTCACTGGACCCCCTAAGGGTGGGTCGTCTGACGTGGACTCCCAGCCTCTGATTCCAGCTGCTACTGCGGTCACAGGTCCCTGTGAGTGTTGGCCTTACAGATGGGAGCCGCCTACGCCAAGGCCCTGGGGCCGGGTGGACAGGAGCTCCAGGCTCCGTGGGGCCTGGTCCACGAGGCTCCAGCTGTGAGCCCGCCCGCCAGAACAGCTGGGCCTCCCTCTGGCCCAGAGGGACGCGCAAGTTCGGGGACCGTTTCTTCCAGCTCCCAGGATGTTCCCCGGCGCTTGTGTCTGCGAGCACGGTGGGCTGGAGGGCCGGCAGCCGCCGGGCTGGGGGGGGGGGCGGGTCTTTACCTGACTCCGCCACCTTGGAGATGTGTACACCCTGCTCTGCAGCCATGAAGCCCAAGATGGAGAAGACCACGAAGCCAGCGAAGAAGCTGGTCCCGCTGTTGATGAGAGCCAGGATGATGGCGTCCCTGGGGGCAGAGGGGCAGTGCGCGCTGGTCAGGCTGCCTGCCGCCCTCGGGCGGGGCGGAGGGGGGCAGGGGTGTGGGGGGCACCTACTTGTAACAGTTGTTGTTGAAACGGTTGTAGCTGCCCAGCGCCGTCAGGGCCCCCAGGCCGATGGCATAGGAGAAGAAAATCTGGGTCCCGGCATCTATCCACACCTGCGCGCAGGCCGGCCAAGGAAGGATGTGAGAGGGCCCTGCGGCCTGCCCCACCCCCTTACCTCACTCCCCCACACCTCGCCCTCACCTGAGGGGACCCCAGCTTCGACCAGTCAGGCTTGAGATAGTAGATGATGCCGTCCAAGGCGCCGGGCAGCAGCACCCCACGCACCAGGAGCACAACGAGGACCACGTAGGGGAATGTAGCGGTGAAGTACACGATCTGGGGGGGGCAGGTGGCTCAGAGGGGCCCTCGGGGCCCCCAGCCCGGCAGGATGGCCAAGTGGGCCACACTGCCCCCTCGATGGCGGTCTGCCCCGAAGCCGAGAGGGTCAGCCAGCAGCCCCCTTCTGCTCCTCAAAGCCTCGGCTCCTCCCCGAGGAAGCTCCGCGCCCCGGCTGGAGTGGGAGCAACTCCACGGCCGGCACAGGTCAGTGGCAGACAGAGGGGAGAGGCAGGGAGCGGGACAGCAGCGGGGGGGACAGGTCTCACACCCCCGACAGCACGTCACTCCGCAGAGAGGCCGAGTCTGGTAGTCGGGGCTAGACCCCGCCGGCCAGAGAGCAACACGGGCCCCCGTGACTTCTGCCCCCTGTCCACACTGAGCAGAGCAGGACACGCAGGGAAGGGAGAGCCACAGCCTGGGTGCCCCCCCTCCCCCAACCAGGGCCGTCACAAGGGAGTGAGGGAGAGAGAGAAAGCGGGGCAGGGGCAGTCGGCGATGACCCGACACACAGGCAAGGGGCAGCGGCTGCCTGGGCTTCTCCCCACCTCAGGAGGGAGGAGGTGTGGGGGGAAGGACGCTCCGGGCGTGGGCGGGGGAGTCTGGAGGGACAGGGAGGACCATCCAAGCACAGGTGGAGGAATTTGGAGGTGGGGAGGGGGACAATCCAGGCCTGGGCGGAGGAGTCTGGAGGGGCAGGGAGGTCGATCCAGGCCTGGGCGGGGGAGTTTGGAGGTATGGGGGAAGGACGCTCCGGGCATGGGCGGGGGAGTCTGGAGGGGCGGGGGAGTCTGGAGGGACAGGGAGGGGCACGGGTGGAAGAATTCGAAAGTGGGGAGGGGGACGATCCTGGCATGGGCGGGAGAGTCTGGAGGGCAAGGAGGACGGTCCAGGCATGGGCGGGAATGGAGCAGTCTGGATTCAAGAACCTGCCACGTGCTCTGACCCCCTCCCGCTGCAGCGGTGGTCCTTGGCAGAGCCCGCCCTTCTCTCCCCCGTGCCCCACCACGGCCGTGCGGCCCCCAGCCCGGCCGTCACCCCCAGCCCTGCGGGCCTCCGGCCGTACCTTTCCTGTGGACTTGACCCCCTTCCAGACGCAGAAGTAGA
Source organism: Meles meles (assembly GCF_922984935.1). NCBI lineage: Eukaryota > Metazoa > Chordata > Mammalia > Carnivora > Mustelidae > Meles > Meles meles. Next base: position 131,119,243 of record NC_060087.1, on the reverse strand, counting down.
CGAGCACCCAGCAGGCCAGCAGACACAGGGTCACCTCCCAGTTGAGGGCCCCTGGCACCTCCAGCCCCCCGGAGAGCCGCAAGACTTTGTTCCTGGGGGAGGGAGAGCCCGTGAGTGCTGGGCCAGCAGAGGGTTAAGTGACCGGGAGCTGCCCCAGGGGTGTCGCTCCCCGCCCTGCCGCCCTCGGGTCCGGGTGGGGCCCAGGTGGTGGAACCCTCCTGGGCACCCGGGCCCCACCCTAGCCTGTGTCCTAGAGGCCTGGAGGTACTGCCCCTTGTGAGCCTGCAGCCCAGGAGCCCCTGGCCAGAGGCGGGAGGGCTGGTAGCCGGGCCCCAGGGCACCCTCAGCCTGCACGGACAGCCCCCCCCCCCCCCCCCCCGCCCTCACTGGCAGGCACAATGCAGTCCTGAGAAATGGTGGAGCAAGGCCCATCCGTTCCAGCTCCTCTAGAGACCTACTGGGGACTCCCTGAAGACAGGCAGGGCCTGGGGTGACCCCTGCTCGAGTCCCTGGGGCTGCTCCCCTCCCCGACCCCCCAGACGTGCAAACTCGAGCCCTGTGTGCCGCCCAGAGACAGGGATGGGCAGAGCTTGGCCCGGAGGCGCCTGACTCACTCCCAGAACTCGATGACAGGGGACCGGCGGTCAGCAAGCTGGTCACATGTGAGGTTGGCCAGGCTGGCATTGGCACAGTCTTCATGGCGGAAGATCTCCACACAGTCGGGGGTGTTCCAGGAATGGCCGCAGGTGGCCCAGGGCAGCGTGGTGGTGAAGGACTTGACCAGGTAGTAGAAGCCCCAGGCCAGCACCATGATGTAGTAGGTGTTACAGTAGAAGACGATGACCATGGAGGCATAGCCCAGGCCTGGGAAGGAGAGGGGTCTTCCGCGCCGTCTCTTCTCCAGCCACTCCCCACCGTCTAGCCACCCTCCCAGGCTCAGAGAAGGCTCCAGAGATCTGACGGCAGGATGGTGGGGAGCCGGAGGATAGCAGGTGCAGAGAGCACCCCGGACCCTCCCCTGTGTGAGTGTCCCAATGCCGGGACACTGCCCAGTCTTCACCTGCACCTCCCTGCAGCCCTCCCCCCTTGCCCCAGCTGGAGCCTGAACGTCCGTGTATTCCCTAGCCTCACACACCCGTCCCCTTCTCTTGGGTCCCACTGCCACCATGGACGGTTGAAAGAGGGCCAAACCTCCACCTGGGTCCCCGGTGGCCTCCAGTACTCAGCACCTGGGGACTTTCTGGTGACCTGGGGCCATATGGGAGACAGTCCCCCTCTCAGCGGGCACCCTTGGCCCGTCACTCTGCTTCTGAGCCCCGGCTTCTTCAGGGTCCCTCCTAAGGCCTGAAGAGACTGGGGGCACACTACCCACACGCAGGAGCAGCTCTGAAGTGATCTTTGCCGATAGTTCTTCCCTTCGAACCCTGACCTCCATGGCTCCCATCCAAGCTCCTGAGGCTGGCCCTCTGGCCTTCGGGAGCAGGCGCGGGGCGGTGTCTCGTGCTCTCAGCTCTCACGCCCTCCGCTCAGCCCCTGGGGGCCTGCTGGGCCTGCGTGCGCTGGCCTCAGTGGAGAGGCCAACCCCTGACTCCAGTCCACATCTGCCCAAGGTGACGGGGTGGTCTGCAGGCCCTCCAGATTTCCCCTCGACTTGGGGGGACACCAGTGGGACCCCGGCCTGGTGCCAGGACAGGACAGTATTTCTTAAGTGGGTGGCAGCTTTGCCCTCGTAGGAGGAGGGGGTGGGGGACCAGCCTGGGGTGCTCACCTTTGAACAGGGGGCAGATGTTCCAGACGTTGATGCTGCCGGCCTTCATGAACTGGCCCAGCGAGATCTCCAAGAAGAAAATGGGGATTCCTCCAACCAGAGCGATCAGGACGTAAGGAATAAGGAATACACCTGCGGGAGGAATCCTGGGGTGGGCACTCACACAGGGCAGCCCTGCAGCCCCCCCCCCCCGGCTGGCCCCTGGGGAGGCGAGGGTGGGGCCAGCTCGGGGCCCATCAGAACTTCCCACTGGGTGAATCAGTGCAGAGGCGGCCACTGACTCAGAGGCGCGAGGTGAACAGCCTTGAGAGGAGGGGGCTAGAGTGTCGGGAGGGCTGTGGTGGTCCCTGGGTCCTTACAGCTCCGTTTCCTGGGTTGGGGGGGGGGCCTATACCCACAAGGGTTCTGGGCCCACAGTCACCTGGGGTGACCTAACAGGCGTGGAGGACACATACCCCCTTGTGTCGCAGTTCCCTGTTTGCTCGGCAGCACAGGGAAGAACAGTGCATTCGTGTGCGTGCGCGCGCGCCGTGGCTGGCACTCAGGCCTGGGGGGCTGTCTGGCTTGGGCAAGGACAGGGACCCCCAGCTTTCCCTGCACCCCAGCACCCACCAGGTGCCTGCAAGTGTGAAGGTCTGCAGAAGAGGGTGGGGGACAGCCTTTACCAGGGAGCGCAGGGGGTGTCTGGAGATGTCAGTGATCAAGGACAGGGGAGACTACGTGCAGTACAAGCAGCTCTGGTGTGCCTGGCCCTGGAGGCGGCCCGCGTGGCAGGGCAAGAGACCGCAGAGCAGAGGTGAGGAGTAAGGGGAGCAGGGCAACAGCAGCCCCCGTCTCCTCCCATTTCCCCTCCAGACCCACTACCGTTGCCCTTGCCCAGCTTTGCAGTGCTCCGAAGTCGGGTCTGGCTGCAGCTTGCCCGGCTCCTGGTCCCAGCATCCTTCCTGTGTGTGACCTTGGGCCAAGGCCTTCGCTCTGGGACTCAGTTTCTCACCCATCATCCAGTTGCTAGGGCTTCCTCCCAACCCCGGTGGTGCTTTGCAGTCACAGGACACACGGGTGCCTATCACTGTTGCTAGGCTGGGCTGGGGCAGGCGGGCATGGGGTGTGCGCGCAGTGTGTCCAGCGGCGGCGCCGGGCGGCCCAGGCCGCAGGCTACCCAAGCCTGGCTCAGGTTCCAGTGTTCCAGGCCCAGTCTGGAGGGGAGGGGAGGGGAGGGGAGGGAAGGGGGGAAGGGGAGGGGAGGGCAGGGGAAGGGGAGGGAGGGGAAGAGAAGAGAGGAAGGGAGGGGAGAGGAGGGGAGGAGAGGAGAGGAGAGGAGAGGAGAGGGCAGGAGGAGGGACAGAGTAGCCCATTGTGTGTGTGTGTGTTCGTGTGTGCACACGTGGGGGCCCCACACAATGTGCCACTTGTGTGCCTGACCAGCGGGGGCAGCCTGGGCTCCTCACCTCTGGGAGCCACCCTGGGGGGCAGGCCTCGCCTTCCTACCTCAGGGACCAATCGCTCCGGGACTCCTGCCGCCGGAGTCTGGGGGGGAGGCCGTGCTGGGGCTTCAGCGGCAGGCTCGCTGGCCCCCTCCCCCCACACCCTGCCAGGCACATGACCGGCTAGGGGGGTGGAGACCGCCAGCCTAGGCCACCGGGCGGCAGCGTCCAGCGAGGGGCGGCTTCCCGCACCCAGTACCCCGGACTTCGGCCCTTCGCCCCAGGGGGACTGGCCGACGGCGGGGTTGGGGGGTGGGGTGGGGGGTCCCGGTCCGGACAGAGCGCGGACGGGGCGGGGGCGCTCACCTCCGCCGTTCTTGTAGCACAGGTAGGGGAAGCGCCACACGTTGCCCAGGCCCACGGCGAAGCCCACGCACGACATGATGAAGTCCATCTGGCGCGTCCAGGTCTCACGCGGTGGCACGGCCAGGCGGCCGCCAGGCGCCCCCAGGCCCGCGGGGCCGTCGCTCTTGGCCGGGGCCCCGTCGGGCCCGGACGCGATCAGGGCGCCCTTCTTCTCGTCGCCGGACACGCTGTAGATGCCGTTCTCGGCGCTCTTCTTCGCCATGGCCCCAGCGGGCCGCACGGCCGGGCCGGGGGGCGCGGCGGCTCGCGGCGGCGGGCGGAGGGGCGGGGGGGGGGGGGCGCCGGTGGCGCGGGGGGGGGGGGCCCGAAGGCGCGGGCCCGCCGGGGGCCGGGGGGCGGCCGGGCCGGGGGTCGGGGAGGCGGGGCGGCGCGGTCAGAAGCAGTCCACGAAGCACTTGAAAGTGAGCCTGAAGAATCTCATGTGTGTCGGGGGCCCGGGGGCGCGCGGGCGGCGGCGGGGCCCGGCCGGGCGGCGGCGGCGGCGGCTCCCGAGACTCCTGCCCGCGGCGGCGGCGGCGGCGGCGGCTCGCCGGGCCCGAGATTCAATCTAGCGGGGCGCGGGCGGCATCGGTCGCCCACGGTCTGCAAGCGGCGGCCGGAGCAGGGGCCTGCGGCCCGCGCCCCCCGGCCCGGCCCGGCTCGCCCGCTGCTCCGGCGGCGGTGGCGGTTGCAGCGGCGGTGGCGGCGACGACGACGACGACGATGGCCCGGGCGCGCTTGCCACTCCTTCCCGGCGGCGGCGGCGGCTCTAGCCGCTCTCCGGCCCCAGCGGGCTCAGCGACTCGCCACCGCGCTCCGTCCGTCCCTCTCTTCCCCAGTTCGCTCCGCTGCTGCTTAAGAACCGACTCCAGGGTGATGTCACTGTCGCCCCACCCCCACGACCGGGCTGGTCCCCCTCCCCCTCGTCCCGCCCTCCCCGTCACTCCGCCCACCTCCTCCTTCCCTCCTCCCGAGGAGGAGACACCACTCCAGCGGGAAGCAGAATGGCTGCTACCTGGGCCGCCCAGCGGGTACCACCTCCCCAGGGACTGCGCTGGGCCTGACGGCAGCTTCACCTGGGCCTGGCCACCGCCCAGACCGCCCCTCCTAACCTATATGGTTCTAGCAAAGCCACTGCCCTGGCTGCCTTCCACCCGCCTTGGGCCCCCCTATCGACTTCTCTGTCCTTCCAGTCCCTGCCGTCTCCCTGACCCTTCTCCCGACTCCCAGCGAGGTCCCTGTGCCAGTGTTGGGTACCAAGGCCTACAGCTTCCCGGCTTCCTGCACCAAAGGGGCAGGGATTGCACTCAGCTGGCAGGCAAAGGAGAGGCTGAACCTCCAGGTGTGCTGGGGGTGGGAGGGAGATTTTGCCAGAGGCAACCCCCTGCCTCCTCCTGGCATTCCGCGAAGGAACCCTGGAAGCTGGATGTCGGGGGCCCAGCTCTGGGGTGACAGGTCTCAATGGATGTCCTTGGTGGCCAGAGACAAAACTGCCTGGCAAAGCTACACTTGGTCCCCAAGGAGGGGTGGTAGGGACCCTTGCCGCTCCAGCCTCCTGCCAGACTTGCAGGACATACTGGCACCAGCAGGGGAAGTCTGCCCCCTGGTGCCGGTCAGGAGCACAGACCCTCCCCCTAAGGCCTCAGCGGGGAGGCCCCAGCTCCCCACCTGCAGAGTTTCTCTTCCCAGGGCCGGTCTGGCCTCCCTAGCACGGGTGTTCAGCAGCTTCCCCACCAGCAGCACGGGAGAGCCAAGAGTAGCCATGGGATGGGGAAGGAAGGGGTCACTGTCCTGGTGTGGATGTGAAGTGAACCCCCAACCCCCAACCAGTCCCAGACTTTGATCACCGGGCTGTGGTCCCCAGATGGCTCATCCCGTTAAGCTAAACCCTCAGCCATCCGGCGGCTTTAGGAAGAAAAGCAATTCTGGCTCGAGCCAGATTGAGCCTGCTGGGTGAGGGAGGGGCAGCATCTCCACCCAGGACTGTTGGAGGAGGCCCTGGGGGCCTTTGTGGGAGACCCGCAGGGTGGCCGGGGCTTAAGGTGGGTAGAGACGCAGGGGGCGTGGGGACCCTCAGGGTGGCAGGGCTGCACTGTTCCTCGGAAGACTCTAACTAGAGTTTTCTCTGGCCTGGTCTCAGGGAGAGGCTGGTCTGACAGAGGCCACGGAGAAGTACGTGACCCCTAGATGGCCTGGAAAAGGGGGGGCCACCTGGGGAACAAGGACAAAGGGGAACCGCAGGGAACCGCAGAGGGGAACCTCTGCACGTTGCGAGGGAAGAGGAGCCCAGGAAGTAGGCTGAGGGTCTGGTCCCCGGTCGGGGCGGGGCGGGGCGGTTCGGGCGGGTGGAGGTCACACCCGGCCCCGAGGAGCAGGGGGAAGTGAGGACGTGGCCGGTGTCACCAACGCTTTCAAGACTTTAAGATCTTGCTCATCCAAGGAGCGTGGTGGGGAGAGAAGGCCGCAGCTGGAGAAGGACGTGGGCAGGCGGGGGCACTTTGGAAAAGTGGATTAATTGCAGGGAGTGCCGAGGGAGAAAAGCGCCTTCGGGAGCCAAGGGTGGGGACTCTTCTTTCCCCTGGGAGGGGAGGCAGGTTCAAAGGCCGGTGGCAGAACTGTGAAGCAGCTGCCCCTGGAGGGAGGCTACTGCTGCCTCTGTGGGGTCAGAGGCTGCTGGGAATGGGGGTGGCTGGACTGGAGGCTGAGAATGGCCCGTGTGAGCTCCAGGACTCCTAGGACCGAGGCCCCCACCGCTCCAGGGGGGCCTTCACGGGGTGTCTCTAGACACATACAGGCCTCCATATCTGGCGGGTACAATAGGCCCCCAGACCAGACTTGGCAGGGCTGCACCTCCCCCCCCCCACTCCAGTCTTCCTCCAGCAGGTAATGATGCCACCTGTCCCAGGAGGCGAGGCAGCAGGCGGGGGCGGGGTGGGGGGCTCGCATCGTCACCGGAGCCGCGCTGCCTCCCACAGGCGGCCAAGGCGAGCTGGGCTTCTGCGCGGCTCGAAGTTCACGGACCCAGCCTCGCCTCTGGCTGGGATGAATTGCAGAAGGTGTCCAAAGTGGGAGCTGGGAGCCGGAACTCTGGCCTCTGGTGTGCTGACCCAAGCAGCCTCTGGCGGTGTCTGAGCTGGTGAAGAGGGCTCCAGTCCTGGGGCAGCGCCCACGGAACGCTGACCGCCAGAGGCCGTCAAGCGCAGAGGCATCTTCGGCCCCCCGTGGGTTCTCCGGGCTTTGCAGAGGTCCGTCTTGCCACCCTCCCCTCCCCGGGTAAGTGGGGTGGTGAGGGCCAGGAGGCTGCCTGCCAGGGTCTGGTGTTCCCTGCCCTCTGAGGTGGGGGGGGGGGAGTGGGCGGAGCCTCTCCCTAAGGCGGCTCCTCCCCCAGCAGAAGGCAAGGAGGGCCCCCCTCAGAGCCAGGTTACGCTGGGGTTGGACGAGGGGGAGGGGAGAAGGAGAGAGCTGGGAGGAGGGCAGGAAGGGAGTGTGAGCAGAAGGCTGTCATGGTTCAGGGAGGCTGCGGGGCTCACGGGGTCTCCATGGCCCGGGTTGGGGGGGGGGGCGGCTGAGTGGGTGCATGGAGGGGAGGACACGCTGCCCTGGGGTGGCCTGTTAGCCCTGTTAGCCCTGGAGGACCTTGGCAGCTGGAGCTAGGCTGGGGGCCCAAGGAGCTTTGGCATTAGAAGTAGCTGGGGACAAAGGGAAGGGCCGTGTGCTCGCAACCGCTGGGGACCAGAGAGTGGCTTGAGACCATCCCCAGGGCTGGGGACTGGAGGCTTGGGAGAGTCCCCAGCACCCGGGAGGGGCAACCTGGCCCTCCAGGCCTGCACACAGGTGAGCGCAGCTTCTCCCTCCAACCCACGCGCGACTACATGAAAGAGGGCTTCGGCTGCTTCGGTTCTGACCTCAGGGTGGCTGGCTGGGTCCTTCTTTCCAGCCCTTCTCTTGACTCAGGCGGAAGACCCTGCGGGCAAATCTTCCTCACTTGGCAACGGAAACTATCCCCTCCGGCGGAGGGACTGCCCGGAGCCAGGGAGGCTCCGCCCAGAACTGACTCCGGCAGCTTGACGTCCACTGCCCATCGGCTGGTACCCACTCACCTTTGCCCCGCATTTTCCTTACATAAACCTGGAAGTATTTTTGGCATTTTGGAAAGCGTCTCTGAGATGCTAGTCTGCTCTCTTCCTGGTGTTGGCCTCCCCCAAATAAACTGCTTTCCTGTTTCACAGACACCCATTTCTCTGTCTTGGGGACTCTTGAGCCAGGTGCCCCTGCAGCCCGGTGCCCCTACGCATACTCTGTTACAATAATCAACCCGTACTGCACCTTGTGATTAACCAAAGTCCATAGTCTTAAGTCGGTTTTCTTCAGCTTACCCCTAATGTCCTTGCCCGTCACATCCTAGCCAGGCTCCCTGCTCTCCACGTGACTCACCACTGTGCACGTCGACCTCGGTCACCTGGCTGGAGTCACGTTTGGTCTTGGGTTATCTCCACTTTCAACTGAATCTCTGCCTTGCCGATCTATCCTTTCTGGAAGGAAGTCATTCTGTGCAGCCCACACTTGAAGAGTAAATTATTTGGAATTTTCTGCACAGAGTTTGTTTCTCCCCCTCCCATTTATTTATTGGATCATTTATTTATAATAGCTGAAGTTTATTTTATTTATTTATTTTAAAGATTTTATTTATTCATTAGACAGAGATCACAAGTAGGCAGAGAGGCAGGCAGAGAGGGGGAAGCAGGCTCCCCGCTGAGCAGAGAGCCCAAAGGGATGCGGGACTCAATCCCAGGACCCTGGGATCACGACCTGAGCTGAAGGCAGAGGCTTAACCCACTGAGCCATCCCGGTGCCCCGAAATTTATTTTGTACTTTGTATTGCTACCCAGTACTACTTTATTATGTTGCTCAAATTGTCCCATCTTTGATGGCGGGGGCGCTCTTCCCGTGGGCTCTGTGTGTGACAGCAAGAGAGGAGAGAGAGCGAGCGCGAGGAGCACACTTCCCTTCCTTACTTTCTGGCATTATAAACTGCTCCCCGCTCATCCTGTATATTTCGTGTCCCAGCCCTAGACTGAGCCATTTCTCCGAGGAGCCCTTTATAAGAGAAAGCTGTTAGAAACCATGGTCTTGGCTCTCCTGTGCTCATTGTTGCCGGCGTGTTACTGCTTCTAGGCTCTCTTTGCTGATGGAGCAAGGAAATTTATGTGTATCCTAACACATACCTATAAACATACCTATAGATTATGTCTACATATGTAACAAATTGGTAAATATAATATATAGTTAGATACAGTCTGTGCGTCTCCAGTACACATTCCATATACACATTTTGTGTATACACAAGCATCTGTATGTTAAGGTAAACATCCTCAGTTCCAACGGATGTCTCCGGCTCTGACCCATCACCACGCGGATCATTCCAGCACCACCCCACTCAAACAGTGAGAAAGCGGGCTCCCAGCATCTGCCTTCCATTTACTTAATTGTTTAATTCCAGTGGGCACGCAGAGTGGTTTCGGAATTGTTAACTGTTCCCTTGCGGGGAACAACGTTGTCAACTAGAGTTAACAATTCCGAGACCACCCCTCGCGATCACTGGCCCCTTTGCCCTGGCCCCCCTCAGTGGAGCGCCGTCATATGTTTGCCATACACCTAGACTGTTTGCGCCTGGTCGGCCTTCCTTCCTGAGATCCCCCAGTTTCCTAAAGGATTATTTTTACCTTTGCAGATGTTAGGCTCTGCTCTTCCTGCTGTTTGCTTCTCTGGGTTGTGATTTATCCAGGGTCTCCCCCGTCACAGCTCTGCACAGAGAAGCCTCACGGCCCTGAATGTCTCCTGGGCTTCCCGGAGTCAGACATTACCCCCTCTCTCAAGCCCCCGGCAACTGTCCATCTGTTTACCCCATCTACAGTTTTGCCTTTTCTGGAATGGCGTATAAAGGGCCTCGTGCACCGTGTAGTTGTTTTCAGAGTGCCTGCTTTCCCATAGCAGTTTGCAGTATATATTCAAGATTCGTCCTTTTCTTCTGGCTCAGAGCACTACCCCTGTCTGGATGGGCCACACGGTTTTGTTGTTGTTGTTGGTTTTTTTTAGGTTTGTTTGTTGGTTGGTTTGTTTATTTATTTATCTATTTGAGAGAGAGAGAGAAAGGAGGGGCAGAAGGAGAGGGGGAGAGAGAATCTCAAGCAGACTCCCAACTGAGTGGGAAGCCCGATGCAGGACTCGAACCCAGGACCCTGAGATCATGACCCAAGCAGAAGGGAGATGCTTAATGACTGAGCCACCCAGACACCCCCTAAATTCCATTTCTTATGATTAGACAAGCAGGTAAGGCAGGGCCTCTGGAACCTTCTTGAGTGAACTGGGGGGATGACCGGGAAAGGTGGTTGGGAACAGGAACCAGAGGGACCCTCTCAGACTTGCCAAGTTTTGAACAGAGACACGTGGGGGCTGAGTTCTGGAAAGATGATTTTGAAAAACCTCTTCCTGTCCTGCGGATCCTCTTACAAGACCTTGTGTCCCACCAGGGCCCACAGACCCCTGCGGAGAGAGCTGTCCTTGGGCCCTGGGACTCCATGAAGGCCCTGCGGCACTGGCCCATCTGGATGTGCAACTGTCAACAGCCAGGACACCTGTTCCCCCATCCCTGGCGGGCCTAGACCCCCTAGGAGGAGGGCCAGAGCCATGACGGGATGGGATGGGAAGAATCCACTCACGGTCGGGATGAAGGATTGAGTTCAGTCTCGCGTTTCCCTCAGCTGGGTGGGCAGAGACCATTTCTGGGAGTGGAGGTACTGATGGGGAAGACAAGGCAGGGAAGGTGGGGTTGCAATGACAGAGCTTCTGAAGACAGGGCAGGCCTGGTGATGTACTAGAGACGGGGCTGGGTGGGCAGGGCAGGCCTGTTTGAGGAGGTGAACCTGGAGCTGAGACTTGATAGAGTGAGGGAGCAAGCCAAGCAGGTAACTGAGTGAAGGGCATGCCAGGCAGAGAGGCAGTGAGTGCAAAAGCCGTGGGGGCAGGTGCAAAGGCCCTGAGGCAGGTGCATGCGTGGTGTGTTTGAGGGCCAGTTGGGAAGCCAGTGTGGTTGGAGTTGGTTAGAGCTAGTTGAGCAAGGGGGAAAGTGGGTGAAAAGGGGCCAGGGCAATGAGAGGGAAGGAGCACTGATCATGCAGAGCCCTCAGGCCGCTCTAAGGACTTGTGCTTCAACTCCTGGTGACATGGAGAGCTGTGGGAGGGTCTGGAGGCCGGGGGAAGTGGTTTCAATATAGGAAATGCTCTAGCTGCTCAGGGGAAAGAGACGTGGGTAGGAGGGGGGGAAGGATGGGATTAGAGGCAGGAGCCAGAAGGAGCCCAGGGGGAAGGATGGGGTTAGAGGCCGAAGGAGCCAGAAGGAGCCCAGTGGGGAGTGCTGATGGGGGAGCTCAGGCCAGGGTGACAGAAATGCCAGGAGCAGGGCTGGACCCAGGGAAAAGACCTCAAGGCAGGCAGAGAGCCGTGTCAACAGGTGGGTGAAGAGACACCCGGATGGAGCACAGCGGTGGTGCAAAGGCCCTGGGGCCAGCCCAGTCAGGCCCCCTAGGGAAAGGAGCCGGCAGGAGCTGGCATGAATGTGCATGAGGGGAGGCGGTGTCCGCCCGCACCCGCCGATTGCCTTACAAGGCGCCCTGCAGCGCCGACGCCGCGCTCGGCCATCTCCGGCTCGGTCGCCGGCGGCCGGCGGGGGCGCGCGCGGAGGGGGCGGGTCCGGCTGGGCGCGGGCGGGGGGCTCGGCGCAGCGGCCACTGCGCGAGGCAACGCTGCGGTTTCGGCTCCAGGTCCGCACCCGGCGCTCCCCAGCGCGGACGCGCGCGGGCGGGGGTGCGTGGGATTCCCGGCCACCGTCGCCGCAGCCCCCGCCCGTCCCCGCGCACACCTGTCAAGCCTGGCGCGGCCCACGCAGCTCGGAACGTGGGAGGCCGAGGCTGCCGAATCCCTCCCGCCCTGAGGCGCCCAGGGCAGGCTGCGCTTGGGCGGCCGCGTGGGTGGCCGTGGCAGTGGCAGGCGGCTGGGCACGGGGGTCGCAGGTGCATCTCAGAAGGGCTGGTGGCCCGAGTGGCGCGTGCCTGTGAGCGCCGGGCCGTGGGTGGCAGGTCTAGGCCTGGGGGTATGGGGGGAGGCGTCTGTGGGCGCTGTGGACGGTGGTGGGCCTGGAGGGAATGGGGTGGGGGGTGTTCGGAGCCTTCTGGAAGGAGGCCGATCGCGGCTGACTCGCTTGTGCGGAGACAGAGGGGGTGTCTGGGTGCTGATCGCCGTCGGGGTGCCAGGGTGGGGGCCACCGGATGGCGGCCTCGTATCTGGGAGGGGAGGAGTGGATGCGGTGGCCTCGCTGGGAGTCGCCCACCTGGGAGTGCGGACCCGGGCGGTGGGGGAGGGGAAAGATGTATCCGGGCTGGGGGTGGTTTCCGTGTTTCTCAGCAGGTAGCTGAGAGTGGCTTCGCCCAGGGGGCCTCCCTCCATCTCTCCCCGACCCCCCGCAGACATGCTGCTGCTCAAGAAACAGACGGAAGACATCAGCAGCGTCTATGAGATCCGGGAGAAGCTCGGCTCGTGAGTGTGTGTGTGTCAATGGATGTGCTGTGTGTGTGTCCGTGCCTGTGCGAGAGTGGGGGCCGGATGGGTGGCGTGCGACTGGGGGGACCTTCCCCACCCCTCCCCCTCCTTTCCTCCTCTTTGCCTTCCCCCTCCCCCTCTCCGCCTCAGGGGCGCCTTCTCTGAGGTGATGCTGGCCCAGGAGCGGGGCTCCTCACACCTTGTTGCCCTCAAGTGCATCCCCAAGAAGGCCCTCCGAGGCAAGGAGGCCCTGGTGGAGAACGAGATCGCAGTGCTCCGCAGGTGCGAGCCAGAACCTGGCCACGCTGCGGGGGGCTCAAGGCCAGTGCCGTCGTGTGCGGGTGGGGCAGGGGGGCTGGGGAGAGCGCCCTGCCTTTCCTGCGGGCCCCAGGAACACCCGGCCTGGGGCTCTGCCTTGCTGGACAGGCCAGGAGTCGCCTGTGGTAGGGAAGGCAGGCAGAGGAGGGAGGAAGAGAAGGCAGAGGAAGGCTTTCCCAGTGCGCCGCTAGGGGCAGGACAAAGCCCTCCTGGACGCTGAGGGGCCCAGTGGGGGTCGTCGTGGCCCATTAGGGCCCGTCTCTTGCCATTGCAGGGTCAGCCACCCCAACATCGTGGCTCTGGAGGACGTCCACGAGAGCCCTTCCCACCTCTACCTGGCCATGGAGCTGTGAGGAGGGCAGGGGCAGGCTGGGGCGGCTGCGGCTGGGGCGGGGGGGGGGGGCCCGATGGCTCTGGATTCCTTGAGCCCGCACTCCCCCCAGGGTGACAGGGGGCGAGCTGTTTGACCGCATCATGGAGCGTGGCTCCTACACAGAGAAGGACGCCAGCCACCTGGTGGGCCAGGTCCTCGGGGCCGTCTCCTACCTGCACAGCCTGGGCATCGTGCATCGAGACCTCAAGGTGCCTCCCCTCTGGCTGTCCGCCGGGGCCTTGCCCAGCCTCCCTGTGCACCAAGGGTCTGGGGGACTGGACGGTGCCCTGCACCAGGAGCCGCGCCAGGGCTGACCTGGCCCTTTCTTTGGTGTGTCACAGCCTGAAAACCTCCTCTATGCCACGCCCTTTGAGGACTCCAAAATCATGGTCTCCGACTTTGGCCTCTCTAAAATCCAGGCTGGCAACATGCTGGGCACTGCCTGTGGGACCCCGGGATATGTGGGTCAGTGAGGGGGGCACTCTGAGGCTTGTAGGGGGGTGGAGACTGGGGGTGGTGGGGGGCACCGCGGGGAGCCATGTACCGGGCGCAGGGGAGGTGTCGGGTCATTCCTGGGGTTCGGCAGGTCGGGCCCGGCAGCACTGAGGGCATGGCGTGTGGGCGTGCGGGCGCGCGTCCCTCTGTCTCTGACCCCCAGCCCCGGAGCTCTTGGAGCAGAAACCCTACGGGAAGGCTGTGGATGTGTGGGCCCTGGGTGTCATCTCCTACATCCTGTGAGTGACCCCTGGGAAGGCTCCTCTTCGGCCTGCCTGCTCTCTGCTGGGTTGGGGGGGGGGCTGGGCAGCCGGGTGATCCATGTGTGGGCGCCAGGCTGTGTGGGTACCCCCCCTTCTACGACGAGAGCGACCCTGAACTCTTCAGCCAGATCCTGAGGGCCAGCTACGAGTTTGACTCTCCCTTTTGGGATGACATCTCAGAATCAGGTGAACTTGAAGCTGGCCCCGAGCTCCGGGAGTGGGGGGTGATGGAGGGAGTGTGGACGGGCTGGGCTGACCCGACCTCCCCACTCCAGCCAAAGACTTCATTCGGCACCTTCTGGAGCGAGACCCCCAGAAGAGGTTCACCTGCCAGCAGGCTTTACGGCATCTCTGGTAAGTGGGACCCGGGCTGGCCTGTCCCGGGGCCAGAGGGACCATGCCCTCAGAGCCTTCCCCACTGAGCCTTGGCCTCGCCCTAGGATCTCGGGGGATGCGGCCTTTGACAAGGACATACTGGGCTCAGTCAGTGAGCAGATCCAGAAGAATTTTGCCCGGACCCACTGGAAGGTCAGTGTGGGGACGGGTCTGTGGACCCGGCTCGAGGCTGCCCCCCATCCCCGCCCCTCAGGGGGCTCTCCTGGGCTGCCAGTGGCCTCTGTGGTCCTCAAAGTCTTGGGGCCATGGCCGGGGCGTGGCCTGACACCCCTCTCTCCCCACAGCGAGCGTTCAATGCCACCTCCTTCCTGCGCCACATCCGCAAGCTGGGCCAGAGCCCTGAGGGCGAGGACGCGTCGGAGCGGAGGGTGGCCCGCCACAGCCACCCTGGCCTCCAGTCTGGCCAGCCCCCCAAGTGGTGATGCCCAGGTGTGCGAGTGTGGGCCCTGTACCTGCTGGGAGCTGACTCTCGAGTGAACTTGGAAGGGGGGTGGGCTCCGTGTGCCCAAGAACTAAGCAGGGCGGACCCCACAGAGCAGAGGGGCAGACAGTGGAGGCAGAGGGGAAGGAGCCGATAGGAAGGAGATGAAGGAGGAGAAGCAGATGATAGAGGCCAGTGGGGGCTGGGGGCCGAGGGGACCAGGAGGATCTACGAGGCGCCTGCTGCCGAGACCCAGTGGGCCCTGTTGCTGAGAGCCTTGGCTGGGAGCGGGAGGTGTGGGGCAGGCTGGGGCCCCCACCGACCGTCTCTTTCCCTGTGCTTCTCTGTCCCTCTCCCCCTAGGCAGACGCTGTGGCCGAGTGCGTTGACTTCTGGATCCCCTTCCCATGGGTGGCCCCTCCCAGACCTCTTTCCCCACCCCCAGGACCCCGGGATGGCCTCTGTCGGAAAGTTCGAGATGTGTGGGTGTGGCGCACGGCATTGGGGCAGGAGTGGGACTCCCTTCTGCCCTCTGCGCCTAGGGGCCGATGGGTTGCGTGCACGGGGACGCACGGGGACGCCCTCCGCTGTCACCACCACACCGTCTCTGGGAGCCAAGGCGGCTTCCGGGAGCGGTTCCTCCTGCACGCTGCTCTGCGCTTGGCTGACGGTGCTGGTCCCGCTTTGTGTCGTGGCCCTCCAGCCCCCTCCAGTTTTCCCCCGAATCAATAAAGACAGACGAGCAATGGGCCAGTAGTGAGCTGGAGGGAGGGGTAAGGGGCAGGGATGGGGGATGCATGTGGAGGGGTGATGTCGCCGGCAGGAAGGAAGCCCAGGAGGCCGGCCCACTGCCCACCAGACCCCAGCACGTGACCTCACCCACAGCCACCTGAGCATCTGTTCCCTCCCACCATGGCATGCAACCTCCCAGGGGTTCAAGACTTTCCTGTCCCTGTCCCCCCAAAGTGCCAGCAGGAGGCGGCCTGGCCGGCCAGCCACCCTAGCAGTCAGCACATGGTGCGGCTCTGGCTCCTTGGGAGAGAATGGAGGCAGCTCAAGCCTTTTGGGCGGCTGAACCGGGATGTGCCATCTCCAGTCCCCTGTGAATGCGCTGCCGGGATGGGCTGCGAAGGGCTCGCAGGGAAGTGGAGGCCCAGTGTAGCCTGGAGGGTGACCAGAGCCCTGGGCTCTCTCCTCCAAACTCTCCCTTCCTTCCCACACCTTTCCATGGCCCTGGCCCAACAGAGAGCATTTCCAGCCGGCACCTCCTGCGCAGAAGGCACCCCCGCGCCGGAAGGGGGAGTGGGAGCTCCGTGGCCGGGAGAGGGCCCCAGCGGGGGGTCGACACCTGTCCTGCCCTGTGGCTTGGAGCCCCTGTGCTCCAGGGTTCGGGAGGGGAGGGCACGATGCTCCTGAGATGAGGCTCCTGGGACGGGACACCGCCGCGGATACCCAGGCTGGGTTGGTGATGGCTTCGAGTGGGAATAGCAGCGGCCAGTCCTCTGGTCTGCGTGGCCCCTGCCCCTGGCAACCCCATTCTGGCTGGGCCGGGGTCCAGAGTCCTGCCTTCCGGGACCCTGAGCCTCTCCTGGCCCTGCCAGGCCTTCCTCCCTCCTCTCTCATTAGGGGAAGAGCCGTAGGGCCACTGTGTAGCCCTGACCAGAGTGGAGTTCTGGGCTCGCTGGCCTCCCCCTTCTTCCCCACTGCCTGCTATCCCCGCTGCTCCCTGCCAGCCCCTGCTACAGGGTGGGACGGATCCTTGTCGTTGTTTGGGACCTCAGGGGAGCCAGTGAGGCCCAAGCAGGGTTGGCTAGGGCGGGCGGCGGCAGTGTTTGGGGTTGGCCACGCCTGCGGAAAGCACATGGAGAGCACACCGGTCTGTAGCTTTCTTCTCCTAGCTTCCTCCCGCCCCCTTCCCGCGCCCTACTGCCCCGTGCACGGCTCCCATGGGCCCCTTGTCATCTGTCCCGACACATAATGTCTTCGCACTGGACATCTGGGCCTCTGCTTTGTGCCCGCTGCTGGGCCCAGCGTACAAGGAGCCCGCCCTCGGGC
The DNA here is from genome assembly GCF_922984935.1 of Meles meles. Classification (NCBI taxonomy): domain Eukaryota; kingdom Metazoa; phylum Chordata; class Mammalia; order Carnivora; family Mustelidae; genus Meles; species Meles meles. The sequence continues at coordinate 131,102,731 of NC_060087.1, read as the reverse complement.
AGCAGGCCCTGGAATGGAGGCGGTGAGCTTTCTAGGATGATAGGAGTGACCTGCGCGGGGAAGGTAGTGTGCGGACTGCTCCGGGAGCCCCGAGCCAGAGCGCCAGAGCGGGAGAGCCAGAGCCTGCCCTCCAGGAGTCGCGCTGGGTCCGAGACCGCAGCTTCGCCTGTCCCAACTGGGGTGCAATTTGGCCTCCGACCAGCAGGCGGCGCCACGATCACATCTAAAAACATCCTTCCGGCCTCCCGGTTCTTCACCATCAGAGGGGCCTGTTTGTGAGAGAAAAATCTTTGGGTCACGTAGGTGCTCAGGACTTAAGGTCTCGCTGTCTGGGAGAGCGTGGGGGGGTGTGTCGAGGGAGCTTGTTGCGGGGTGGGGGGGGAGTGCGGTCTCTGTGAGAGCATTTCGGGCTTGGGGGACCGCGGATGAGAGGCCCGAGAAGGGTGAGAGCCGGAATTTAGTCTGTGAGCCGCGGTGAGCCCCTGGCCGGTAGCTGGCGCGGAGCCTGGACGGCTGGAAGAGTTGGGCACTGCGAGTGGGGAGCGGGGTCCAGTGGCCTCTTCCCGGCTGCCAGGGACCACTCCGGAAGCGAAAAGAAGCGGGAAGTGGGTGCCCTGGTTGTGGACCACGCAGGGTGGGTCCTAAACTCTGTCTTGGAGCGAAGCTGTGGGTGACAGGGCTTCTGGGGATGGGGACGGGGACCCTGAGCGGGGAGCGGTGGGGAGGGTCCTGGGCGCGCTTCGGGAGCCCGTGGCCAGGAAGGCGGGCGACCAAGGAGGTGCGTTTGGGCCCATTGCCAAGAAGGGTTCAGTAGGGTGGGTTTGGGAAAGAGATGAGGGCGGTTTTGGGGGCTGTGAGTTGGAGGTGCCTGAAGGGGCACCAAAACAGAGCAAAAGAGACAGTTTCTGATGGTTCTCTGCAGACGTGGAGCGAGCTTCGTGTTGGGCCTGGCCAGGTGCCCCCAGGCCCTCTTCCGGAGAGCATCGTGTGTCTAAACTCAAGCCTCTTCTTGTCATTTCCGTTTTACATATGAGGAAACTAAGGCACGGAGAGGCCAAGTGGCCCCACGGCCTTCTGCTTCTTAACTGCTTCTGTGCAAATGAGGAGCACTCACTGAGGGTGTGTGGGGACTTGAGGAAAAGACGGGGGTTCTTCACCCTTCTCTGGGCGAGTGCATGCTGTCAGCGGGAGGAAGAAGGGGGAGCCCCAGGCCTCGGTTCCATTTCCTGACCTTCCCTGGGAAGTGGAAACCTGGAGGTCTTCTGCAGGGCCAGAGCTGCAGCATGCGATCTGAGCCCCAGAAAGACCCCTCTGGAGTTTGGTGGGACAGATGGGGAGGGGCTGGTGGCAGGGACACCTGTCTGGGGAGGGCCGCATGGGAGGGAAGGCAAGAGACGGAGAGCTTTCCAGTCCCCCTTCAGCTGCCTGGGCACAGGCCCTCTCCGTCTCTTGCCTTTACTCATGGGCTAGATGGAGGGCGAAGGTGGGAAGGAGTCAAACCCAGGAGTGAAATGGGCTTATTCACGAGATGACAGACCAGACAGGACTCAGCCCTTCCTGCCCCCCACTTGATGGCACATGGCCCGCGGCTACCATGTTCTCTACCCTCCAGCTTAGTCCAGGCAGCCCTGCCTCTGTCCCTGTCTCCTCAGGTATGCAAGCCATGAAGGGTGAAGTGTCTGGGAAATAATGAACGACCCACTTCGGTTGATGGGGGGCCGTGGTGACCAGTGGCTAGAGATCGGCCTGGAAAGTGAACTTTCTCAAGAGAGCGCTGGGGAGCCACTGGAGGGTGGTGACAGGATTAGATTATTGCTTTGAGAGGTTTCCAGGATGTTTGAAGCCTAGCTGGCCTTTTGTGATAAATATAAAAACCTCATCTCCAGGTCCCATGGAGATTTAAAAAAACTTTTTTTAGAGGGAGACAGAGAGTGCACGCCTGCTTGCGTGCACAGTGGGGGGAAGGCGCAAAGGGAGAGGGAGGGAATCCCAGCAGGCTACACCCTCAGCTCAGGGACTGATGCGGGGCTCAATCCCACGACCTCCAGATCATGACCCAAGCCAAAAATCAAGAATTGGACGCTCAACTGGCGGAGCCACCCAGGCACCCCTAGGCCCCATGGATTTGTTGATAGTTTCTGTCATTGCCAGGGACCCAAGCCTGCCACACATGATGCCCCGAGAAGAGGCCTGATGGCTCTTTTTCAATTTGTTCTTAGACTTCTTTAACGATGGCTTTATGTATTTTCAAGTTGGATTATTAAGTACAGATGACTTTAGAATTGCTACATATTTCAGGAAGTTGAATGTTCGATCAAAATGCGGCGGCGTGCATTATTAACACTGTAATGCTTTTGCCTTATAGTCTACTTTGCCTGACAACTTTCTTTTGGTTAATATTTTTTTCTGGGATATCTGGTTTAATCCTTTTCCTTTCAGATTTAGAATTTGCTTTATTTTATGGAGATAAATTCACATGTTGTAAAAGTCATCCTTTAAAATATACAGTGTAATGGTTTTTAGTATATTTACAAAAGTGTGCATCCATCACCGCTATCTAATTCAAAACATTTTCATCATCCCCCCCAAAACCCTGTAATCATTAGTGGCCACTCCCCATTTTCCCCAACACCCCTACTCCCCCAAGGCCCTGGCCACCACTCATCTACGTTCTGTCTCCGTGGATTTGCCTAGTCTGGTAGTTCACGTAAATGCAATCATACAACATGTGACCCTTTGTGTTTGGCTTCTTAGGTCTAGCATAGTGTTTTGGAGGTCATCTGTGTTAGAGCGTGTAAGAGTACTTCGTTTCCTTTCTATAACTGAAGGGTGTTCCATCGTGTGGGGAGACCACATTGTGTTAATCCAGGCGTCCAATGACGGACATTTGGGTTGTCTCCACCTTTCAGCTACTGTGACTGGTGCTGCTATGATCACTTTGACGCACGTTTTTCTATGGACATATATTTTCAGTTATGTTATTTAGTAGAATTCATCTGTGAAGACTTCTGGGCCTGGAAATTCTTTGTGGGAACATTAATTAATTAATTAGTTTTTTTTATCTTTAAAAAGATTTTATTTATTTATTTGAGACAGGGAGAGAGAGTGAGCATGAGCAACAGCAGGGAAGGGGTAGAAGGAGAGGGAGAAGCAGGCTCCCACCTAGCAAGGAACCCGAGGTGGGGCTCAATCCGGGGACTCCGGGATCATGACCTGAGCTGAAGGCAGGCGCTTAGCTGACTGAGCTACCCAGGTGTTCCTATTATTTATTTATTTATTTTAAAGATTTTATTTATTTGACACAGAGAGATCACAAGTAGGCCGAGAGGCAGGCAGAGAGAGAGGGGGAAGCAGGCTCCCCGCTGAGCAGAGAGCCCGATGCGGGGCTCGATCCCAGGACCCTGGAATCACGACCCGAGCTGAAGGCAGAGGCCTAACCCACTGAGCCACCCAGGTGCCCCATATTATTTTAATCCCAGTTTAGTTAACAGTGTTATATTAGTTTCAGGTGTACAATATAGCGATTCAACAATTCCATAGGCCACCCAGCGCTCATCACAAGTGCACTTCTTAATCCCTGTTGCCTGTTTTACCCATCCCCCCCACCTCCTCTCAGGTAACTGTGAGTTTGTTGATAGAGCTAAAAGTCTGTTTCCTGGTTTGTCTCTCTATTTTGTTTTTTTTTGGTTTGGTTTTTATTTCTTAAATTCCACATATGAGTGAAATCATAGGGTATTTGTCTTTCTCTGACTTATTTCACTCAGCACTGTACCCCCTAGCTCCATCCACCTGGTTGCAAATGGCAAGATCTCATTCCTTTTCATGGCTGAGTAATATTCCATGGTGCATATACCACATTTTCTTTGTCCACTCATATATTGACCATTTCCATTATTTGGCTATTGTAAATAATGCTGCTATAAACATAGGGGTGTATGTACTCCTTTGAATTAGTGTTTTTGTATTTTGGGGGTAAATATCCAGTAGTATGATTGCTGGGTCGTAGGGTAGTTCTATGTTTAACTTCTTGAGGACCTTCCATCCTGTTTTCCACAGTGGCTGCACCAGCTTGCATTCCCACCAGCAGTGCAAGACGGTTCCTTTATCTCCTCATCCTCACCAACACTTGTTTCTTGTATTGTTGATCTTAGCCATTCTGACAGGTGTGAGATGATATCTCATTGTAGTTTTGATTTGCATTTCCCTGATGATTAGCGATGTTGAGCATCTTTTTTTGTGTCTAATGGCCATCTGGATGCCTTCTTTGGAGAAATGTCTATTCATTTCTCCTGCTGTGGAACAATTTAAATTACTAATTCAATTTATTTGCTTATTATAAGCCTATTCAGATTTTCTATTAATTTTAAAGTCAATTTTGGTTATTTGTTTCTTTCCAAGAATTGTCCATTTCATCTGAATTGTCTAATTTGTTGCCATAAATTTGTTCAAAACATTGCCTTAGAATCCTTCAAATTTCTGTAAGTCAGTAGTGATGGCCCCCTTTTCATTCTTGATATTGGTAATCTTTTTTCTTGATCAGTCTAGGTAAGATCAGTTTAGTTGATCTTTTCAAAGAACAGACTTTTGTTTTCATCAGTTTTCTCTATTTTTCTTCTGTTCTCTATGTCAATCATTTCTACACCAATCTTATGTTGGCTTGCTTTGGATTTAGTTTGCTTTTCTTTTTTTTATGTTATTAAGGTAGAGCACTAGGCTGTTGACTTGAGACCCTTCCTTTTTTTGCTGGTTAAGGAATTTAAAGCTTTAAATTTCTTCTTCCTCCTAAGTACTGCTTTAGCTGCATCCCATAATTTTGATGTGTTGAATTTTCATTTTCATTCTGTTCAAAATATTTTATAATTTCCCTTTTAATTTTTTTCTTTGACTTGTGGGTTATTTAGAAGTGTTTTGTTCAATTTCCAAATATTTTTGAATTTCTCAGTTGTCTTTCTGTTTTTAATTTCTAATTTAATTCTGTTGTGGTCAGAGAGCATATTTTGTATTATTTCAGTCCTTTTATATGTATTGAAACTTGTTTTATGGTCTAAGTTATAGTCTGTCCTAGAGGATGTTCCATACATATTTGAAAAGAGTACTCTGCATTTGTTGAACAGAATGTTTCATAGATTTTAGTTAGGTCAGGTTTTTGATAGTGTTGTTTAAAAATTCTGTATCAGGGCGCCTGGGTGGCTCTGTAGGTTAAAGCCTCTGCCTTCGGCTCAGGTCATGATCCCAGGGTCCTGGGATCGAGCCCCACATTGGGCTCTCTGCTCGGTGGGGAGCCTGCTTCCCCCTCTCTCTCTGGCTGCCTCTCTGCCTACTTGTGATCTCTGTCTGTCAAATAAATAATAAAAAAATAAAATCTTTAAAAAAATAAAAATTCTGTATCATGGGATGCCTGGGTGACTTGGTTGGTTAAATATCTGCTTTTGGCTGAGGTCATGGTCCCAGGGTCCTGGGATCAAGCCCCACATTGGGAATCCCCACTCAGTGGGGGATCTGCTTGTCCTTCTTCCTCTGTCCCTCCTCCCTGCTTGCGTTTTTTTTCTCTCTCTCTCTCAAATACATAAATCTTTTAAAAAGTTTTCTATATTTTGCTCATGTTCTTTCTAGTTTTATCAGCTATAGAAAAGTGGGGTTTTGAAATCTCCAACTGTCATAATTGAATTGTCTCTTTCTCCTTTCTGTCCATTTTTACTTTATGTGTTGTTAGATATGTATATGCTTGTAAGTATTATATCTTCTATGTCTTACTGATGAACTGAGCTTTCTGTTATTATGAAATGTCCCTTTTTTTCTTTAATAATAGCTTTGGTCTGAAAGTCCACTTTATCTGATATTAATATAGCCACTCCAGCTCTCTTATGCTTACTATTTGCATGATATATGATATATTTTTTCTATCCTTTTACTTTTAATCTGTTTTTCTCTGTGAATCTGAGATTTGTCATCGTCTTCTTTTTTTAAAAAATATTTTATTTATTTATTTGACAGACAGAGAGAGAGAGAGCTCACAAGCAGGCAGAGAGGCAGGCAGAGAGATAGGGAGAAGCAGCCTCCCTGCCGAGCAGAAAGCCCGATGCGGGGCTCCATCCCAGGACCCTGCGATCATGACCTGAGCTGAAGGCAGAGGCTTTAACCCACTGAGCCACCCCAGATTTGTCTTCTTGAAACAATATATAGTTACTTGAATCTTGCTTTTTCGAATCTCTGATTTTTGATTGGGGTGTTTAGATCATGTACATTTAGTGTAATGATTGATGGAGTTGGGCTTACATTTGCCATTTTGCTATTTGTTTTCTGTATATCTCCATTCTTTTTTGTTCCTCTCTTCTTCGACTGCCTTCTCTTGTATTAAATATTTTTATTTACCATTTTATGTACCATTTTATTTTCTGTGTTGATTTTTTGAACTATATATTTTTTGAATTACATTACAATGTACATCTTAACTAGTCACAATCTACTCAATCTTGGTAAAATGTAGAGGCTTTGCTCCAATATTGCTGCATTCTTTCCCTCCTCTTTGGCACAGCTCATGTTATGTATGTGTATATTGCATACATATAGGTTATAAACCCAATAATACATTGTTGTAATTATTGCTCTCTTTACACAATCTTATGTCCTTTAAAGAAGATAAGAGAAGAAATGAGGAAAAATATATTGAGACTTTTATATTAGCACACGTATTAAACATTTTTTCTGCTCTTCATTTCTTCCTTTGAATTCAAGTTACAAACTGGTGTCAACCAAGACTTCTTTCAGCATTTCCCATAAAGAACTGTACTAGCAGTGAGTGTTCTCAGTCTTTGTATGTCTGGGAATGTCTCTCTCTCTCTTTCTTAAATCTTCAACTTTTAATTTTTTAAAAGGTTATTTATTTATTTATTTGACAGAGACAATGAGAGAGGGAACACAAGCCGGGGAAGTGGGAGAGGGAGAAACAGGCTTCCCGCTGAGGGCCTTGATCCCAGGACCTTGGGATCATGACCTGAGCCGAAGGCAGATGCTTAACGACTGAGCCACCCAGGCACCCCAACTTTTAATATTTTAAAAGACTTTATCTTTAAGCAATCTCTACACCTAGTGGGGCTTGAACTCACAACTCTGAGGTTAAGAGCCGTATGCTCTACTGACTGAGCCAGCCAGGCACTCCATTTAACCATCAACTTTTTTTTTTTTAATTTGACAGAGAGAGAGATCACAGGTAGGCAGAGAAGCAGGCAGAGAGAGAGGGAGAAACAGGCTCCCCACTGAGCAGAGAGCCCGATGTAACCATCAACTTTTAAAGGACAGTTTTGCTGGATATAGAATTTTTATTTATTTATTTATTTTTTTATTTGCTTATTTACAGCATAACAGTGTTCATTGTTTTGGCATCACACCCAGTGCTCCATGCAGTACGTGCCCTCCCTATTACCCACCACCTGGTTCCTCAACCTCCCCCCCCCCCCCCTGCCGCCCCTTCATAACCCTCTGGTTGTTTTTCAGAGTCCATAGTCTCTTATGGTTCATCTCCCCTTCCAGTTTCCCTCAACTCCCTCTTCTCTCCATCTCCCCATGTCCTCCATGTTATTTGTTATGCTCCACAAATAAGTGAGACCATATGATACTTGACTCTCTCTGCTTGACTTATTTCGCTCAGCATAATTTCTTCTAGTCCCGTCCATGTTGCTACAAAAGTTGGGTATTCGTCCTTTCTGATGGAGGCATAATACTCCATTGTGTATATGGACCACATCTTCCTTATCCATTCATCCGTTGAAGGGCATCTTGGTTCTTTCCACAGTTTGGCGACCGTAGCCATTGCTGCAATAAACATTGGGGTACAAATGGCCCTTCTTTTCACTACATCTGTATCTTTGGGGTAAATACCCAGCAGTGCAATTGCAGGGTCATAGGGAAGCTCTATTTTTAATTTCTTCAGGAATCTCCACACTGTTCTCCAAAGTGGCTGCACTAACTTGCATTCCCACCAACAGTGTAAGAGGGTTCCCCTTTCTCCACATCCTCTCCAGCACACGTTGTTTCCTGTCTTGCTAATTTTGGCCATTCTAACTGGTGTTAGGTGGTATCTCAATGTTGTTTTAATTTGAATCTCCCTGATGGCTAGTGATGATGAACATTTTTTCATGTGTCTGATAGCCATTTGTATGTCTTCATTGGAGAAGTGTCTGTTCATATCTTCTGCCCATTTTTTGATATGATTATCTGTTTTGTGTGTGTTGAGTTTGAGAAGTTCTTTGTAGATCCTGGATATCAACCTTTTGTCTGTACTGTCATTTACAAATATCTTCTCCCATTCCGTGGGTTGCCTCTTTGTTTTGTTGACTGTTTCCTTTGCTGTGCAGAAGCTTTTGATCTTGATGAAGTCCCAAAAGTTCATTTTTGCTTTTGTTTCCTTGGCCTTTGGAGACATATCTTGAAAGAAGTTGCTGTGGCTGATATCGAAGAGATTACTGCCTATGTTCTCCTCTAGGATTCTGATAGATTCCTGTCTCACATTGAGGTCTTTTATCCATTTCGAGTTTATCTTTGTGAACGGTGTAAGAGAATGGTCGAGTTTCATTCTTCTACATATCGCTGTCCAGTTTTCCCAGCACCATTTATTGAAGAGACTGTCTTTTTTCCATTGAATATGTTTTCCTGTTTTGTCGAAGATTATTTCACCATAGAGTTGAGGGTCCATATCTGGGCTCTCCACTCTATTCCACTGGTCTATGTGTCTGTTTTTATGCCAGTACCACGCTGTCTTGGTGATCACAGCTTTGTAGTAAAGCTTGAAATCGGGTAATGTGATGCCGCCAGTTTTGTTTTTGTTTTTCAACATTTCCTTAGCAATTCGGGGTCTCTTCTGGCTCCATACAAATTTTAGGATTACTTGCTCCAGCTCTTTGAAAAATACCGGTGGAATTTTGATCGGAATGGCATTAAAAGTATAGATTGCTCTAGGCAGTATAGACATTTTAACAATGTTTATTCTTCCAATCCAAGAGCATGGAACAGTCTTCCATCTTTTTGTGTCTTCTTCAATTTCTTTCATGAGTGTTCTGTAGTTCCTCGAGTACAGGTCCTTTACTTCTTTGGTTAGGTTTATGCCCAGGTATCTTATGGTTCTTGGTGCTATAGTAAATGGAATCAATTCTCTAATTTCCCTTTCTGTATTTTCATTGTTAGTGTATAAGAAAGCCACTGATTTCTGTACATTGACTTTGTATCCTGCCACGTTACTGAATTGCTGTATGAGTTCTAGTAGTTTGGGGGTGGAGTCTTTGGTGTTTTCCATATAAACAATCATGTCATCTGCGAAGAGAGAGAGTTTGACTTCTTCCTTGCCAATTTGGATACCTTTTATTTCTCTTTGTTGTCTGATTGCCGTTGCTAGAACTTCTAATACTATGTTGAACAAGAGTGGTGAGAGTGGGCATCCTTGTCGTGTTCCTGATCTCAACGGGAAGGCTGCAAGCTTTTTCCCATTGAGGATGATATTTGCTGTGGGTCTTTCATAGATAGATTTTATGAAGTTCAGGAATGTTCCCTCTATCCCTATACTTTGAAGCGTTTTCATCAGGAACGGATGCTGGATTTTGTCAAATGCTTTTTCTGCATCAATTGAGAGGACCATGTGGTTCTTCTCTCTTCTCTTATTGATGTGTTCTATCACACTGATTGATTTGCGAATGTTGAACCAACCTTGCAACCCAGGGATGAATCCCACCTGGTCATGGTGGATAATCTTTTTAATGTGCTGCTGGATCCTGTTTGCTAGGATCTTGTTGAGAATCTTTGCATCCATATTCATCAGTGATATTGGTCTGAAATTCTCCTTTTTGGTAGGGTCTTTGCCTGGTTTGGGGATCAGGGTAATGCTGGCTTCATAAAAAGAGTCTGGAAGTTTTCCTTCTGCTTCAATTTTTTGGAACAGCTTCAGGAGAATTGGTGTTATTTCTTCTTTGAAAGTTTGGTAGAATTCCCCAGGGAATCCGTCAGGTCCTGGGCTCTTGTTTTTTGGGAGGTTTTTGATCACTGCTTCAATCTCATTACTAGATATTGGTCTATTCAGGTTGTCAATTTCTTCCTGGTTCAATTTTGGGAGTTTGTAGCTTTCCAGGAATGCATCCATTTCATCTAGGTTGCTTAGCTTATTGGCATATAACTGTTGGTAATAATTTCTGATGATTGTTTCTATTTCCTTGGTGTTCGTTGTGATCTCTCCCTTTTCATTCATAATTTTATTAATTTGGGCTTTCTCTCTTTTCTTTTGGATTAGTGTGGCCAATGGTTTATCGATCTTATTGATTCTTTCAAAAAACCAGCTTCTAGTTTCATTGATACGTTCTACTGTATCTCTCGTTTCTACCTCATTGATCTCTGCTCTAATCTTGATTATTTCCCTTCTTGCATGTGGAGTTGGTTTGATTTGTTGTTGATTCTCCAGTTCTTTAAGGTGTAGAGACAGCTGGTGTATTCTGGATTTTTCAGTGTTTTTGAGGGAGGCTTGGATGGCTATGTATTTCCCCCTTAGAACCACCTTTGCTGTATCCCATAGGTTTTGGACCGAGGTGTCTTCATTCTCATTGGTTTCCATGAATTGTTTAAGTTCATCTTTGATCTCCTGGTTGATCCAAGCATTCTTAAGCAAGGTGGTCTTTAGCTTCCAGGTGTTTGAGTTCCTTCTGAACTTTTCCTTGTGATTGAGCTCCAGTTTCAAAGCATTGTGATCGGAGAATATGCAGGGAATAATGTCAGTCTTTTGGTATCGGTTGAGTCCTGCTTTGTGACCCAGTATGTGGTCTATTCTGGAGAAGGTTCCATGTGCACTTGAGAAGAATGAGTATTCTGTTGTTTTAGGGTGGAATGTTCTGTATATGTCTATAAGGTCCATCTGGTCCAATGTTTCATTCAATGCTCTTATTTCTTTATTAATTTTCTGCTTCGATGATCTGTCTATTTCTGAGAGAGGCGTATTAAGATCTCCTACTATTATTGTATTCATATCAATATGGCTCTTTATCTTGATTAATAGTTTTCTTACGTAATTGGGTGCTCCCATATTGGGGGCATAGATATTCACAATTGTTAGATCGTCTTGGTGGATAGTACCTTTAAGAATTATGTAGTGTCCTTCTGTATCTCTGACTACAGTCTTTAGTTTAAAATCTAATTTATCTGATATGAGAATTGCTACTCCGGCCTTCTTTTGAGGCCCATTAGCATGAAAGATGCTTCTCCATCCCTTCACTTTCAGTCTGGGTGTATCCTTAGGTTCAAAATGGGTCTCTTGTAGACAACATATGGATGGGTCCTGTCGTTTTATCCAATCTGCAACCCTGTGTCGTTTTATGGGCGCACTTAGGCCATTCACATTGAGAGTGATTATTGAGAGATAGGTTTTTATTGACATCGTGTTGCCTTTGAAGTCTTTCTGTCTATGGATTGTTTCTATATTTCTGTTCAATGATATTCTTAGGATTTTTTCTCTTTTATAGGACCCCCCTTAATATTTCCTGCAGTGTCAGCTTGGTGGTTGCATAGTCTTTTAAGCCTTGCTGGTCTTGGAAACTCTTTATCTCTCCATCCATTTTAAATGTCAGTCTTGCTGGATAGAGTATTCTTGGTTGCATGTTCTTCTCATTTAGTACTCTGAATATATTTTGCCAGCCCTTCCTGGCTTTCCAGGTCTCTGTGGAAAGGTCTGACGTTATTCTAATGGGCTTTCCTCTGTATGTAAGAAGCTTCTTTGTCCTAGCTGCTTTTAAGAGGGTCTCTCTTGAAACATAATTCCCCATTTTAACTATAAGGTGCCGTGAGGACTTTTGAGAATCTAAAATCTTGGGAGGAAATCTTTCTGCCTCTAGTACATGAACATTGTTTCCATTCGTGAGATTGGGAAAATTTTCATAGATAACTTCTTCCACTATATCTTCTAGACTTCTTTCTTTTTCTTCCCCTTCAGGGATTCCAATAATTCTGACGTTGGAACGTTTCATGGCATCATTTATTTCCCTGATTCTGTTTTCGTGGCTTCTGAGCTGTTTGTTCCAGGCTTCCTCCTGATCCTTTCTCTCTATCTGTTTGTCCTCCAGGTCACTAATTCTATCTTCTGTCTCAGTTACCCTAGCTTTTAGAGAGTTTAGATTGGATTGGAACTCATTGAGAGCATTTTGAACATCATCCCTGGTGGCTTTCAGTTCTGCCCTAACATTGTGAACATCATCCCTGGTGGCTTTCAGTTCTGCCCTAATCAATTCTGTTTGGTCATCCATGGCTTTCTCCAACCTAGCTATTGCCTGGATAATTGTTAGTCTGAATTCCTTTTCTGACATATTGTCTATGTCGATAGCCATTAGTTCTGTTGCAGAAGGTCCATCCTCTGTATTTTTCTTCTGTTGGGTATTCCTCCTCCTAGTCATTTTGGTAAGAGATGACTAAACAGATGCAGCTGGACTTATCGATTGTGGTGCAGTCAATGTGCACCCTGGAACACTTCTGTGAAATCAGGATTCCCCACCCAAATGAGAGAAAAAAGAAAAGAAAAAGAAATAGAGAAGAAGAAAGAAAAAAAGGGGGAAAGAAAAAAGGAAAAAAAAAAAAGAGAGAGAGAGAGATAGGAAAAAAAGGGAAGATACAAGGAAGGCTCAGCCCAAATGGGCCACAAGGTAAGATTTGTGGAGTATACAAACAAATACAGACAGACAAAAAGAGTGATAAAAGTATATGACAAGAGAAAAAAATATGTATATATAAGCAAAAAAAAGGGAAAAACCTCCTCAGAAAGAACCCCAAGTATAAGATTTATATATTTTCAGGACAGACACAAATTCACAGAAACACTGACAGAAGGAAAAATTGGGAGAATGGTTATAGATTCTCAGTGTGGGTGAGGAAGGTTATTTTGATTCTTCCTGAAGGTATCTTGATGTTTTTGTTAAGGGACTCAACTTTCCTAAGTTACAGGGGGATTAGAAACTGGTTTGCCTATAGGGGTGGCATTGATTGGGGAAAGGGGGTTACCTTGAAGTTTAACTCTATATGTATAGTAGAAAATAAAAATTAAAAAAAGAATAAACTAGACTAAACTAAGTTAAAATTAAAAAAGAATTAAAAAAATAGAAAAGTAAAAGAAAAACACGGGTGTATGTATCAAAAAGTTCAGGTTAGAAGGTTATTAAAGAATTTGATGTACTGGACATCTCAGTGTGATGGTAAATAGGTTAAAAAATTATGTGTATGTATATAAAAAAAAAAGAACCAGAATACTGGCAAAGAGTTAAAAATAAAAGTTGTATTTATGAAGTAGTGGTGGTTGTTCTCTTGTAGTCTTTTTTTTTTTTTTCTTCCTTCCTGGTTGGTTTTCTGGGGGAGGGGCCTGCCACGTGGGTTTTCAGACAATGATGTTCCCTGAGTTAGGTCCTCCCGCTCCCCTCAAGGGGGTGAGCTCTTTTTTTTTCAGGAAACTGTTTTTTTCTTTTTTTTCAGCCTGTTGTTTTCTGGGGGTTTTTATGTTCTTTCATCTGCTTTCTCTCGCCTTGACAGCTTTTGATGGTTTTTGGAGGTTTAGAGGAGAGCAAACAGCACCCCAACCTCCCTCTCAAAGAGAAGCCTCAGACTGTTTTGCAAAAGCTGCTGGCAGAGTTGGTTCTGAGTCACTGTCCCTGGGGATGCAGGAGCTCCTCGTTGTGCCCAAAACCAGGGCAGCGGTGGCTGTCTAGGCAGCTCCAGACCGCCAGAGAGGTTCCGAGCAGAGATCGCGCACTGAGATTTTCCCGCTGTCCCGGGCTGGGAATGTCTGTTTTTTCCAGCTGCCAGAGCTCCAGGCTAGCGCCTATGAGCACCTATCCCAAGGGAGGGTGTGGGATGTGCGCGTTTCAGGATTGCCATCTGGCCAGGCTCCCAGCCCCTCACGGGAGCCAGACCCCACTTGTTCTCGGGCGCGCTGGCGTTCAGGTGCACTGGCGGCTCAGGGACGGAGACCTGATTTCTCCGCCACACTCTCTCTGGCTCCCCGCCAGGGGAGGCTGTCCTGGGTCCGGGGACTTAGGTCCCTGACCCTAACCGCCCAGGTTCCCACTATTACCCCCACCCCCCACCGCGATCCTTTGCTGTTTGTTTTTTGAGTGCTTTCAACCAGACTCCAAGTTAATGCTGGTCCCCAGACGCAGAGCACTCTCGTGTTGGGGTATTACTTTCCAATCGGTCACCTCTGGTGGCTCCCTCCCCCTTTTGTTTATCTTCCGATATCAGTCCGATGCTCCCAGTCGGCTTTACCTGCCACTGGCGTCTTCTGCTCCAGTAGAGATCCAGACGTGTATAATTCTGATCTCAGGCTGATTTCATGGGTGGTCGGAGTTCTTTGGTAGGTAATCAGCTCACTTTGGGGTACAGGTTGAAATGGTGCCTCCTCCTACTTCCCCGCCATCTTGACTCCCTGGATATAGAATTTTTGATTGACAATGTTTTTTCCCCAGTTCTTTGATAATGTCATTCCACTATATTTTGGCCTCCATTGTTTCTGATCAGAAATTAACTGCTAATTTTGTTGTGGTTCCCTTCTGCATGGGTCATTTCTTTCTCATTGCTTTCAAAACAGATTATCTTTGGCTTGTACCTTTGACTATGAAGTGTCTACAACTAGCTCTGTTTGTGTTTATATTACTTGGGATTCTTTGCACTTCTTGGGTCTGATTAATGTTTCTCATAAAAATTTGGGCATTTCTGTCATTATTTCTTCCAATGTTTATTCTGCCCCTTTCTCTTCTTCTCTTCAAAGCATCTCATCACACTCATTTTAGTATGCTTGTTGTTGTTCTGCAGGTCTCTGAGGCTCAATCATTTTTCTCTCTGGTTTTCAGATTGGATTATCTATTTATTTATTAAGATTATATGTATTTATTTGAGAGAGAGAATGAGAGAGAGAGAGAGAGCTTGAGAAGAGGGAGGGTCAGAGGGAGAAGCAGACACCCTGCCAAACAGGGAGCCTGATGCAGGACTCAATCCTGGGACTCCAGGATCATGACCTGAGCTGAAGGTGGTCATCTAACCGACTGAGCCACCCAGGTGCCCGGGATAATTTATGTTGATCTATTTTCAAGTTCACTAATTCTTTTTTCCAACATTTTGAACCTGCTCTTGAAAACCTTTAGAGAAGTTTTCATTTCAGTTATTATACTCTTCAACTCCATGATTTCCATTTAGTTATTTTTATTATTATTTTTTATCACTTTAAAGTTTTTTTATTTATTTGAGAGAGAGAGAACGAGAAAGAGCGAGCACAAGCAGGGGGAGTGGCAGAGAGAGAAGCAGACTCCTCACCGAGCAGGGAGCCCAGTGTGGGGCTCGATCCCAGGACCCTGAGATCATGACCTGAGCCAAGAGCAGATGCTTAACCGAATAAGCCACTCAGGTGCCCCTTTATTTAAATTAAAAAAAAGATTTATTTATTTTAGAGAAAGAGAGAGAGAGCGCGCACACACACAAACGGGGAGGGGCAGAGGCAGAGGGAGAGAGAGAACCCTGAAGCAGACTCTCCACTGAGCGCGGAGCCCAATGCCGAGCTCCTGAGATCACGACCTGAGCTGAAACCAAGAGTCAGACACTTAACCGACTGAGCCCCCCAGACACCCCTCCATTTAGTTATTTGAAAAACTAATTTCTATAATCTAATCAAGAGTGTCTTCTTGTTTATTCATTGTTGTCCTACTCTCCTCTAACTATTTAAACCATGGTTTTCTTTAGTACTTTGAATATATTTGTATTAACTGCTTTGAAGTTTTTTGTTTTTTTTTTTTTTTAAGATTTTCAGGCAGCGAGAGAGGGGGAAGGAGGCTCCCCGCTGAGCAGAGAGCTGGATGCGGGGCTCGATCCCAGGACCCTGAGATCATGACCGGAGCCAAAGGCAGAGGCTTTAGCCCACTGAGCCACCCAGGATCCCCTGCTCTGAAGTTTTTATCTACTAATTCTAACATGTGGGAACACTCATAGGTAGTTTCTACTGCCTGATTGTTTTCCTGCATGTGGATCATACTTTGCCATTTCTTCGCATGTCTGTAAATTTTTCTGTTGGAAATTGAGCATTTTGGATGATGTTTTCCAGCAGTGCTGAATTCTGATATTCCCTTTTCCTCCTGAGGTTGTTTTTGCTCTGTGTGTGTGTGTGTGTGTGTGTGTGTGTGTGTGTGTGTGTGTGTGTCTGTCTGTCTGTCTGTCTGTTGTCACTTGTCTGCTTCTTTGTTGTGTGGAATATGTCCCCTCCAGTGTGCAGTCACTATGTCTGTTTGTATTTATTTATTTGAGAGAGAGAGAGAGAGAGAGCATGAGCAGGGGGAGTGGCAGAGGGAAAGGGCAAAGGAGAGGGAGAGAAGCAGACTCCTGGTTGAGCACAGAGCCAAGGTGGGGCTTGATCTCATGACCCTGAGATTGTTAACTTGAGCTGAAATCAAGAGTCGGAGACTTATCCGACTGAGCTACCCAGGC
Organism: Meles meles; assembly: GCF_922984935.1. Taxonomy (NCBI): domain Eukaryota; kingdom Metazoa; phylum Chordata; class Mammalia; order Carnivora; family Mustelidae; genus Meles; species Meles meles. Next base: position 131,086,255 of record NC_060087.1, on the reverse strand, counting down.
ACCACCCCCACTGCCTTTTTATGTAGGCTCCATGCCCAGTGTGGAGCCCAACATGGAGCTTGAACTTAGCTCCCCTGAGATCAGGATCTGAGCTGAGATCAAGTCAGATGCTTAACCAACTGGGCCACCCAGCTGGGAAGACTCGCGCGAGGTGCCGATGGGCGTGTGCCTGGGTAGGGGCTCTTTGAGTGCTCGGGCTATTTGCAGGTCTGCCTTGCATTTTCTTTCCACTGGGTCCTTTTGAGTCTCCTATGATAGTCCAGGAGGGCATGACTATTTGAAACCTCTCCATTTTCTGGTTAGCCAGGAATATGTTTGCCCCGACTGCATTCTGAGTGTCAGATAATGGAGTTGCACCGTTGGCACTCCCTGGCTGGTTTGCCTCTGTGACGTCACTTCCACTGAGAATGTCGCTGGATGTAGGTATTATCCGCCACTCCAAACTGAGTTAGCTTTTCTCAAACCTAGGCAGAGAAGGTGCTGGTCTCCGTGGCCTGCCTTGCCCTGGCCCATGCCAAAACAAGCCGGAAGGATGGGAACAAACTTAAGCCAGGATGCCACAGATCCCTGAAGTTTCGCTCCGTGGTTTATTATATATCTTTGGTTGATTTCCAGATCCTCAAGATTGTTTTTGTCAATTCAGTACAACTTTATAGTATTTTGTCTTAAGTGAACTTTATTCCCAATGTGGGCCTCAAACTCATGACCCCGAGATTACAAAGTTGCATGCTTTACCAAGTGAGCCAGCCAGGCGCCCCCTTGTAGCTGTTGTTGTTGTTGTTGGGGGGGGGAGATTATTTTTTATATCCTCACTTGGCCATAGCTGGAAGTCCTGCCCTTTCAATCTACTTTTTGCGGGTGGGGTGAGGTCCTATTATTTAGGTGTGTCTCTTATAAATGCCTTATAGCTGGATTTTTAAAAAATCCCATCGTTAACTAGAGAATTTAGTTTATTTATTTTGCTTAAGTGGTGCTTGGATTAATTTCTAAACTCTTATTTTATACTTTCTACTCATTCCAATGTTTGCTTCTTTATTTTCCTCCTTGACCTGTTTTAGATTGAGATATTTCCTCAATGTTTGATACTTTTCCTATACTTCTTTGGAAGTAGTACACTCTATGATATTCACTCTAGAAAATTCAGCATGCATATTTATCTTAACAAAGCTTAACTATTCAATACTGATACGGCCATGAGGGAGTAGCAGGGTCCAGAATTTACCTTCGCACCCTCCATAACTCGAAAACTTGGCAAAATATATGAATCAGTTGTTTTCAGGTGGGGGACAAGAGTCCCTGGAGACCCGGAAACAAATTAAGTGAGCTTCACCATCCAGGCTTTCTGACTCAAGCAGAAGAAACGTAAAACGTAACTCGTAATGATAACCAATCAGCCTATGAAAACAGACCCAGGCGAGTTCTGGCTTCCAGTCAGCGCGCCATCAGTAGGCAACAATCTTAGATCCATCGGAGAAGTGAGGAGATGGGGCAAACCACTCCTCCAAACACTGGACAGGCAGCACTGGAGAATCACAGCTTAGCAGAGCAGAGCTGGGCTGGGGAAACCTGAACTTTCATTGAGGGATTGCTTGAAGTTCAGGGTGGACACGTCTGAAAGTTCAAAAAAAAAAAAAAAAATCCGGGGGTGGGGTGGAGCTGATCTCAGGGAGGCCCCAACACTTTTAAGAATTTTATCTCCAGGAGCCCTCCCAGGTTTGCACAGGGAAGACTGGAGAAAAGTCTCACACTTCCGGTGGCGGGAGGGGAAAGTCGACATTTTGAAATACAACAGAGCGGTCTGGTCTTACAAGGCCCGCCCTCAGGGGAAGGTAGTGCAGCAGATCCTGACCTGCTGGGGTTTTATCAGAGTCCAGCAGAGGGCAAATACCCAGGTACAGCCCCTTCTAGTCTTCCTAGCCCACCTTACAGGCCTGTATGGAAAGGATGCGTCTGCACAGAGAATTCACGCTTCTGCCGCACTCTTGGGCCATCCTCCCTCTGGACCACTTCATTTAAAACTTTTAAAAAATGTATTTTTAAAACTTTGCTGTTTTTATTGGGCTGTTTCAATCTAGTAAAATCCGTGTGCAAGCTAAGCAAATGAAGCTTCTAGACAATTCCCGGAGCTGTGCTCCCAGTCGGACCATTGTCCTTTAGTTCCTCCAAGAAGAAAATTCTGGAGCATCCAGTGCTCAATGTCTATATCTTTTCAATTAAAAATTTTACCTTGTGGCTATAAGTTCTTGAGGGCCAAATTTCCCATTCCCCCCCACTTCTATCCAGATCCAAGATCAAAATAAGCAAGTACCCCCCCTTTTGGTGGGCCATTTTTTTCCTAGGTCACCAGTTGTATTGGTTTTCTGCTGCTGTTGCCGCAATCTCAGTGGTTTAAAACAGCAACAGTGTAGGCCCCCGGGTGGCTCAGTTGGTTGGGCGACTGCCTTCGGCCCAGGTCATGGTCCTGGAGTCCTGGGATTGAGTCCTGCATCGGGCTCCGGCTCCATGGGGAGTCTGCTTCTCCCTCTGACCTTCTTTTTTTTTTTAGATTTTATTTATTTATTTGTCAGAGAGAGAGAGAGAGAGAGAGAGAGAGAGAGAGCGCGAGCAAGCACAGGCAGACAGAGTGGCAGGCAGAGGCAGAGGGAGAAGCAGGCTCCCTGCCGAGCAAGGAGCCTGATGTGGGACTCGATCCCAGGACACTGGGATCATGACCTGAGCCGAAGGCAGCCGCTTAACCAACTGAGCCACCCAGGCGTCCCTCCCTCTGACCTTCTTATGCTCTCTTCCCTCTCTCAGATAAATAAATACAATCTTTTTTTTTTTTTAAGATTTATTTATTTATTTATTTGACAGAGAGAAATCACAAGAGAGGCAGGCAGAGAGAGAGGAAGGGAAGCAGGCTCTCCGCTGAGCAGAGAGCCTGATGCGGGACTCGATCCCAGGACCCTGAGATCATGACCTGAGCCAAAGGCAGCGGCTTAACCCACTGAGCCACCCAGGTGCCCCAATAAATACAATCTTTAAAAAAACCAGCAGCAGTTGATTCTCTTACAGTTCTGGAGGTCAGAAATCCAACATAGGCGTCACTGAACTCCAGGCGTCAGCAGGGCTGTGTTCCTCCAGGAGACTCGAGGGCCGAGTCTGTTGTTCTGCCCTTCCCAGCTTCTAGCGGCCGCCTGCGTTCCCTACGGCCTCTTCCCATCTCTCTCTGGCACTGCACCTTTGTTTCCATTGCCACTTCTCCTCCTCTCACTCTCCTGCATCCCCCTTTCCCTTGTAAAGATGCCTGGGACAATGTTCGGGCGCACCCAGGTAACCAGGACAGTCTCCCCATCTCAAGACCCTTGACTTAATCACGTCTGCAGTGTGCTTTTTACCACTTAAGGTAACATTATTCACAAGGGCCCAGATTTAGGATGTGGCCATCTTTGGGGGGCTGATATTCTGCCAAACATGCCCATGGACAGCGTTGCCTGTCAAGAATGCTCGCCTCATGTGGGGGGCCAGGCAACATCCCCCAGCTCCCGTGGGAGGCATCTGGACAGCTGTAGGAAGAGGGTGTTCGAGGAGGAGGGGTGGCCTGGGCTGCTGGTTCCTGGGTATAGCTGCCCCCTGGACAGACGCTAGCCCCGGGGCCATCTCCTGTGGACTCAAGGACCGTCACTGTTTCTGAGTGCGGAGCACTTGTCCCCAACCCCCCTCCAGCTTCCCTTCCACCTCTTGCCGTGTCTCTGTGGTTGGAAATCATGGTTTTAAAGAATGATTTGAGAGAGAGTGTGCGTGCACGAGTGGGCGGAGGGGGAGAGGGGAAGCAGACCCCCGCTGAGCATGGAGTCCGACACAGGGCTCGATCTCATGACCCTGAGATCTCGAGCGGCGCCAAAACCAAGAACTGGACACATAAGCGACTGCCAGGAGGAGCCTCATTTGTCACTCTAGGTGGCCTTCGCAGTCCAAGGACCAAATTCCACGCTGCGTCAGCTGGAGAGCCATGAGCTTGGGCGTGCAAGTCTGCCCCTATCCCTCCCTGGCTCCCGTGAGCCCACCCTGAGGCTTGGCTCTGATGCCAGGCCGAGTCTTGGGGCTCGGCTGCCAAACCCTGTGGTCCGTGCTGGGTCCCCGCTCCCTCAATCTCTCCACAGCACCAGACACTCAGCATCATTGGGGTCTGTTGTTCGGTGTGTGGCCCAGGATAGGGGCCCGTGGCTCAAGAGCCGATGGGCGGCTCCGTGGGAGGCTGTGCCGGCAGGCTGCGTGGGGCCCAGATGGGCAATAATGGCGTGAGGGCCGGTGGTGCGGGAGTCCCCCAGCAGCCCCACGGCAGGAGGCCCTGCGCACCCCGCCCCCGCCCCTCTCGGGAGGCCTCCCTCTCCACCTTCCCCCATGCCCTCCAGGGTGCTTGGAAACAGGTCCCTCGTTCGTTCGCTGTCTTACAGAAAGTTTATTCAGGAACAATTCAAGAAAGCAACCATGGCGTGCATTCCCAAGCGTGAGACGGTCCCCCAGCAAGGACTTGGGGGCCCGGAGCCGGGTGTGTGAGTGCGGACTCATGCACACACGTGTGCATGCACACCGCCCGCCAGGGGTGTGCCCTGCCGTGAATGACTCTGTGTATGCAGCTTGGCCCCTTCCCCGCCCCCCAGATCAACCAACCGTGGCTCTGTGGGACCCGCAGCGGCAAAACCCAGGCCTCCTCCTTCCCCTTCCCCGCCCCCAGCTTTGCTCTGAGACCCCCATCTCCTCCGGCGGCAGTGTGGCCGCCCTCGGTCACAAAGAGCCCCAGTGATCCCTGTTAAGACATCTGGGGGAAGAGGGAAAAAAAGCATCTTTTCAAACGTCAAGTGGATAAACAGGGCGCCAGATGTGTGGCCTGGAACCGCTCGGCTGCTCCCGGGCCACACCCACCCCTGCAGCGCTGCCCAGCAAGGAGCTGCCCGGAGAGGGGCCTCGGTGTGGATGCCCTGAAGCCAGGGCACCTCCAAGCCCATGTCCCTGGGGAGGCCCCTCAGCCCCAAGGAGCCTAAGCCCTTGGCGGAAAAGCAGGGAGGCGACCAGCTGGTGGTGAGCCCCTCCCCAGAAGCGGTCCCCAGAGCAGGCACACACCCTTCTGCAGGGGACAGATCCAGGGAGGCCCGAGGCCCAGGAACGGGCAGCCACCTGGATCTGTCCCTTGGAATGGGAATCCCCCCCATCCCCCCCCACCCCCCAGACAAAAAAGTAACAGTCGCAGAAGAGGCAGGTTCTGGAGCGTGGTTCCGCCTGAAAGCGGCGCGGGTCAGGCCGGTGGCCCTGGTCCAGCCTATAGGCACATTTAATAGGATTCCCGTGGATGTTTCAAGTGGGTAGGACAGGTCTCCCCTGCAGCCACTCTGGAGGGGCTCCTGGCTCCGGCCTCTTCCCAACAGCCCTCCCCTGAGGTATGGCGCTCCCCCCCCCACCCCCCACCCCCGCCTTGCTTGCGGCTGAGCCCCCTCCCACCTCCCCCCCAGCACGTGGGTGGTCAGGGGTGCCCACTGGGGGGTGGAGCGGGCCCTTATGTGGGGTCCAGCTCGAAGACACCGTCGCTGGTAGGGGTGGTGAAGAAGGAGGGTGGGTCGGAGGCGGAGGTCGTCTGGCCCCCGCTGCTGCGGTCCCGGGCGCGCCGCTCCTCCAGCCGAAGGCTGCGCTCGAAGTCCAGCAGCTGCCCCATGAAGTTGAAGTTGGGCGAGATGTTAGACTTCTTCCGCTTGACCAGGTCGTAGGCATCGTTGAGGGAGAGGTGGCGCTTCTGCATGAGGTAGGCCACGGTGACGGTGACAGAGCGGCTGACGCCTGCCAGGCAGTGAACGAGCACCCCGCAGTTCTGGGACAAGGCCTCGTCTAGGTGGGGGCAGAGGGGCAGGCGGGGTGACAGGTGGAGCCAGGTGGCTCTGGCCACATTTGGCCTGGGAGCCCCGTCCGGCACCCCGTCCGGCCTGAGGCTCTCGATAGTGGCCTCTGGGAGCCGGTTCGCAGCAGGCCTGGTGGGGGGGGCAGGGAGGGAGGAAGAGGAAGGCAGAGCGGACTCACCGATGAACGCAATGGCCTCAGGAAAGAACTGGGACAAGTTCTGGCTCCAGTGGTCTGAGATGGGGATCTGCTTGTAGTGAAAGTCGCCGTTCTTCTCGAAGAGGTTTGGGAGGTTGGGGGTGACGTTGAGAATGTAGCGGATGCCCAGCTGGGCCAGGCTCTCCACGTTGGCCGAATCCCGGGCGCTGCCCAGGTAGAGGTTGGGCAGGATCTGGACGGGGAAGGAGGGCAGCAGCCCCGCTGGCGGGGGTGTGGCACCCTCCGAATCCAGGCCACAGCTCACGGCGTCGCGGTCGGGCTCAAATTCGGCATCAGAGCAGTCAGAGCCCAGGCAGAGGCCACCCAGCCCCACCACGGGGTTGGGCCCCGGGGCTGTGCTGGGGCCACCTCTGCTGCTGAGGCTGGTCTCACACAGGTGGGGACACTCTGCCTGGAATCTGCTGAAGCCGCCTGGGAGGGGAGAAGGGGACAATTCCCTGGGGAGCAGGCCACTGGGGCGGCCAAGCACGCCTGGCGGCGGGGGGCGGGATAGGGAAACAAGCCCGGACAACTCCAACCCCCAGGGAAGCTTGCAGATGTTCCCAAAGGGAACTCGAGTCCGCGGCTTGATCCTTGCTGGTGTCCCCGTGGGCTGCAAGGGCTGACCACCCTAGCTCAGCACTGGTGGCTGGTCCTCAGACAGCGAGTACCCACTGGGCTGCTGGAGGTAGGAGCTTCTGGGCTTAGGCAGAGCCCCATGCCCCCTCAAGAGGATTTTACAGCCTTGGGTCGAAGCTGAGGCGAGCACGAGGGCTCATAGTCTAGATGGGTGGCCACCTCCCATCCAACACAACCAGGGGCACCCCAAGAGCTGGAGCCTGGGAGAGAGCCCAAGATTCTACCTGATCAAGAAGGGAGCATCTCCTCTGTCTACAGGTAACAACTATTTTCCTGGGCTGGGGGGAGGGGGGGGCAGTGGCGGCCTGGATATCCAACCAACACTTGCTGCCTTCCATGCTTTCAGAATGCAGCAAGGGACGACAGTCCAGGGACAACCCCCCCCCGCCCCCCCCTCCCGTATGGGGAGGTGCGGAGCTGGTTCTGTTGGTTCATGGGAACCCTGTTCCTACGCTAGACCTTTGGGTGTGTGTTTGGCTCATCAAGGGGCAAAGAGGCCTGTCTCAGCCCTGCCATGACTATGATGAGATGCATCTCTGCCTTCATCTGCCTTCACTGCTTCTCTCTCTCTCTCCCCTTCTGGGTTCCAGAGCCTTTGCAGAGCCGCTGGCCTCCTGTGGCCCCTGCCTCCTTTGTGGGTGAGCAGCTGCAGGAGATGGTGACCTCAACCCAGGCCAGGGAATCGGGAGCTGCCCTTGGTGCTCCATTCTTGGGCATCCTCTAAGCCAGGGCTGGCCGGATTCTCCCCATTTTCCAGACTCAGAAACTGGGGCTCCCGAGGGTGAAGGGCTTGCCCAAGGTCGTACTCAGGGGAGGGGATGGCACCTCCACTTCCGACGAAATAAGTTAGGTCAACTAACCTAGGAATCCCCCGGGAAGGGTGGCCCTGCCCCCCCCCCCCAGCGCTCCAGGGTCCCTCCCAGGCCGGGTGCCCCGTGCCCCCGCCCGCACCTACCCTGCAGGTAGTACGCCAGGTAGCCTTCCTCCCGCAGCTTCTGGAGCAGGGTGCCCAGCACCGAGTCAGCCTCCCACTCCTCGGCCTCCGCCTCCCCGCGCCGGTGACGGCCCCCGCCCTGGTCGTACAGGAGCACCGGGGCGGGCGGGGGCGGCTGCAGCGGCGGCCCGGGCAGGAGCGCGCGCACCGACAGGCTCCCCCGCCGCAGGCGGCGCAGCAGCAGCGCGGGCAGGGCCACGCTCAGCGCCCCGCCGATGCGCGCTGACTCGTACAGCTCGCGGCTTCGGCAGTCCAGCAGCAGCAGCCGGGGCCGCTGGGGCGACAGCTCCCGACGCAGCCACAGGCACGAGCGGCCCAGGCCCTCCATGGGCTCGCGGCTCCGGGCACGTCGGACCGCGGGCGCTGCGGAGAGAGGGCAGGCAAGCCGCTTGAGCCCGCGTTCTCCGCGCCCGGCCGCCCGGGGCCAGAGCCGCGAAGTCCCGCCCGCATCCTTCAGACGGACTCCCGGGGTCCCGCAGAGACACCCCTCCACCGCCCGCAGCGAGGAGGCGCCTCTCCGCGCCTCGGGCCCCCCAAGGAAAACGCCCCCAGGCAGCCACTCGGGCGCGCGGCGCTGCTGCCCGCTGCGGGAAGGTAAGTGTGAGGGGTCCCCCAGAAGAAGGAGGCCCGGTGCCCACCGGGCCCCTTGAGAGTCGCGGGTCCTTTCCCAGGCCCTTCTGGGGCGGCCCAAGGGTTCGGCCACCTCCTTCACACTCCCTTCCAGCGGCTATCGCTCGGCCTGCCTGCGATCACTCCCCAAGTTCAAGCCTCCGACTTTGGGGACCTGCGCGTGTTGAGAGGCGGACCCGGGTAGTAGAGGTGGCGCCGAGGGGAAGGGCCTCGGACGGCCGTCTCGGAGCTGCCCCAGCCCTGGTGGCCCCTGGGAGGAGAAAAGAGGAGAGAGACCTGGAGAGTGGTCGGGCGGCGGGCGGCCGCGCAGGGACGTCCGAGCCAAGGCCAGCGCGCAACGCGGGGCACCGTTCCCCGGTAAGGGCGTCCCGGGGCCCGGTCTCCGGGAAAGACGGTGGGCCGGCAGGGCAGGCGCGCACGTGGAAGCCCCGAGTCCCGCGCCGCTCTCAAGCAGGCTGCTTCCTGGCAGCGGGACCCAGCTTCCACCTTGGAAGCCGCTGCCTTTGGACGTGGAGTGGCCGTTTGGAGGGGCGGGGCAGTGGGGGCGGGCTCATGGGGGCCAGCGAGCCAACGGGTGCCAGCAAAGCGGTCGGGTGGGCCCCCAAGTGGCGCGCTGAGCTGGGGCTTCCACCCAAGCGGGACAGGGGCCGGGGCAGAGGCCAAGGGCAGGTCAGGGGCCCAGCAGGGGACCGGCCTCGGTTCTTCAGCCCCGCGCCAGGCTGCCGCTGGAGGCAGGGGGAGGGGTAGGGCTAAGTAAGAGCCCAGAGCCCCTGTCCCAGAAGCTGCCTCTAGCCCTACTCCGTCTCTGACTCTGACTCCAGTGACCCCATCTGTACAACGGGCTCATCAGAGCCACCTCCTTGGGCTTCTGCAGGAGCCACTGAAATCACGGAGGGGAGGAGGAAGCAAGACCAGATACCCACTGGTGTCTTCTGGCCCCAAACTCTGCCCAAGGGCAAGGCGGGCAGATGACAGCTTCTGGGGAACCCCCAGGGCTTCCCCCCTGCACAGGCTCACCCAAGGCACCCAGGAGCTCTGAGCCTCCAGTCCTAAACTGGGGTGCTCTGCTCTTACCATGCTTCTGTCCTGGGAGTTATCCCCGGTGTCTCCCCCCTGCCTCCTCCCTGATCAAGAGCCAGGTACTTTGTACTTAAATTGATCTCTTGCACCTCTGCCCCCAGCACTAGCTGAGGGTTAGTCACTAACCTGCACTGGACAGCTCTTGATCAGGGTGTCCCAGCTTCCAAAGCCCCCCCCCCCCACCTCCAGAGAGGCCTGCTAGCCTCAACCACCCCCCAGCCCAATCTGCCCTGCACCAGACCTTTGTTCATCACAGGCCAGTGGCCTCTACGCCTTCCACGGACACAGGTTGACAAACGCAGGGATACCGGGGTCCCAGCTTTCTCCGTGCTCCCAGTTTAGCGGGATAGGTCAGTAACAAACAGAGAGACTGAGCTAGATAATGCTGGGTGTGATAAGTGTCCCTTCCCCGCTTAAAACCCATCTAAAGCAAACAGCAGAGTTGAAGGAAAATGTAGAGCAGATAAGATAAGGCTCGTACAAATGAATCAAGAGGTTAAGACTCTGATAAACAGGCAAGGAACCAGAAAAGACCGCTTGAGGGAAGAAACACAACTGGTACCGGACTGTTGGGGAAAGGTTCAAGCTCAGGTATGGAATGCGGGTAAATTTAAGAAGCAAGGTGACCCTCCCCACCTGTTGCATTGGTAAAACGTTCTCAGCCCGCTGCTCTGTTGCTGGGTGCCGGAGGATTCTCCACCGGTCCGGCCCTTCGGAAATTAATCGGTCCTATGCGTCCAGAGCTGCGAAGAAATCTACACGCTCTGGCCACTTCTGGGAATCTAGCCCAGGAAACTAAGTAAAAGGCAAGATGTCTGACTAAGGCGTGAAGGGTGCAAAACCACCCGAAGGCCAGTGTTCAGGATAATCAAGGTCAGTGCCACTGATGAAGACTCCTCTCCCGAGCCACGGAGTAAAAAGACAAAACTCAGGAAGGGATACTAGGGAGAGGACAGATTACAGAGAACCAGGCCCTCTAAGGGGCCTCCAGCATCCCCCTCCTTCCTTCCCTCCCTGGCCCAGGGGGCTGCCAGCCTGGGACTCATCTCTGGCGACAGCCCACCGTGGCCTGGCCTCTGGTATGAGTCCCATTGGCTGCATCCAGGTGCCTCTGGGAGGGAGCTGCGCTGTGTCCTCCTGCCCCCAGCCCAGGCCTCCCTCCTCTGCCGCCTGTTCAGATTCTGCTCCTTTTGCAGGGACCCCCCCCCCCCCCCGCCAGCCTTCCTGTAGTCTCCTTCCTCTGTGCTCCAGGCCTCAGTTCCCTGAAGCCCCAGTGCCTAAGAACTGCAGTTTGGGGCTCCCGAGGTGCCCAGGCAGGCTTTCTGGAGAGGGGTCCCTGGAAGAGGCCAGGGGTGTCTGTCTGGGAAGATGACAGGGGCAGGTAAGGCAACTTTGGCACCGGTGAAGGGAGAGGAAGCTCCCGTCCAAGAACTCCCCCCCAGTGGGGTTGTGCCGGAGCCAGAGCCTGAAGAGGCTGCCCTGCACCTTGCTCCCTCCGCTCAAGCCCACCTACCAGGGGATACCGGTGTGTGTGGGGGCAGTGTGCAGTCTCGCAAGTGAGTACTCGGTGCCCAGCGCCGGCAGCGCCCGCTGCGCCAGCAGCGCCAGCAGCAGGACACACTGGAACCTGTTGCCACCTCCGCACTGCAGGGCTGAGCGCAGCCAAGGCTCCCCCCCCCCCCAGCCAGGCCGGCCAGCACGCGGGCCCCCTGCAGCGCCAGCTCTGGGCACCAGCTCCGCCCCGCGCCCGCTCCCGGGGTGGGCTGGGTCGGGGGAGGCAGCGCTGCGCGCCCAGGCCTCGCCGAGGCCCACACGGCGGGTGGAGGCAGGCCGCGCACTCTCCGCAGGGTGGGCGCTGAGCCTGCAGCTCCAGCGCCCTGCCGGGGGCCTCCGGCCTCCGCCCTGCCTGGCCAGTGCCCCTCGGAGGCCGCGGGAACGCCGCAGCCCATAGACCCCACGCGCGCCGCGTGCGCCTTCTGGTCACCGGAGTCTCCGTAGAGCGGTGCCCCGCCTCACCCTTCACCCCTCACCCCGAAATGCACGGTTCCCGCCGGGCTGTCTCGGCCCAGTCACATGGCCGGGAGCACAACTCCTAGCGACAGCGTCCCTGCCAAATCCAGGGTCTTTTCCACCAAATCCACTTTCCGCTGGGGATGGCTTTCTGCTTTTCCTGGTCGGTCTCCTCGCTGGACTGGGAGTTCCTCCAAGGCAGGAGCGAGTGTGCACCCGGCCCCAAGCTGGCCCCAGCCCCCAGTGCAGGGCCTGGCAGACGCCCCGGCGCTCCCTGAAGAAATGCTTGTTAACAAAGAAGTCATGAATGAATGAAACCAATTGTTGCATGAGGGAGCCCAGGAGGGTGCTGATCCCGCTTCTCCTCTCCGAGGGTCACACACATTCCCCGGTGCCACAGACACGCACAGCAACACCCCGCACACCCCTCCCCTCACGGCACAAGCAGACGGGCACATGGACCGCAGCGGACTCCTGTCCTCGTGGAACTGACCTACTATGTGCAGGCCTGGCAACTGGCCTTTCTCAGGTCCCAGCCGGGCCCCCTCGCCCTTCCTCCCCTCCCCCACCCCACCGGAGCCCCGCATCTAAGTACAGTACCTTGCACCCCAAGTGCCTTCTTTATCTCTTAGGGAAGAGGCCAAGCCAGTCGCAGGGGAGACTCAAGGCCTGTTTAGCGAGGCAACCAGGGGGCCTCAGGTCGGTGAGCTGCCGCCGCCCAAGGTGAGCCAGAGGCACCTGGCAGGGATGCCACGGAATGCTGCAGCCTCTAGAGCCCAGGCTGCAGGTGTCAGGGGGCGGTGGTGGGAGGGACTGGCAGATGTGCTGGGGTGTTGGGGGCTGTTTGCAGCGGAGTTGGGGCAGGGCGCTAGAGGGTGTGAACCCGGCAGGTGGGCATAGGTGTTGGGGTGTATGAGTGTGCAGGCTGGGGATGCACGAGCTGTGTGCCCGGGGACTGGGCCAGGCTGTGGGGCATGGGGAGTCTCAGCTGCTGGGGCAGGAGTTAGTTTGGGGGCTTCACTCCGGGGTAGGCGGATCGCAGTGTCTCCGGCTGGGAGCGTGGGTGGGGTGTCTGTAATGAGCACACGGGGAGTTGGAGACGTGGTGGCACGGCGAGGGGAGCGCTGTTCGCTGTTAGTGCAGATACGGCAGGGATGTATCGTGTGTCTGTGCGCGCGTCTGTGCGTGTGTGTGTATGCGTGCGCGCGCGCGCGCCTGGGTGTGTACGGAGGCATGGCACGGTCTGGGATGGGTGCTCGCTTGAGTTGGGGCAGTGGTGGGTGGTGGAGTAGGGGCTGCAGGGTCTGGGTCTGCGGTGCGTGGCTTGTGCGCGCGCGTGCAAGTGGCAGGGGATGTGCGTGGCAGAGGACAGGGAGGTGCACGGGCGGGATGCGGGGGGCGTGAGGTGGCAGGATCCAGTGGGTCTCTCAGGGGCGCGTGCGTCGGCCCCGCGGGGCGCGCGCTGCAAGACTTTGGGGTGCAGGGTGGAGGAGCTCACGTCGGAGGGGGCGGCCAGGCTGGGTGGGGGTGGGGTGGGTGGGTGCCGGGGAGCCGCGTGCTCCGCTCACCTCCGCTCACCTCCTCTCACCCCCGATCCGCTCGGCTTCCTGCGCCGGCTCCGCGCGTCGCAGCCGGGAAGTTTCCGAAGCCCAGGCGGCGGGAAGCGCCACCGCCGCTGCCGCCGAGCGCCGCCGGAGCCTCAGGCGGCGGCCTCGCCTGAAGCCGAGGGGCCGCCGCCGCCACCACCACCGCCGCCGCTGCGGAGGGAAACTCCAAATCCCGCCTCCGCCGCCGCCTCCTCCCCTCCAGTAGCCGTCTTCTCCGCCCCCTGCCCAGGAGGGGCAATGTCGCCGGCGGCGCGCAGGGAGGGAGCGGGGAGGGACCGCGGCCTGCCCAGCGTCTCCCTCCACCTTCCCCGCCCCCGGCCGCCTTCCTCCCACCTGCAAGACTGTGCGCTCCGCCCGCCACCGACCCTCTGTCGGGCGCTGGCTGCAGCCCCGGACCCCAACAGCCCCGCCGCGTGGGGGGCCTCAAGCCGAGTGGGGTGGGACACCCAACCTAGGCTGGACCTGGGCTGGGGGAGGGCCGCTCCGAAGAGTCTACGCGGGCTTCTGCTTCCAGCCAGGGAAGCCCAGGGGCCCATGGAGGAGCGGCCACAGCCTGGCCCCTAGGGCCACCTCCTACCGTCACACAGGAGGGGGCACAAGGTCTATCGGGCAGGACCACAAAGCCCCCCCCCCCCACGCCCCCCCCCCCCACTCCCCACTCCCGGGTCCCTCTGCCCTGCCTTCTCCCATTCTCACGTATCACACTGTGGCTAGTAATAATAGCGTTTGAGCATCAGTGCCTGGAAGGGGTGGGGCCAGGACGCTGGGGGCGGGCCCGGGAGGGGGCCTTGTCACCAGGCCCACTTTGCTCTCCGCCGCCCCAAAGGCCATGAGCATCTCTGTTCAGGACCTCGTTTTGTGCTTATGCCAGTCTGGGAGGCGGAGGGGACCCTTCCGTGGGCTAGCTGGGGAGACTGAGGCAGGGGACCCTTCCGTGGGCTAGCTGGGGAGACTGAGGCAGGGGACGCTTCCGTGGGCTAGCTGGGGAGACTGAGGCAGGGGCTTCCTGGCGTCCCACAGTGCTACAGCGGCAGAGCCCGGCTGGGGGCAGAAGCCCTCGCTGGCTGCCGCAGGGGTGAGGAGGCAGGGGCAGTACACAGGGGCTCCATGGTGAGTAAAGGGTGACTTGGGCCCCGGGAATGTGGCACAAGGGATGCTGAGAACCCGCAAGATGCTGTGGGCTGTTGGGGGCCACCATCGGGCTGGGCCTCCAGTGCGCGTCTGCTCAGGGCCATCAGAGCCAGGCAAGGCCAGGCTGGGACGACATCAGGAGGGAGGCGGGCTGAGCGGGGATGCCAGCAGCTCCGTGGAGGCGGCCTGGCGGCCCGGGCTCCCGCCTGCAGCAGCGCTGAATTCTCCTGAGTCACTTCCTGGCAAAGAGGGGAGAGAGGCAGCTTTGTCTCTGGTGCCTCAGTTTCCTCATCTGTATGGCTGGGGAGAGGGGAGGCCCCCCCCAAGCTTTGCTGCACTTTCAGGGCACGGTATGTGAGCCCAAGCAAGGTCCTGCCACCACCAGCCGGGCTCACCTGCCTTGTCCTCTGTCCCCTTGCCCTGCGGAGGCTCACCCTGAGAACCCGCTCGCTGCTCTGGCCCTTGGCCTTCCAGGCGCGCCTTCCCTGGGAGCCCCAGAGCCTGCTGCTGCTTTCACCTCCCCGTCGGTGGCAGGGCACCGGGGCCAGGCCCACGGCTGCACAGGGGAGCCCCCGGGGCTGCGCGTGAACCCTGCTGCTGGAGGGACCCTGCGCTTCTCTGTCAGGCCGCCACTGCTGGCTGCTCTCACGTGGGAGGCCTTGGCAGACAAATCACCAGAGGCGGAAAGCTGCGTCCTGTGGCACTGGGACCATTGTATCAGGCAAATCATGAAAACATATGGAGATGGGAAAATTGGGGGCTGGCTTTCATCCCCCCGCCCCCCTTCCTCCCATCTGGGGAAGATCCACCTGGCTGTGCCTGTGGCCCAAGGCACTCAGTCAGCCCCCTGCGCTGGAGTGATTCCGGGCTGAACACTGGAGGGGGACCACTTGGATTGTATGACGCCGCCCCCCAGCCCTGCAAAGCAGCCGCTGCCACCGGCCCACTGCGCCTCTGCGGCGCCCGCCCCGTGCTGGAGGATGACGGTGCCCACAAATGGCCAGGCCAGTCCTGGGAGCTCCAAAGGCACAGGTCTGCTCTGCTGGGGAAATGGGGCCTCTCTCTCCACCTCCAGAGACTTCTCTTGGCTGGCAAAGCCTGGCCTGGACCCCGTTGGGGAATAAAATGCGCGGCCGTCTTGAGGAGGACTCGAGGGCCGACTGTGTTAGAATCAAGGTGGCTCTGAGGGCGCAGCTGGGCCTCCATCTCCCAAGCGGCCGAGCCCACGTGCGCGCTCTTGCGGGCTCCTCGCCTGCGTCTCTGGCGGCCCGACCCGGCAGCCCTAAGCCTTACTCTCTCCTCTGCACTCCGTCCCCTGATCCGCCGGAACCCCCAGGCACGCTGACGGGACGCCCCAAGAATGGTCAACCGGAGGGCCGGAGAGCTGGGCCCTGGGGTGGGGGGGGGTGGAGAGATCCCGCGCCTGGGGGGTGCCCGCCTGCCGGCCCACTCTGGTGCTCTGCGCATGGCCGGCCGTCCTTCGGCTGAAGACACCTGTCTCAGGCCCTGCTCCTGGGCGCCCTCCCAGGCAAGCAAAGCTTGGAGGAGAGGCCTGCGTCATCCGGCCCCAGCATGGGGATCCTGTCCCCATTTGGGGGCTCCGGCACTTGGTGCCTGGCACCCGAGGCAGACTCTTGCCAGCAGTAGCTGCGGCTGAAGCCACTTTTCTGCATGACCCCCTCCCCCACAGGCCGCCATCACTCTGCCACCCCCTCCACTGGGTCCCAGGGCCCCCATCAAGGCCCTTCTAGCTCCGTCTTGCAACCAGGGCCATGCCTTCCGGAGCTCATTGTAGACCCTGCTCTGGGGCGCCCCACATGCCTGTGGGAGCTCCCAAAAGGGCCAGGGCCAGACATTTGGAACTAAATGGTCCTGTGGCCGCTCTCAGAAGCTGCACCTGCAGGCAGAAGGGCGAGAGCCAGTCGAGAGGAGAGGAGAGCTGCAGCGGCAAATCGATTTCTGAGGGACTGTGACCTCGGCAGCCATTGACACCCCCATTCTGGGAGGGCTCAGGTTCAGGTTCAATAACCTGGTTATGAACGCCCTCCGGCCAGCTGTGCAGGCCCCCTCTCCTTGTCTTGTCCTCCGGAGAAGCTGCGCGCGGTCTAGATGCACATTACAGATGATATAATCCTTTTCCCCGGGCAGAGAGCGCCAGACGCCCACGCCCATTGGTGGGCAGGCAAAGGGAGGTGAGTGGGAAGGGGAGGGACAGCGGGGATGGGAGGGTGCAGGGGCGGGGTGGGGGGAGAGGGGAAGCAGAGGACTTCCTGGCTTGTCCAAGGGAGGTGGAGGGATGAGTGGAGGCAGAAAAGAGGGAGCCCCCCCCAACCAGTTTTTCTGAGGGAGGCCTCTGTGAGTGGCCTGTCTGCCTTTCTGGCCAGTTCTCTCTGTACCCCCAACCAGGAATGGGCCTCTCGAGCGAGAGCATCTCATCGCAGGGAAGAAGGTAATCTGCGGGGCTGGGGTGGGGGTTCCCTACCCCCAACCTTGCTCCTCGGGGGTCTGCCTCCTCCCATCGTGGCATTCGGAGCACAGTCTGGCTGCTTCCACCGGCTGCTTCTGCCTTTCCCCTCAACAGCCTGTGGCCCAACCTGGGCCCTGTTGGCTCCCAGCACCCAGAACAAGGTTGGACACCAGGCTTGCTGGGTGCTGTGCCTCTCTGTGGTCAGGGGACACCAAGCGTTGTTCTGCTCCTCTCCATAGAGACACAAGGTCTAGCCCCCCTCCCCCCCTCCCCCAAGGCTGCAGCCTCTGTGGAAGGGCCTGCCTCTGCCCTGGGGGCTTGAGTCCAGTCCCAGCCATTGATGGCTTGGGGTGGGGATGGGCAGGAGCGTGGCCAGCTACCCTGCCAGAGCAAGGAAGGGCCCTGGAGAGCCATCCACGGGGTCTGAACTGGCAAAGAACCTTCTGCGGAGAGGGTCTGGGAGGACGGTGGCTCCAGGGTGACCCAGCCAGGCCCCTCGAGCAGGCTCACCCCAGCCCGGAGGATAGCCTTTTCCTCTGTCACCCTCCCTTGGCCTGTCCCCCTCCTCCACACAGCCCTCCGGCTCTTGCTGCCCCCTCCCCACTTTCCTGCTTGAGACATTTGCCACAAGGAGGGCTAGGATATTTCTGCCAGCTCTGTGGGGATTTTTCTGGTCTAAATTTAGAGAGCCGCTGTTTCCCCACAGTACCTGCTTCCCACGTTGGTGACTGATCAAGTCCCGAGAGCACCCAGGGCAGAGGGAGCAGCCTCCAGCCAGCCCCTGGGCAGAGGGAGGGGGAAGAGGAGGGAGGGGGAAGGCCAAGGCCTGCTGGCCAGGATGCCAGAGGGATCCTTTGCATCCGCTCAGAGGTGAGGTCCAGGGGCGGCCCAAGAGAGGCTGCTGGCGGGAAGGGAACAGCTGAGGGCCCTCGCTCAGGGTCGGGCACGCAGTCCAGCCTCCACATTGGTCCTCCCGGTGGGAGACTGTGACCAGTCGCTGAATCCTTTGCCGATGATAGGGTCCTGGTGCTCAGTCTCCCTCTGTCACTGTGTGTCCCAGTGGTGTGATGAGTCTGCTGTTGGGGCTTGCCGTCTCCTGCGGGAAGCACAGAAGGACCTCAGCTGCCACACCCAGCATGCGGTGAGGGCTCCGGCCCTGCGAGCTGGGCCCTCTCCTCCCCATCCCATGGCCAGCATCATGTCATCATCGCAGAGAGAAAGGATGGGGCCTGTGGGGACCCTGAGAGTCAGGGTTCAGCCGGGGCCATTCTGGGGTCCCATTTGACTCTGCTGTCGCCGACCTGCAGCAGTGGTCTGAGACCGGTCTTTTAGCAGTGGAAGCCCCTCCTGTCCGTACCCGCAGTCTGGGGGCAGCTGCTGGGCTGTCATGGAGGGGGACCGTGAAGGTAACACTGAGCCCAGTCTGGCTTAGGCCGTCCGTGTCCTCCCAGCTCCAGACCCCTGTGGCCCTTCCCCGGGGGGCCACCTCAGCGAGTTGAGAGAGTGCTTGGAGGAGAGTGGCCCTCTCCTGTCATGCCCAGGAGGGCCCTCAGATGGGCTCAAGCATTGCTTGTGGACCCCGGGAGCAAGTGGGGCCAAAAGCTTGGCTTGCTGGGTGACTTCCACCTGACCGAAGAAAGCCCAAAGGCCGTCTGAGTCCCGAGTCCCACAGCTCCCCGGTTCCTGGCTTGCCAGCTTTGTTTTCCCGTTTCTCAGTCAGGAGGCTCCAGGGTCCTGTAGAAGCCGCTTGCGATGGTAGCCCAGCCCTCAGACTGCCTGCGTCCTGCGGGCCTTGCCCTCAGCAGTGCACGCGGGGTGTTCTCTGCCTGCAGAGCCCTAGCCTCCCCCTCCTTCTCCTCCTCCTCCCCGTCCTCGACCCCACAGCTGGGAGCATCTCCCTCAGGTGTAATCCTGCGCCCCTGTTGCACGTCACAGGGCTTCCCCTTGTGTCCCCTGCGCCCGGCCAGCTGGCCGGCCTGGAGATGCTGCAGACGCCTCTGGAGGCCAGGGCACCTGGCATCCGGCCTGGGCGCGGCAGGGTCCGTGAGTGTCTCCTGAATGAAAATGGTTGAGTTGCCATGGCCGGAAAACCACGCACAGACCTTCACAGCACCCCACTCTGTGGCTGGCTCGAGGCCGGCCCACCGGGGGTCCAGAGAGGGTTGAGAACCGGACCCCGCACCCACATGGGGCCCCCATGCCACTCCCCAGCACCGGTCCCTGCCCAGGGGCTGCTCCCCTCGTTCTCACTCCTGGGGCCTCGTCCTGCCTCTAGGTGAGGACTCCAAACTCCTGGGGCGAGGCCCAGCTCCCAAACCTCTCCTCTGCTGCCACCTTCTCTGCCCCCCCTCGGCTGCCCGCCCATCCCGCTTCTGCTGCAGACAGCAGGCCCAGACCCCGTGGCTGTCTCCAGCCTCGTCTTTGTTTCTGCTCAGAAGTCTGAGCATGTGCTTGCTGGGCACAAGCTGAGGAGGAAAGGCAGGTAGGGCAGGAGGAGGTGAGCCACTATGTGGTCCCGTCAGTGGTCCCCAAGACGCCTTTGTGACCAGGTGGCTGCAGGCCTCGCTTACTGCAGAGACTGAAGCCTCATGGGAGTGCGAAGACAGGCAGAGCGCACCCCCGTTAGGGACAAGGCGTGGGTGTCCACGCGACTGCCCAGAATCCCACAGGATGGACCCAGAGATGTGTTTGGAGAACGTGGCTGACTCTGGGGGCTGCAGGGCCCTGGGGGAGGGGGCTGGGGGGGTATATATCTATAATGTGTGTGTGTGTGTGTGTGTGTGTGTGTGTGTGTATACACTCCTTATGATTTAATTGGACCACATAAACTGTAGCCAACAAAAGGGACAATAATCCAAAAGGTGAAAATGTTCTAAGATAATATTAATATAGGGCTTCCTATGGGTTGAATTGTGTCCTCCCCCCAACTCCTGTACCTGTGACTGTGACCTGATTTGAAAATAGGCTTGTTGCAGATGTAATAAAGGTCTGCTCATCCCACAGTGGGTGGGGGGCTGTAATCCGGAATGACTGGGGACGTTGGGACACAGGCTCATACGAAAACACTGCGGGAAGCTGGAGGGAGGCAGAACTATACAAGGCAAGGACACCAGAGATCACCAGCACGTCCCCAGCAGCTAGGGGAAACACCTGGACCAGAGCCTTCCCTAGGCCTTCAGAAGGAGAACAGCCCAGAACTGGGAGGCGGTCAATGTCTGCTGTTCTGCTGTTCTAAGCCCTCCAGTCAGTGGTACCTTGTTAGAACAGCCCCCCTGGCAAACGAGTACAGAGCCTTTCTGTCTTCCAAAATGCTTTCTCCTCTGTCGTGTCATTGAAAGCTAAAATATCCCTATGAGGTGGATAGTCCTGGCATTTTACAGATGAAGAAACTAAGCTTCAGCACATTTGACTGAGTTGCTTCGAGTAATTCAGTCAGTTTGAGGTAGACCTGCGCAGGGCTCAAGACAACTCTTCTGATTTTAAAATCTAGATTCAGTGAAACGTAAGGTGTCTAAAGTCTCCCCACTTCCTGATGTAACCGTATTGTAATTTTACTTTAAGGTGTGTATTTCAGGGTGGGGTGGGGATAAAGTATATATTTCTAAGATTTATTTATGTTCAAAATGTATTTGGGGGGGAGGGGCAGAGGGATGGGGGAGGAAATCTCCAGCAGACCACTGCCCCCGATGTGCGGAGCCCAACACGGGGCTCGATCCCATAACCCTGAGATCATGACCTAAGCCGAAATCAAGAGTCAGATGCTTAACCGACTGTGTCACTCAGGCACCCCTAATGTGTATATTTTGGAAGCTTTCGGTCTGACAGATATATTTGGTTGATTGAGTCAAGACAAACTGCCCACCCCCTTGCTCTATGCCTTGTCCTACCTCTGAAAATTTCATCTCTTTTTCGGGAGAGAAGCAGTCAATCTTTTTTTGCTATGAATATCCCTCCGCAGTACTGCTTTAGCTGCATGTCACAAATTTTGCCATGTTGTAGTTTTATTTTCATTTATTTCAGTAGCTTCATAAATTTCTCTTTGGATTTCCTCCTTGTTCCCTGGATCGTTCAAAAGTGTGCTGTTTAGCTTCTGAGAGTCTGGAGTTTTTCTGTGACCTTTCTGTTACTGATTTCTAGTTTGAGTCTGTCGCGCTTGGAGAACACACTCTGTATGATTCCTTTGCAGTTTGGCGAGGTTTGCCTCGCGGCCTGGGATATGGTCTGTGTGGGCACGTGGACCATGGCTGCTTGGGCAGGATGGCTCTCTGCTGGTGTTGGGTCGAGTGGTTTGCAAGGGCTCTTCAGATCCTCTTTGTTGCTAGTGTTTTTGTGTCCTTCTAGAGCCTGCCTGATGTTCTCTTTGGTTGTTTCGTTAATTGTTGAGGTCTCTAACTATAATCGTGGATCTGTCTCTTTCTCCTTCCAGCCCTACCAGTTTTTGCTGCCTGTACTAAATGGACATGCACGTGTTTTTGTCGTTCTTGAAATAAATATTTTGGTTTGATGTTTTATGCGAATGAATTTTGGGGGCTCAGTTGTAGTTGTAGTGGGAGCAGCCTGCCCCTCTCCGTGGCAAAGAAGGGAAGACCCTGGTGAACATTCCCACCTGCTTGGAATCCCAACATAAAAGCATGGATGGGCACGAGGGTTTTGATAAGAAAACTTGAAGTTCCACAAAGCGGTTTTTGCTCATTCCACCTCCAAGAAGGACCCACATCTTAGAAGCAACGAGTGGTTCCTGGCTGACATTAAAACAAGGGCCTTAGTGCATTCTTAATTTATGGCATTTCTTTAAACCTTGCTCTAAAGCATAGCTTTTCCTAAACATGCTTCCCAATGTGGCAGTTGATAGTCATGTTGACCGAGAGCTTGTCTTTCCGGCAGAGGCGCCAGCGCATGCCTGTAGAATAACAGATGAACGGACTCGATTGGCTTCCAGGAATATTCTAGAGTTACTGAGATGGTGGCTGGGGACCCGGGAGGAAGTAGACAGCTTTCAACAAGTGACCCGCAAAATCCAGATCGGGTGGGATGGAGGGGAAGTGCCACAGACGGTGACCCGAGAGTGCAGTCCTGAAGCCGGAGTTCCCGGGTGGTGGCGGTGGGGGGGAGCAGAGGGAGCGGCGTGGCCCAGAGCACAGAGGCATGGAAACGCTTAACCTGTTCAGTTAACCTCCCCCCCACACTGGACCTGCACGCTCTTGCCCTGGGGCGTGTGCGCGTGTGTGTTACTGAGAGTAAAATGAGGTTGGAGGTGTAGCCGAGCCAGACACAGGGCCCCCGGGGCTGCTGTATCAGAGAGGGGGCTGGGGGAAGGGAGCTGGGGGAAGGGAGCTGGCGGGAGCTGCCGCCTTTGTTCAAGACCTGGAAGATGGTTCCCGAATGCCAGCTAGTCTCTAAGAGCCTTTGGCCCTGCTGGAGCAGATTTTAGTTCTTGGAGGTGCATTGCCTGTCACTCCTGACAAGGGCCCCGCGTAGCTGACTTTGCCCCCTCTTATGCCAGCCTCTGGCTCTCTGTACCTTCCAAGGGGTGCGTGAGGGGAGGGCGGGCAAGGTAGGGCAGGGCGCTGCCGGCCCCGGCAATTCAGCCCTCACCTGAGAAGCTCAGCCCTGGGACCAGCCACCCTCCCGGGCCAGTGGGATGGTGACCATTCGGCAGGTCCCTTGCAGTGGCCTCTTCCAGGATCCGGCTGTGCAGAGAGTCCTTGCCTGCCTGCCACGGGGATCAGATGACTTTCCCCCATGGATGCGAAGGCAAAAGTGGATGTACGTGGGTGTCTCCCCCTCTTCGCTCAGCCCCTCAGGGTACTGCGTGAGGGCAAGGGCAGAGCGTTCCACAAACCTCCAAGCAGACTACATCTGCCAGGTGTGGAGAGGAGTGGCCGAGCCTGGGAGGAAGCAATCGCAGCCAGAGCTGAATTAGACACGGAGAGGGCAGAGGCGCCCTGGGCATCGCGGGTGGGCTCAGGTGCTTGGCGGGAGTGCTTGGCTGGTGAAGCTGTGTGAAGGATCCCTCTCTCGCAGGCTGGAGGGCATCAGGCCTTCCGGGGCATTCCTGTGAGAAGGGAGGTGGGCTGTGGGGCCCACGGGTCTGAGGGGTCACTGCGAGCCTGGGCTGGACACAGGGAGTCGCCAGCGGGGTTGGGGGGAGAGGGCCCCAGGGGCAGCACACCTGCCTCCTTCCTGCTCGCCCCTTGAGGCTCCTGACCTTTGCACCACGCTGCCGGTGACGCACATTCCTTCTCTTCTGGTTTCGACCTTGCTTCCCCTTGACTCTGCCTCCCTGTGTGGGCAAATGCCCAGGGCTGTTGCTGTCTGGGCCTGCCCGCCCCCCAGGACCCCGCCCCGGGACCCTGCTTCCCCTGGTGGGCCCTTGCAGACACCTCCCACACACACTGGCTTTTGACCTGGTCCCATGGTGGGACCAGGGGCTGATTTGCCACCTCAGAGCTCCTGGGCACTCCCATGCAGCAGCCCGAGCCTGGCGTAGGGCCCCGCTGCGGGCCCCCAGTTCAGGGGCTACCGCCCGCGTTGGTTGGCGGAGACATGGGCCACCTCTTTCCGAGAAGGTACCAGGCCCCCCCAGCTCCAGTGCGGGGGACAGATGGGCGGAGAGATGGCGCATGATAGCCCTGTGCTCTTGGCGCCGACTGACGTGTCCACGGGCTTTCCGGAGGAAGTCTCCTTCTACCCACATGAGGGCCGCTGTGGCTCTGGGGCCGGTGTCCGCGGGCTGCAGGCACCGTTCTGGGGGGGGGGGGCTGCTCCCTGCAAAGTCGGCGCGGTGGGCTTTGACCCCTCCCTCCCGGGGGGCTCACTCACATCCCGTTGGCCGCGTGGCTTCCCCCCCGAACTTCTTCTCTGGGCCCCTTCCCTGCTGCAGAGTGGGCGCCTGGCAGCTGGCCTGCCCCTAGGAGGGAGTTGTCTCTGGCCTGGCCAGGGGCCCCAGGGTGCTGAGACACCCCTGCTCCCCCTGGGCCTCGGCAACCTCACCCGGCCCTCCTCCCTGAGCCCAGCTCAGACGAGTGCAGGGAGGTGGCGGGCCAGCTGGGGGTGCCAGGGGCCGAGGAGGAAAGCACACCCTCACCCCGTCAGCTCCCCACTCTTCTCCCCAGGGCCTCCTCACGTGTTTCCCCAAACAGCCCTGCTCCTCCACCTCTCTTGGGGGCAGATGCCTGCCTGGCCGGGCCCCTTCGCTTGTGGCCTCCGTGCCTGGTAGGCAGTGGCTCAGAGGCCAGTGCCCCGGGAGGGGGCCCCCGAGACTGGACTGTGGCGTGGAGCGTCGCTGATTTGTCTCTAGGCAGCCCCCCTCCCCCCGGGCTCCAGGCGGTGGGGCTTTGAGCAGGACGCCCCTTGCCCCTGGAACACTGTCAGCCATGTCCCTGATCCCTGGCCACCCCCCCCCCCCGCCCCCAAAGAGGGAGAAGGATGCGGAGTGTTGGGCCTCTTCATCCACTCAGCCCTTCTAGGCCTGCCTGCCCCTGAGGGGAGGGTGTGGGGCTCAGACTCACCGGCACCGCTGCGGCCCTCGGCTCCTGCCAAGGAAGCCTCATGGCCCTCCCCGCCTTGTGTGTCAGAAGGAAGGAATGTTCCGTGTGCTTCTCCTGCCCACAGTGCCATCCCCCCGTGTCTGCATGCAAACCCGAGGACCTCTCAGAGAATAAAACTGTCACCCTGTCCCCTGTGTCCTCTGCTGTCCCCATCCCCAGCACAGGCCAGAGATCATAGAGCTGAGGCCTCAGACAGATGGACGGACAGGTGGGCTCTCAGGCCTGCAGGGAGGAGGATCATGGACAAGGTCAGGCGCTGCGAGGACTGAAGCCATGAGGACCGCTGGGTTTGGCGACACAGAAGGCACTGGCCGTCTTGGCCAGAGCTGTGTCACGGGAGGGGTGGGTGGCGGTTGAGCGGGAAGAGCTCTGTGAGCAAGAAGGTGGTGGCTGGAGGGGAGCCCCATGGGCCCTCGTGCCGCCTTCGCCACAGCCTGGCCCTCCCAGTGAGTGAGGGAGGACAGGGGGCTGCACCTGGGCCACTTAGGGAGCGGGGAGGCTGGTGGCCCTTGTCCCCAGGCCAGAGCAGATCTTCTCTCACTGTAGGAACGTCCTGGGGCCGCCCTAACGGGTCAGCATGACTAGAGGGGCGGTTGGGGGTGCTCAAAACAGTGGAAATGCCTTCCCTCACGGTTCTGGGGGCCAGAAGTCTGAAATCAAAGCATTAGAGGGCCTCTGGGGGCTCGAACAGACGACCCTTCCTGCCTTTTCCAGTTCCTGGGGTTCCGGGTGTCCTCGGGTTTGGAGACGCCGCTCCAGTCCCTGCCTCTGTCTTTACTCGATTTTCTCTCTATTCCTCTCCAGTCTCTTCCAAGGCCACTGGTCACTGGATTCCAGGTCCACCCAGGTGATCCAGAAGGATCTCATTTCCAGATCCTTCATTTCATCACTTCTGCAAAGGCCCTTTGTCCTAATGAGGTCACATTCCCCGGGGTCCGGGCTATGGACGTTCTCTCCCAGGGCAGCCCCGCTCACCCCCCACACTGTGTGCTGTCGGCTCAGGCACCCCGCCTCTGAGGACAACTGCTCGTGGGGGTTCTCGGGTGGCCCCAGCAGCTCCGGGGCTGGGCTCTGCTCTGTTCTCCGCCAAAGGCCGGGAGGGGC
Source organism: Meles meles (assembly GCF_922984935.1). Taxonomy (NCBI): domain Eukaryota; kingdom Metazoa; phylum Chordata; class Mammalia; order Carnivora; family Mustelidae; genus Meles; species Meles meles. The sequence goes on along the minus strand of NC_060087.1, from coordinate 131,060,977 downwards.
TGGCCACCAAAGCCACAGGCTCTGCCTCCGTGTCCCGGCTCTGGCCCCAGGGAGCTGAGCGTCCCCCTCCGCCGTGTCACCCAGCGGTTGTCCAGCACGCAGCCGGCTGGGAGGAGAGACCCAACGAAGCAAGGGGCAAGCAGCACGGGTGGGGCGGGGGGTCCTGTTTCCTCAGCTGCAGAGGAGCCCGGGGAGGGGAGGTGGGGTGGCGGCGGTCGGGGGAGCAGTGTGCAGAGCAACGGGAGCCTTTTGGAAGAGGGACCAGCCCCATCCCGAGAGCCGGTCCGCAGGCCTCCCTCCGTTCACCAGACCTTTGCTCCCGAGGTTGCCCAACCAGACGCCCGTCCATCCAGCACCCGCGCCCCAGGCTTCCCGCGCGCCCCCTGCCCGACTCCGTTCTCCCCGCCCCCTGCGATCTCCCCATCCTTGAACATTATGCAGCGACATCAGTGCCGCTCCTGGTCGAGCCATGCAAGCCATGGTTACTTTTCTTCTCCGCACAGCATTTTGTTTTCCCTGGAGTTAATAATTGTCCTTCGGCCGGCTGTTTGCTTAGCTTCCCAGGCACTTGTCGCTCATTCAACCCGAGTCGCGTCCTGGTGTGTAAATGTTCTCTCAAGACATTCAAACACACCCGACATTCTAGTAATTTCTTCTTGACCAAAATCTCTGGTGGCAGAGCGCTCCGACTGGCCGCGGGCTGTCTGGCTGCCTGGGCCCCTGTCCCCCGCAGGAAGCTCCCTCTGCCGGAGCCCTCCAGCCCGGCCCCCGCCACGGGGGAGCTCTGGTTCCCCTCACCCCCTCTTGGAGACCTTAGCCTATTGTCAATTTTCCTTTTCTTTCTTTCTTCCTTTCTTTTTTTTAAACAATGAGCATGTGTTTCTGTACTGCTCGTGTAAGGTTTAAGAAAATATATCTAAAAAGAGGGAGGCCGGCTGGTGGGCAGGAGCCCCAGCGCTGAGGACTGGCGAGGCCTCTGCCGCCGGGTGCGGCCTTGAGCGGGCCTCTCCCTCCCGGAGTCTTGTTCCCATTCTCCGTAGCAGCCCAGGTTTAGACTGGGTTATTCATTAATCCTTCATTTCTTCATTCAACAGACATTTCTTAAGAAAGCTGTTGATCGCGGAAACTGTCAACCTACAACAAAGATAGAGAGAATATCCTACTTTGCCCCCGTGTCAGCCATTAGCAGCAATTGGGGGCTGGCTCTCATCTCTAACCCTTGTTTCCTGGAGTATTTTTCGGAATCAACTCTTCGGAAATCATTTGATTCGCGGGCAGTTGCTCCAAGCGTCGGCACCTCGCATTTCCAGCGGACGAGAGCCGGGTCAGCCCGAGCCGCCCCAGTCGCACGCGGGTGTGCCCTCGTGCGCACGCGCGCGTTTCTGAAATGCAGCCACAAGGGAGAACCCGGTGAGCTTGCTCTTGGGATTTCGTCTTGTGGTTCCGATCGGCGTTTCCCTGAGGCTGGTGAAGTCCAACACCTTTTCACGCCCATTTGCCCCTCACGTGGCCTGTTTGGTGAAATGGTTTTTCGTTGATTTTTCTAAGTACATTATTTGCCTTTTTACCGCTGGATTTTGCCCATCTGGTTCATTTACAGCCCCCCCCCCCAACCCTTTTCCATGCAGTATTTCTTAAAACAATGAGGTCTTGACCGTGGAATAATTTTACCTTTCCGGAGATGCTACCCAGAATTTCCGGGTACACCTCACCCTCACCTGACTCAAGGCCAGACTTCATTCACATCTCACCACTTTTTCTACTGATGTTCCCTTTTTTATTCCAGGACCCCTCCCAGGACCCCACATTGCTTTTGGTCCAGAGCATTTAAAAATAAATGCTCAACATCATGTCATGTCACACAGAAACACCTGTGGATTCTATCCTTTTACTTTTAATCTATTTTTGTCTGTGAATCTGAGATTTGTCTTCCTCTTCTTTTTTTTAAAATATTTTATTTATTTATTTGACAGAGAGAGAGATCACAAGCAGGCAGAGAGGCAGGCAGCGAGAGGGGGAAGCAGGCTCCCCGCTGAGCAGAGAGCCCGATGTGGGGCTCGATCCCAGGACCCTGGGATCATGACCTGAGCTGAAGGCAGAGACTTTAACCCACTGAGTCACCCAGGCGCCCCTAGATGGGGGCTTCTAAAAACAACCCTGCAATGTCATGATCTCACCTAACGACTGAAATTAGAAATAAGTCCTTAACGTTCCCTAATACATACTTTTCTTGATTGTTTCAGAGAAGCCTTTTCACGGTGGTTTGTTCAGGTAGGAATGCCAGCAGGGTCCACGCTCAGCCTGGGCTGAGGTAGACCTCGTGTGTCTTTTCTGTGCCATCTACTTGCTGGAAAAGCCAAGTCCTTCATCACGGGGTTACAAAAGGGTGATTTTCTGATTTGATCATTCTTTGTGCATTTCCTATTTGGAAGTCAGTAATGGAAGAGATTTCCCTCATCAACTATTCGGTTGTCATGAAGCACAGGCAATCCGGGACTAGCAGTGTAGACGCAGGAGCCTTCCTTCTGTTTACTCCCCTTCAGAGCAATGACTCAGTCCCCTAGCAACTTCCAGAATGCCTGGACTTTTCCATATCGAATATGCATCTGCTATTGCCATCATTTCTGCCTTCCGAGGCTCAGATGGATCCATCCGTGGCCTGAGGGAGTTCCTGCAAGGGGGCTCCCAGGTCCCCCGACGTGGCACAGGTGGCCCGAGGCCCCCCGTACTTCCTGCCGTAGCTGAGCACCCCGGGTTCACTGCGCGCGCACTGGCCCGGCCGGCTCCTGCTGGAGGGAGGAGGCAGAGAGACACCTCCAGTTCAGATGTCCTCGTAGATCTTCTTCTCCTTAACATGTGACCCTTTAGGTATGTATGATGAAAACTCCATGTTTTTGGGAGACCTGAAATACTTCTTTTTTGCACGGTTATGCTGAAACTGTCCGTTTGTTTCTGTTTGTTTTTCAGGCTTAGGGAATGATTTGGTCACCTTTTTTATTTTTTTCAATTATAGAAACCATTTTTCATGAAATAATACTTGTAAATTTATATCCCCCTATTTTTTTTAAGATTTTATTTATTTATTTGACACAGAGAGAGAGAGATCACAAGCAGGCAGACAGGCAGGAAGAGAGTGAGGGGGAAGCAGGCTCCCTGAGCAGAGAGCCCGATTCGGGGCTCGATCTCAGGACCCTGAGATCATGATTGGAGCCGAAGGCAGAGGCTTAACCCACTGAGCCACCCAGGCGCCCCTATATCCTCCTATTTCTTATACAGATACTATTACATGCTGTGCCATACCTCGCGTGTGGCTATATGCTTACATCCTGGGGCTTTGCAGGAAGTGTAGGAGTTCTCTTGGACCCATTTATCCACCTGCATAGTGCTTTGAGAGGCCGGCCTAGGATAGCCGACTCGACTAGGCCTGAGCGGTGGGTGGTGGCTGGTTTCTAGTCGTTTGTCATTACTGAGAAGTACCTACTCTCGATAGGTCTGCGAGACTCCCTCCCTTCCTCCCTCCTTCATTAGTTCAACACATGCAAGGTGCTGGCCATGTGCCAAACACTGGGCCAGGCTCTCTGAGTGTCATGATTGCACTGGAGATCCCTCTTTGTTTCCCCTGGGTTCACCCATTCTTTGTGGGTGACAGATTCTTTTTTTTTTTTTTAAAGATTTTATTTATTTATTTGACACAGAGAGAGATCACAAGTAGGCAGAGAGGCAAGCAGAGAGAGAGGAGGAAGCAGGCTTCCCTCTGAGCAGAGAGCCCGATGCAGGGCTCGATCCCAGGACCCTGAGATCATGACCTGAGCCGAAGGCAGAGGCTTAACCCACTGAGCCACCCAGGCGCCCTGTGGGTGACAGATTGTTAGCTAGGCCCATGCCTGCCTGAATTAAGGCTAGTTGCAGCCACATGACCAGTTCTGGCCAGTGAGATTTAACTGGAAGTCTTATATAGCACCTTCTGGAAAACTGCTTTCAGAGACGCTGGTATTCTTCTTGTTCCTCTTACTCACTCTTTGCTCTATTCCATGCCTCATCTTTGTTCTGATGTGACGGCTGGAGCACTAGCTGCCATCTTGGATCAAGGCGGTAAAGGCCATCACCCTAGATATTAGCAAACTGGAATGATCTGGAAGGACCTTTGAACCCTAATGATTTTGTGGACTATCCATACTAGCCCTGAACGTTTTACCTCTGGACTTCGCTAACACACAAGACAAATAAAGGTCTTCTTCAGTTAAGTCCCCATTATTATTAGTTTTTTTCTCATGTGTATCCCTAAACATAATCCCAGTGGACAGAGGGAAAAGCAGAACAGATGAGGTCTCTGATATTATCTCGTGGGGGAACAGCCATTTAATGACACAGCTAGTAGCTAAGTGTGTAACCAGTATTGTCAAAATGTCTACGGAAAAAAAAAACCTACCAGGCCACCCCTCAATATCAACAACAACAAAACCAAGACTGAGAGAAAGATTCATGTTTGATGAGCATACCCCGAATGCTGCAGTGAGAAGACCAAGAAGGAACGTTTTTACGTTAGTGTGCATGTAGGTTTTGTGACATTTCAAAAGATACAAGTTGATTTGTTTCCTCCAGTATTATAATCTACATGCTCTGAACAAACTTTCTGTTGAAAATAACCAAAACTGCTGAGGAAAAGATGTTAAAATCATCTTCTTAAATGCATCAGTGAGACAGTGAAAAGGTTAGGAATCCCAGGGTCCAAAAATTAAGTCAAGACAGGAACCCAGAGAGGTAAATAGAGCACTGAGGCCAAATTTTACCCTGAGGGCATTTGTGGACCCTGGTGACCTTAAGCTTCAGCTTTCATGGCCTTATGGACTGTAGGGACAGGCCACAAAGCCCAAGTCTTGCAAAATAGGGAACCTTCATCCACCTCCCCCCCGCGCTGCATGAAGGTGGGACATAAAAGGTTAAGTCATCGTTGGAGAGGTGAACTAGAGACATTGACCACCACACCTTCATCTGCTAGCCTGCAGGGACAGTGGCTTATTTCCAAACCTGGCGTGAGAGGGAGGGGAGAGTATCTGCTCTGCACATTCGTGCTTACAAGTGAGCACCACATGGATTTGCGGCTAGGATTGGAACATCTGGGTAGTCCATAAACTCCTTCAACTGAGAATTTAGCTTAAAATGGTTCTGGGGGGGGGGGGGGCGTCTGGGTGGCTCAGTGGGTTAAAGCCTCTGCCTTCGGCTCAGGTCATGATCCCAGAGTTCTGGGATCGAGCCCCGCTTTGGACTCTCTGCTCTGCAGGGAGCCTGCTTCCTCCTCTCTCTCTGCCTGCCTCTCTGCCTACTTGTGATTTCTCTCTCTCTGTCAAATAAATAAAATATTAAAAATAAATAAAATAAAATGGTTCTGGGTTGCAGGACCTCCAGAAAGTCACCAGAAGCTCACGCAAATGCTCTCTGAAGGAATCCACCTTCAATGTAGGTTTAAGGTGTTCCCACTACGGAGATCTAAGGAATACAAACAGCCAGTCCAAAAATCTAAACACACAAGTGAAAAAAGGTGGATGTGCACCTGGGTGGCTCAGTTGGTTAAGGGTCTGCCTTCGGCCCAGGGCATGATCCTGGAGTCCTGGGATTGAGTCCCACACTGCGCTCCCTGCTCAAGGGGTGTCTGCTGCTCTCTCTCCCCTGCTCGTGCTCTCTCTCTGTCTCTTCACTTGCTTACACTCTCTCCCAAATAAATAAATAAAATCTTTAAAAAAAATCAACTGTAAAAGGGAACAGAGCTCCATGAGGGAATGACAACAGAATAAAACCCCCAAAGACTTCCAATGGTGGGATTATCAGACACAGAGGATAAAAGAAGCATGTTTAATATGTTCAGAGAAATAAAAAAGATTGAAAACGTAACAAAGGGCAGAATTCTACAAAAGCAACCCAATATATGTGGAAAAAAATAATACTCCTAAAAGTGAAAAATAAAACAGAGTTTAGAAATTCAATGGGCTTCCATTTCTGGTAATGATAAATTAGTTAATTCATGCCTACTTCCTGATGAGGACAATTAGAAAAGATGGAAAAACAGAAAAGTCACTTACCTGAAGGCATCACAGAGAATAAAGAGGATGAGGAATTTCCAGGCCAGGATGCAAAAAAGAACAGGAATGAGGAAGGTGAAGCCAGTGTTTAGAGCTGATTATCCTCTTAGTGTGTCTGCAGAGTCTAGAATGGGTGGGTTGGAGATGGCAGAGGGCTGTTGACAGCTACGTGGGGCTGGAAGGATCGGCATTAGAACCAAGGACCTGCCAAAGAAACACCCTGCTGAATCGTCCTTGTTTTAGTTGAGACCCTAAAAAGCTGTTCCCTAGGAGTAAGGTGATCCAGAAATAAAGATCTCCTAGGATTTTCATTAGCTTTTTAGCCTCTCAAGCTCTGAAACTGGATTAAGATGACCCTACACTGCTCAGAGAAGCCACATTTTGTTCAGAAGCTTACAAAGCCAGGTGGACTCTTGTCTGGTGGAAGAGGACTTCACCCTCACATTCAAGTTATTGCTACAAACATTTTAAAAATCAATTACAATGTTCAGCAAACATTAAAAACGCGTAGGCAGATGAGGAGAGAAGGCAATATGAATGAAAACCAACAGCGATAACAGACAATAGAAAAGGACCCACAGTGGCTCCAGACATTGGAATTATCAAGTATAAACTTTAAAATAGCTAGGTACACAGTGTTCAAAGATATAAATGGCAATATTGATAATTATGGCAGAAGACGAAAACTATAAAAAAGAGCCATTTGAAAATTCTAGAACTAAAAATGACTGCAACCAAAATTAAGAAATGAATGGATGGGCATAATAGCAGCATATGTGCAGCTGAGGAGAGTGTTGGACTGGAAGGTAAATCAGAAGAAACTACCCAGAATGAAGTGGGGAGAGACAAAGGGGTGGAAAATTTTTTTTAAAAAGAGAAGGAGACAAGGAGGACATGGTAGAATGTAACATATGCGTACATCGAGTCCCAGAAGACAGGGAAAGAAAAAAAATGGGGTCTAAGCAATATTAAAAGACGTGATGGTGGGGCGCCTGGGTGGCTCAGTCAGTTAAGCCTCTGCCTTTGGCTCAGGTCATGATCTCAGAGTCCTGGGATCGAGCCTCATGTCAGGTTCCCCACTTAGTGGGAAATCTGCTTCTCTCTCTCCCTCTGCCCCTCCTTCCTTCTCCCTCATACTCTCTCTCTCAATAAATAAATAAATAAATAAATAAATAAATAAATAAAATCTTTAAAAAAAGATATGATTTTCTGAAAGTGGGGAAAACCTCAGATCACAGAATTAAGGAAGATTTAGAAACTGCAGAATAAGTGAAGAGAAATGCATAGCTAGGGACATCAGGGTAAAATAACTAAAAACCAAATTCCTTAATTGTGAAATATTGAAAGCTTTATATTTGAGCTCAGGTACAAGATAAGGGGACTGGTTAATACCAGTTCTACTTGGCACTGTACTTGAGTACCTGGCCAGTGCAGTAAGGCAAGGCAAATAAAAAGAAAAGACTGAGAAATAACTTGCAGATGATAGAAAGGTTTATGTAAAAAAAAAATCCCCCCAAATCTAAAGATAAATTATTCAAATTAATAAGAAAATTTAGCACATTTTTGGATACAAATCAACATATAAAATTAACAGAGATATAATTTAAAAATGAAAAGATAACATTTATAACAGCACAAAATATATGACCATTCAGGACTGAATCTAATAAAGACACACGTAGCCATTATGTAGAAACTTATAATAGTTTGAAAGACAGTGAAAGAAAAATAAAAAACAATAAAAATATATGCTATGTTCACAGATTGGAACACACAATTTCTTTTCTTTTTAAGATTTTATTTACTTATTTGTCAGAGACAGAGAGTGACAGCACAAGCAGGGGGAGCGGCAGGCAGGGGCAGAAGCAGGCTCTCTGTGGAGCAAGGAGCCTGATACGGGACTTGATCCCAGGCCCCTGGGATCGCGACCTGAGCCAAAGGCAGATGCTCAACCGACGGAGCCACCCAGGAGTCCCAGGAACACATAATTTCTTTCCTTTTAACTTTATTTTTAAAATTTAAAAAATTTTTGAGTAGGCTCCATGCTGGAGCCCTATTTGGGACTTGAACTCACGATCTTGAGATCAAGACCTAGCTGAGATCAAGAGTCAGATGTTTAACCAACTGAACAAGCCAGGCCTCCCTCCTTTTAACTTTCTTTCTTTCTTTTATTTTTAAAGATTTTATTTATTTGACACAGAGAGAGAGATCACAAGTAGGCAGAGAGGCAGGCAGAGAGAAGGGGGAAGCAGACTCCCCACTGAGCAGGGAGCCCGATGCGGGGCTCGATCCCAGGACCCTGAGATCCTGACCTGAGCCGAGGGCAGACGCTTAACCCACCGAGCCGCCCAGGTGCTCCTTCCTTTTAACTTTCTTAAACATAATTTTAAATTTATAAAAAGACTACAAGAATAGTAGAAATAGAGAAGGGAACATCTCTAACCTGATAAAAGGCATGAATGGAAAACCCATGGATAACATCATATTTAATAGTGAGAGACTGGAAACTTGCTCCCTACAAACAGGAACAAAACAAAGATGTTTGCTCTTGTCACTTCCAGTTAACAACGTACTGGACATTGTAGCCAGGGAAATTATGCAAGAAAAAGAAGTAAAATCTATCCAGATTGGAAAGGAAGAAGCAGATCTACCTCTATTAAACAGATGACATGATCTCATACAGGAAATCCGAAGGAATCCACTAAAAACTGATTAGAACTAATAAATTGTATCCAATGAGGTTGCAGAAATAAGGCCAATATACAGAATGGCAAGGCTTGTAAAATACCACATTGTTGAAAGACATTAAGGGAGATCTAAATAAGCAGAAAGACACTCCATGTTCATGAATCAGATTATTGATATTAAGACGGCAACACTGTCCAAACTCATCTACAGATTCAATGCAGTGCCAATCAAAACTCCAGCTGGTGTTTTTGCAGAAACCGGTCAACCGATCCTAAAATTCACATGGAAATGCCAGGGATCCAGAATAGCCAAAACGATGTTTAGAAAGAAGAACAAAGTTGGAAGACACACTTCCCATTTCAAAACTTACTACAAAGCTACAGAAATCGAGACTGTGTGCGACTGCATAAGGATAGATTTATAAATTAGTGTAATAGTATTGAGAGTCTAGAAGTAAACCTTGACATTTATGGTCAATTAAGTTTTCAACATGAGGTGCCAAAACCGTCAATGGGAGAAAGAACAGTCTTTTCAACAAATAGTACTGGAACAATTCGGTATCCACATGCGAAAGAATCAAGTCAAACCCCTACCTTCCACCACACACAAAAAGTAGCTCAAAACAGATCAGAGGGGGTGCCTGGGTGGCTCAGTGGGTTAAGCCTCCGCCTTCGGCTCAGGTCATGATCTCAGGGTCCTGGGATCGAGCCCCGCATTGGGCTCTCTGCTCAGCGGGGAGCCTGCTTCCTCCTCTCTCTCTGCCTGCTGCTCTGCCTACTTGTGATCTCTGTCTGTCAAATAAATAAATACAGTCTTCAAAACAAAACAGATCAGAGGCCTAAATGTAAGAATTAAGACTGTGCAACTCTTAGAGGAAAAAGGGCTGTAAATGTTCACGAGCCTGAATCGGACTATGTTTTCTTAGATATGAAGCCGAGAGCACCAGTGACAAAAGATCAACTGGATCAACGGCTGCAAACAATACTGTCGAGAAAAGGAGAAGACAGTCCACAGAACGAGGGAAAACATTTGGAAATCATGTATCAGATAGGGGACTTGTATCTAGAATATATAAAGAACCCTTACAACTCCACAATCAAAAGATACATGACTCAGTTCTAACAACGGGCAGAGGATTTGAAGAGGTGTGTCTCCGTAGAAGGTCTCATGAGCTAATGGGCTCATCAAAAGATGCTCAACATCATTAGTCATTAGGGAAATGCAAATCAAAACCATCATGAGATTTTATTCCACACCCACTAGAATGGCTGAATCAAAAAGACGTACAAAACAGACTGGTGAAGATCTAGAGAAATTGAAATCGTCATACGTTGCTGATGAACATGTATATGGTACAGCTGCTTTGGCAGTTTCTCAGAATGTCAAGCACAGAGTGTCCATATGACCAAGCAATTTCACGCCTAGGGATAGTCCCAGTAGATAAAGTGTATGGCATGTGAATGCTATCTCAGTTTAGCCACGAAAGAAGCATAGTAGATGGATTTCTTCTATATCCTTCATACAGATTCCCCAAATGCTGACGTTTTACGATGTTCGTTTTATTCTCGCCTCTCTATATGTACACCTTCACACACCCCCACACGTGCCCCCCGACATGCACACACTTAGTTTCTGAAACTTTCAAATCAGTTGAGACATTATGCTGCTTGATCTCTAAAAACTTCAGTGCATATTTCCTAAGAACAAGGAACATTCTCTTATTGAACCACAGTACAGTTACCCAAATCAGGAAACGAACATTGATACAATACCATAATCTATGGACCTGATCCACAGTGTGCCAATTGTCCTAGTAAGGTCATTTCCCGAAAAGGCACCTCTGATTGCTCATGACATTCAGTTGTCATATTCTCTTGGGTCTCCTGTATTCTGGAGCAGCTCTTCGGTCTTTGTGTTTTATGACATTGACATTTTTCAAGGGCACAGGGCCGTTATTTTGCGGAGTATCCATCTGTTTGGTTTTGCCTGATGTTTTCTCACCGTTAGATTCGGGTTTTGCACTTTAGATAGGAATGCCAGAGAAGCGATGTATCCTCAATCTAGAGGCACATGGTGGTGGTTTGTTCTCTTACTGGTGATAGTATCTTTGGTTGCTGTTATTTTCCTTTTGTGCGGAGGCATTTGGATACCATTTCAATATCCAGTTCCTCATCAAACTTTCACCCACTTCTTTTTTCATCCATTGATCAGTTTTGCTTGAATCAATCATTGCTATCTTGGTGGCCAAATGGTGATTTTCCATCATTCCTTCTACCTTTATCATTTGGCTTTCTCCTATGAGGAAGAGCTGCTTTTCTCCCCATTAACTTACTTATTTATATCAATGGAGACTCAGAGATTCCTTACCCTCTGGAAGAACAAGATGTTCTAAGTTTCTCTTGACTTTCCCTGTCCCCCATTCTTAGAATCAGCCATTTATCCTAGGATCCCTAGTTCAATTTGAATGAGTAGTTGCACTTAGAAAACTTGTGGGGGGCGCCTGGGTGGCTCAGTGGGTTAAGCCTCTGCCTTCGGCTCAAGTCATGGTCTCAGGGTTCTGGGATCGAGCCCCGCATTGGGCTCTCTGCTCAGCGGGGAGCCTGCTTCCCCCCTCTCTCTCTTCCTGCCTCTCTGCCTACTTGTGACCTCTCTCTCTGTCAAATAAATAAATAAAATCTTAAAAAAAAGAAACCTTTTGGAAAATCACACACACCCCATACATATATGTATACATATGCACATTTATTTATTAATAAATGTAGCAGTAAGATACATACGTGTATGTACACTTCCACACATTTCTGTTGATCTGTATATTTATCTATCTGTCTATCATCCGTCCATCCATCCATCTCTAATGCCAGGTTCATTCCAGCCTTCTTCCCACCCCTAGTCTCTAGAGTTCAGTATTCATTTCTTTTTCTTTTTTAATCTTCGTCCATTTATTTCCATCAGTATTTCATTTTTGCATAATACCCTGCAAATTTGTGATTTTACTTATTCTAGGTAATTTGAGGATCAGATGCTCTCTGTCTTCTAGTGAAGACAGGTTTTGTGTGGTTTTATTTGTTCTTGTTTTTTTTTTTCCAATTGATTTTTGTTTGGAAGCTATGTTGAGGGTTTTGCCATTATCTTGGTTACCCAGAATTCTCAAAAAAAAAAAAAATCAATGTTTTGAACATGCCAATTCCCTTCCATTTGATTTATAGATTGAATGCAATTGTAATTTAAATGCCGTTTTTAAGTGGAGCTTGACAAGGTGGTTCTCAAATTTATATGCAGGAGCAAATGGTCTAGAGTTAAAATGCTCCTAAAGAGGAGTTATTGTAAGAATTATCCTACAGGTACTGCTTTTAAGATGGTGCAGTATTGGCAAAATGATGGGCAAATAGACCAGAACGGAGAATGCGGAAGCAGCAAAACCACGTGCAGAGAGTCCCTTACGACATTTCCGACAAGGCTGGCGCCACAGCTCGGTGGAGGAAGGGGAGGCTTTCAGCAGGTAACGCCGGGACAACCGCTCCTGCTCACGGCAAACAAAGTCTGACAGCGTCAGGTGTTGGCAATCCGGGAACCGCAAGAAGACTTGGATCCTGCCGGTGGCCCTGGGCGCTGGTGCCATCGCTTGTCATTCCTCAGCGTCAAGTTCGAATCGGGCAAAATGAAACCATGTGTTGTTTGGGGGCGAAGGTGGCGAAGCTACAAGGAGGAGCACGGGACTGGCCCACCTCTGAAAGGGGCGTTGGGGGAGTGGGGGGGCGGGGCGTGGGGAGGGACACTCAAGGTCCTTCGCTGGTAATGTCACCTTTCTTTTTTCCGAGGGGGAGGGCGGGGTGGGAGCACACAGGGCTCATGGCATTGTTCCTCACGCTCACACGTCTTCTGTGTTTTCTCAGTGGGTAACAGGAACAATGTTTAACCCGGAGAGCTTGGCCGCATTATGTGCAGAGACCTCAGAAATAGCCCTCCGGCTCTGCTGCCTCAGTCGGGGGTGCAGGGCCGGTGCTCGGCCCCCATCCCGACTCCGTAACTAACCAGCGCTCACTTTCTGGGTCCTGTTCCAGCCCCGGAGCAGCCTCCCTGCCTGGGCCTCCGGGGTCAAGTGCAAGGAATATTCATGCTGCACACCCCCCCCGCCCCAGCAAGGCCCAGCACCCCCACTCCTGGAGGAGAGAAGACTCAAGGTTACCTCTGCAACCGGATCTGCTTCCCATCCAGGCCACCCACAGCCAGTTTGCCTCGTGACCGGTTGGTCTAATTACCTGGTCACCTCCAATCTGGGATTGGGAATTCAAATGAAGGCGTTTATTTTCGCCTCTTATTCTAACGGTAACTGCCGCTGAATCCGTCCTTTAATGATCAATTTGCCCAATTAAAAAAAATGCAGCACTTGAAACCGATTCACCAAGGGCCCTTCTGTCTCTGTGGCGTGTTTCCAAGGGCGGCTTTGCTGCTGGGTCAGGGCGTCCCCACTCTGCTAGCACAAGTCGCACATCCAGCGGCAAAAGTGTCTCCGCACTGCGGGGTTTTCTAGAGCTGCCCAGTAGGCAGCTTCCAGGGCTGCCTGGAAGCCCTGGGGGGGTGGGGGGGGGAACTCACCACAGCCCTGCCACCGCCCCGCAAGGCCACCCCCAGCCACCACACCACCAGCTTTGCCCACTGAAGGGACAAGTGGGACAGCTAGTCAAATTCACAAAGAAAGCAGGACTGTGAAACACAAACCGTACAATATGTTAATAGACCAGACGTAGGCCGAGAACAAAACAACCTCAGGAAAAGATCTTTATACCAAAAGGCAAAAGAGTCCTTGCAGGGGCCAAACGCGCTTGCCGGGTGTCTTCCTGGCTTCTCCTGGCCTCTGGACCCGATGACCCCGACAAGACAAGTCACACCAGCCTCCTCCTCCTTGGTAAACGGGGCAAGAACAGTGTGTCCTTCAGAGCAGGAGATCATCCATTTACTGTTTGCCGTAGAGGCCCGGAGGTCCACTTTAACTGCAGGAGAAACACAGATTAAAGTGAGCTGCCCTGAGAGGAATGCTTGGTTTTCCTCCTTTGTTTTTTTAAAAAAAATCCTTAAAATGCGGAAAGGTTGGGCAAAAATAAGGCCCAGGGTACAGATGCAGAGCCCCTTGGATGCACCTGAAGGCCGCGGGGGCGGGCGTGGGCTTGGGTCAGGGCGGAGTTGGGGGGTGGGGGGGGTGGGGGGTGTTTCTCTTCAGCCCCTGGGTAGCTCCCACTGCAGCCCTGGCTGCCTTCCTGTGGTCTCTAGATCCTTCTCTTCCTTTACTACTCTCCCCTGGAAGCCTTCCTCGAGCTCTCCATGAGCTTCCACCATCTTTGGAGGGCAAACATGTCCTCTGCTCTCCTTCCCACAGAAGTTCCTGATGGCTCCATGGGGGGAGTCTGATCCGAGCCCAATGAGGACGTGGCTGAAAGAGTGTCACCTAGGGAGAAGGACCCCTTGCTGTCTTCGAATACCCACTTCTGGGCTGCCTTCCAAGTAGGAAGTGAGGTATGGGGAGCAAAAATTCCAGGGGGAGCTAGGCTTGTGGCCCTGGGAAAGGGGTGCTCACTGGACTCATGGGTGAGTGCCGGCACCTGCCCGCGGGGGTTCTGGACACAGGAGGCCACCGGCTGGGCCAGGAGCCACCGAGGGTGTGTGCTGGCAAGGAAAGGACGGGGCCAAGGAAGCCTGGGGCCAGGGGCTGAGATTGGGAGGGCTGCTGGGGCAGTGGTGCTTGCAGGGGACACTCACCTGGGGTGGGGGCTGGGGACGTGGCTGCGGCCTGAAGAGGACAGGCCTGACTAGCATTAAAGCATCCTTAGCAAAGAGGGAGCTGAGCCCACCCTGGGAAAGAGGTGACCCCCTTGGCAGGAACCACAGGCAAAGATGGAGCAGCCTCCCCCCTTCGACCTTGGGCTGGAGACAAGGCCTTGCCTGCCTCAGCTGGGGGGGGGGGGGGGAGTGGTGTTGGGAGGGAAGGGGAAGTCAGAGCACCCTGTCTCTGTTCTGGTCCATTCCAGTCCTGGGGATGGAGAGGGGGGTTTTGAATAGGATGTGAATCCGGGCTGAATTTTAATCACCCAAAAGAACCAGAGAAGTTAATGGTCAGGGCTGAAGGAGTGCGGGTGGGGGGAGGCGCCAGACGCACCTGGCTAGCATGAACAAAGCCAGTCCTGAGCTGTGCCTGCAGAAAGGTCTGGAATGGTTGGTGGGGCCCCTGGAAGTGCCGGGGGAGGGGTAGGGCTGCAGCCCCGAGTGCAACCGCTGTTGTGGGGAGTCTGTGTGCTCTGTTTCCCCAAGCTGGGGCCGCCCTGGGGTGGCGCAGGAAGGAGCATGCAGGCTAGAGGGCCAGGGGCCTCTCCCAGAAGGCAGCCAAAATGGGGGTCAGGGAGCAATCGGGCGGCACCTCCGAAGGACTCTCTCTTTTCCGAAAGCCAAGCCAGGATGACCTGCAGTCCCAGGAGACATTTCCTGTAGCTGAGGCTGGGTGGAGTGGCAGGGTGGGGAGACATTCAGTGTAGACAAAGTCACGGGGCTGTGGTTTTAGGACAAACTGGGGCATAGGCAAGAGGGTCCCTGAGTCAGCATGGGGCTCCCTGTGGGTCTGGGGACCAGAGGGGCTCAGATCTTTGCGCGCTCTTCTGGGAGGGTGGCAGGCTGCCTGGCTCAGCGGGGGAGCTGCAGCCCTTGGGGGTCCTGGCTCAGACCTACTAGCAATTTCCTAAGACTCCAGATATCAGAGCATTAACAGAGGTGGACCTCAGTCTGTTGCGCTGTGCAGACCCCAAGACACTCTTCCGTGGGTAAGGTGACCTAAGGGCTCTCTCCTCTTGCTATGTTTCTCGGGCCTGAAGAGCCCACGGGCTCCCCTGTCCCCAGGACCCATGCCCTCCGCCCAAACCGGCGCGCATTCCGCCCGAGTGCGTGTTAACTTGAACATTTTTGTATTTTTTTCCCGTGCTGTCTCTCTTCAAGGCCTCTCGATCGGTGTGCTCAAGGAGTATGCGATGCCCGGACATTTACTCTCTGCCTGGGGCATCTCTGGGACCAGGGTTTCCCCAGCCCGCTCTCTTGGCCACCGGCAGCTGCGCCAGCATCCCCGCGCAGGAAATGGCTTCCGCGGAGCCGCTGCCTGGTAGCAGAGTGGAAACCATGGCAACGGGAAGCTGGGAGGATCTTCCCATCACCCCGCAGAAAGGGCAGCCTATTTCTGGGACCTGAGCCCAGTTATTCACTAGTTCTGCATTTTGCTGTGAATTTCAATTCTGGAGAGCTGGCATCCAGGCCGCCGGGGCTGAGTGCGAGGGGGCTGGATGAGGGACACTCTCCCCTTCCTTCTCTGAAGGGGACACAACTCCTGGCCCCACCTTCTAGGCCGTTGGTGCTGCCACAAGGCTCAATTTCTACCCACACTTAGATCCCTTCTTCAGGCAGAGGAGGGGAAGGTTGGTGCTTTGGAGGTCACGGGGGTGGGCCGGAGCCCGCGGGGCTCCCCCTCACCGACCGCTGTCTATACTACGAGACTCCTCTCCGGGCTGTCAGCAGAGGGGACACTTTGAGCCACCTGGCTGCGGGGAGGAAGCTCCGACGCGGTGGAGGAGTGAGCTGAGTTGAGTTGAGTCCCTTCCACCCAGCCAGGAGCGCGAGCCCAAGAGCGCGGGCACAGGTCCGCACACCCGCACACACGCCAGTTGTGTGGCTTTTAGTGTAGACTCCTCTGCCCCCTAGTGGTAGGCCTCCGCCAGCACACGGGGCTCGAAGGCGCGGGCTGCCACCTCCGCTCAACCGGGATCCCTTCCAGCTTTGACCTAGGAGGAAGGTCTTTGGAGATGAAGGCGGCAGATGGGAGACTGGCCCTCCGAAGCTGGGTGCGAGGAGAAAATCGCAGGGTGACGAAAGCACCCCGGGAGGGGATCACAGCTGGACCCTACCCAGCCATTCTCCTCTTGCCCCGCTCTCTTGGGTGACTCCACTTCGTTTCGGTGTCCCAAACTGGGAACAGCTCTCTGATGGCCCCCCTTCCTCCTTCCCAACACCCGACTCCTCCCCCATTCCGAGGGGTGGGGGGCTCACATCCCAAATAGCATTCATTCATGGACTTCTTGCGAAAATCTTTATTTATTTATTTTTACTTTCAGTATCGCTGGTACACAACGCGACACGTACAGTGGCTCAGTGGCTCAGCATCTCTGGGCGTCATACTGTGCGCAGCACCGGGAGCTACCAGCTGTCACCGTACAACTAAATGGCTTTAAATAATCCACTCGAGGGAGGCATAGTTTTGGCCCTTGGGACCTTTGCCCTCTGATGTTATGCCCATGAATACGTCACGTTGCATTGCCAAGGGGACTTTGTAGGGGTAATTAAGGCTACTAACCAGCTGACCCGAATATAAGAATATCAGCCTAGATTACAGGCTGGGTCCAATGTCGTCCCAGGAACCCTGACACGCTGAACTTTCGCAGCTGAGGCCAGACAGGAGGCAGAAAGAGTCAAAGATAGTGAGAAGAATGCCAGCCAGCCAGAGGCCTCAAGGAGCTAGGTTCTGCCAACAACCTGAACGCAGAATCTTCGGGAGCCTCTAGGTGAGAGCCGGCCCACTTGACATCTTTGTTGTGTTTTGGTTTTGTTTCAAAATTATTATAGAGTCACGGGAAGTTCCAAAGACAGTGGAGGGCCCTGTGTGGACCCTTCTCCGGGCTTCCCCCAGTGGTGACAGAACTCCCCCTCCTGCCTCTATGGATTTGCCTATTCTGGTCTTTCCTACAAATGGAATCATACAGTGTGTGACCTTTGGTGTTTGGCTTCTTTGACTAAGTATAATGTTTCCAGAGCTCATCTGTGTTGTAGCATCTGTTCACGCTTCTCTCCTTTTCACGACCGAATAGTACTCCATCGTGTGGAGGGACCACCCTTTGCATGTCTGCGCATCTGTTGACGGACATGTGGGCTGTTTTCACTTTTGAGCGGTCATGAATAAATCTGCTACAAGCACTCATGGGTAAGATTTTGTGTGGCCATATGCTTTCATTTCTCTTGCGTGTATACTTAGGAGTGAAATTGCCGTGCCATATGATAACTCTATATTTAACTTTTTGAGGAACTGCCAGACTTATCTGTAGTGACGGCACCATTTACATTCCCACCAGCAATGAGCGAGGTGCCAACTTCTCCATGTCCTTGACGACATTCGTTATTATTCTTTTTGTTGTTATCTGTCAGTAGCCTTTTAGTTATAGGTACCTTCGTGGGTGGGAAGTAGTATCTTGTGATTTTGATTTGCATTTCCCTAATGTCCAGTGATGCTGAGCATTTTCCCGTAAACTCGTGACACATGGTGGACGGTCTTCAGAGAATTGTCTGTTCAGACCTGTTGCCCCTTTTAGTCGGGTTATTTGTGTTTTTCTTATTGAGTTGTAATGGTTCTTTATATATTCTAGGTACAAGCCACTTATTGGCTACATGATTTGCAGATAAGTTCTTCCATTTTATGGATTGTCTCTTCACTTTTTCGGTGGTGTCTTTTGCATCACGGAGCTGTTTAATTCCAATTTATTTTTTATTATGTTGCTTGTATTATTGGTACCACAGCTAGGAAACCATTGCCTCGTTCAATATTATGCAGATTTATGCCTAAGTTGTTATTTTTTTTAAAGGAGTTCTATAGTTTCAACTCTTTTTTTTTAAAAAAAGATTTTATTTATTTATTTGCCAGAGAGCGAGCGAGCACAAGCAGGGAGAACAGCAGGCAGAGGCAGAAGCAGGCTCCCTGCTGAGCAAGGAGCCCGACATGGGACTCCATCCCAGGCCCCTGGGATCAGGACCCGAGCCGAAGGCACAGGCTTAATGACTGAGCCACCAGGGCTTCCAAAAGTTTGAACTCTTACATTTAGGTTTACGATCCATTTTGAGTTAATTTTTGTATATGGTGTGGGGTGCCGGGGGTGGGAGTGGTCCAACTTCATTCGTTTGCATGTGGCTATCTTGCCGGTCTTGCTGAAACTCAGTAGGCCATAGCAGCGCTGGTTTATTTCTGGGCTCTCGATTCTATGCCATTGATCTGTGTGTCTATCTTTGTGCCAGTATTGCACAGTCTGGATTCCTGTAGCTTTGTGGTAAGTTTTAAAATCAGGAAGTGTGAGTCCTCCCACTTTGTTCTTTTTGAAGACTGTCTTAGCTATTCTGGGTCGCTTGAGCTCCCATATGAATTTTAGGATTGGCTTGTCAATTTCTCCAAAAAAGAAAAGAAAAGAAAAGAAAAAGCCAGCTGGAATTTTGATAGGGATAGTGTGGAACTTGTAGATCATTTTGGAAAGTATTGTCATTGTAACAGAGGTCTTTTGATCCATAAATAAGAGATGTGTTTCTATTTACACAGATCTATTAATGTCTTTCAATAGTATATGGTTGTACAAGACTTGCCCTTCTTTTGTGATGCTTATTCCTGGGTATTTTTTTTCTTTTTGATGCCACTATAAATAGAACTGTTAATTTCATTCTGGATTGTTCCCTCATAGTGTACAGAAATACAGGCAGTTTTTGTATATTGGTCTAGAATTCTGCAATTTTGCTGAACTTGTTTATTAGCTCTGACAGTTTTTTTGTGTGCATGTGTGGATTCCTTTGGCTTTTCTTTATACACGATTGTGTCATCTGTGAATAGAGAGTTTCATCGCCCCCTTTCCACGGCAGACACGCTTTTGTTATCATCTGGTTTGCCTTTTCCCACCACGGTAACTCTTCTAGTAAGTAGCTGCCTCCGTACCCGTCGATCAGGGATTTCCACAGCTACTTTTTCGTGTAGCCGTTTAGACCTTCTCCATCCACTGCCTGCCAAGAGCTGAGGGCTTGACTTCCTTGCCCGGTAAACACGCAGCAGACCCAAGATCTCTGACTGACGCCGCTCGTCCTTTGCTGAGTCCTCTTCTAGGTTTCAGGAAGGGGTGCACGAAGCAAAGGACTCAGGGGCTCATGGAGCTCGTGGAGCGGTCCTGCCAAATGGATGTCCCTGGGCTCCTGGACTGACTTGCTTCACACAGTCCCCTCCACAGGAACCAGGACATACGCTGGACTGCTCCCAGTGGATCAAAGGTGGCTTCCTGTTTCAGAGCGAGTGTTCATTAACTAGGCTCATCCAATCAGAGTCTCCCTCTGGACTTTGAACCTGGAGACAGAGTTGGTCAAATGATGGTGGGCACATGGTTGAAAGTCTGCGTCCTGCTGGTCCTATGGCCAAAGATATGGGAGTGGGGAAGCCAGGTGGAGAGTGAGGAAGGCGGTTGTTCTGGCCGTAAGCCTCAGTGATCCTAGCCGCAGGAAAGGCTCTGTGCACAGGAACCCCGAGAGGGTCTGGGGGAACACCAAGAGGGCTAGAGTTCGAGAGGTATGGGGTCTGATGACACCGCACACAGGCGGGAGGGGCTGGCCCAGACAGCAAAACTGGTGAGGACTTCACTTTCCAACCTCGGTGGGGGGAATTTGGGATAATGAGGAAAGCGCTGTGCCAGGAGCTGAAAGCCCCACATTTGGAAGGACATCCCTGCGCGGGGTGACCTTGAGAAGCCACCCGACCTTCTTGGATCGGATTTCTTCATCTGCATTCCTTCCCTCTCTTTTATTTCTCCGTGCCCTTGGATGAATTATACCTCCCCAGGCCTTCTTCCCCTCCACAGGGTTATGAGTGGCCCATGCATGGGCAGCAACTCCGGCCTCCCTGTTCTCCACAGTCTCGAGTTTATTAGCAGACATCAGGGGACAGTCTCAACCACCGCTCCCTGACACCCCCGCCATGAGGTTCCTGTGGCTGCCATTAACAAATGACCACAAACTGGGTGGCTTAAACAACAGATAGCTCTCTCTCATGCTTCTGGAGGCCAGATATCTGAAATCAAGGTGTCTGCAGGGCTGTCCTCCCTCCGGAGGCTCTAGGAGAGGATCCTTCTCCGTCTCCTAGCTTCTGGTGGCCCCAGGCATCCCTGGGCTTGTGGCCCCATCACTCTAGTCCCTGCTTCTGTCTTCAAGTGGCCCACAGGTCAGGGAGGCCACCCATGAGACGGACGTGGGTCAGGATGTCCCCATCAACCTCCAGTCTGGCGGAAGGGCTCTCCATCCGCACCCCTAGACTGGCTGTCCCCCATCTCCAGCAGTCCGCTCAAGCTTTCCCCGCCGAGCTATTTACGCAGCTGGGGAGTTCTCCCTGTTTTCTCGCCCCCCCAGGCTGCCTGGGCCTTTCTCTAGCACAGCGTCGCCAGCCTCACTGGAGCTGTCCTGCTGTTGCTCTCCGGCTGGCTTCTCAGCTTCTGCTCCATGGGTTTGTGAGTTCACCCATTCACGCGGAGCCTTAGCGCTCCGAAGAATTCCCCGGCTACGTAAATGGCTCGTGGTCCCTTCCAGTGCTGTTTTGCCCCCTGACTCTTTGCCGGCCAGTCTTCTGGCTCTTCTTTATGAAATCCCTTCTCCCCATGGGGGGTTTGTCCTTGATGGCACAATTGTCCATGACCTTTTTTTTTTAATTGCAGCTTTATTGAGATATAATTCACACACCATAAAACCCACCCACTGAAACTGTCTAGTGCAATGGTTTTTAATATGTTCACAGAGTTGTGCAACTCTCACCACAATCCAGTTCCAGAACATTCTGATCACTTCCCTTTGAGCAGCCACTTCCATCACTCGCCCAGCCCCCCAGCCAGCC
This sequence comes from Meles meles, assembly GCF_922984935.1. Taxonomy (NCBI): domain Eukaryota; kingdom Metazoa; phylum Chordata; class Mammalia; order Carnivora; family Mustelidae; genus Meles; species Meles meles. The sequence continues at coordinate 131,039,512 of NC_060087.1, read as the reverse complement.
CCTGGCACCCACGGATCTACATTCTGTCTCTGTGTTTGTAGCGCCTGTCCGTGCATATCTAGCGCCGGGCGGGTTTTCAAACCCTGGTGCCGACTTCCAACATTGCAGAGGCCCGCCTTGGTCACATGCAAGCCCCTGGGGGTGTTCAGAGCTTGCTCAATCTTTCTCTTTACTGAGCTTGTTTTTACTCAAAACTTTGAAAAAGGAAATCATCTCCGGTAGTAGTAGATTAACCAAAAGCTATAATCCCCACGGCGTCTCCACGGGTCCGGCAACTCCCACCTTCCTTAGGAAGACTGAGCCCCGGCCCGCCCGGTAAACAGAGCCCTGGCCAGGTGGTGTGGCTCTGGCAGGCTCCGGGAAGGCAGGGCCGCAGTCAGGCTTCGGGTTCACAAAGGTGGCTTTGTCTGGAGCATGTGGGTGGGGGAGGAGGGCAAGGCTGCTGAACGGAGACCCTGTCTGCCTCATCCCAGCCCCAGGCCGGAGCCACGCTCATGCGGGCACTCCGTCAGTGAGGGAAGGAGGCGGGAGGGGGGGGGCGGGGGGCAGGAGAGTGGGGGTGGGGAATCCTCCAGGGGAAGGTGTTTGGGTCAGGAAGGAGCGTGTTGTGGTCACTCTTCAGAAACAGGATTGACCTCCACCCCAAATTTGGTTTGGTCTTGGAGACTGAGGGCACCACCCCCGCCAAGAGGTCACGGAAAAGTTCCTTACTCGCGCACTGAGGCTTTCTGGGGATAGGGGGCAAGTCCCCAGCCTGGCCGGAAAATGACTTGGGAGGGCACGGAGAGGAGACTGGCGGGGTCATGGCTTGCGCTAGGGCAGGGGTGAGGGCTCCTGCGTGCGGTTAGAACTCCCCTCTGGTGCCAAGGAAGGGAGCACTCCGGCTTTCTCCGGAGCTTGCCCCGATGTGGGGCCCAAGGGGACAGTGGGGGTGAGGCTTCAAAGCTGTCAGCACTGAGACTTTAAAACGAGAAGGAGCCGGCGCTGCGGGACGGAGGCACCTTGGAAGCCGCATGTGACCTTGGTGGGCGCCAGCCTCGGAACGTGCCCTTCCTCTGAGCTCACGGGGCGAGATCCTAATGCCCCGGGCTAGGGCCACCTGATCAGGTCTTGAGGGCGGAGCCTCAGGAATGGAAAGAGGACCCTTATCAAAGAGCCCCCGGGAGAGCTGGTGCGTCCTTTCCCCCAGGGTCAGGCACCGTGAGAACTTGGCTTTCTGCAAACCGGGGGAGGGTTGTCACCGGAGCCCACCCATGCTGACGCTCTGATCCTGGATTTCCAGCCTCCTGACATTTGAGAAAGAGATGTCTGTTGTCTATCCGTCACCTAGCCTGGGGTATTTTGCTCTAGTAGCCCGAGTGGGCTAAGATGACGGTGGTGTGGGAGGGGGACAGTCTCACCCAGCGGGGACCGGGCACGGGGGGGGGGGGCAAGGGCAGGGCAGGCAGCAGGCTGTGGAGCTCAGGACACACGTGGCTGCAGAGCTGCGTGGTCGAGAAGGGTGGGAGGGCAGAGGGCAGTGGAAATGGGGAGGTGGACTCGGGGGGAGGCGGTTGGGACAGCCAGCAGGGAGAGATGGGAGGCCCAGAAGGTGTGGGAAGCTGGGCAGAGGTGGGGAAGACGGGGTGACAGTGGACTGAGGTTCTCAGGTTGCAAGAAGGTTCCAAGGACAAGCGACAGGACTGGACTTGGATGAAGGGGCTCCTCATGACCGCCCTAGGGCAAAGGCCACTGGGGAGGAGGTGGGCGGGGTGAGCACTTTGGAAATCCTCCCCTGTCCTTGAAGACCCAGTCAGGCTTTCCAGTGGCCCTGCCTGGGCGCAGCCTTTCCTCTGTACCCCGAAGGCCCCTCCCCGTTCTCTGTTTCATCTTTTGAGCCTCAGCCTGAGCCCCGGCCTGAGCCCCCACTGGCTCGCTCTCATTAGGTGAGGAGGAGGCCGGACTGTACTCAGCGCGGAGGTGCACGGTAAAGGTTAGATAAGGCGGCCTTGGTGAATACCGTAGAATCCTCTTCTGATAGGATTGTCCGCCCCTCTGTATTGATCGTCTTGCCACTACAGGGCCTGGATTAATCCCCGGGCAATGTCTGGGGGATGGTGGGGACGGTGAAGGGGGGGATGCCACCTTTGGGAGGGGTGACAGGAAGGGAGCACCCGGGCAGTGGGTGTGGCTTGATGGTGGGAGAGGAAGCCGTACCTAGAGGTTTGCTGGCTCCTGCTGGTGGCTAGTGAATTATTCATTTGTCAACCACCGAGTCCAGGCTGCTTTCCGGGAGGGTGTCCTGTGACCCAGGGTTTTAAAAATTAATGTGTTCATTGAGTCATTCCCTTGACTCACCTTCATGGGTGCCTGTGACTTGCTGAGCCCAGATTCTTCCCGCCCCAAAAGGCCCGGGGGGCGGTGGGGAGGAGGAATTCAAGCTGTGCTGTTTAACCCGCAAACACAGGGTGGAGGGGTGACAGGCAGGCCACTGGGCCAGCGCCCAGAGGGAAGAGTGAGTGAGCCGACTTGGGCGTGTGGATGTGTGTGCATGTGGTGGGGGGATTGCCTGATGTGCGTGTACATTTGCATGTGAGTGTGGGGAGGGGCGTGTGTGTGGTGTGCCCCTTTAGGCTGGTTCTCTGGGTGGTCTGGGTTTCAGCCTCGGCTAGGGGACAGCAGGGACAGAGTGCTCAAGGCATGACAGGTGTTAGCAGTACAGGGGCCTCGGGGCCCCGAGTCCCTCTACACATTTGCACATGGGTACATGTGGGCAGGCGTGCACACACACACACACGCGCGCGCGCGTGCACCCGCACCCGCACAGGTACTCAGCCCAGAGGGCCTGGGCCTTGCCTCAGACAGAGGGAGTCGGGGAGAGGGGTTTGGGGCAGGAATCCCTTCACTGGGCAGAGCTTGTGTGAAGACCCTTAGGCCGGCGGTTTTAACTTCCAGGGAGCTGCATAAGGGTGTTGCCATGAGTGGCCCAGTGGTGAGAGCTGAGGCTGGTCAGCTGACAGGGTGATTCCCTGAGAACTGGCATGTTAGGCTAAGGCCTCAGCCTTCTCCTGAGTGTAAGCCAGAGCGAGCCTCCTAAAATGTAAGCTTGACGGGCTCTGGGAGATGGGAGGCAGGGCAGAGCCCGTCAAGCTTACATTTTAGGAGGCTCGCTCTGGCTGGTGGCTGGTGTTCTGGGCCAGACGGTGGCCCCCTAGGTTGTGGTCCCTGGAAGCTGGGATTGGCGAAAGGGTCTTCGCGGATGTGATCAAGTGAAGGGTGCAAGTTGAGATCACCTGGATTTCCTCATTGCCTCTGACAAGTAACAGGGGAGACACAGAGACACAGGGAGGAGAAGGCCATGTGACAGCAGAGGCCTGCAGTGACGGGCCACGAGCCGAGGAACACCTGGGCCCGCCAGCAGCTGGAACAGGCGAGGAAGCACTGTCCCCTGCAGAGAGTGTGACCCTGCCTACACTCGGATGTTGGACTTCCGGCCTCCAGAGCTGTGGGAGGATGAGTTCCTGCTGTTTTCAGTCCCTCGCTTCGTGGCTGGCATGGAGAAAAAGACTTGGGGGGAATAGGGTTGGGAGAGGGATGGGGGAGTGGAGGAAGGAGACTAGGCTGTCCTGGGTGGGTCAGGACGTAGAGCCATCAGGACCTTCACCGGGGTCCAGTCACCCTGGCGGAAGAGCTTGGGAGCAGTGGCCTTTTCCTCTCAAAGTTCCCAGCTCTCTCAAATCATAGCAACCATCCGATGATACCGGAATGACCCGGATGACTGGGTCGTTCGTTTGGGAGTCCCTCTGGTGCTCTATCTCTCTAATGCCCGACGTGGGATACCCTGCTTGTGGAAGGCACACGGACGAAGCGTGCAATGGCATCGTGAACAGGATATTCAACAACACTCATTCATTTAAGCTCCTAGTGTGCGTCAGCCTGGGAAAGTGAGCAGAGGCCAGATCACCAAGGGATGCGGAGAAATCTCCCAGAGCCAGGACCCCACAACACACTCGCTCGCTCTTCACACGTGTCCCCCGGGGCTCATCCACCTGTCTGCAGACAGGGCAGATGCGAACGCGGGCTCCGAGCCACAGGATTTCTCCCGCTGGGAGTCGCAGACCACTCACAGGCAAGCGCCCCTCGCCCCGGGGCCTCGCAGTCCCCACCGGCCTTCCCAGTCCTAAAGCACGCTGGGCCACCAGCCCGGAGCGACGCCCGAGTGGGACCGCAGGGACTTGCCGCTAAGATGCCCAGGGGTGCCCGTGACCTCGTGGCGCCCTCGCGACGCAGCCCGGCCAGTTCCGGCCGCGGCATACGGGGCCGGCGGCTCGGGGGGGTGGGGGGGGGGTGGGCGGGCGTAAGTCCCCCGGGGACGGGGCGGCGGTCCTCAAGGGCGGGCCGCGCGCCGTTTGGGGACAGGTCGGCCTCCGCCCGGCCGAGTCCGCGTCTGCGCCGGCGCCGGCGCCTGCGCGCAGCCGCGGAGTCATTCTCCCCCGTCCCGCCACCCCCCTCCCGCCGCCCGCCAAGCCCGGGCGGGGAGCTGGGAGGCGGGGCGGCGCGGGCAGGGGCGGGACGGCGGGACGGCGGGGCGGCGGGCGGGGCGGGTGGCCGCGCCCGCCGCGAGGACCCCCGGAGCCGGTGGCCGCGCTCTGGGGCCCCTTTTCGTTCCGGCGGGGGGTCCGGGGCCGCGGGGCGGGGCCTCATGGAGGCCGTTGGCCCGGACAGTTGCGGAGCGGGGTGCACGGCGCGGGGCGCCGAGGGGCGGCCGGCACCCGAGGCGAGGGTGCACTTCCGAGTGACGAGGTTCATCATGGAGGCAGGTAACCGCGCTGGGGCGAGGCCGGCCTTGCGGGAGCCCCCTTCCCGGAGCAGGGGCCGCGCAGGACGGGCAGCGGGCGCGGCTGCACGGGGTGGGGGCGGGGAGAGGCCCGGCTCAGGGGTGCAGGCCTCTGCTTCCCGCCGCGCCCTGTGCGCTAGGCTTTGAGCTGCGAGGAGGACACACACGGTCACTGCCATCTCGCGGACGGGCGCGCGGGCTCAAGGAGAGGACGTGGACAGGGACTGGCGCGAGCGACGAGGTGGTCGAACCCGAGCGCCCCAGGCTTGCTGGCGCCCCCCCCCCCCCCCGCGCGCCTTCAGACACATCTGTCTCCCCGCGCCCTTGGTCTCGCGGAGCCTTTCGGGGGCCGCCGTTGGTGAGGCTCATGACGGGCCCCGTCGGCGAGGGCCCAGGCGTGGTGCCGCTCCGGTTCTGAAAACCCTTTCCAGGCTGTGTTCACGGAGGTGTTGGGTGCCCCTGTTTCCAAGGCGAGACAATGAAGCGAACCGGATCCCGTGGAAACACTGTATCTCTCCCCGGCAATAGTATCTGCTCGGGGTCGGCCGCTTACTTTTGATCTTTGTTACTTTGTGCACAGTCTGTGCCAGGAGGCTGTGGGCGAGTGGCTTTCAAGTCCAAGTCAGCAGTCTGGGGGAAATGATGCAGGACCATTAAGCCCAGGGATTGTACATTTAATTTCCAGGAAGTTGCACAAGGTCCGGAGAAGGATGGCGGCGGCCTCCCACAGGCTGCCATGCATCCGCTTGGAGGGTCCATGTAAGCCAGGGCAGCATGCTGCCCTTTGAGGACTTGCTACGTGAAACGGGGCTTGGAGGGTCATGTGCAGCTGTGGCTCCATATGTGGTGTCTCGGGACTGATGAGTCTCGTGTAGGAGCTGCCTGTGTAACTGAGGTTTAACCCTTGACGTGCTAGAAGCTCCTGCAGGTGCCAGTGTCCAGGGACTTCTTTATCAAATGTGTCGCATATGCTCCTGCTCTCCATGTGAGGCCGAACACGGGGCCTCCAAAGAGGCCGCATCCTAATGCCCCGAACCTGTGCCCCTGTGACCCTATGACTGTACCCCATGCAGCGAAGGAGATTTTGCAGCTGGGGTTAGCATCTCGATATGGGGAAACTACCCTAGATTATTCACTGGGCCCAGGATCATCTCACCAATCCCATCCTTAGAGGCGGGAGTGACGGGCGGAGTGGAGGCCGTGGAATGAGGGAGGCGGAGGTAGAAGATGCTCCCCCTGACTTTGACAAGGGGGGGGGCAGGGGCCACTAGCCAGAGACTGCAGGGTGCCTGGAAGCTGGGAAGGGCAAGGAAGCATTCTCCCCTGGAGGCTCCAGAAGGAGCCCACCCAGCCCACACCTTGAATTTAGCCCCCTAAGACTCATTTCGGACTTCTGAGCACAAGCACTGTAAGGGAAACCGTATATGTTGTCTGTGGTAATTCACTGCAGTAGCCCCAGGGAACTAAGGCACCACGGGGAGAGGATATTGAATGTAAATCTTAATGACTGTTGGTTGTCCCCGACCTTATTTCAGTCTGTTGGATGTCATTTAACCTTCTCTTGTTAACTCTGGTCACTGAATTTATGTGGGTTCTGTTACCCAGTGCAGTGATTTCCTTAGGAGCCAGCCAGAGGTGAGGTGGGGTGGGCTGGGACGTGGGCTTTACCCCCTAAATCAAACCACCACGTGTTCTGGTTTTTGAGTTGTTCCCTTTTCTGTGTGTGGCGTCTCTTCCCTGGTACCTGCCGGAGGCCGCAGGTTTTGCTTTTTTCCTGCTCAGCCTGCAGGTGCCTTCGGCAGTCACCCTGCTTGCTTTCCTTGCCCTTTCCGACCCGCAGACAAGGAAACCGGGGCCGAATATAATCTAGTGTAACCCTGGGACTCTGCAGCGTCTGTTCGATGCTCAGAGGCCTTTTCCCCCTGCTGTCATCTTGGCAGGATTTTTGTTCCGTGAGCTGTGGGAGTGAGGGTGACCTCTGGTTAAATGCTTTCTGAGGCAGAAACAGACACACAACAGTGTGTGGTCCTTTCCAGAACGTTGTGCAGAGGCTCACATGCCAGGTGTGACGGGAGGGCTTGCCAGAAGTGTGGGGTCTGCAGTGCTGCTGGAGGGGACCGTGCAGTCGGAGAGGCCTGGCTTGACACCTCGCAGGTAGAGGACCCAGTGCACGGCCCAGCCGCCGTGGCCAGCCGGGCTCCCGGCTCCTGGTCCTGTCTGAGCGGGGCTGTACGCCCTCAGGGCCCCACCCCGCAGCTGCAGCCCTGCTCGGGCAGAGGGTGAGCCCCGGCCTGAGCTCCTCTCCCGCCTGCTTTCTCTCGGTAGGGGTCAAGCTAGGGATGCGGTCCGTTCCCATCGCCACTGCTTGTACCATTTACCACAAGTTCTTCTGTGAGATCAACCTGGACACCTACGACCCCTACTTGGTCGCCATGTCTTCCCTTTATTTGGCCGGCAAAGTGGAGGAACAGCACCTACGCACTCGGGACATCATCAACGTGTCCAACAGGTAACGGCTTCCGGGCCAGGCCTGTTGGGAGGACGCACTGGTATTCACCCATGTGGGAGGGCAGAGAAGGGTCCCGCTGAGCCCCGACCTCCGGTGACAGCGGTCAAGCTCAGAAGGAAGCGCCAGGGTGGTCCTGAGCCAGGGCGAGAAGCGCTGGCAGCAAAGGCAGGCGCGTTCCTGTGTCAGAAATGGGGTGAGTGGACGAGAAGCCGGGGCTGGATTAAGGGATGTCTCAACGGCCCGGAAGAGTGTAGGAGAGCTGGGGTCCTCGGGAGGGGAGCATGGCTAGAACGTAGGGAGCTTGGAGAGATGTGTCAAGATTGGTCTGGAGTTTGGGGCAGGATGGATGGAACCAGTTGTGTTCTGTGGGACCCGTAGGACCTTCCCAGGCAGGGGAGGGTGTGGACCCAGTTGGGCAATTACTAATTATTGAGGTGGTGTGGGAAACCAAGTCAGAATCGCTGACAAGCCTCTCTTGCCTGGTGTGGGCATGGTGCTCTGTGGGCAGCCCCCTTGGGCCCAAGCAGCCGTGTTCTTATTGGGGAAGGATATGGGGGTCTGGCCAGGCTGCACTGAGACCCCGGGGGCCCAGCAGTTTGTGGACAGTTATTGACTAGCAGTATGGCGTAACCTTTCTAGAAACTAATCATTAGGAAAGAAAACTGTTTTGTGCTGCTTCTCTTTTAATCAACAGGTAACAGAAAGAGCACTCCCTGCCCCCTAAGCACGACAGGTTCATAGTGTACCATGAAAGCCTAAGAGAAAAACCGGAGAGGGAACCAAGGGAGGGCCACAGGGCCACCTGTAATTGCCAGGTCCCTGGCAGGGAGGACTGGTAGAGGGGAAATTGTCTGGACCACTAATTAGACATGAGCACCCCGGTGGGGTTCTGTGGGGAAGTTGGAGAAGGATCGAGCAACTGGGAAGGCTGAGTCATTGGCAGAGAATTTTGATCGCTTGAGTGTGATCTTCCATCCGGTTCTCTTCCATCTTGGTGGTCATGCGGAGGTGGGAGTGTTGTGGATATATAGGGCGTAAATAAGGATAGAAGGATCTGGAACAAAGGAAAGACAGTCCGGGAACATGAAGCTGAACTACATTTATTCTTCTGTGTATAGCATCCCCATGACACATTTCAGGACCTTCCTTGGGCCCAGAGTAGGAGTCCTGGGCATTGCCATCCCGGGCAGTAAACCCCGTCTCTGGTCCCAGCTGACCGTGACCGGAAGCGCGGTCAGTTCAGGGTATGAGAGCTTCCGGTTCTGGAGCAGTCGCAAAGAGCTCATCTTGACACTGGGCATGTTGCTGAGTGATGCGGGACAGCCCACGAGGGCTGAAACGAGAAGCCAGCTTCTTGCCTCTGCTGCTTGCTGTTTTTGTTCTCTGTCGTAGGCCTGTAGATGAAGAGTGACTTCTAAACCCGTCGGTAGAACTGGCCCTATCCACGGCAGAACCCTGGGGTGTGGTGTGGGTCTGGATGCCAGGGGACTTTGGGGGGCTCCCTGGGGGCACCTCCCCGGCCGCCGTGACCGCTGCTGTCTCTCCGCGCAGGTACTTCCACCCGGGGGGTGAGCCGCTGGAGCTGGACTCCCGCTTCTGGGCTCTTCGGGACAGCATAGTGCAGTGCGAGCTCCTCATGCTGAGGGTCCTGCGTTTCCAAGTCTCCTTCCAGCACCCGCACAAGGTATGTGCCGGGGAGTGGCAACCGTTTCTAGAGGCGCCAGCCCTTTCGTTCCTTATCCCGAGACGCTCCCGAACGTGTGGGCCGCCAGAGGAAGAGCAGAGTCGCAGCGGGACGCGGGCTCCTGCCTGCGCCGCTGTGACTGGCTTGCGCGGCCCCTCCGGTCCACACTCCCCAGGCTTCGTCCAGTAGCTCTCATTTCAGCTTCTGCCTTTCGGCCCGCTTGGCTGAGGCCACGAGCTGGGACCCGTGTGACTGCAGCCCTTGCTGGTCCCGTGACCCCACACAGATCGTGTGCTCAGCGAGCCACGGGGAAGCGGGGCTGCTTTTGTGATGCCCCAGGGCTCCTGTCCCCAAGAGCCCACATGCGGCCCAGCTATGCTTGGAGCCCCGCGGGAAGAGCCGAGGCGCAGACTTAGGCAGGCACACTTTTCACCGCTAGGAACGCGGAAGTCCCAGTAGAACGGGTTCTGGCGGCAGCAAAAGGGAGACCCTCGGAGCACTTGGATGTGACACTTTGGGGGCTCCAGGCCCCCATGTGGGCAGCTTGGGAGGGTGGCCTGCAGGGCGGGATGTGGGGGTTGGGACAAGGGGGTCGGGACAGGGGTTGGGAACAGGATTTCATTTTGTTTTGCGTTGAGACGTGCACTGAGGCGATTGTAGGCGTGCAGGCAGTCGGAGGGGATAGCGCAGAGATCCTGCCCGAAGCGGACACTCTCTGCAGCCTCCCCGAGTGGAAACATTTCGCAGAACTCCAGTCATTGTGCCCGCAGGGTGTCGGCACTGGGGCAGCCCCACTGCCCTGCTGGGGACTCTCGAGGTGGCTGGGCGGTCACTTGCACAATTTCATTCCATACGCCCCTGCGTATATCCACCGCCATAGCTGAACTACAGAGTAACTCCCGTCACCACGGCTCCTTACAGTCTCACCCCGGCCTTCTAGACGCCTTTCTAATCCTGGAAACCCCTGGTAGAGATTTAAAACAGTCGTGTTTCCGGTCAGTCTGTTGGTCGGTCGCCTGATGCAGGGGAAGGCAGGAGCCGGCCGGGCTCCGGGTCTGGGGAGGAACAGCACCTGCCAAGGGGGCCGTCGGGTGGGGGAGTGGGGTTCAGCGTTGCCTGAGCCTAGCGCCCTTCCGCTCACATCAGGTCGGGACGGGGTCTCCGGGAGCCGATGAGCCCCCCTTCCTGGCAGGCTCAGGTCGCATGCGTGTGCGTTCAGGCCTGTGCAGAGGGCTCGTCAGCGTGTTCGTAGGTCGGGCGGTTCAGCAAAGCGGCTGTCTTCCCAGAGCGGGGACAGATAGCTGAGCTGGAAAGCCGTTCTGAGTCTGCAGCCCAGCACTCCCGGAAAGCGTGGTCGCCAGTCTTAGTCCGGAAAGCAGGTGTTCTGTCCCCCGGCAGCCCTGGCCTGAGGCCGGACACACGGGCGCCGCATTCTGTTTGGAAGATGAGGACACTATTTCCGGAGCTTACGTTGAGTTGGGCAAGGGGATACGCAGAATGGCTTCTGACGGCGGCTAGAGCAGGGCCAGGTGATGGAGAGGGACTGTGGTATGGGTGGCCATCGCGAGAGGCTCGCGCAAGTTCCAGGAGCTGGGCCAGGAGTTGAGTGTGGGTGGGCACCCGGGCCCCGGGCCGGGGGGAGAGACCATTTCAGGCAGAGGGAGCCATGGATGCCAAGGCCGGAGGGGTGAGCGAGCTCGGCCTGTTTAAACGTGGTGGGAAGGCAGGGCGGCGCAGGGCATGGAGGCCAGTGGAAGGCACTGGGAGCTGTTGGAGGGCTTGAACGGAGAGATGACTCGATCCGGTTTGTGTTTTACTCCTGTCGAGACAGCTTGGGGGCAGAGCGGCTGGTGGGCGGTGGGATGGGGGCACAGCGCCTCCCAGCAAGGAGTCAGATGTCCCGGGGGCTGGAGCCCCGAAGGCCCATTGGCTGACTGCCGTGTCTTTGCAGTACCTGCTCCACTACCTGGTTTCCCTCAAGAACTGGCTGAACCGTTACAGCTGGCAGCGGACCCCCATTTCCGTCACTGCCTGGGCCCTGCTGCGGGACAGCTACCACGGGGGGCTGTGCCTCCGGTTCCGGGCTCAGCACATAGCCGTGGCAGTGCTCCACCTGGCCCTGCAGGCCTATGGGGTGGAGGTGCCCGCCGAGGCGGAGGCCGAGAAGCCGTGGTGGCAGGTGAGGTGTGTCCCCCTTTCCTTCGCCTGAGGACTCGTCCGTGTTTCTTTGTAGGCACCGTCCAGGAAGGAAGATACGGGCTGCTTAGCAATACTGAAGCTTGAACGCACCCCGTCGTGATTGTCTAAGGCAGGGGCTCTCCCCCTTGGCACCGTGGACGTCTGGGGCCGGATCGTTTTCCATAGTGACACCATCCCGTGCTGCCCTGTAGACGCCCCAGTCGTGACCGAGTCCCAGGGTGGGGATCAGCCCCGGCTGTCCCGCCAAGCACTTCTGTTGAATTGAGCGGGAGCTTGCCACAGAGCTGAGGTTTCATAAACTTAGATTCACATCGGAAGAAGTACAGGGGTCCCCTGAAAAGATGGGTTCATCCGGACAGGCAGATAGACGATAGATGGATCGGTAGCTGACAGAAGGATAGAGGGCGGACAGACAGATGGATGATAGAAGATGGATCGGTGGGTGGATGGCTAGATGCAGACGACGAGGCTGGTGGTCACGAGATGGGCCGTCCTCCCCCGGACCTGCTGAACCCACAGCACAGTTGGTCGAGCCCAAGTCTGGGGGAAGGGCTGCCCTCGAGCTTCCCTGAGGAGGCCCCAGTTTCTCACAGTGGAATTTTGAGACCATTTCTGGTTTTCCCTTCCCGGTGCTAGACCTACCTCATAGTCTGGCCTGGCCCTGGAGGAGGGGCTCTGCGAGCGCTGTCCATGGTCCCTAGGGTTTCTCCTCCTCGGGTGCCCTCCCTTCCCGAAGAGAGGGGGCCCTCCTGGGTCTGCTCCTGGCGCCCCTGCCCTTCCTGCAGCTCGTGGCTCCCATGGCGGCCCTCCTTTCCCAGTGTTCCTCCCCCGGCGGGCCCTCTGGGGAGACGCAGCTTCTCCCGCTGTTCGTTCTCTTATCCTTCACTGTCTGTCCAACCCCTGCAGCTACCCACGGTAGCAAGCGCCGGGAGGTCAGGGATCTTGTCTGCTTTATCAGCCGCCCTAGGCCAGGTGCCTAGACCCGGCACATAGTATGTGCTCGTGCGTCTTTGAGCAGACACGTCCGTGGCCCTGGTCTCAGGTGAGACGCACGTGCTCTGACGGCATGGGGTTGAGAGGGGTCTGCGTAGACAGAAAGTAGTGCTCCGTGCTGGGGTTTCTTGGGGACTTCCAGATCGTGTGACCATAGTGTCCCGGCTCTGTGGGTGGTGGCAGAAGGGGCTGCCACTTCCGGGCCCTGCTCTCCGGGGCCGTGTGGTGGGCATGGCGGCCCCTGCCATCTTGGCTGCTTGGATCTGCGATTTCATCCCTCTTTCCCATTGTCCAGCTCTCCTCTGTGTGTCTGCCTTTCTGCTCTCCTTTCCGTTCCCCTGCTCCTGAGCGACCCTGGTCACCCCCTCACCGCCTCTGCCTCCCACTCCCTGCCCTCAGCAGGGAGGTGCTGGGAGGCAGCCACCCACCGCAGGCAGCCACCCACCGCAGGCCTGCTTTCTGGGCAGCACCGGCGTACAAGGGATTGTTAAGACTGGGAAGGGGTGGGGGGCAAGCTCGTTTCCACTCAGCTCTTCACCTTTTCCGCCTGGCTCCGGGCCATATGCACCAGGAGCATCCAGAATTGGGGGGCCTTTTGGGCTTGTGATGTGCAAGGACGAGTTGCCTTATGAGAAATGGCTCTGGATGATGCCTCGCTCACCCCCGCTCCCGCCCAACGCCTGCCCGCCCGCCTGGCCCTGGGTGCTGACGTCTGAGTTGGGAGATACTTTTCCTCCTCGTTCGCTCTCCTCCTTGCTCGCCACTCGCTACAGCAACCGCCTCTCTGTTGTCGTCCCTTATCTCCGGGGGGCTGGGGCTTTGCCATGCTGGTGAGGAGCCTTGGGAGGAGAGCATGAGTGCGCCTCTCCAGAAGCCTGTGGGTACTTGAGGGTGCGAGGGGCAGGCCTTTGTGCCAAGCTGTGTGGGGCCTCCGGGTGGACAAGGCACTCACTCTGGAGCGGGGGTCAGTGTGTCTGTCCCTGTGGAGGCTGAGCACTGCTCCGTGGTACGGATGAGCCACGTTGTGATTGTGCCTTCCTCCAGGGTGGACTCTCGGATTGCTTCCACCTTTTGGCCTGGGACTACTTTTTAACAGTCTTCTCTTGGCTTGAGGTCCCCAGGAACACACAAGGAGTGAACCTTGGCAAGCAAGCCCAAGCCCGTATTTTGGAAGCATTGATTATCCACCTAGAGTCTGGGGCAGGAGGGCCGATCTTCATGGCCAGGGTTTGGGATTCTCCGTAGCTTACGGAGGGCCCCGGATGTCTTTGGTGGCTGTGGAGGGGGTGGGCTCACGCCTGGTTTCTGCCCTGGCTTGGCCCAAGGTCTTGACGCTGTTGGTACCTTAGTTCCCCAGGCAGCAACCCCTGGGCCCAAGAGACCACAGCATCTAACCAAGAGCTCCTTGTTTTGCTTTTTATTTCCCGTGTCATCAGGGGCCCCCGAGAGCACCCACAGGCTCCGTGCTTCACTAGGAGGCTCGCAGAGCTCAGAAGAGCCGTACAGCGGCTCCTGGTCCTGGCCGCTGTGGTCAGTGACCGTGGAAGCGCACAGTTCGGAACCGGCGAGGGTGCAAGGAGCGTAGGGCGGGGCCGGGCCAGACCAGGCGCGAGCCTCTGGGCCCCTGGCTGGCGGAGGCGGGGGCCGGGCCGTTTCTCCCGCGGCCTGGGGTGACAGCCTGCCCTGGGCCCCGCCACCAGGGAAGCGTCCCTGAGCGGTGCTGTGGGGGGACTCGAGTGCGGGGTCGGTCCCATGGGCGTGGAGCTCCCATGGGGCTGACCTCGGATGCTCATCTCTGCCCCCTGCCCCCTCCCCAGAGGCGAAGCTAAGAGGTGTGGCCCGGCTCCGCCCCAGGGGGGACTGAGACCCTCTCATGGGGCAGGACAACCCCGGGGCCAGAGGTCCTTTCCCTGGGGCTGGGCAGGGACCAGAACTTCCTTGGGAGCATGTGGCGTTCACCCTGAGCTGCACGCCCCTCTTGGTTTGGGCCCCTAGGGGTTCACCTGATGATTTTGTGAGCTCCACAGCGCGGCCGGGAATAGCTGCAGGTGTGCTCCGGGCCGCCGGCGTGGAGTGCGGTTCAGTGGTTCAGCCTGTTTACTTCTGGAAATGAACCCCTGGCCCAGCTCTGTCACCAGCCCCCAGTCCTGCCTGTGCAGATGATCCCCGAGGCCTTTTCCATCTGGAGTGGTCTCTGCTTTGTGGTCCGCAAGGCTGGAAGCGGACGGGCTTTGAGGAGAGCTGCGGTCCTCTCTGATGGCCAAGCCTCTGTGCCGGCCCCTGTGCAGTGAGGTTCGGTGATGAGTGGCGGGTGCCTTGTTTCTCACAGAGGGAGTCTAATCGGAACCTGTTTTCCTTCTCCTTTCTAGGTGTTTAGTGACGACCTTACCAAGCCAATCATTGATAACATTGTGTCTGATCTCATTCAGATTTATACCATGGACACAGAGATCCCCTAAGGCCCTGGTCCAGGCCTGCCCAAAGAAGCCCGGGATGCTCGGCTGCCTGGGGACGGCATCACCACGTCGCTGTGACGGCTGGTCCCCAGAAGACCAGCTGGGAGGACTGGTTTTGTGCTGCTGGAGACGGGCTGGTGAAGGCGATGACCTGCTGCCGCTCTGATTCTCATGCTGACTGTCCCCGGCAGCTGTGGTCCGGACGGTGATGGGCACTGTGCCTCCTGCGGGCAGGCCGGGGTGCACCAGGGGAAGGGCCCCCCAGGCATCCGTGTCTGCTTCTGTCCTTTGAGAGGACGCCGACTGCAGTTGAGGTGTGACGTCATTGGAAGCAAAATCAAAGAACAGATGAGACTGTGCCCTTGGGGATTTTTTAAAGCCAGATTTATAGGAAGTATGAATGTGCAACACAGATGGGATTCTATTTTGTATAATAAAAGATGATACAAATCGTCGGAGACACCCTGTCTGTGCTCTGTGGCCCAGGCTGCTCGGGGGGCTCTCCAGCCTCGGTTTCCCCAGAAGTGCTCTCCCTGGATGGAATTGCCCCTTGTGCGTCCACTGCTTTCTGAGGCCCTGGTGTCCTAGTGTGCTCACATCCTGGTGGCGTTCCCCGAAGGAGTCCCCCTGTCCTCACTCCTCCAGTGGGACATCTGCAGAACTTGGCGCCCGTCCCATTCAGTGAGCGAGCATCAGTTTTCGAGAGAGGGACTGGGGAGCATCACTTGGGTTCCCCAAACCCAGATCTGACCAAAATGTAACTAGAAAGTACTTGATAGTTTTTTCTTAGGTGTGAAGCCAGTGAGTCTGGACGGAGAGCCTGGAGAACCCTTGGCCACGACACGTTCCTGACCCACTCAAAGGGCAGTTCTTCCGGAAGACCTGCTTTTGGGTGCGTTAGGGAAACAGAGTAGCCTAGTTTGTTGTGGGAGCTGGCCGGAATGCCGGCGTCCAGCCAGCTGCCTCCGAATGCTCGTCTCCTGTGGAGGAGACACACGGAGGTGTCCCACACCGGTCACAAGTCAGGCAGCAGGGCTTGCTTGAGTTTCCTTAGCAACCGTCGTCTTTGTCTTCAGGATGAGAGAGCTGAGTAAATGTCCACTTTTCCACTGTGTCTGCCCAGCGCAACCAGGAGCTCTTTGAGGACAAGGCTGGTGCTTGGAGCCGGGGCTCTGAGCGCGGAGCGGGTGGTGAGGAGTTAGGCCTCTCTCTGTGAGCAGCTCTCGCTCTCCCGCTGCTCCTTTCTGTCTTCTGCTATTTAAAAAGGACCTTGTCTGCCTTGTGTGCTTCCTCCCCACAGGCTGGGCCCCGGTGTCGCCCCCTGGACCCCAGCCTCGCCTGTCCCGCCCTGACCCGGCGCTGCCCTTGGCCAGTGCCTGTTGCTGGTCTGAATGGAATTGGGCAACAGATGTTTCACTTTTGGATTCTCTGTCTTCTCTCCCCTGACCAGATCACAGGCTCTTATGGAAGCTTCCATTTCTTCGGCTCTCTTAAGGTTGAGCCTCCAGTGAGGCAGCCGGCCCCCACACACTTCATGCGAGGTCATTTGCTCAGCTCTCAGAAAACAGTGCCCCGCCCTGGTGGGAGGGCTGGGTGGAGGGTATGGGAAAACCCTCTGGAGAGTTCTCTGCATCTGCGCGGGTTCCCGTCTCTTTGCTCCCCACCCCTGTCCCAGGACTTACCAGAAAGAAGGGAAGATGGCTGGCTAAAGCTCTCTGGGGATTTGGTGAACATCCCTGCCCCCGGCTTGAGGGCCCCTGTTCCCGAACCGGGAAAGCGTGGCTCCGGAGGCTCTGGTCTGGGGCTGGGGGCAGGCTCTGGAGATCCTGTAGCTCTAGGTTTCCTTTTATGACGAATGCATAGCAGGCCCCTTTTTTTCTTTCTGTGGGACTCAGTTTCCCACTTTGTAAATTGAGCAGGTTGGACCAAATGATCCCAGACTGGGATTGCTGATCACTCGTTTCATTTTTATTTTTTTTGGATTGCTATTTTAAAATCCCTTAACCTGCCCCTGTGTCTGTCGTGCTGCGCGGTGGGCCTTGCGGGCCTCGCATGCTGGCCTGTGGGCCTGTCCTGTCAGCGCTTACCCTGTGGGGGTCGTCTCTGTTTCCTTGATGCAGCTGGGGCCGGGAGCTCCCCCTTTGCATCATCGTCATCGGGAGGGAGACGGGGGCCCTGGTCAGCAGTGAGGGATGGAGATGAGATTTCCTAAAACCTAAAGCTTCCAGGAGCTTCTTAGTCCAGAGCACATCTTAATTACTGTAAAGTGATAAATGGCCGGGCCTTGCCTGGCCCATCAAACCGGGGGAAGCAGGGGGGCAATCCGGGTTCTATGAGGAACTTGGCTGGTCTCTTCCTTTCCAGCCACGGTTGAGTGAATGGTGTCCCCGAAAGCATGTGTCTGTGTCCCAACTCCTGGAACGTGGGGATGGGTCCTTGTTTGAGAATAGGCTCTCTGTAGCTGTTGTCAGTGTGAGGTGAGGTCCTACGGGGTCTGAATCCGAGACGACTGGTGCCTTGCAAGATGCAGCGGTGGGCCGTGCGGAGGGGGGAGGCTGCTGGGCGGCGGCGGCAGGAGGAGTGGCGCCCACCAGCCAGGGCAGGCCCAGGACGGCGGCAACCACAGCTGCTGAAGACACAAGGAAGGATCAGCCCCAGAGCCTTCGGGAGGGGGAGGGCCGCCCTGCCTACACCTGGATTCCGGCCTTCTGGCCCCCGGAACAGGGGTGGGTGACGGCCTTGTTATTTTAGCCCCCCCCCCCCCCCCCCCCCCGCCACCACCATTGTGTGGTGCTTCGTCAACTCCTACCGGGCCTTCCTCAGACTCCCGGCTGCACCTTTGCACCCGGGGTGCTCCTGGGTGGTGAACTGTGGGCCAGCTCTGTGCAGGGATGGTGCTGTGGTGCTGCCCAGTTGTCTCCCGCGGCAGAAATGAGCAATGTGGGGGGCGCGCAACACCCTCCGTAAGGTGCCAGCTCCCTGCCCATGGCGTGGAGCCCCCACCTAGACTCGCTCAGCCTCACGGTTCAAGGTGGACTCCTACCTCCGTGAAGCAAGGTCTCTTTGCTGTTTGTTTGTCCGCTGTTTGCTCTTACTGGTCTTTCTGCCTTTTTTAGACATATGGGCTCTGGTGGTTGGGAGGGAACTCAGAAACCATTTTTCTCCTTTCTTGGCAGCTTCCCTGGAAAAGGCATCCACTGGCGTTGCCAAGTTTGAAGGGGTGAAGTGTGGAGTGGCGAAATGGAAACACAGGCACAGGCGATGTGGGTCGTCTTGGCCCCGTGGCCGTGGTGGTCATTTGCAAGTTTTGGACCAGAGCTGCCTTTGTGGTTCTGCTGGCAGAGTGGAGGGGCTGGGTCGCAGGGCACAGTCGTGCCCCGCTGCAGGCATGCGAAGGGACGGAGAGGGGTACGACCCGGCGAGCAAGTGAATGACAGAAATAATGGGTTTTCTTTCCCTGGCTTTGGCTTAAAGAGGAATTCTGATTACACCCTTTGTGCGCTGCTGGTTGGGGGGGGGGGGGGTTGGGGTTGGTTTCAAATGATGCAGCTGCTTTGGAAAAGAGTTTGGCAGCTCCTCAAAAAACTAAACCAAAAAATTAAAATGCATTACCAAGTGACCCAGCAATCGCACTTCTGGATGGAGACCCAAAAGCAGGGACTCAACCAGGTGTTCGTACACCCGTGTTCGCGGCAGCGTGATTCACAGAAGCCCAAAGGTAGAAGCGATCCAGGTGTCCCCTGGTGGATGAGTGGGTAAAGAAAATATGGTCCAGCGGTACGATGGAATGTTCTTCAGCTTTAAAAAGGCAGGAAATTCTGACACAGGCTACAAACACGCATGAAGCTTGAGGACACAGTGCTGAGCGACATCAGCCGGTTTCAGCTACTGCTGCGGGTTTCTGAGAGGGGTCAGACCCCGAGAGACACGGAGGCCAGCGGGCACCCGGGGCTGTGAGGGCGGGGCACGGGATGAGGAATTAGTGTCCAGTGTGAGCAGATTTCAGTTTGGGGAGATAAAAGTGTTCTGCAGACGGATGGGGGGATGACTGCACAGCACCGTGAAAGTACTTCATGTCATTGCTTAAAACTGGAGCATGACTTTTATGGTGTATGTATTTTGCCGCAGTCAAAAAAAAAAAAAATACGTGCATTTGGGTTTGTGGCCCCTGCCCTCGCCTTCCTTGGAGGACGCCGGCCTGGACCTTCAGGTGAGGCCCCTCTGGGTGCAGACAATTAGAGGACCGCCATGCAAACCTTCGCTAAGTGCCTCTGACCCCCACAGGGCAGGCAAGCCCTTTCTTCGTTCCAGAAGGGTTGGACGGGTAACTGCACACCCGGGGCGGAGCTCTACCATCCCTGGGGCTCATCTCAGTGGTGGCGAAGCGGATGAAGACACCTCCTTTTCTTTGCAAATGAGAATTCACCAACTAATCAATCACACATGTTACCCAGACTGGGACTGTAGGAGCCTTTCATTTTTTCTTTTTAATACACAGAAATTTTGGTCTATTCTTCAAATTAGGAAATTCAACTACAGACTTTAAATTATTATGCATCTGGTCTTCCTCATTAAGATAATTTTTGTTCATCTTTATAACAGGCAGATAAGAATGTAAAACATATTTAATAACTGAACACAGCTGACCAAGCCATTCCGTATAATATGCTCGATAGAGGGGGGCTTCCTCGCAAGACAGGTCCCTTAGCCAGAGCGAAAATCGGAGGTCACAGCGCCCCTTTTCTGAACCCCACACCCCGAGGAAAGGCAACCTAGGGACTAAACAATGGACACACACAGGAGGCAACTTTGTACAGCAGCAGTGAGGGCGGTTGGTCTATGCTGACCGTTCGTTCTACCAAGGTGTCTCCAGCAGGGAATGAAAAGAAGCCCATGAGCAGAGCATACGCCCCTTATCTTCTTCAGTTGAAAGATTTCCAATTTTATTTCTAGTTTAAGAACACACAGACCCTCAACAGATTGAGTTGCCCTTTTTGTTGTTTGAACAAGGACATTAGGGAACAATTTACAAATGGGTAACATTCTCAATGTGCCCTTTGGAATAAAGGGATGGCTTTAAGTTATCTGTAGCTGGCATTTTAAGTGGGATTTTCTTGTCTAACTGGAACTCCTTTGCCTGAGATTTGACTACTCCTGCTCAGCCTCGGGCCCAAGTGAGAGGCCAGGTCGGGCCTCAACCGCCTCTGGGCAAAACATGAGACAGCCGCGTTCAGCAGGTAAAGGACCCTCTGCGTTTTCTGCATTTCCCTCCCTGGTTAGTGTGCGTTCAGGGGAAATTGAGGCTTGGCACCAGGAGTGCCCATACGGCAGGGAGAGGTCCCCAAGGGAACCGTCTGGGGAGCCCAGGCCCAGCTCTCCCGCCTGCAGACAGGGTGCTCGGCTGGTGCCGCAAAGCTCACCTCCTCAGCCTTCTGGGTTCATGGGGCTGAGCCACAGGGGCCCCCAGGGGCTCTGCTCCCGCGTCGGCTTCCCCCATGTCCCCGTGGGTGGCTGCACACACAGAGCCACGCCTGCGTGGGTCATAGTTGTCCTTGAATGAGTGCTTTGGCAGGTGGTGACTGAGAACTGACCCCAGTCACTTGCAGGACCCTCGGTCCAACTTCTTGGTTGTGGGCACATCAGCTCCTCTGGGGTTTGGACAGTACTTCTGCCACTTTCCGCCTGACTCTTGGTGCTCTCCCCACCCCCACCCCGCCTCCGGACCTGGCTCTCCTGGGGCTGCTCCCGAGGGGGCGGCAGCTGGGGCATGGACAAAGCAAGCCCGCCAGCCAGAATTCAGGACTTGGAGTTGAAACTGAAGGGCAGGGGAAGCAAAGTTCCCCTTTCCACCTACCGGAGGGGATCATTCTCATCAATACTTTGGTATTTTCCTTTTAAATAAAAAATTCCACCGGAAGGGTCCCGCCCCCATAGGCAGGGGTCTCAAAGTGCCAAAGTTCCAATTCTAACCGCCCCGGCCTCGTGTCTCTCTCCCCGACCTTCTCAGAAATCTCCACAGCAACACTCCCAGAAACGGTGCGGGAGGGAGGACCGGGTTGGAGCACGGAGGCTGGGCGGAAAGTGGGGGGCAGCGATGGGGGCGGGGAGCAAGCAACCGAAAAGATACTCTCGCAGTCCCGTTCCCTGAAAAAAACCTGCCACAGTAAATAATGAAATTTCAAAATGAAAACACCTGATAAGAGGAATGGAAATATCATGCTGATAAATAGCTCCTTATTCTTTAAATATGCATCTGGTCATATATGTACGTATGTGTCTATACGCACACACACACAGCTACGCACACACGCGCACACATACAGACCGCATGTGTGTCCTGGGGGAGGGGCACTCAGTGGTGCAGGTCCGTTTGCGGGCGGCTGGGGGGGGGGTGTGTCTGGCCGGGCGTCCTGCGCGAACCTGTCCGTCCGCTCGCTCTCGCAGGGGTGCGACGCAACGTCCCATAAGCCGAGCTCAGCCCCCGCCCCGCCGCACAGCCCGAACTGCGAACGTCTGGAGGAATTGTAGTGTTCATTTAAAAAAAAAAATGCTTCAATAGAAAAAAGGGAAACGCAGCTCTGCTCACGCTCTAGTTTCTCCCTCCTCCTCCTCAGTGCCAGGTAGGAAGCCTGGGGTGGAGCGGCCTCCCGCGAGTGCCGCGCGAGCACCCCTGCAGCCACCTTGGCCGTGCCCTCCTCGCAGGCCCGCGCTGTCCGGCCGCGTGCGCGTGTGTGCGGGGCGCGCTGAGAGCAGTTCCCCTAGAGGGACGTCTCCACGCTGTGGAGCGGGCTCCCGGGTCTGGAAGAAAACGCTGACGAGGTAGCTGACTTGGTGCCGTGCGTGGTCAGGTAGATGCCGCTGTCTATGGCGTTGTTGTTCTGGTTGGGGGCCGGGGGCGGGGGGGCCCGCAGGCGCTCCTCATTCTCGTCCACGTCCGTGTCGTCGATGAGCGGGATGTTGTGGGTGTAGTCATTGATCAGAAACTCGGGCGTCGCCATGAAGTTGTGAATGGAGGTCTTGGATTCCGGTTTCTCCAGGCCCTCGTAGAGCGAGCTACGGAATGCTTTCACCACCCGGATCTGGAGTGGGAGCGGGGAGGACAGGGGCCCGAGGCGGGAGCAGGCAGGGAGGGCGGGAGCAAGGCAGGAAGAGAGGAAGGAGGGAAAGGGAGGCAGCCAGGCAGGAAGGAAAGAAGGAAGGAAGGAGACAGTCAGTGGCTGGCTGGTGCCGGCAAGTTCCACCCACGTCGGTGGTCTTCCGCTGGAATGGAGCAACCGGGGCCGCTCTGCCTGGTTGTGCTAAGGGCTCCCGGGACTGGGTCCCCATCTCATCATCTGGTCCACACGCAGGACAAGTGGCAGTGGCTTTCTCTAGGCTGACCTGGGCAGGTATTTTGGAGCTCGAGAGCGATCAGTGTGTGAGACTCTGGGCTGTTACCTCCCCTTTGGCAGGCCTGGGAAGGGAAGGACCGGCCGAGGGGGCCTTGGGCCCTGGGGCAAATCTGAACTCCAATGTGGTGGAACAGGAAGACGATTCAAAACAGGGAGAATGCTGGAGTGGACTCTCCGCTTCCTCCTACCAGAAAGTCCGCAGAACTTTCTGATAAGAGAAAGTCCCCAGTCTGTGGGCCCTTTGCTGGCCTTTCCCAAGCGGGTCTCCATTCCTGGCTTCTCTATAGACCTCTTCTCTGTCCCTCCGGCTCTCGTGACAGTCACCAGCCCCCATCGTGCCCCTATGGCCATCAGTCTTCCTGCTGCTATGTTCAGGGGCGACTTCTGTGTCTCCGTCTTACTTGATTTCTCAGGGGCACCCAACACAGCCGACGGGGCCTCCTTCTGGAAACTCCTCCCGGCTTCCCTGAATTGCCACTGCCTGGCCCTCCTATGTCATGGGTGCTCAGGCCCTGTCTCCCCCGCTTCTCCTTCCTCTGTCTCATGGCGCCCCAGAGCCCCGGCCCATCTCCCAGCCCCGCCCACCTCCACTGAAAATGGCTCCACTTTTGACTGCATCCCCTAAGCCAGTCCTGCTTGGATGCCCTGATCCAACGCAACCGTGCCTCATGCCTCCGACAGGCCCCTGCCTGCGGCTGGGCGCCTCTGGTTGGTTGTCTCCCTGCACAGACACTTCAGCCTTTGTGTCTCCTGCCATCACAGGAATTTTTTTCTTTAAATACATCTGTAGCATTTATTTTATTTTATTTATTTGACAGATAGAGATCACAGGTAGGCAGAAAGGCAGGCAGAGAGAGAGGAGGAAGCAGGCTCCCCGCGGAGCAGAGAGCCCGATGTGGGGCTCGATCCCAGGACCCTGGGATCATGACCTGAGCCTGAGCCGAAGGCAGAGGCTTTAACCCACTGAGCCCCCCAGGCGCCCCCATCACAGGCATTTTGCAGTCCGGCGCTCGTTGCCCCTCCAGCCTTTCCCAGCCTGCGCTTGCCTCCTCCTCTTCAATTTCTAAGCCACATAACTTCTTTTGGTCCCTGGAATCTCCCTCTTTTCGAGATCTCGCTCCCTGGCTGCTCCACCGGCATTGACAGACGTCGCATCAGCATAACTCTCCACGGGGAAGAGCTTCCCACAGTGCCCCGGTCCCCGGCTACGGTGGCCCTTGGCCCAAGCTGAACTCAGGCGCCCTTTGCCCCCCACACCTCCGGCCGGATCTTGCTCCCAGAAAGAGGCCCTCGGTCTCTTTGATCCCACCTTCACTTCCAAGAGTGCCCACGTCCCCAGGTCTACGAGCCACAGAGCTGAGGCCTCCCTTCGTTCCCTCCCTGGTCCCCCTCCACCTGGGCTCCCTCTTGGTTCTAGAAGCTCAAGCCAGCAGCAAAGCCGGCTCTTCCCTGTGTGAGTGGGTGGCCACAGCATCAGTCCCACAGTCGTCTCCACATCACAGGTTCTGGGACTTGGCTTTCTTGGTTTCGACTAGGTGTTGGGCTAACACAGGCTCTCAGCCCCGCAGTCATGCCCATTCATTTCTGCATTGTCTCTGGCTTCTCCGAGATCCCAGGGCAGAGCTGGGTCGTTGCGACAGAGACCTGGCCTTTATAAGAGAAATTTGCTGCCCCCTGATTTGGACCGTGAATCCCACCGCTGACAATGAATCCCTTTGGGCCTTCCAGGGTCTGGGTCCCGGAGCTGTCCGTGCGCGGCCAAGCACAGC
Source organism: Meles meles (assembly GCF_922984935.1). Classification (NCBI taxonomy): domain Eukaryota; kingdom Metazoa; phylum Chordata; class Mammalia; order Carnivora; family Mustelidae; genus Meles; species Meles meles. The sequence continues at coordinate 131,015,695 of NC_060087.1, read as the reverse complement.
GCTGTGAAATCAGTTTAAGCCCCGTGAGCCTCGCAGCCCTGTGAGTGCCAAAAGTCACCAGAGGGCTCCGTGAAACTCGGCTTCCTAACTCCAGTTCTTACATCTGGCTAGGACTGTCTCTGAATCCGGGGAAGTCACACCTTCTGGATTACAGACGGCCAACGATTCGCCCTCAGTTTCTTAACTCTCCCAGACTGGCTTCTGAGAAAGGGGTAACCCCAAAGTTGAGGCGAGAATCGTTCATATTATTAATGAAAGAGAATTCTTTTGTCATTGCAGATGTGGCCTCATTATTTGGGCCTTTTCTGGGGCCAGCACTGGGTGGGGGGGCTCCCGGGACGTTTGTTGGCCCGCCGGTGCTGGAGAACCTGCTCCAGCTGTGGGCAGCACCCCTCAAGCCACAGAAAGGACAGCAAGCCGGATCCTGCTGCCCTTGACCCTGGGCGCCTTGGTGGTAAGTTTGGCAGCAATGATCTGATGATCCCAACTACACCCTTTGCTCTCGCTGAGCCTGTCCCCTCCTTCAGAACTGAGTCACAAAGTCAGACCCACCTTCAGGACTCCCTGTGCCTGGCTGAACTCCAAAGTCCTTGCCCAAATAGGGCAGCCCGCCCTTCCCTCTCCAGCTTCTGCAGCTCTGGAATGTTCCCTCAGGGTGCTCCTCCCAAGTATAATCAGACTCCCTTTAATCACTGTCTTCGTCACTGGTCTCGTCTTTTCGACAGAGCTTGGCACAGCCATCGCTCAGTCCCCAAAGCAGGGCCTGGGGCTGCTCACGCAGACCTGTGTCATCCCAAGTCTCTTTTGGGTCCCACTTTCCCGCATTCAAGCCTCGGGCTGTTAACAGATTTCTTGGTATTGGGATTTTGATGGGACGCGTTCAGGCCACCCGACCCTGAAGGGCACCGCGACCTCCTGGGATGTGTTTGGTGAGAACCCGCAAACGTTTCAAGGAGAGAGGGTTGCCCCGGAGACCCGAGCTCACACACGGGGGGCTTCGGAACGGCCCCACAGCAGAGTTCAGGGGGTCCCAGCAAAAGAGTGACCAAGGCCGAGTGGAAGGAGCGCCTCCTCAAGCTGCAGGGGGAGTCCCTCGGGCCATCTCTCCATCTCTGCCACTCCCCAAGGGGCCTTGCCACCCTGAAGGCTGTCGGGGCCAGCATACATACACGCCTTTCGCACCCCCTCTGTCCCTCATGTCCCCTTGGGTGGTAGACGGGTCTACCAGATTGCAGGAGGCTGAAGGTCAGCCCCGGTCGTCCGGTCCTGTGGGTCCTCGTGCAGGGCTCTGGCCAAATGGCAGAGGCTCCTGGATTCCCGACCCCAGAACCCTGCCTCAGTGTGTCCCATGGCCCCCAGGTCCCCACCCTCTTCACGATGGGGCCCTCTCTGCCTCTCACAACCCCCAAGGGCAGAGACCCCGTGGTCCTCCCTGGCTCCCACCTGCATGGCTCACATCTCCGGGGCCCCTCGCAGCCTCCCTCGTCTCTGACTGTTGACTCCCACCCGCCCTCCCCAACCTGGCTGACGTGGGGGGCTCCACGCATTCCAGCAGGCGATGGGGCTGCCCTGGGTCCACTCCATGCAGTACAGGAATTCACCAAACTGAACCAGCCCCCCCAAAAAGTCCATTTTACTGTCAGATAATTTAGGAGGAAAAGAAAGACAGGAAAAGCACTTTCTGATAAAGATGCCTCCCTTGAGTTGTAGCCAAGGCGTCTGGGAGAGCCGAGGAGGATCCGGTCAGGCCGGGGCTGGAGGGCTCTCCCACAGCCTCCTGTCCCACCCCGACGGAGGCCGTCGTGCCCCCCATTTCCCCATGTCTGAGAGGCAGCCCTGCTTGCTCCCGCACTGCCTGGGCACCTCACCCCTGCACCCACTCAAGGGTGTTGTCCCCTCCCTTGGTGAGCTTACACGTTTGTCTTATCTTAAAAGAGACTCTTGGGGCCACAGTCCTCTCTAGCTGCCTACAATGGCTGATTCTTTCCTGACGCCCTGCTCCCCAGGGACCTCCCCATCTGCGCATGCAGTGCTCTTCATGCCACACCCTTGCTTCCCGGCTCAGATGGTTCTCTGCCCTCTCCCCATCTCCTCACATCTGAGGGCCCCAGGGTGCATCTTTGGACCTTTTCTCTCCTTCCCCTACACCCACACATTTCCTAACTGATCTGATCAGCCAAGGTCTTAACTACCATCTGTCTGCTAGTGAGTCCCAAGCCTCTATCTCCAGACTTGGGGCTCTGCCCTTGACCTCGGCAGTCTATTCTCTGCAGGGCCGCCCAAGCAATCCTTTCAAAGAAAAGCCAGAACTTGTCACACCCTCTGGTGGGTCTAAACCCTTCTGGGTCTAAACCCTTCATAGACGTGTCTCGTGCAAAGTCAGGGCCTGCCTCAGGCATCTTCTTTCTCATTCCTCTTTACTGCCCCAGGCCTTGGCTTCCTGACTGTACAATACCGAACTCCACCCACACACTCCTGCCTCGGGGCCTTTGCACAAGCGGTTCCCGCTGCTGGGAAGGCTCTTTGCCAGGGGGGGACTGAGCCTCACGCCTCCCCATCACCTTTTCTGTTCACAGCCTCAGCCCTCCCATCTCTCACTGTGGCTGACCTTCAATTCACCCCCCCCATTATTCTCTCCTCTGTCTCCTTTCCAAAGGCCCCCGAAAACTGGAGTCTGACCCATTCGCTGACCTCCCCAGCTCCTGGCACCCAGCACAGTGCCTGCGGCCAGCAAGAGCTCAGCGGGCGGCTGCCAAAGTGCCTCCGACCAGCTAGCTCGAGTCTCCCCCAGCCGCGTCACAGCTGCCCTGTCCCCCGTCTAGACCGTGCGTGTCTGCCAGTGTCGCGTGCGAGCTTTTTCTCTGTCCTCAGAACTCGACTCACACACCGGTCCTTTGGGAGGCTGTTCCAGACAACCTTTCTCTAAAACAGCACCCCCCACCTTTCTTTGGCTCTGCTTTCTTCTCTTCTGCGGCTTGTGACCATCTGCACTTAACAAGAACTTACTTCTCCGTTCTTCGCTACCCACCCTCTGCCCTCCCAGGTAAGCGCCGCCCGGCCTTCCCCGGAGCCCTGAGCTCCGTCGAAGGGGACAGGGTGGGTGAGGCTTGGAAGCCACAGCCCCGTTCCAGCGGCCCAGAGCCAAAGCAGGAGGGATGCCTGCACCCTCTGCAACAGGACTGCACTCCTGAGGGATGCATGGGGCAAGGGCAGAGGGGCTGAAGGTCCCGGCTGAAGGTGGTCGTGCTCCACTTTTGCTCTGACCTCCCGTGCTCAGGTTTGCAAGGCAGGCGGTGATGAGGGTGGGGAGGGCGTGTGCAAAACTGGGAGGCAAGGGAAGGACCCAGGGACCACCCGCCCAAGTAAAGAAATGCAAAAAGGGAAGGAAAAGAAAAGAGAAAAAGAAAAGCCAAGGCTCCTGAACAATGATGACAACAGAAACAACGGAAACTGTGCTTGACAACCTTTTGGCCTTTTCTCCTCCGTACTGTGGGACCAGCAGGCTGGGGGTGGGGCGGGTCATCATGCTTGATGGCCATGCCTGTCTCTGTACCAGCCACTAATCCAGAATCTTCTGCGGGAGGGAGGGGACTTTCTGCTCTCCTGGCATTCAGGCTTTGGGTTTACAGCAAATTCTGAACATAGCAGCTAGGGAGAGCCAAGGGAACCGCTCTCCAGGAACTTTGGGGTTCCCAGGTCCCAAACCATCCCTGTGGGCACGAGAGTGGCTCAGGGCTTGATCGCGACACAAAGAGGTGTGTGGAGACACACCCACAATCCAAGAGGAAGCTTCCCTTTCCTCACCGCGGAATTAGGAAAAGTAAAAATGCAAAGTCCAGAGCTGGCCCTTTCACTGAGGGAGGGCTCGAACCCCAGACCAGCTAAGCACGGGCTCTGTGCCTGTTAGCAAAAGTCACGAATGCTAACGTCCAGCAAGCTCTGCGGAGATCACCTCCCATCCTGCGGGGACGCACCTGTGCCAGGACCGGGAGAGCCCAGGCTCCTCCACTGATTGCAACATTCTGTGGCCCTGGGCGGACCCAGGCATGGGCTGAGTCCTGGGCCTCTCGGGTGGCCGGCCTGGCGTTTCGTCCCGGCCACGTCCTGCTGTGGGGCGGTGAGTAAGGTCTGAGCTTCCTGGGCTCTGGCTGCTGCCCTGGGAGTCGGCCTGGAAGTGCCTACCGGGTGGAGCCCGAAGCAGGGGTTCTGGGGTCTGCCGTAGGCGGCGAGCCAGCATGTGCTTTGGGAATTAGCGGGAAGGCCCTTCTCTGCGGTAGGGCCCACGGCTGCAGGGAGGCTCGGGCCGGGCAGGGCTGCTGCCCTTCCTAACGCGGAAACAACGGTGTCGGATCGCTGAGGAGCGGCGCCTGCGCTGTCCTCGGGAGCGCAAGTGGAGAGGCCTGGCTGGAAATCAGTGAGCTTCCCGAGAAAGGCGCCAGCGCCGGCGAGCAAGACTGCCTTGGCTCTGCAAGGCTCCTTCCTCCGCGGGGCTGGCTTAATTCCGGGAGCGGCTGCCCTGCCGGTGTGTGCCGAGCCTGCTGCCCCGGGCTCCGGCACAGGGTGCCGAAGGAGACTGTCGGGGCTTACCTGGCATCGGCTTTGCCAAGTCAGATGGAAGGCTTTCTGGTTGCAGAAGGCGATTAAAATGGAGCAACTGCTCTGATCTGTTTCTGGCGCGGTCAGTCAGAGCTCAGCGGCCCAGAGGGAGCCCTTCTGGCCGCATCTGACCAAACTTGCTGCCTGCCCTGGGCTCTGTCCCCTGGCTGGTTCAGGAGCCCTCTCCGTTCCCGTACGGAGGCCCAGGCCTGTGGCCGGGGGGCCCTGATGAGACGGGGGAGCCCCTGGGGCGAGCTGGGGGGAGCAGGCTTTGGAAGCGTGGCTCGGGACGGGGCGCTGGGGCATGACTGTGTGTGTCTCCGCTCACCCCCCAGGAGGCAGCCATCTGGCACCCAGCTTGCTGCTTGGGGATAAAGCTGAGGGAGCACAGTACCCCATCTCGGGCCACACCTTTGGCCCCTCCAGCCAGGAGGCGGGCCGAGCTTCTCGCAGCTCTAGTGGCAGGGGCAGCGGGGTGGGAGGGGCTGGACCGGATCACGCTCCCTGCTAGTTTGCACGAGACCAGAGTGCTGACTAAGTGACCGCTCACAGGGCCTGGCCTCTGGGGGATACGCTGAGGTCCCACGCCAGGGGGTGATGGCCGTGAGGGCCAGGTGCGACACCCCAGTGAGAATGGAAAGGCTGAGCGAGCCATCCTGGGCCAGAGAAATGGGTGCCATGTGGGGCTCCCGAATCCAGGGGGAGCAAAGACATGCGGGTGTGGGAAGCCTGGTGGAGGTCGGGGTTCGGCTGCAAAGGGTGGGCGGCTGTGAGTGTGGGTGTGCTGAGCCCCAAGGATCTCTCCTCTCTAACCCTCCCTGCTCACCCCTCTGGGGAGCTGTCCTTTCCCTCTGGCTCTGAGGATGTCCGTGGTTGGGACCTATGCTGGTGAGCGGTGTTACCGCTCCCTCTGGCCCCGGGGCTCCGTGTGTGTACCCCGTGCTGGGCCCTCTTCCTGGAGAGCCCGGCCGTGGTCTCGGCGGGAGTGATGTCAGACCAGAGGCCAGTGTGTTGGAGAGATTTGCTCCAGCATGTGGGTGAGGGCAGACTGGCTGGACTGGGGGCGAAGAGGATAGGAGCCTTCTCGAAAGAGCTGGGGTTTTCCTTAGGAAAACCTCATGGCCTCTCACCACCGCACCCTCTACCAAGCTGCCTCATGGCTCGGCTCGGGGCTCTGTTGCGATCTGCACCTTGCCTTCCTTCTGGTAAGGTCCAAGAGAGGGTGAGGGCCAGTGGCTCCCCGGCCCCCTGTGCCAGGCCTTCTCCTGTTTTGTACAATGAGGGTACTGGGCTGAATGATTTCTCTGAGTCCTCACTGCTTGGATGGGGGGCAGTTTGGAGTTCCAAACCATCTGCCCCACAGTGATGCTGGCAGGAAGTGGTTTTGGTTGGTGGCTTCCAGAAGCAGGCATGTCCCCTGGCGTAGCCAGGTCCTCCAACCAGCAACTTCCTCTACAGTGCGTGCGTGCGTGCGTGCGTGCGTGTGTGTGTGTGTGTGTTGGGGGAGGGGGGTCCTTTTTGAGGTGCTGCCACTCAAATGGGATGAGCCCTGAGGCTGGCCCTGTGAGTTGGGCCTGGGGACGCCCTTGCAGCCACACCAGCGCCTTCCTCAGACGCCTTCCTGTCCCCGGGGTCCCGTCATCTGTTCCTTACCCAGCAGCAGGGGGTGCGGATGGGACAGTGGCCCCCTTTTTGGTCAGGCACTGGCTCTATCCCCCTGGAGAGGTTCCTGACCAGTGGGAAGGGTGGTGTCTCTCGAGCTGTTCTTACCAAGCACTGCTGGGCTCCCCAAAGGGGGCAGTAGGGTAACAGATGGCTGCAGAAGGAAGGAAGGCACTAGGAAGAGAGGAGAGAAAGAGGCTACCGCCAGGGAGGAATGCCAAAGAATTCCGAGGGAGGCAAGAGAGAGCGGGCCTCGCCAGGTTCCCAGAGGGGAGGCCCGGGCAGGCCCTGGAGTGGAGAAGGCTTGAGGGGCATGAGGAGTGGGGGCTCTTGTCAGCTGCCTCCCCTCTCGAGTCAACAGACAGATGCACAGACAGACAGACAGGAAGTGCAGAGAGAGATGGCAAAGAAACGTGTGGGAAAAGTCAAGGGAAGGGAGGGACGGGGCAGGTCGCTCTGTGCCCCTTGGGCAGACTCACGGCCCCTCTTGTCCCTTCCATTTCCAGGAAGGAAGGCGCTGCTGCCTCAGTCAGGCCCTAGCTGAGGGGCTCGCGAGAGACCGGGGAGCACTTCCATCCTCAATTGCCTGTAGCTGAACGTCCCACAGACCCTCTGGGTGCAGTGGTGGCAAGACCCCTCTGGGACAAGGCCAGAGCTTTCCAGCCTATCGGTGATGGCGGATGGTCAGTATCTGTGGCCCAGGTGGGGGGGCCCAGTGAGTGTGCAAGGAGATGGAGGTGTGTGCGGCCTGCGGTCCGGGGAAGGGATGGGTGTGTGCGCATCTATGTGCTGTTTCCAAAGGGGACAGGAGGTCCGGCGGGGGCGGGTGTGGCCCACGTCCCTTCCTGAAGGGGCAGAGTGGCCTGAAACGACAGTGTAAGCAAGAGGAGGGCCCCACGGGGGACCGCTCACCAGTTCCTAAAAAAAGAAAAAGAAAAAGAAAAAGAAAAGAGGAAGAAAAATAACAAAAGAGGGGGGTGGTAAAGACAAGACAAAAGCAAAAAAGGGAAAGAGAAGTAATCAAGCAAAAAGAAAATCCCAGAGTCTGGTGAGGGAAAAAGGCACAGTTATCGGCTGCGGTCTGTGGGGAGTGACGTGCTCACGGAGGTGAGAGGTGCCCGGTCTCACTGGAAGGAAAGGAAAGAGGTAGCGTCGAACCATCCCAGAAGGGGCTCTGGGCTCATACTGGAAGGTTTACTGTTTGCTCTTTGAAATCTCGAGTTTGTTACAAGAAGCAGGAGGCCCTGGGAGGGAGCAGGGCCCACACCGTTCCCTGCATCCTCGCTTGCTAGGGAAGCCATGGGGTGGCGGGTTCGGGGCTCTGGTAGTCGTCCTTTACTCTTCGCAAAAAGATGTGAGCAGTCATGATAGTTTCTACCTCTCTTAGGACAGCCCTTGGGTTCCCTTTCAAATGTGACCAACATGGTGGAAAGTTTTCAGCGGAGCAGAGAAGGGAATTCTCTTCTCCCCGCTTCTCGGACGAAGGAGGAGAGAGAACGTGGACCGGACCAGGCTAAGACCTTCCCATCCTGAGGCCTGTTCAGGAAAGAGCAAGGGTGTTTCGGGAACAAGTGGCGATGTGGCAGAGACACCTGTCGTACCACGGGCTCGGGGCGAAGGCAGAAGCAGCCGGCCGCCACCAAGCCCACCCCGGGGGCCTCCCGGAGCCCGTATCTGGTCTACTGCCTTTGGAGACCAGCCTCAAGGGGGGGGGGGGGGCGGTTCTGGAAGCTGCCACGTTAGTCCCGAGCAGGCGGCCTGGAGTGTTCTGCCTCCCCCTCCAGCCCTGCGAGGCAGCCCTGAGCCCGCCGGCCTCCCTTCTGGCCCACGGAACCCCAGCCAAGGCCCCTCCCCGACAGCGGACACCACCAGAAGCGGCCCGAGTTCGTGAAGAACCACCGGCAAACGCAGACAAGTTCGAGAAAAGAAACCCAAGGACAGAAGGAGCACTGAATGAAACCAAAAAACCAAGCAAAGAAAAGAACCCTCGGTTTCGTAAGAGGACACCATGGCTTCGGAGAGACGCGCCGTCGGGGCGGGACGGACCGCGCGGCGCAGAGGGAGGCACCGTGACCGCGAGCGGAGACCGCAAGACCAGAGAGAAGAGGGGGAAGAGGCGGGGAGGCGTTTTCTCCCCCAGAGATGCCATTTATGAGAGAAAAGGGGACTCAAGACTCACTCCCAGCGGCACTGGCGGGATGCGCGGCGGAGAGAATTACGTGAGTGGGGGCAGAAAGATTGGTTACGTCATGGAGCTGGCCGAGGACCGAAGACCGCCGGCGCACGGCGCCCTGAAATGAACCGCTTCTCTTGAAGGTACTCACTACCTCCATCTGTGGGAGAGAAAACGAGATAAAGTTTGGCTTGCACTGCGGTCCCGGCCGCCGCACGGGGGTGGGGCTGGGTGAGGACGGGGGCGGGGGCACGGGGGGGGGGCACACGCGGGGACAGCGAAGCCTCATCTAGGTCACCCCGCTCCCCGGGAGCTGCCAGTGCTTCTGACGGGGTCATGGTCAAGGCTGAGGCCGGCCTCCGTGTCGCCACCAAGAGAGGGAGGCTTTGCTGAGCGGATGACCAGCACTCAGGCACTGGGGGTGGGGGGCTGGAGAGCCATCAGGGGCCACAGCGCAACCCTTGTAGAAAGAGCCGTTGGCGGTCACCCTGTGCTCACTGCAAGCCGCTTGTCAACAAGCACGTGTGTCTGGCGACACTCTGTTCCCTTGGTCAGGACATGTCCACCCAGCAGACCGGAGGGGTAGGGCACACTCCCTCCTGTTAGGACGAGTGTCCCTGCGGCTGTGCTCATTGAGGGTGTGGGGACGGGGGCCCTTCCCCAGCCCCTCCTCGGCTGACAGCGCTCCAAGCAACAGTCCGCTGCTTCTCACTACGCTGGCCTGCCCTGCCTCGTGTGGAGCTGTGGCCGTCGCCCCCCTTCCAAGTGACACAGGGAGCTCCCCTGCGGGCAGCCTCAGGGGAAGAAGGGACTTAAAAAGAGAGCAGGGAGATTTTGCAAAAGCACCTGCTCTGTCGTGTCAGGCCTGGCAGGAAGGGGAGCAGAGCGATCGGAGGGTCCTGTGAGCAAAGATGGCTTTTGCTTTGTCCCCCGCCCTCGAAGCTTCCCAGCTGTCGAAAGGGAAGTGGGTCTATGGGTGGTGAGAACCGTGTGGTGAACTCGCGAGGAGTCCCAGTGTCTTCTGGCTTCCTGACCCCATCTTTCACTGGCCTGGAGCTCTGGGGGGCGAGTCAGACCTGCGGCTGGCTGTTTCCCCCTTGGAGACTGTGTGCCCAGGTTGTGGGAGGCCAGCCCCGAGTGGCACACTTTTGGCTTCCTCTTTGGGAATGCCTTGCAGGGATGCAGTTGGCGGCGGGGGCGGGGGGGGGGTGGCGGGGGGCGGAATCTTTTGACCTTAGAAGGTGGATCTGACTTCTGGAAAGTGCCATATGGTTCACAGGATGACATGAGCAGCAAAGCAGATACGCAGTTCTGGCTCCTGATGCACGCTGGCTACCTGCTCTCGCCTTTGCGGGACCGCTAGTTCCATCAGGGGTCTGACACGGGGCCACGCTTCATGGAAGCAGGCAGCTCGAGTGCTCAGACTTCCCTCACCCCAACCAAAATGAACATGTGCATCGTTTCGACTCCGAGACACGCGGTGGAAAAGACTTTCGCCCTCCGCCACCGCCGCCGAGCTCCACCGAGACTCACGGGTAAGGCGCACTGAGCGGTCACTGGGGACTGGCACAGTGTCTTCTGTGCCCCAGCGCGCTGGAGGAAGAGGACCCGTGCCGCATGCCACCCTCTCTTGGCGGGGCGGGGGGGGGGGGCGCCTCTCTTCCCTAGATGGCCAAAAGTTCTCTGAAGTCTGTCTTGAGAGGGCGTTCCTAACGGCAGCAAAGGCAACGAAGGAAGGAAAAGATGCTTTTCCTGCCTCTGATTTGGCCTCTCCTCCAGGTGTCCCGATGGGATGATGGTATCAGTCAAAATACCTCAAAATTGCTCCCCACCCCCCCAACATCTCAGTTGCTGCTGAAGCTTCTCACTGGTTCATAATGGAATGGGGAGTAGACCGTGTCGTGACCGCTTCAACAAGCTCCGTGTGCTCGATTTTAAGGACGCTTTTTTATTTGGGAATACCCCTCCCCCAACTCTTTGGCGTGTTGCTGTGTGAGTAGGAAATGACGGCGACAGCAGTAGCAGGTTACACAGGTTATACTGAGCAACATGAAAAGCCGTGCTGGCCTCCGCAGTCTGTTGTTCACAAAATCCAGAAATCTAGGGCAACTCCCTTGGCTTGGGGTCCACATACGAGCTGGGGGACTTTATTTCTGTTTTTCAAGCAGGTATTTTGAACCAAAAAGAACAGATGCTCTTAAATTAGCAAAAGTAGCTAATTGGTTCAGCGTTCTTGAGGAGCGCGAATTTGCTGCTACAGGGTGTAAGCTAGTGGATCAGGGGACAGAGACGCTCACTGGGTGACCTGGGGTGAGGCCCCGTCTCTCTGGCTGCACTTCATCGTGTACAAAGTAGTGACCTGACTAGCCAGTGTCTGTATGGGCAGTGATAATCGGAACGGCCTGGAACTCCAAGACTCTGAGTGAGGAGACCTGCTCCACTAGCCAGAGAGCCGGGCAGCCCGAGAGCCCCCCAGGCACACGGAAGACACCCACACACAGCTGGCCGGCCCCCACCCACCCGCCTGCAGCCGCCTCACCCTGGGCAGGGCTGCTATCTCAGCCGCGGGAAAAGTGACCACCACCTTGAGCAGTGATGCTCCACGCCCCCACCCCCCCAGCTATCTCAGGCTAGCTCTCAGCTCCGCAGCCGGACCGCGGCATGACAGACAGGAGCCCACGGGGCCAGGATGGGGTGGGCAGGGACTCGAAGTTGGGTGGGAGGCAGTGAGGGGACACCTGGGCATCTGGCTACAAAGTTATCCCTGCCCCTCCCCTGGGCACTCAGCGTTCCATTCGGACCTGAGACATTCTTCCCTGGCCACGCTGGCCTCGCGGCTCGGGATGTGAAGAGGAATAAGCCCGCGAGCTGGCGAGAAGCCCCTTGTGTCTCTGGGCAGCTCCTTCAACATGGACTCTTTGGAGGCCACCTCACGAGCCCCTACTCTATCCCAAAGCGCGGGGAGCAACCCCGGGGGGCTCGGCTCCTCCCCGACTCCAGTGCCCCGGGCTGAGAGCCCTGATGGCCCTGTGGGGCCTACGGGGGCGGGAGGGTGTGGGCTCTGAGAAGGCTTCACGAGATCGTGCTGCGGGAGGAGGAGACACCCCAAAGGAACACAGGGAGAGCTGGGGAGCCCCGGGCCGATGGTGACTGGCACAGAGGCAGAGCGAATGCACATCGGGAAAAGCAGCAGGGCTGACAGGGCCACAGGGAGGATGGGATGAAGCTAAGAGGCAAGGGCTTGAAGGCCACAGGCAGGACTCTGGACTTGACCCTTAAGACGCAAAGAGAGGATACAGGGGCCGTGGTGTGGATGGGGTCATTGGAGGGGCGAGCAGAACAGAGGCTGGAGAAGCAGGTGGGAGGCTGAGAGTGTGTGGTGGAAGCCGAGGCTGGGGCCTGGGGCAGAAAGAAGTGTGGGGGGGTGCTGAGCCTGAGCCCCCATGAGGCTTCCGGGGATGATGTGGCAACAACTGGCAAGCTCGTATGCAGGGGCGTCAGACCCCCGGCAGGGTAGGCACCAGCTACGGAGGGCACTTCGGGCGAATTGTGTAAAAGGTTCTCTGCGATGAGCCTGTGTCACGGGCTGGAGGCAGATCTGGAGAGAGGTGTGCTCTCAGGTCATGTCCCAGGCCCAGCAGCCCCCTGCGGGAATCCGGGGGGAGGGCGCGGCTAAGTGCACGGGAATGTTCTTCCCACTGGTGGGACTCCCGGGGAGGAAAAGCAATTGCGCCTAGGTCTGGGGCATGGGGTTGGGGGTCCTGGAAGGAACACGGAGAAAGACGGGAGGTGGGGCTTTGGGAGGCACGGGAGTGCCAGAGAGTGACAGGGGTCCCTGGGGGCTCGGGAGGCAGCAGGGAGACCTGATCCAGGCAGACACTGGGGCTCTTCTTTCCTTCCCTGTGTGGCCCAGTGCCCCCGGGTCTGTGGGGTTTTCGGCTTGCGAGGCTGAGGAGCAGACAGGGGGACGGAGGGGACAGCAAGGCATCAGAGAGAGCAGGGCTGCACTTAGGGAAGGGCGCTGGGAAGAAGCCTTGACGCAGGATGGAGGGACGGCCCGCGTGCGGGAGCTAGGAGCGGGTCTTGTAGGCCTTGGCCACCACTGCCTCTGGGACACTGTGGGCAGAGGCCAGGCTGTGGTGGGATTATCAGTGAGTGTGTGCAAAGGATGTAAAAAGTCAGTGAGGACAGAACATTCTGGCAAGAAGGCTAGCTGGGAAGGTTTTGCTCGTGAAGCCTTGGAGATCGCCCGTGGCCGCATGGTCCTTGTGACCGTCTGACTTTACCGAAGCCTTGGGCTGCACCAGTTCTGATTCGTGGCCATTGAGATGAACCGTCTGCTTGCCTCGCGCTCGCAATGAGCCCACCACGGGGAGCTCACCAGAGACTCTTTATAACAGGCAGCTGTCTCCTCCCAAGAACGTCGCCGCCCTGTGACTGGGCTGTTCTCAGCCAACCAGGCAAGGCCCAGCAGCTACGCACAGTGGGCCTTGAGTGGGCCTTAGAGGTCTGTGCCCTCTAAGAAGCAGCGACCGGTCAGGACACACACCTTTAGCTGACACCTGTCCCCAGCACAGGGAGGTGTCCCGGGGCTCTGAGGGTGGTGGCAGAGACAGGCCGTCACAGCCCCGTGCCTACCAGCAGGCGCACCTGGGGATGGCCCTTGTCCCTGTGGCAGCAAGACCCAAGGGTTTCCCCGCTGGTAGGGGCTCATCTTGCCCACTCTGTGCCTCTAGCTGCTTTTGCCACCCTCTCCAGGTGGGAACGGCAGAGCAGCCGAGTGGCGCGGCGGCTTACCTGCGTCTGAATTCGATTGAGGCCGCGGAACCAGAGGATCTGGCCTCGGCGGAGCTCCCGCTCAGCGTGGTCGATCTCTTCCTCCCCTTCGGCCAGCTCCTCGTCGGTCATCTCATCCTTCCCAGGCCCGTGCCCTGCTTCCTTCAGGCACTTGAGCTGGCTGGTGGGGATGGTGGCGATGACCTGGGGGACGAGAGGTGAGGGACAGCAGAGACGGGAGGCTGTCAGAGCAGGGCTGGTCCCGCCCACCTCCTCGTGACACAGATTGAGGCCAGTGTCTATGCCGCATGGCTTCTTCGGTGTCTCTTCCCTGCAGGCAGACTGGGGCGGGGACACGCGCGCGCGCGCGCGCATGCACACACACACACTCACACTCACACTCACATGTCCTTTTTTTGCTCCCCAAGGCTGCATGCCTGGACCAGCTTTGCCTGGGGCCAAATGCCGCTCTCCAGAGACTCCCAGAGTCTCCCTGGGGCCGAGTTGGGCCACACTCAGCTTCGTGTCCCAGGGGGACGGGGGTGTGCGAAGACCGAGGTCAGCCCCGCAGGAGCTCCATGCCCGTGGGACCGACCCGCGCTCAAGTCCCCCGACAGCACCGCTCAGGGAGGCTTCCCTGGTGGCGGGGCCCGGGGCGGGCTGTCACCCCAGGCCGTGGGAGACATGGCCTGGCCCACGCCCCCGCCGGCCAGGGGCCGGGAAGCTCCCGCCTGGTCTCTCCAGTTCTGGCCCTGCATAGGCTCAATCTTGGACTTCCAGCCTCCACAGGGGTTTGAGGCCCATCTGAGCAGTTTTGTTGTGTCCGAGGTGATGGAGACACAGGTGATGGAGATGGAGACACAAAGTGGGTCACGGGCTTGACCTCCTACACCGATGTTCTAGAGCCACAGAGCTCTCAGAAGCCTCTCGCGTGCCTGCGGCCGGGGCTGTCTCTTCCTAACGCAATCTCTGGCTGCCCCGAGCCTCCCTTGGCTCGTGGCTTTAACTGCCAAGGCCTTGAGGTGTCTGACTCTTGCTTTCCATCCTCTCAAAGCCTGTCTTCATTTTCCTCGATGCTTTCTCTGTGCCCTTTGGCGGACGCAGCTGGGTGTTGCTTACTTCCAGCTGTATGGGGATTTTCCAAGCCCCCCCCCCCAGGTGAGGGGACAATGTTTGGCTTCTCTCACGAAAAGGGGAGAGGTGGATGATTTTCTGGGGCTTGGTGACATCCCAGCCACGGCCTCTTGCCTTTTCTCTGCTAACCCTGTCACCTGCCTGTGTCCCGTTCGGCGGTGCTGTCGACCCTGAACACACTGACTGCTTTCCCAAGCATGGGCCTCAGGGCACCCCGACCCCCCACATCGTGGCCGCCACTGGTGCTGTGCTGGAGGAGACAGGTAAGGGTTGGGGCTGGGAAAGGAGGACAAGGCAGATACTCACCTGTCCCCAGACCAGCTCCCCGACGCCAACGAACAAGCACCAGAGCCACTGCTCCGTGGACAGGGGGGAGCAGCTGAAGGGCTTTCCGCCGAACTGGACGATGACAATCTGTGGGGCGGGATGGGAGGGAGGCAGGTCCAGCTCCTCCAGCCCTCAGGGACCACATTCCCAGCTTCTAGAAACTTGAGGCTTTAACATCTGCCCAGCTGGCCTTGCCTGGGCCTCCTGCTGCCTTGTTGCCCCTTCCTGGGGAAGAACCTCCCTCCCTGGGGTGAGTTGTGTCAATACAGACCAAGCAACCCAGAGCCCACGCTCCAAGCACCCCCATTGCGTGCCCTCCTTCCCAGGCCACTGCTCCTGCCTTAATTACTCAGGGCCAGGACCCAGACCACCGGAACCCCAGGTGTCCCCCACAAATTACCCATCCTCAGCCAGCTCGCCCCACGTAAGTTTCTCCCCAGAAACCACAGTAAAGGCTCCCAGCTCCCCCTCTGTCTCCTGACTGACCCGGGGCTTCCCTGGGTGGACCCCGCCATGGTGCGGCAGAGAGCTGTGAGGGGCAACTATCCTGGCCTGTTGCCATCACTAGGTCTCATGTTTTCGATGAATACCCCCTGGTTTTTTTTTTGAATGCTCGCCTTCTCCCGAAGGGTTGGCTGACTAGCCTGTCCACAGCACAGCGGCAGGCCGAGGCTGGTTTGTCGGCACCAAAGGAAACTTCTGGATTCTGGTGGCCTCCCACCAAGGAATCAGATGCTGGAAACGGGAGTGGCAGACTCGGAGGGAACTACGAGGAGGCGCGTTTGTTCTGAGTAAGGCCCACTGAGGCTCTCTGGAGCCTGGTGGGTGAAGCCAGGGCAAGGCCACGATGTTTTGAAAATGGGCACAGAGGATATGGGGTCACAGGCAATGCCGGCAGGGGCTGGGAAAGCAGAAGGGGCAGAGCAGCCTCCGAGCGGGACCGGCAGGTGGCTGGCTGGGGCGGGGCACGGTCCCCTGCTCTCCCATCTGCTGTAAGAGTCAGGGCGCTCCTCCTACCTGAATCGCAAAGGTGCCGAGGACGATGGTGCAGAAGATGGGGTTGCTGAAGATGCCATGGAAGACGTTCCGCTCGCCGTGGATCTTCCGGGCGTTGATCTCGTTGAAGAGCTGCATCATGACGAACGTGTTGAAGATGATGGTGTAGTGCTCCGAGGGCGGCGAGTGCAGGGGTGCATTCCTCCCGCTGTCGATGTCGAAAAAGAGCTCCCCTGCGAGCCAAGGGGTATGCGGGGGGAGCTGAGCCCTGAGCAGACACGGCTCCCAGCCGGTGCCCCCTGAGGGATGCTGGGGCGGGGGACTCTGTGCCGGGAATGAGACGGCCGAGGGAAAGGATGGACTCTCACCCTGCAGCACGAGCTCACAGCCAAGGCCTGGCCCGTGGCTCTGCTGCAGAAAGCGCAGGGCAGGACGAAAACGCCAAGACAAACCGTGCATGCCAGCTTGAGGTGGGCGTGAGCTGGGGAGGCCTCCGAGGCTGTGGGCTGGCCCTCCTCGGCCCTGTCCCTAAGCCTGGGCAGCCAGGCGGAGGCCCTCAGGCAGGGCACAAGAGGCTTCTGCTCCCAAGAAATCAGAGAACAGCCCCCTGACAGGAACATTTTCCCCACCCCTGACCCAGACATTTGCGGTCGCCCTCCACTGTGACTCCTGTCCCTCAGCAAGCACTGTCCTGGAGGGCGGCTCTGGTGGCTCGCCGGACTGCCCTGACATAAGGGAGAGGGACCACGAACAGACAGACCAACGGACCCCACCCTGGTGGGAAAGAGGGAAACTGCCAGACAGAGCAGCAGCTGCAGAGCGGCCATTGGTGACGCCCTGGGCCTCCCCCGACTCCTCCCGCAAAGGCCTTCTCTTCCTGCCCTTGCCCCCTTCATGCTTCCTGACCCTCAGTCCTCCTCCCCGCTTCTCCTCTCTCCATCTGTCTTCCCCTCCCTTCCTGTATCCCCCTTCAGCTTCCTCCTCCTCCTCGTCCCCGTCCATCCTCCCCCTTTGGCTGTCCTCCTCCCTTTCTTTCCTTCTCCTCTCCCCCTTCTCCCTCCTTTGCTCCGGCCTCTCCTTCCTCTTCTCGGTCTTCCTTCCTCTGCTGCACCTCGGGCTGCCGCTCTCTCCTCTCCCTCCTCTTCCCTCCCTCTCCCGCCACCTCTCTTTTCTCCTGGTCCTTCTCTTCCCACAGCTTCCAGCACAGCGCTCTTGTCATTGTCCCCTGGAGAAATGGTCGTGGGATGCGTGGAGGGATGGGTGAAGGCTGAGACACGCTGTCTGCTCTATGGAGCCGTGGACAGTTTTCCAGAGGCTGGGGGGGAGGCCTGTGACCCCTTGCCGGGGCACACACAGAGAGCGACGGCAGGGAGGGGTCCTCACGGGAACCTGGGTTCCTGGTGATCATCCGTCCCTCGCAGCACCAGACACGGCGCCCCGGGGCGGACTTACCGACGAACAGCAGCGTGAAGATGATGGTGAGCTGGTACACGGCGTGGCCCAGGATGTTCTTCATCATGGTGCGCGAGATCAGGGGCTTGTCCCGGCCGTACGGTTTCCGCAGCAGCAGCGCCTCGGTGGGCGGCTCCGTCGCCAGGGCCAGGGAGGCAAACGTGTCCATGATCAAGTTCACCCACAGCATCTGCACGGCTTTGAGAGGAGAGTCCTGTGGAGAGGAGGCAGTCACCCTCACGCGGACCCACGGCTCCCGGGCAGACACTCGGCTTGGGGACCGTGTCACTGGCACGACGTGCAGCCCATCCGACCCTCCCAGAAAAGTGTGACATCCCCACCCCTGTTGTTACGGTTCATGACACGTTTTCCAGTTCCTGCTCTTACAATGTTGCCAGTCTCCTTTCTCCCACCTGGTGGCAGTGACCTAGGAGGTGGGCTCCCGGCCATCAGCAGGATGTTCACAAGCCCGTGTGTTGCCCCAGACTGTGATGGGTGCTCTCCTGAGCTCCTACACCCAGGGGGTCTGCCCGCAACTTCCTTCTCATCTCCTCCGAGTTGGTTAGAAATAAGCCTCACAGAAGGGGCACATACTGTGATTCCATTCCTACGAAACTTCCAGAAGTGATAGATGCACAGAGCCAGAGAGCAGGTGAGTGGATGTCAGGAGCTGGGGGAAGGGAGAGGGCGTATCAGCTTTGCTGGGCATGACATCGCGAATGCACCGAGTGTCACTGAGCCACGTACTTCCAAATGGCTGTTACAGCGCCCGGTATGTGATGTGAATTTTATCTCCATTAAAAGAAGCTTTCAAAGGGAGACAAATTCTGGACACTCACTAATGGGGAGAATTGGACTATGAAACACAGGGAAGAGGGGCACCTGGGTGGCTCCGTCGTTAAGCGTCTGTCTGCGGCTTGGGTCATGATCCCGGGGTCCTGGGATCGAGCCCTGCATCGGGCTCCCTGCTTGGTGGGAAGCCTGCTTCTCCCTCTCCCACTCCCCCTGCTTATGTTTCCTCTCTCGCTGAGTCTGTCAAATAAATGAAATCTTAAAAAAAAAGAGAGAGAGAAAACGGGGAAGAGGCTTCTGCAAGGGTTCAAACACGGCGTTCCCATGGGAGCAGCACTCGCCCTGTGGGAGAAGCGAAAGGCCCACACAAAGCCCTGTACACTCATGTTCATGGCAACGTTATTTATAGTCACCAAAAGGTGGAAATGACCCGAACGCTCACTGATGGAGGAAGGGACAAATGAAACACGCTCTCTCCAAACAATGGCGCTTTATTCCGCCATCGAAAGGAACAAAGTGCCACTCCGTGCTGTACCATGGATGGACCTTGAAAACATGATGCCGAGTGAGAGGTGCCGGACACAAAAGACCACATGGTATTTGATTCCACCTGAATGGAATGTTCCAGAATGGGCAGGTCTGTAAAGTGAGAAAGTAGTTCCGTGGGGGCCCGGGACTGGGGGATGGGGTGTAACTACTACTGGGGATGGGGTCTTCTCAGGGGCGATGAAAATGTTCACGGTGAATGTATGAGATGCGACCGAAGTGTGTCTACTCTCAAATGGTGACGTTTTCGGTATGTGATTTTTATTTCAATTACAAAAAAAAAAAAAAAAAGCGTGCAACAAAGGAAAGGCCTGGCTCTCGCAGCGAGCCCCCAGATGGGCGCTCCTTGGCCCGCACACTCCTGGGAGTGGGGTCTCCCGGGCTCGATCTCCATGCCGGGCTCCAGGTGCACAAGGCAGGAGGGGTCTGGGAAACCGGCTGCCCCCTGCAGGCCCCCTGGGCTTGCGGGAGGGAAAGCCCAGGGTCCTCCTCGGGCACAGCGGTCCCCAGTGCCCACCTGAGTAATGCAGGCACCCGTGAAGGCCACGATCACGGCCACCACGTTGACAGTCAGCTGGAACTGCAGGAACTTGGAGATGCTGTCATAGACGTTGCGGCCCCACATGACGGCCTTGACGATGCTGGTGAAGTTGTCATCGGTCAGGATGATGTCTGAGGCCTCCTTGGCCACGTCAGTCCCTGCGATGCCCTGGGTGGGGGGGGGGCACACTCACAGTGTCCATGGGTCCCTTCCCCAGCCCCCTGTGATCACTCAACCCGCCGGGGCCTGCCGCCCGACTTGGCTTCGAAATGAGGCTCCCCACCAGCTAGAAACAGATCTTGTGAGACACGAGGCCCTACCTGGTGTGCTAAGGCAGGTCAGCGCTGGGCGGCTTACCATGGCAAAGCCCACGTCTGCCTTTTTGAGGGCCGGCCCATCGTTGGTGCCGTCCCCGGTCACGGCCACCACCTGCCGCTGCTCGCCAGTGTTGCTGTCGATGATCCCTGGAATGCAGAGCGGGGCGTCTGTGCCCTGGGTTCCTGCCTGAGGGCTGGAACCGGTCAACCAATGCTGCTTGATTCCTGGTTGACTGGGGAAAGCCTTCGGGACCATGACTGGGCCAAGTGCCCGCAGTCCTCCGTGCTTTGGCCATCCTCCCGGTGAGCTTCCTGGGCCTTGACCCGCAGCCCCGCTGCCTCCGCCCCGCCCTGGCCCACCACCTAGCCACATGATACCCGGGGGTGGGACCGGGTGGAGGACAGGGGCTCAGCCCTCCGTGGCTTGGAGAAATGTCTCCCTCTCTTGAGCCTCAGTTTCCCCATCTGTCACAACGAGAGGCCATCCTCTTCTCGCATCTTCCACTCATGCTGTTAGCCCAGAGAAGCCAAGGGGTGGGGTAATGTCAGCCATCATTACCCCACTTCCCTGATGGGGAGACTGAGGTTCAGCACGTCCGCAGCCCAGGACCCCACTTCCTAGGCAGGCCCTAGAGCTGGACGTTGGGAGTCTGGGGGACGACCACAGCCAGCCGGGGCATGGCACCCCGGCGGGGGGGGGGAGGGGCAGCGGCGGGCCAGCGTGGTTTACCTTTGACCAGAGTATGCTTGTCGGTGGGAGACGATCGGGCGAGGACCCTCAGCTTGGGCCACACCTTGTCCAGACGCTCCTGTTCTATCTGGGAGGGGGAAGCACAGATGTTGCAACGCCTGGATTGGGGGTGCTGAGCAGAGGCGGCGGGGAGGGGTCGCCAGAACCCGGGACTGAGTGCAGAGGGCAGCGGGGCCGGGAACTACCTCGCCCTTCTCGTTGCGGATGCGCCGGTTGAATTCCTTCCCCTCCAGGCACAGGAAGTCCTCTCCGGGCTGGATGATGCCGCACTTGGCCGCAATGGCCCGGGCTGTGTTGATGTTGTCCCCGGTCACCATGCGGACTGTAATGCCAGCGCGCTGGCATTTGCGGATGGCTTCGGGGACCTGGAAGAGACAAGAGAGGTGAGTGTGGCCGTTGCCACAGGACACACCTGCGCCTGGGCCGTCCCCTCTCCATGCAGCTCTGCAGCGCCCTCCCCCAACCATGCTCCCTCTGAAGGGGATCTGTGGGGAAAAGCGGCTTGTCTGCTCTCCTGCCTGGTCCACACTGGGCCGAGCGCCTCCTTCATTCTCTCAGGATCCCTCCCTACCCCTGGGTGCTTCCTCCCTTGGGCTGGGCCCCAGGCCCCAATGCCGCAGAAGTCACCCAGCTCCATCTGCCTCATTTCCCACCGTGAAAAGGGGACCCAGGGCTGCTGAGCCCTGTCAGCTCTGGAAGAATGAGAAAGGAACCTGTGTCCCCAGCTACCCCGCCAGGTGGCAAAGCTGACTTGGGGCAGGCTCCTGGCCGTCAGCTGGCTCGTGGCCGCGCTCTGGGCCCCTCTCGCTCGTCCCCCTTCCACCTGCTCCTTCACCCAATATAAACCCCGAGACGTTTAGAGCCATAGGTCTCGCAGGATAAGGTACTGTCCCTGCTCATTAGCGGACATGGAGCAAGCGGAGGGGGGCCACTGGGGGTGGCCGTGTAGAAACAGCGGCGATCGGGGTCCTGGGAGTACGGGAACGCTGGCCTCTGGGGTGTGTGGCACATTCTGACACCCAGCCCCCTGGGAGCAGCGCTGAACGCCAGCCAGGGGCCTGCAGCCATGCAGGGGTGTGGGGGGCGGCAGTGGCGAGCAGCTCCTGTGCCTCAGTTTCTTCCTGTCCCCGCGCTCTCCTAGGCTGCTCGCCACGCTGTCCCCCATAGCTAGACCTGTCCCCCTGGCTGCTGCTTCCTCCCAGGCAGGCTTCCAGTCTCCTCGGAACACCGTCCGGATGTAGCAAGCACTGACTTTTGAATCCATGGTCTTTGATACCTGATCCAGTGTGTGAATGCAGACCATCTCCGGAAGGAGGGCCCAGAAGCTTCTCCTTGCCGCTGTCAGCAGCCCTACGGGTGGCTCATGCACGTTCATGTGTCCAGGCTAATCAGTGGGATCAGGGCGGCCCCTCCCTGCCTTGCCCTCTTCCTGTGGGAAGATCCACTCCGGGGATCTCCTGTCTTTAGGGAGCAACAGGCCTCCCCACTGTTCCTTCGCTCTATGGCCTGTTCAGCTGCTGCCCGGTTTCTCCATTCCCTCTGCGGAAGAGCCCTCAGTAAAGACGTCTACACAGATCAGCTTCCGCCCTAGACCCTTCCTCCGTGTCTCTTTGAAGGCTCCTGCCCCCATCTGTCCTAGCTGCGCGCTCACGTAACGATGCTTCTGGAATCTCTCTCCTGCCAGGACCTTCCTTTTGCTTTGACCACTCCACTCCCACTTGACGTCTCCATGGGGAGGTCCTGAGCCTCACTCAGCCCCAACCAAATCCTTGACCGAGGACTGCCCCCTGCTCCTCAAACCCATGTCCCCTCGGACTCCCAGCCCAGTGATGGCACGGCCATCCCCCCGCATCTCCGAACCCGAGCCCTGGGAGTGGTGCCTGACTCTCCCCTCTCCCTCGCCACTCCCTCCAGTCCATCAGTCCTGCGGGGGGCACAGCCGTCGAGGTTCTACTGGCACTGTCTCTCACCTGGTGGAGGCAGAGCGTGAGCCAGGCCTGGAGGCCCCGGATGGGGGCAAGGGCGGGACGGTGACGGGGATCGTGTGTGCCAGGGACGTCTGATCTGGAGCACCCCGAGGCCCTGCCCTGGCCCACCTTTCCTGACCTTTCTGGACTCCAGCAGGAAGTAGTGTGTAGCAGGGAAGGCAGGAGAATGGGGCCATGCTGTGGAGGCCGGACGGGAAGAAGGGCTGCCCCTCCACCCGTCCAACAACCTGGGCTGCTCGCAGACGAGTGGGTGGCTACCTCGGGCCGCACGGGGTCCTCGATGCCCACGACGGCTATGCAGGTAAGGTCGCCCACGACCTCATTTTCATTGTCCCAGTCGGGCTCCTGAGCGCCAGAGAAGTCCCGGTAGGCAATACATATGGTGCGGAGGCCGTCGCAAGCCATGGGCTCGATGATCTTCTTCACCATGTCATCCCGGTCCCGAGGACGAAAGCCGCGCAACTCACCGTTGCTGTTTAAGATGTTGGTGCACCTGGGGCGGGGACACAGCAATGCGGGTTGGTGCCAGTGAGGCAAGGGGAGCTGGACCAACTGAGAGTCTGAGTCCTCCATCCCGTGTGGCAGGGAGGCTACTCCGGGAGGGAGGCGTTCTGCTTATGCACGGCCCAGTGTCCGTCAGCACCACCCCCCGCCGCCCCCCATCCCAGCTGCTTCACGTTCTTTCCAGAACCTCAGAATGGGACTTGATTTGGGAATACGGTTGTTGCAGAGAAGGTCATACTGGTTTACAGTGGGTCCTTAATCCCATGACTGGTGTCCTTATAAAAAGAGAAGAGGACACATCGAGACAGACACACAGGAGGACAAGGCAAGGCGAAAACGTGGGCAGAGATGGGGGCGACAAAGCTAGGGGCCAAGGGACCCCCCCGATTGCTGGCCATTGCCAGAAGCTGCAAGAGACAAGGAAGGACCCTTCCCTGGCTTCTGGAGCCCAGAACTGTGAGAAAACGGGTTTCTCAGGAGTCTGGGTGGCTCCGTTGTTAAGTGTCTGCCTTTGGGTCCTGGGATGAGCCCTACATCAGACTCCCTGCTCAGCAGGAAGCCTGCTTCTCCCTCTCCCACTCCTCTTGCTTGTGTTCCCTCTCTCAATGTGTCTCTCTCTGTCAAATAAATAAATAAAATCTTTAAAAAAAAAGAAAAGAAAACAGATTTCTCTGTTTTTAAGCCGTCAGGTTTGTGGTCCTTGGTCCCGGCAGCCCCAGGAATCGGAAACTCATAGACTTGGGTAGGCGAGGAGAGCGCCTTTTTGCGGATTCCCTCATGAAGTCTCACAGCATTCCCAGGAGAGTGGGAAGTGTTCCTGTTGTCTCCGTGTGGGAGGGAACGGAGACTCTGGCAGGGGAGGGACCTGACATTCACATGCCAGCAAAGAGCAGAGCCAGGGCCCAACTACAGAGACCAGGCTTTTAGCCGGAGAAGAAGGGAAGCACGGAAAGAAGGTTGAGGCCTCCTGACCCAGCTCAGATGCAGACAGACGGCTTCAGGGAGGAGGTGGCCTTTGCCCCTGGGGAGTCTGTGCCTGGGCAGACTTTTGGGGGAGAACATTCCCGTCTTAGCAGGTGACTTGGAAGGAAGGGTGGACTTGGGTGGGGCACTTGGAGGCCCAATTTTAGAACATTTTCATCACCTCTAACAGAAACCCTACGCAAGCCACACAAGAAAGAAAGAGATAAACTGAACTTCGTCACTGGGAGACACTGGTGAATCTAGGAATGAATCAAGAGGGTAAAAAGAAAAAAAAAATCCAATGGGCAGAGTGAAAAGACAGCCCCCAGGGTGAGAGTGGATATTTACAAACCAGGTGTGTTACGGACCAAGTGTCTGGCGTAAGGGAGAGCTCTTGCAGCTCAGCATAAAAAAAACCCATAAACAATGAAACAGCAAGTCAAATCGAAGATGAGCAGAGGAGTAGCTTTTTCTCCAAACGGCCAGTGAGGGCATGGAAAGGTGCCAACATCACCGGTTGTCAGGGAAGTGCAGACACACACACCGGGAGACCCAAGTTCGCGTCCACCGGGATGGCTGTAACAACGATCGTCATATCGATAATAGCGATCGTAATTGTAAACAGAGAATAACACATGTTCGTGGCTCCTGAGAAGGTGAAACTCTGTTCCCACAGGACCCAGAGCTTCCAGTCCTGGGAATAGGCCCATGATCCCTGAAAACACATATCCACACAAAAACGTGTCCACCCCTGTTCATGGTAGCGAGTGTCCACGAGAGGCATATCCACGGAGAAAGGAAATGAGTGGCTGTCAGGGGCTGGGGAGGGGAGGTGGGAGTGGCTGTTTAACAGAGACAGGGTTTCCTTTGCAGGATGATGGGAATGTCCCGCAAGCGCCATGACAGCGCACGACTCTGGGAATATACTCTGTACATTTTAAAGTGATTAAAGCGGCCGATCTGACGTTCCATCTACTTTACCGTGATAGCGACCCCGGCAGCCCGCATCGTGGGCCTGGCCGCCAGCCCGCGGGATGCCCGGCCCTAGGCTGGCCCTCGGCGCCCGCTCACTTTTTCAGCAGGATCTCCGAGGCGCCCTTGCTGAAGAGGCGGAAGCCGCCGTCGGGCGTGCGGATGACCGTGCTCATGGACTTGCGCACGGAGTTGAAGGTGTAGACTTTGTAAAGCTTATCTTCTGGAATCTGCTCCCGCACAGGCTGGAAGTCCCGCTTGAGGTCCAGGACAAAGCCCAGCAGAGCACACTCCGTCTTGTTGCCCACTTGGCGTGGGAGGGCGCCTTCCTTCTCTGGAGGCTGCGAGGCAAGGAGGAGCTGCATGGCACAAGGGGGCCCGAGTCTACCCTCCCTGCCGCCCCTACGGGGCGCACCCCCCTACCCTGCCCCCGCCTGGCTGCGGCCATCTTGTTGTCTCTAGGGACACTTTGTCTGGCAGGGAGCTGAGGACGGCTCCCACGGGGACTAGATGGGCAGGCTTCCCACCATGCGCTGGGCCTGGAAGGGGTTTCTAGATGCTGCATGTTTTGCCCAGCAGCCGGCACGGGAGTCCAGAAATGAGGTGGAGGCCAAGCAGCATCCCAGAGACCACTGTAGCTCCGCCACAGGTTCTCAGGAGAGCCGAGAGAGGCCCTGGGGACAGCTCCTGCTGCAATTTCTGGCCTGGCCCCCTTCCTCCATCCCACCCCCGCTGGGCCCAGCCGGCTGCTCGCTCTCTGCTCACTAGTATTTTGGTGGTGTAGGCACTGTTGATGGAGATGGCGTGGACCAGCAGGTCGAGGATCTTGGGGGTCAGGGTACTGGGGGCTGGAACTTCTTTGTAGTGGGTATCCCCGAGGTAGGCCTGGACCACGGTCATACGGTTGGTGGTGAGTGTGCCCGTCTTGTCCGAGCAGATGGCCGTGGCATTGCCCATGGTCTCACAGGCATCCAGGTGGCGGACCAGGTTGTTGTCCCTCATCATTTTCTGTGAAGGGCACAGACAGGGGCTTGGGTCGCCAGCTGGCCTCGGAAAGGTTGGCCCACGGGGTGAGCATGTCATGTGTGACTCTGTTCTACCCCGCTGGCTTCCCGCGTGGCACTAACAGCCCAGGAGGGCTCAGTCGGCTGCCACATGTCCTTGCTGCTGGGCTGGTGGGCTGATGGCAGTGCCCAAAGACACGGCCTGGAGTGGCTGCAGGCTGGGAGGACTCTTCACCAGGCCAAGAAGTCAACCCTGGGAAGCCGCTCTCCCCAGAACGCAAGTGGGGCCTCCCTGCTGCCCAGGACCAACCCTCTACCGGTAGCTCCCTCGCAGATCCCGTCTGTGCCGTCTTCCTCGCACTGCCTCCCGGTGCCCTCAGCCCTCTCCTGATCGCCCATTTTCCCTCCGCACCCACTTCTGCAAGTGACACCGGCACCCTCAAGTTCCTGCCCTCATCCCACGGACGTCAGGTCCATCCCGCTGCCTGCCCGCTTTCCAGCGCCTCCTCTTCCCCTGACTGATCCCAAACCGTCTCCAGTCCATGTCACGCCAAGTTGCTGAATGGCTGCCGAGTCCGCTTTCTGGGTCTGCATCCGGGCATCAAGGGGTTCTCATCGCAATTGCGTTTATTATTATTACCTTGACGGAGTAAGCTAGGGAGATGGTGACCGCCAGAGGCAGGCCCTCCGGGACGGCCACGACCAGCACCGTGACGCCGATAATGAAAAACTTCACGAAGTACTGCACGTACACGGGCGTGCACTCGGCCAGCCACGCCCGGCCGTCCACGACGAAGGTCTCAATCACGAAGTAGAGGACCAGGATGATGACCGTGATGGCGGACATCACCAGTCCTGGGGGGCGCAGGGGCCACGAGGGGGGGGGTGGGATGGGGAGTGAGCGGGGTGAGGGAGGGAGAGAGCAAGAGCCAGGGAGGCGTAAGGGAGGCCATCAGCTCGGCTCCGGCCGACGCACCCCTCCCGTGGCCCAGCCGTGCGGAGGTCTGGAACCCACGCTCTCTGCCTGGGGGCTGCTGTAGACCTTGATGGCCACGGCTGGCCTGGGCGGGTCCCCCGATGGCCTGGCCCACAGGACCCATAACAGGCCTTTCCCGCTCCCGCTTGTTCTCCGCGGCCCCGCCTCACCCGCGCCAGGGGCGGCCGCACCTGCTTTTCCGATCTGAACGGCCAGCTTGGTGAGCTTGCCCTGCAGGACCGACTTCTCCTTCTTGGGCGCGCTGCCTTTCTTCTTCTCCCGCTCCTCCATCTCCCCGCCCTCCGCGCTCTTCAGGGGCTGCATTTCCATGGCAACCGCCCCATCCTGCTTCTTAGCTGCACGCGGAGGAAGCCCACAGCCGAAGTTAGGGCAGCTACAAAGGAAAGCCGCACTCCCCAAGAGGAAACAGGGCTGGTGGAGGGGGGGGTCTCTCTTTTCCGAGTGTGACATAGCCCAGGGGCTCTCTCCTCTCCCTCCTGTCCCCAGCAGCCCAGGACCTCCCGGACTGGGGTGGGAGGCTCCGGCGCTGTCCTCGCTGGGGCAGACGCATTTCTCCGGGGGCCTCTCAGGGGAAAGAAGACAGACACAAGCACGAATAACTTGGGCACACAGACAGGGTGGCCGGTCCCATAAGGCCCTAAATCTTGATACCTGACAGCAGAGGCCTGGGGCCCAGGGAACGTTCCAGAACCTTGAGCTGACCCACTAGCCCACTGGTGTCTGTTCTTCCAGAAGCCTCTCGAGTGGGCGCCTTGACTTCCGTCAGGACCCCTGCTCACGTGCGACCCCTGTTCTCTCCTCACCGGGCCTTTGCTATTCTCCTCTAGCTGCCTCTCCACTTCCGGTCTGGAGCAGGTGGCCTGTCCAGGCTCCACCTCGAGGGGGCGCCCAACCCCACCACTCTTCCTTCTCTGTCACTACCCCTGTCCCCACACGACGGAGCTCTCGGTGTTCCTGACACCACCTCCCTATGCCTCCCGCCACGTCAGCTGCTCCGTAACGCTTCTGGTCTTCCCACCCATGCCTTCTCCCCGTGGCTGCCTGAGACCCCTCACCGCTGGCTACTTTCCTCAGGGGCCTCAAGCCAGAGCCCACGGCCTCAGTGATACTCAGGTCCCGGCCAGCGACGGCCCCTCTCCACCCTGGCCTGGGACCGTGGCCGTCAGGCTGTCCCCCTGACCCAAGCTTTGCTCTCCTCTGAACTCCGGGTTCCTTGTCCGACCCTGTCTTGGTCTCACAAGGTCCCACAAGGCACCAGAGTCTTGACCCTGGGTCTGTGTCTCTGAACTGTGGCCTTGCTTCGGCCACCTTGGCTTCCCCAGTTCCTGCGCCTGACCGTGGACAAACCCCGTCCCATCGCAGAGTCGCAGCGTCTACCAGGCTGAGGGGAAAGTGGGCGTCAGATGGCCACCCGGCTGACCTGGGACACCCACAGGCCTAAGCCTCAGTCGCCTGGCCAGGAAGCCAGCTCGCAGGTGATCCCCGTGGGCTTCTGGCCTCATTCAATTGCGCTCGGGCGCTGCTCCCGGAACTGAAGCCCGCGGCCCCCCACCCTGGGCCACACCCTCCGCCACCCCACCCTGCGCGCAGGGCACGCATTACCTTTGGTCTGGCTACTCTCCATCGCCCCGTCCTGCTGCTTGCCTACAACGGAAGAGGAACGACAGACACGAAGCTTTGAGAACATCCGTGTGGTCCTGGCACACGCACATGGGACGACAGGGCCCAGGGACACAGACAGTGAGGCCAGAGAGCAAAGCGGAAAGCGGGGAGAGAGTGGGGAAGGCTCCGGGCCCCCTATTATCCTCTGATGCTCCATCACCACCTCTCGGCAAATGGGCGCCACACTCTGGGCTTCCTGACTGAGGCCCCAGCCCTCCAGTGAACGCCCTCCATGCCAGCCCTGGACAAACTGTGGGCCATGCGTGACCCGGCAATGGGAGGCTTCTAGAAAGCCTACCACCATGCGGAGCTGGAGCCGCCAGCTGTCTCGTCCCAGCTCGGCCACCTTGAGCAGGGCCCCCAAGCTTCGATGTGCCCTTGCCCCAAGAAGCAGCTCGAGCACTTTACCTCGGGGTCCCAGCGGCTAGCTCTATGAGTGCTTTGGAGGAACAAAGTAGCGAGACTCTAGAAACCTGCCAGCTTTGGGTGCCCGCCTGGCACCTGGGTGCTGGGCACCTAGCCCTGGAGGAAGCGACAGGGTGTGGAACGCGCTGGGTCCCAGGTGGCCATCCACCATGAATGGGCTCCGCCACCGCAAAGCCCGCAGCTGGGTGCTGGGGACTGTGGCAGTGAGTGGCTTCCAAGGACAAGATGGAGAATGCTGGTGGGGAGTTTTCCCGCACCCAGCTGGGCGGCGTTGGAGGTCGGGCCCCCTGGGAGGGTGGGGGGGTTCTGAGGGGAAGGAGATTTCTCGGGGCAGAGGAGATGCCTGTAGACACACAGTGACCATACAGCACAGTGAGGAGTCATTGTTGAAAACTCTGGGGCCGTGAGGGCCCACAGAAAGGTCAGAGGCTGCAGACAGGACCCAGGGAGGCCTCCAGAGGAGGGAGGGGGGTGTGGGGTGAGAACTACAGGAAGAGGAAGACAGAAGCCAAGGGAGGGGAGGAGGCCCAGGAGGACATCCCTGGCAGAAGGACGACTAGGAGTTAAGGCCCAAAGGCAAGAAGCAGGTCGGAAGGGAGCGGGTGGGCCGGGCTGATAGACACAGCGGAGAGGCAGCGAGGGTGAGGGCGCGAGCCGGGGAAACGCGCTGGGAGTGGCCGCTGGAGTGGCTGAGCCTTGGGCTGAGACCTTGATGGGGACTTGTAGGTGCTGCTGCCCCTCCCCAGAGCCTGGCCAGCCCTGCTCCCCTCCTGGGCCCCCCATCAGTGTCCCCCTCCTCCAGGAAGCCTGCTGGGGAAGGTGCTCAGCCTAGGGGAGCTGACGGAGAGGGCGCAGAGGAGCCAGAGCCAGGGCGGGAGCTGGGGTCCCCGGGCTCCCTGGGGTTCCTGGGGGGGGTTGTTAAGGTTGGAGTGGAGGTGCCCGCAACTCAGTCCTGAAGACCACCGACATTTGAGGGACAGAGCTGGCGGGGGGGAGCCCGTGAAGGAGGGGAGAAGGAGCACCCCGCCAACCAGCCAACACGGTGTGGGTGGAGGGACACCAGGCAGAGAGCTCAGCTTCCAGGGAGAGAAGGTGGGGACTCCAGCCCCGCCCCAGCGGAGGCCCAGCGCTGACTGCCCCACCCGCTTGCCTGCCGAGGGACCCTAGTGAGCTCACCGTGGGCAGCAACTAGGCTGAGCCCTGCAGGGAGAAGAGGCTTGGTGTGGCGAAGGTGGGCAGGGCCCATGGAAGCTTCTAGGCAATGGCGGGTCACCTGTCTCCTCCCTCGCTGCCTCCAGGAGCGGGGCAGCCTAGGGCTAGGGACACTAGCACGTCCTTCCTTCTGCTCACTGGCCCCTTTGTTGCCTGTTTTCTGGCTCTGGGGGCCCTGACTGACTGAGCGGGCCTGGTGGCTGCAGGCTTCCAGAACATGCTCTCCCCCCACACATGCGGGTTCTTAGTAGGTCTTGTGGGCCCGAGGGAATTCTCTCCGAGGCACACATCTAGAAAATTCTGCTCCCCACCTGGTTTGACTGCAGGAGCAGCCTGAGGGGAGACCCAGGTTGGAGCAAGGTGGTTGTGGGCTGTGCAGGTCCTAATCAAAGAAGGTGGTGGGGTCCTGACTCTGGGACTGGGACTCTGGTGTGGCGGTGGCGCTGAGGACAGCCATGCCTGGGGCACACAGCAGTGGCAAGAGGAGGCAGCAGGATGGCCCTGTGCTGGGGAAGGCTTCGGGGGAGTCCAGTCCATTCTGCTTGGGAACCTTCTACCTCTGGCTGTATGACCCCCTTTTCCCTGGCTGCCATGTTGCCGGCGGCCCTTAGCACCTTACTGGTGGCGCCCTTCCAAGCCAAGGTGGCTGGCCCCTGTCCCTCCAACCCCAAGCCTGCCCAGCCGGGGCACTTCCCCCACCCTGGCACACACTTCCCAAAGCCTTCGGGGGAATCACTGCCCTTACACAGACTTGGGGGACCCGCCGACCCGCTGGCTCTGGGGCAATGACCCCAGGAGAGGGGTCCCCCAAAGGAATCAGAAGAGCGGGTATTACCTCCCACCCCTGAGGGCTGGCTCTCCCTGGAGCTGGAGCAAGATATAAAAGAAAGAGCAGGCTGCAGACACAGAGGGCCAGCCCCGCTGGCACTGGGAACTGGAGGTCACCGCTTCCTTACCTTTCTTATCCTTCTTCTCCTCTTCCTCTCCACCGGCTCCAAGCAAGGTAAAGATGATGCCTGTCTGGGAGTTCACACCAACGGCAGTCACCACCATTCTTCCAGAACCTTCCATGACATGAGTACCTGGCAACACAGGGGAACCAGGACAGAGATTTGCTCCGCTGGTAGGAGGCATGCTGAACACCTACAGGTTCTCTCGCACGAATCCCAGAAGCAGGGACTCAGCGTTTGGAGGCCCCTGGGGGCTATGTTGACCCTAAGACCGGGCTGAAGCCTCATCCCTGGCCCGGAGGGGACCTGGAGGCCCCAAAGGAGCAGCTGCTTTGCCCAGAGGCCCAAGATGAGGTCCTCTCAGCGCCCACCTGGGGCCTCCAGCCTCTCGGTCCTGCTCCACCCTGCATTTGCCACTGGGATAAACCCCGGGCCAAGCCCAAACCTTCTGGAAAGGGACCACTACCCCCACTGGCTCTTCTTGAGTGTTTGGGCTGGGGAGGAGCACAGCACTGTGCTGACCCAGAGCCAGGCCTCGCCTCCAGGGGCTGTGGTCAGGAGATCAGGGGCTCTTCAGGGATGGGAGCACCCCCTTCCTGTCCCAGTGGCTGGAGCTGCCC
This sequence comes from Meles meles, assembly GCF_922984935.1. NCBI lineage: Eukaryota > Metazoa > Chordata > Mammalia > Carnivora > Mustelidae > Meles > Meles meles. The sequence goes on along the minus strand of NC_060087.1, from coordinate 130,984,334 downwards.
CCATCATGCCTCCCACAGTCCACTCTGGCCCCTTTTGGGGACACGGCAAAATCTTCAGACTCTTTGACCAGAAGGGCTACTCAGGAGGCCCTGGTTGAGGGGGTGGCCGGCCCAGGTGGCCTCCAAGGCTGTGCGGCGCTGAGCTGGTCCAGGAGGTGGCCTGGCCGGTGCCCGGAGGCCTCACCTGAGAGCAGCATAGGGTCTTTGTCCGCTGATTTGCGCACGTGGTCCGACTCGCCGGTCAGGGAGCTCTCGTCGATCTTGAGGTCGTTGCCTTGGATGAGCACACCATCGGCAGGCAGCAGGTCTCCTAGGGCCAGCCGGGCAGTTGGAACCACAGGCTGGGTGTGGATCCAGGCGGCCCCCTCCCTGCTGCCTCCCCCCTGCCCCAGGGGAGGTCTCGAACCCAGTGTGTGGGGCCTGCTTCTCTCAGTCTCCTCCTTGCTGGGGGAAGACTCACCCAACCCAGCCCCGTCGTCCCGCCCTTCTGGGGGGCTCTGTCTCCCACAGGTGAAGGCCCACATGCTCCTTGGCAGGGGGTGGGGGGTGGGCGGGGGAAGGCCCGCACTGGAGGCACTCACCGTACTTGACCTGTGCAATGTCCCCCACCACCAGGGCGGCCACCGGGACCTGCAGCAGCTGGCCATCCCGGATGACTGAGAACCGCTGCTCCTGCTCGATGCGGCTCTGCAGGCCCCGGAACTGCCTCTCCTTGCTCCAGTCGTTGAAGGCCGTGACCAGCACCACGCAGCTGACCGACAGCAGGATGGCGGCACCCTCGATCCAGCCGGCCTCGGCCTCTCCTTCATCTTCCGCCCCGGCTGACACGTTCCCGCATGCTGTGCCCGAGGACGGCAGGGAAGGATGGGGTATCGGGAGAGTCATGCTCTGGTCCCTCGGCTCAGGTCCCAGCCCTGCCCTCCCGTCGGGCCCCCCTCTCCCGGCTCACCTTCGCTCTCCTCTCCCGGCGGCGCGTAGAAGGAAAGGCCCAAGGAGACGACGGCGGCCACTTCCAGGATGATCAGGGTCACGTCCTGCAGGGCCTCCCACACCAGCTGCAGGAAGGTCTTGGGTTGCTTGGGGGGGATGAAGTTCTGCCCGTAGATCTGCCTGCGCTTCTCCAAGTCGTTGGCGTTGTTGGCCAGGCCTGGGGGGTGCAGGAATGGAGAGCGGGGACTCGGAAGAAGGATGGGTGAGAGCAGCGGCACGAGGCCCTGCCCCTTCCTGCCCTGCTCGCCCATAGCGCTCAGCCCTGGCGCTGAGAGCTCCTGGAAGGCGGACTGGCCCTGGCCTGGTGCCGCGGGCCTTTCCACAAACTCTGAAGGCACGTATGTGTGAGTGCGGGCACTCCAGCTGCCCGGACACAACACACACTGGTGTGGGGCCCCTAGCGGGCCCGAGGGCCGGATCCTCCCCCGATAGGCCCGGGGATGTGGATGGGCTACGTTGGGTCCCTTCAGAAGGCAGATGGGAAGGAATGCAATGACAGCCAACCTGGGGAGTGGGCAGAGGGGACCCAGCGGGGCCTGGGATGGGAACAGCCAAGGCTTTCCCAGGGGTGCAGGGCTTGGTAAAGGACTGGGCTGGAGGGAACGGGGGTGCTGTGAGTGGGCCGACGTGTCCATACCAACCCTCCAGGGTTCAGAAGAGGAAACGGCCTCGTACGCTGTGCTGTCCTGGGCACTTGACCCCAGGCCAGGAGCTAAGCCACCCAGAGTGGGGCACAGCCAAACTACGTGTGCCGGACACAGAGCGCTTATCATCTGACCCGATCTGGGGGAGGGTGGGCTCCAGCCGCCCAAAGACCTTGTCTGTTTCTCCCACGCTGCTGAGCACCGGCCTGGCACCCACGGCACATCCCATCCCCGCCCCTCACTGTGCCCCGCAGCTCAGAGCACCTACTGCCTCCTATGGGAGGGAGGTGGGAACATCTATAAGGCTAATGGGACTGTCAGTGATTCGTGCTCATGCCACGGTGTCCCCTGGCCACCAGGCGGAGGACCAGGAGGGTCAAGGATGACAAAGCTGGTCTCAGTGGGGACCCCTTGTGGCCGGAGCAGATAATGCATGGTGGAGGAGGGCTTGAGGGGCTGAGAGGGTCCTGATCTAGACCTTCAGAGTGCCGGGCGGCCCCGCCACATCCCAGACAAGCTACTGTATTGGGGCTGGGATGGAGGACTCAGAATCAACACCCGCAAAGGGGTGAGCTCCGGCATTTGGAAGCTGAGCCCTTACCTTACTTCCCATTCTCGGGACACTCCACTTTCTACCCACGCCCGCACTGAGTCTTCTGGGTCTCTCTGCCTCTAGAGCTACCAGAAACTTCCATGTGGGAGTGACATCCAGGCCACCTCCTCCCAAGGCCAGATACCCACTAGGCCACCTTCCCCTGAGGTAGGCAGATGGGATACAGTCCCCTGGGCCTGCCCTCAGCCCTCAGGATACTACGGCCTTCTAGGCCTGTCCTCCAAGTGTCCAGCCCTACACTGACACCTAGTGGACAGATGGTGCCTTGCAGTTCCCAGTCCTGAGGAGTTGTGACTCCTTTGGCCTCCTGAGGGGGCAGGGAGCACCTGGCAGGGCAGATGGGGGTGGGGGTCCCCAGCCTACGAGGTGCTCCCAGCTGGCTTGGGAAGGCACATGGGGCTTGGCCCCCAGGTGACTTGAGAGCAAGGAAGTGCTAAGTGGAATGCAGAGGCCTTGGGAGGAAGGACGGTGGGTGTCCACTAGGCGGGGACATATGGCTTTGGGGGAGGGGCAGGGTGGGACCCACCTGAGGCACAAGGCCTGACAAGAGCCCGGCATCTCCCCAGCTGGCCATGATCACACGCTGTGCCCCCACCTAGCAGAGCTGCAGCTGTCCCTGCCCTTCTCCCCGGGGCCTCATGGTGCCTGGGCCCCGCCGGGGCTCAAGTTTCTGGAGGCTGCAACTTTCCAGCGGGGTGTCTGGGAGAAGCTCAGACCTTAGCTCCTAGGGGCTGGGGGCCTAGCTGAGGGCCGGTGCCCCACTCCTGACTGGGGCCTGTGTCTTTAAGCTACAAGACATATGACCCGTGGGGTAAGTACTAGGGAGGCACTATGAACCCTCCTAGACCCCCAGGATATCCACGATCCCAGCCTGAGAAAGGACACGGGTCCCCATGGCCCCGTAAGTCTGCATCCTGCCTACCTTGCCGGCATGGCTTGTCCCCCTACGGAAGCCAGGACCTTGGGGCCCTTCCCCAGGAGCAAGCTTGCTCCAGTCCTTCCTCCCTCCCTCCCACAGTCAGCCTGTTCCTTGGCCTTGAGCTGCCCTTGATGCTCTAGCAATGCTTCTCTCTCGCTTGCTCTACACCAGCTGGAGGCTGTGGTCTTTCTGCCAGGCTCAGGGGTCCCAGCAGCTGCTCGGGTGCTCATGCGGGCACCAGAAGGCAGGCGCAGCCCCTCTCGTTCTAAGCATGTGCCTGACCAGCAGGCCCCCAACGGTGGCCCAGGGCCAGAGCACTGGGGTGGGGGCCGGCTGGTTGGCATGGACACAGATGAGCGCCCTACCCAGAGCTGAGGCCAGATGCCATCGGAATTGGATTAGGCCCACATCGTGTGGTTCCTGCATAATCTGCCCTCTCCTTTCCATGCCTGCTGGTAAAGGCCAGACAGGGGAAGGGCTGGGACCTGGGCCCTTCCAGGGGGCTTACCACTGAGCTTGGCCCAAGACCCAGGTTCCCTGGTTTCTGGAATCCTCTTGGATAGTGACAAAGGCTGAGTCCATTGATGTGCTTATGGCCAGGAACAGCCGGAATCTCCTCCCCCAGTACACCACACACCTCCCCAGGTTCGCTGCCTTCCCCAAAGCACCGGTCTGCCAGCACACCTTGACAGGGGATTGATGTGGGGGCCTGGGGATGCGGTTTGGGGAGGGGCCCAAAGCCGAGGCCACTGTGTCTGGGCAGGAGTGGGGACATCTGGACCAGCATTCCGGGGCCAAGGCAGCAGGTGCAGTGGGGGCGGGGGCTCCCAGGCTTGGGGATGGGAGGGGTAGTCATCACAGTGCCCATGCTTCATGGTGGAGATCAGGCCTGGCTGGATCCCTCTGCTGCGGCCAGGCCGCCCACCTGGGCGCTTGCCCTTCTCCATGCCTGCCCCTCCACAGGCACCGGGCAGGCTCCGGAGAGCACTGTGGCAGAATCAGGCAGGTTCCCAGGGGCCTTGACATTTTAAATATTTAACAAGGCCTGACAGGCAGAGGAAAGAGCTGCCAGCTGAAGCCCATCTGCTTCCTTTTATCTGGAAGAGGCCATAGCCCTTGTGGCTAAATGGCCCTCCACCCCAGCCTCCCCCCAGCCCCAAATCCTGGTTGGGGGGGGGGGTAAAGAGGAGGGAAGGAGAGAGATCCCTCTGGCCCTGAGCCAAGCCATCTGCCCCGGTAACACAACACACCAGGCTGGGTCCCTTTAGAGCACAAGCAAGAGAGATCCAGGCGGCCCTGGGAAGGCCGGTGCGGCTGGGAGTTCCTGGCCTCGCTGGGTGAGAACCCTCTCGCCCGGCCCTTGGACCCACCATGTCCTGGGTGGGCCATCTCTGCCCCCTGCTCCAGCCCATGTGGCCTCACAGATGGATAGGGCCAGGGAGCAGGGGACGAGGATGATGGCCAGGGCCCGGGGTAGACAAAGGTGTGTCAGCTGCGATCGACCAGCGTTGGTGGAGAACAGGCCTGGCACTGGGCTGGGACGGCCCTAGCAGTCCTGCCAGGGAGGAGCCAGCCAGGGCAGAAAAACACTGGAACTCCTGGAGTCTGGGGCCAAACCCGGCTCCTGGGGGTCCCAGCCTCCCGGCAGACTCGGCAGGCGGGGCTGGGAAAGGCTGGTGCGGGGCAGGCCAGAGCTTGGCCTCCAGGGCAGGGGGGAAAGGGCTCCAGGGCAGCGGCAGGGCCCCAAGATGGCCACTGGGCCTCTGCCTCTGGAACATTCTAGAGGAGGTTCCTCAGCCTCCTTAAGCTCCCTGCAGCAGCTCCCCCCAGACCCATACTGCCTGAGGCTTGCCCTTCTGTGGGACAGCGGTGGCCAGCGGCAACTGTGCTCAGCACTCTGCTCCCCTCGCTTTCCAGAGAGATCCCCTACACCCCGGCCTCTTCCTGTGCGCCTCAACTGGACATAGGGCTGAGCACACAGGGCACCTGGGGCATACAGACAGGGGCCCTTTCTTCCTTCTCCTCTGCGCTGGGAGGCTGTCCCACCCCATTGCTCAGAAGGGCTTCTGGAGTTCCAGCTGGGGGCCCAGTGCACACGCGCAGGCCGACACCGTGCTGTCCTCTCCCTTGGCCTTCTCTGTTGCTCGATGGCTCTTTAATCCATCAGGATTAAAGAGCAGCTGCTGAATACGGAGGGGCTCAGGCCACAGCTCCTCGAGGACCCCTGGTGTGCAGAGGATGACCTCCTCGCCCCACACAGAGCATCTCTTGCTGGGGGGGGGGGCACGGTGGCTACGGTGTGGGGGGGGCACAGTCAGGGTCAGGAGCACCACCTTGGCCAGGCCTGCCCTGGGGAGGGGGTACGGAACATCTTCAGGATGCCCCTTGAAGACAGGGGCGGGGGCGTCAGATGGCCCATGGCCGTACGTCCCTGGCGCACACACGGCCTGCGCCAGGGCGCTGCTGGCAGTCTTACCCTCTGTGGGTGAGGTCTTCAGCCTCCGGCAAAGCCCGCTGACATCCCCGTAGGCTTCCTGGACCTTCTGCAGCGCCTCAGCCCCTCGGAGCTCCATGAGGGAACGCAGCTCGGCCAGGGTACACCCGAAGCCGCCTGCGTGGGGGGTCTCCCGCTGTTGCTGGGGCTTGGGGTGGAACTCGATGGAACTGTTGGCCATGTCGCCCATCCTGCCTGTTGTGCTGGAGGACAGGGTGCCTGACCTCTTCACAGGTGCAGCCTCGGCTAGGGGCAGGCGGCCGCCAGGGGTCCCAGGGTCTGGGTGAAGTGTCGTGGAGGGAGCTGTGGTGGGGACGTGGCTGAACACGGACACCTGGAGAGAGGTAAGAAGCCAGGGGCAAAGTCGAGACAAAACTGAATTCTTTGCAGGTCTGCACTCAGTCTGAGCCATGAGTTACTGATTGCAAGATTCACTTCCGAGGCTGGGGCTGGTGGCCCTCATGCCCTGCCAGGCCCACTTGGCAGGCCAACCCCTAGTCCTTCCCGGCATGACCACCCAAGGCAGGAGGACTTGCCTAGGTGGGGCAGGAGGAAGCCTTAGTGTCTCCCAGAAGCGGTCTGCAGCCACCTCTCAATCCGTCTAGGAATCCCCACTGAAGCAGAAGTGATGTGTTGGGGTTGAACGGTGGCGCAGGTGGGGGGGGTATCCGTGCCACAATTCTCCCCATGTCTCTGCCCCACTTTGAGTGAAAGCGTGTCCCTGCGCTCGCCTGATTAGGACTGGCCCACCATGGCAGGTAGAAATCCCCTACAGTGGTGGTGGCAGCGGTCTTCTGGCTCAGCCTCTGTGGCTCACGGTTTCAGGCTTGGGGCTGCACGGCGTCTGGGAAGCAGGCCAAGCCGCCGCGGACAGGGCCAGCTGGGAGCCAGGTCAAGGCTTAGTGTGCAGGGGGTCTCTGCTGCCCTGAGGGTGCCTGGGGGGCTGGGGTAAGAAAGGTGGGGTGGCCTGGAGGGAGGGAGGGAGGGAGGCAGGAGAAGGAGGGCGGGAGTGGGAAGGGAGGGGGGAATAGGGAGAAGGAGGAGAGAAAGGGAGTAGAAAGGGAGAGGTGGCGGACAGGGCTCAGGTCACCGGTGACTCCCCATCACCCCGCGCCACAGCACGCAGCCATCCACTCCCCTCCATAGCCTTCTGCCCCCCCGACGGCGGATTCAAGGGCTGCCCAGCACATACACACATGCTGAGAGCATGAGTGGAAGCAGCCCCAAAAGTCAAACTCCCGCGACTGAACAAGTCTCAGTGCACATGGCCTTGGCCTTCACAGCAGCAAGAGGCTTCCTGACAGCATGGCTCTGTTGGGCCCGATCCTTCACCTTTGGGGAGGCTCTGGGCTCAGAAGGATCTTCTCGGAAGCAGAACTTGGCCACCGACCCAGGTTTCTCATTAGAACTGCCCACGGAAACACAATAGCACCGAGTCCTACGGCCTCGGCTCAGGGGACACGACCAGGGTCTCTGGGAGAAAAGGACCATTTCCATATGCCTACAGCCCCGAGGGGCCTCAGGACACATGGGGGCCCCAGTTCCTTTGGACGCTGGCTCCGTGTTGTCTAGAAAAACACCCACCTGTGAGGTCTGGGACGCAGAGAGGCAGCCCAGAAAATGACCACCCACAGTGGTCAACATTCTTTAAGTTTGGGCACCGAAGTGTTAATCCTCCAGACTGTCTCCCCATGGAGCAGCCTTCGTGGCCGGATGATGTGGGAACAAAATGGCAGACAAGAGAACGCACCGTCCTCTCCACGCCCACGCAACTCCCCACGGCCCGTCCTTCCAGTTTGCCATCTGACAGATCCTCACTGAGCATCTACTATGTGCCCGCACTGGCCGTCTGTCTTGGGGACAGAGAGGTGACAGGACTGAATGGATTCTTGTGCCTGGGACACGGGTCCCCAGCAGAGGAAGGAGTTGACAAAGAAAATGGTTTCACTGCGGGGGAGGCGGTAGCCAGGGAAGGCCTCTTGGAAGGCGCACGTTGAGAGAAGAGGGCCTGACGCTAGTGAGAAGGCAGGTAAAAGGACAGGTCGGTGGGAGCCAGGGGTTGCAGATCCCGTGGGGCCACAGGTGACACGGGCCATCACGGAGCCCAGGGCTGCCAGGTAGGGACAGACTGGAGGGGCAGAAGCCGGGACAGTGCCCCTGCTGGGCACACCTTTCTCTGACCCTGGGCGCCGCTGCCGTGTCTCTCCCTTCCCAGCGCGACGAGCTGGGGGACCGGCAGTGCCGGGTCGGCATCCCCAGCGGAGGGGCAGGGTCTGGTTCTTCTGCGCAGGCCCTGCTGTCAGCCCACCAAGAGGCGCAGGTCGCTCTGGGAGAAGGCCCCAGGCCAGCAGGGCCGCTGAGAGAAGACCAACCAATGGGCTGTGTGAGGTGTGAGTCCTGGCAGGGCTGGGGGTAGCGGGCATTTGGCAAGAATGTGCGGCAATCGTCCCTGAGCCGAGTCCCCATGCCGTCAGCCCAGGCGGTGGGCGCCCCCTCCCAGGCTGAGGCAATGGCCACACTCAGCCCAGGCTCCGATGCCTCTGGCAGGGAGGCCCCTGACCTCCGTTCCACCCCTTCCACTCGGGCCCCAGGGCCCCAGGGGCCAGCCAGGTGCCCACGTGGCCCCACAGAGCTGCCTAGGGACTTCCCAGGGTTCTTTCGAGAAGCGCAGCCGGATGAATGATTTTGTTCCTTTTTGGAACCCTTTTAGCTTTCTGACCTCTACACCCACTTGGAGAAGACTCGGTTGGAAGGTGCCCAGCCCCACCCAGATGGCATTCGAGGGCTCCGGGGGGGGCGGCAGAGGAAAAGGTCCGGAGGTGCGTGGGCTCGGGGGCCGATGCTGGTGGAGCTCACACCATCATACACCTGCTCACGCCCGAGGCACAGCCCTCTCCTCCCCTACCCCCCACCCCAACAGGGCTCCCTGAAGGTGAGTTCTGTCCTCCCCTCCTGGGCCGTACTGTGGCCCCGGCGCAGCCCTGCCCTCCATTAAGCAACAGCAGTGGCCCAGACAGCCACGCGGGTCCTTGAACTGCTCCGAATTGCTGTGCGGTCATCACTGGGCCAGTGGTGACTCATGGTAAGGGAACCAGGCAGGGAGGCGAAGCCTGACCTTCTGTGGGACGCAGGGCGCTCCTGCCCTCACCACTTCCTCTCAGCCGGCGCTGCTGCCCCTCTGAGTTTTGGTAGCCCCTGGCACCCCACCCGCCGCCGGGCCCACAGCCTCGCCCTCAGCCCCCCCCACCCCCACCGCCAAGCAGGCCCCAGGTCTCCATCTCCCCCTCATCGGTTTCCCTCCTGTCGGACAGCTTGTCACCACCCTGCTCTGGGCCACCGCTTCTCCTGGTTCCCGCACTGCTACTCTCGCTGCCTCCAAGCTGCACTGGCTTCTGGAAAGCCCCACGTCCTGTTTCCGCCGGGACCTCACACTGGCGTACCCGTGACACCACCCGCCCTGCCCCAGTGCATGGCCTGGCCAGCCCCCTGCGCTCCGGATGCACCCTGCCCTGCATGGCCTTCTGTCCCTGCTCTACCTGATGACCTCTGACAAATCCGAGCAGCGGTTCAAGCAGAACACTCTCCACAGAGCCTCTGCCAAAATTGATCGCTGATGAGTCTGTAATCCGGCCGCTGTCCCTATTCCTCTCTGCTCAGCATCGCAGTGACCTGGGAGCGTGTCTTCCCTGCTCTTAGGGTCGCAAGCTTTTTGAGACAGGCGGTTATCGAACTGGCAGGAAGTCCATTACACGGTCAGCCCTGGGCAGGGACGGGCCCTGGAGGAGTCGGTGAACAGGGGCCTTTTATGGGGGATCGCCATTCTGAAGAGCTCGAGGGAGGGCACGGGGACGAGGCACAGGAATGCCCTGACCCCCAGCAGGTCACTGTCAGTGTGCCCAGGGGCTCCACCCAGGTCTGGCGTGGGGGTCCCCTCTTGGGAAACACTGTGCTTATGCTAATCTTCCTCGTCTTCATTCACTCTATAGGCAACAGGGCAGACAGGAGCCATCAGTTAAATCAAAGTCTGTCTTGCGTGACTGTTGGCTGCTGTAGAGATCAAACTATTCTGGGTTCTCTTTAAGCCTAGGCAATTGCCTCCCTCCTTCTGAATAAGGACAGTAGCCATCACTGGCATGGCCAAGAAGAGAAGTGACCGGGCCTATCAGTTCTGCAGGCCTGACAGAGACTTTCTGGCCTGGGCTGGCTGCCTAGAACGGTTTGCAGGCACTAAAAGTGAAGGGAACATACCATTTTGGTACTCTTTCATCCTTCAGACCTTCACTGGCTTAGTTGAATTGCAAACCTCCACAGAGACCGACTCGTGCCTCATGGTATTTGCTCTCTCCTGGCACAAGGCTAGTGTACAGATCTGTGGCAGGTTCCCTGGCCTGCCTCACTCCTGCCCTGTGACTTTCAGGCCTGTCACACAACTGCCACCCTGACGCCTCCTGTCCCCAGGCCCTGAGACTCGCATGGATCTGATGGGAAACCCAGGAGTCTTCATCCCTCACCGCCACTCACAAGCAAGGGGGCAAGAACACAGCTTTCCATTTCACAGATGTGGATGCTGAGGCTCAGGGAGGCTCAACGATCCCAGACCTCCTGGCCCTTCTCGCCATGCTCCTGAGGAGAGTCATGAACTGGTAGCAACTAAGCCCCTAGGCTGCCAGGAGAGAGAGGACTTGTGTTCCCCCAGGGGGCCTGGTCCCATGATCTACGCAGCCACCTCCTCCTCACCTTTATGGAAGGGACGAGGAATGAAATCCCGCGAGTCAGAGGGGGCAATGCGTTTGTAGCCAGTGCTCACTGCCACCAGTGTGCAGTCGCTGGGGTCCGAGTGGGCATGTGTCCCCATGATGAACGCAGCATGGCTGGTGGCGCCGACTAGAAGCCGGGAAGTCCCAGCTTTCTGCGTCACTCCCAAGTCATGGTGCCCTCAGCCGCGGGGTCAGCCCCACGCAAGCCAGCAGAGCCAAGTCACATCTGAGGAGGGGTCAGAGGGTGAGAGATGTGGACCCGAGGGCCCACGTGCGCACGTGCCCTCCGCCTCGGCCCTCCTTGAGGCACACTGCCCGTTGCCAGCTCCTGACAGACCCACCGAGAAGGGATGCCTTCCAGAAGGACCCACGGATCAGCAACGTGACTTGCTGTGGGGATTTCTTGAAAAAAAGAGCAAAAGCCCCCCACCCCCCCACCAACTGGCAGCTGGCCCAGATGTGGGCTGTGGCCCCCCAGGGGGGAGGTGGGAGTGGGTGCAGGGGCCCCCTGGAAATGCCAGCGGCTGAGCCCTGCCCTCTCCTGGGCCAGGTTTTAATCTCAGGCAGGTGAAGATGCGGCTGGGCACCCCTTCTCACGCCGCCCCCCTCCCTGGCCAGGCCCTCTCCCTACTGCCTGGCTCCGCCCCTCCCCTGTGCATGACACACCTTGGCTGAGCACCTGGTAGGGGAAAGGAGGGCTCCCAGGATGAGGCCTGCATTCAGCAGAGCAGGGAGGGAGCCCGTGCGGGGAGGGGAGCGGGGGAGCTGAGGCAGAGAAGAGCCTCATTAATATTTCAGAGGCACCGTCACTGCAGCTCCTGAGCCCTCACATCCCAGGGAGGAGGATGGGTAGAAAGAAGGAAATAAAACAGAGAAAACAGATTTAAAGGGACAGTCTCCCCCCGCCCCCCCCCCCCCCGTTCCTTCCTCCCCCTTGTTCCTGGTACAATCTGTACGCACGCCAAGGAGCTCTCACGGGGAACAGCTTTGGGCAAAAACAGTAAGAGCAGAAAAGGGCCAGCCCCCCCTCCCCCACTCCCCGCCAGCCCCAGGGCACCCTCTCCCCGAACTCACGAACTCAGGACCTCAAGCACACACGCCCGCCTCCACGGCCCCCTGCCCTTGCAGGGCTGCCCCTACGGAGGGCCTGTTAGGCCATAGCCAGGCCAGAGGGCCACCTCGGGGACTCCCTGGGGGCTGCCGGCAAGGGCAAAGATGTTTCCCATCCAGTGCCTAGTCCAGACTCAAAGGACCGTCTGAGGCCAGGAGAAGGACAGATGTACAGATCACAGGCACTGAAAGTCCTTGTTAATTAGAGCTGAGCCAAGGAGGATTCTGGAAGCCAGAGAAACCTCCGTTCAACTAATTTAGCCCTTGCCTACAGGTGGGCGAACATCTACAGTACCCTGGCTAGCTCATGGCCCAGGACTTGAATCTACAGCAGCGGGTGCCAGACGTGGAGGGGGACTTGAAAAAAGGCTCAGTCCCGGTCGGAGCGTCGTAGTCAGAAGACGGTGGCACTGGGAGTCTGCAAAGCCCTCAGCCCGGGGATCCCAGGGCCCAGCCGGCTTTGATGCCACACATCTGCCTGCCTTCAGCGGCTCCCGGGGTAGGGGGAGGCCCAGAATTCTCCAGTTCTGACAAGCCCCAGCGGACAACGTAAAGTGCTGCAGCTGGGAAGGAAGGCAGCAGACAACTCCTCAAAGAACAAGACACTTGGCATCGGAGCCAGCAATTCCGTGTCCGGGTCTGTACCCCAAAGAAGTGAAAGCAGGGGTTTGGAGAGATGTGCACCCACGTTCGTAGCACCAGGAGTCCCAGGAGCAGCCCCGAGGGCCCCAAGGGCTCACGGAGGGATGAACGGAGAAGCCACACGGGGTCCCTCCGCGCAGCGGCACGTTCTTCCGTCCAGAAGGCGGGAGCTCGGGTGCCGGCCGCGACCCTGGTGAGCCCGGGAGCCCGTCTGCAGAGCGAGGGACGCCGGCCGCGGAAGGGCCGGTGCTGCCGGAGCCCGATCCGACCCGGCGCCCGGAGCAGTGGGGCGCAGAGAGATGAGGCGCGGGACGGCGGGCGCCGGTGTCCAAGGGGGGCCGAGCGTCAGTCCGGGAAGATGGGAAGGTTCCGGGGAAGGATGGTGGGGACGACGTAGCAATGCGCTTCGTGCCCCCGACCTGTGTGCTTGCACGTGGCTAGGAGGGCACATTGCATGGGCTCTGTATGTAAGCACATTCAAGAAACTGAGCGGGTCTCACCGCCCTTTTTGCTCTGGGTCCGGTGATGGCAGGCATCCCACTCTCTGAAATGGAAACCCTAGCGGACCACTCCACACTTGCCCTACCCCTCCCTTTGCGCTCGGTGACCTCTGACACCATCCACATCCTGCCGAAGCTCCGTGGTCCTCCCATTACGTGGCAGAGATGCAGAGAAGCTGGGCAGCTGGGCTCACTGGTGGCCGCCGCCACCCGCTCTTGCCCTTCTGCCTGGAAGAAGTGCGGTCCCACTTGCCACGCGCATTTTCTAGAGGGACTGAGCCCACCCTGTCCTCAGGAGAGACCAGAAGAGAGCCAGAACACCTGGGGAAGGCCTGGCCTCCACGGCTGCATTCCGGCTGTACGAGATAGCTTTAGGAAGCACCAACGAACCCCCAGGACCTTGTGGCCGAGACTTGCTAGACATTCCCCGATTTCTGCGCCTCTTGCCAACGTTGTATTTTAATTTTTAATCAGGCATCTTGTCATCCAGCAAAATGACTACATTCTCCCAACTCGGGTGCAGCTACGTGTGACACTGGGTCCTGGCCAATGGGATTCAAGCAAAGGGACAGGGACGCAGCTTCCTCTTGGACTACACTTGCGACCACACGTGGCACAGAAGGGCGATGGGGCCAATGGCAGGGTTTGTGTCCTTAAAGGGAAGGAGTGCCACCAGCTGCTTGCCTCGCCCCCCCATGCCTCCCCGAAGTCTCCATGACCGAACAAAGGCCCGCACTTCTGTGGGCTCCCTGGGACACGTGATGACCCAGAGCGGGGCTCCCTCTCACCTGTGTATTGGACACTGTTCTGGAAGTTCTAGCCAAAGCGGCAAATAGAACCGTGAGAGGCTTGAAAGAGACGGTATAACAGTCTGGTCACAGGCAATGCCAAGCACCTGGGCGGCACGAAACCTTGTTCTCCATGCTGGACGGAGTTACGCTGTTACCAGTTTGTTCGGTGCTACTGGCCCCGCTTTAGGGCTGAGGCTGCTGAGGCACAGAGAGGTTGAGCTCACTCAAGGTCACACAGCCAGCATGGAGCAGAAGCCAACATGAACTCAAGTGGTCTGGCTCCAGAGAATTCTACACTGCTCCTCTGCCAAGTGACTGCCCAGGAAACCCCAGAAAAGCAATGAACACATGATTAGAACCAATTAAAAGAGTTCAACAAAGTGGCTAGACAGGAAATCTGTCCCCATAAACCTCAGGGCTCGGGAGTGAGGCCTCCAGAGTCAGGGCTGGCTGTCCCTGCCGGTTCAAGGCACTCAACCTTCCTGGGTCTCCACTCTTGCATCTGGATTCTTCTTCCTGCTGGCTGGGTTGCTGTGAGCTCTGGGGACAGGGTGCCACCACACCCGCACACCTGGCAAGGTCCCCAGGGTGCCTGCTTCCCCAGAAAGAAGATGAGATAGGGGATGCCCCTTATCGAGTCCTCCCTCTGCCATGCCCCCCTGCCTTCCACCTGCCGAAAGCCCTGAGCTCTCTCTGGGCCCACCTGGATCCCAGAATTCATAGATCCAAACCAGACTCCGCTAGCCAGGCCAGAACATTCTGCTTGGTCCGAGGCTGGCACCCGGCGATGCTTGGAGGCTTCCCCATTTCTGGGGTCAACCTCAAGCTGGCCAGGGCCACGAATCCTTCCTAGAGAGTGCTAGATGCCGTGGGGACCACCAGCTGCCCAGGCTGCTTCTCGAGGGAAGTCTACACTCCCCCACGGGTGGCTCTTGGAGGGCCCTTTCCAGCTGGGGCCTTGAAGAGTCGTTACAGGGGTCGCAACTCCGCCTGGGGAAGGCAGTCATTTGTTTCCTGCCAGAGAAGGCGAGAGCTGGAGAAGGAGAGTGCGAGAGAGCAGGAGACAAGAGCTGATGGGCAGGAAGCATAATGACACTAATTATCCAATTACAGCCGCTCAGGAGGGGACTGCATTGCAGCAGGGAGCCTGAGCCGATGCCCCTTCCCCCCATACCAGTGGTCTGGCTCATGGTGGCCTACGCCCCTCCGGCTCTATCCCACGAGCAGCTGGTGGGTAGTGAGGTCCCGGGCCTGTCCCGCAGAGCAAAGAGCGGGGGGCCTGGCCTGTGGCCTCAGGAGGGGCAGGTGGGAGGAGACCCAGGAACACTGTGGCTGGCCTCTGGGGCATGCCTCCAACTGCGAGTGAGGTCTGGGAGGTAGCAGAGCCCCGTCCTCCTGGCTTTCGTAGAGGCCACAGGGATTGAATGGGGGGTCCCCAATCCCAGGCCTCCCCCAAGTTTCCCCACCTCCATCTGCGCTACCACATTGTTCGCCAGTCCCCTAAGCCAGCTGCAAGCCCCTGGAATTATGGGCAGCTGGCGGCCACGGGACAGTGCAGGCCCAGGGGTGACTAAACAAGGAGACCACGGGGAAACACACATGTCCCTCCTGGGGATAGGCTCCATAGGGGCCCCACTGTGGGTCCTGGGGTCGGGGGAGAGGATCTGGTTTCTGGAAACAGGCTGAAGCCCTTGGGAAGACAGGCTTGGGGAGACTCACTGGGTCAAGGTCAGGGGCCAGGAGGACCGTCAGGGAAGGAGACCCACTTCCCTGTGGCCAGCGAGAGTCTGGAAGACCAGGTGCCAGTGGGGGATGGGAGATGTGGGGGCAAACTTAGGCTCCACCCTTGTAGGACCTGACTGGGCTGGAGGCTCGAGCCAGGTCCATAGAGCCAACACGACATGCAGGAAGGGCTGGCCAGGACGGTCACTGTATGGGGAGCTTAGGTGCAGCTCACTCGAAGCACTTAGGAAAGACTTTGGCCTTGGCCATTCCTTCGGGAAGGGAGCAGCAAGGGTGCTGGTGAAGCAGAGAAGCCGTGTTCAGACCAAAGACGGGAGTTGAGTCGAGCTGGCCGTCTACGACCCGGACACCAACGGGCTCGCACCACCTTTCCAGGCTAACTTCGGAGGAGCACCTGCGGCCAAACGCGCTGGTAGAGGAGAGTGACGGACAGGGATCTATCTGCAAGGCACCCTCACCAACCCTGACCGGCGACTCTGGCAGGACCTGAAGGTCACCAAGGGCCTGGCCGCCATCTCCTGAAAGATCAAGCCCGGCCAGAGACTGAAAGCTTGTTTCTGGCGGAGGACCCCAGCACACGAAACCAGAAGGCATTTCCTGCAAAGGCCTCGGAAGACTCCACGAAGGTCTTGCAGGCCTAGGAGGTGCCGAGAGGGATGGAGGGGTGGTGCCGAAGCAGGAGGGCCCCTCTCATGTTGGGACACCCCGACTGTGACAAGAACGTGGTGGGGTCTGAGCTTCCCCCAGCATACCCCACACCCCCACCCACTGGCAAAGACCCGGGGGTCACGGGAAGGAGGGACCAGGTGGGGTGGGGGGCACCCTGCCCTGGCTTGTGCCTGTGCCCGTGCCCTATGCTCCTGTCCCACCGCAGGTGTTGGGCTAATCAGGTACGAGCCTTCCTCTGACCGCCGAGGTCACCCCACTCGCGGGGCAGGGCTCTGGGACCCCAGTAGCCTGAGGAGCCCAGACTGCCTGTGCCTGGACTGAGTGCCTCCCTCCTAGGCCTTTGGCTCCAAACCAAGATGGGAAATTCGGCCCCTGAGTTCTCCTAGGAGGACCAGACCTGAAGCCCCTTAAGGGGACGGTGTCAGGGCAGGTCCCCTGGACCTGGCGTGGCAGGTGGAGGCTTGAACGTGGCCCGGAACTCACTCGCCCCAACACTTCCCCATGCTGCGCACCTATAGGGCGCTGAGCGCTTTCTGCTGGGCTGGTCGACTGCGGAGAAGGGTCCTCCGTGCCCGGTCACATCCCACGCCACCATCAGGCTCGTGCCAGCGATCGCGCAGACAGTGGGTCGGCAGAGAGCCGACGCTCCTCGCGTCTCCACCCCGGTTCAGGGTTTGCGCACAAACGGTAGCATCCATGGGTGCCCAGGGTCGGGATGGTTCAGGGATCGCTGGTGTTCCCAGGCCACTTAGGGGGAAAATGGACTGCGGTGGCTCTCTGGGGCAAGCCAGAGACATGACCCCCGAAGAATAGCCCAAAGACCGTCTGAGTCCCGAGTCCCGGCAGCCCGCGTGAGGGCGGCGAGTCCCACAGCTCCCCGGTTCCCGGCTTGCCAGCTTTGTTTTTCCGTTTCTTAATCAGGAGGCTCTGGTGCTCCTGGGCTGTCTGGCCGTCCTCATCCGTGAAGCCTTTGCTTCTGAGCACACTCTCCTGCCCGCACTGTGTGTGTCTGTTAGGGAGACCCACAGAGTCTGTGGAGAGCAAAGGAGGTTTGTTCTGCTTTAAGATTGCTAAGGTGTGACCTGTAGGTCAGGTATTAAAAGATACAAGGTGTGAGCCCACAGACAGGTCCACAGAACGAGACGGGCAGCTCAGAAACAGGCCCCACTCCACATCAGAACCCATCTCGACTAAGGAGGCATCACACAGCGGCACACGCGCGCACACACGCAGGGCAGACAAAGAAAAGGACGGCTCTCAGATTTTTGTAAGGGATTTTGTAGGCCCGGAAGTAATGATAGAAATCACAAAAACGGGTGACACGGAAAGTGTTTATCTCGTACATGAAAAAATTCAAAGGCAAAGAACAAAGAATTTTCAAAATCACTTGCAACAAGTATGCTACGTTGTCAATATCGTTCATGAGTCGAGATTGTCTAAACCCGCAAGAAAAACCCTAGTGTCTCAACAAATAAAGGCGAGAAAAGACAAGTCGCTAGGAGAGAGAGAGAGAGAGAGACAATGAAGTAAACGTGTGGGGGAATTGCTCACTCTGATGAGCAATTAAAGAAATAGACGCTGAAGCAGAAATTTCTGCCCCAGATACTCATGCCTGGCTGTTTGCTTATAACATGTAACGCTGGCAAGGCTTCCGTGAGTCAGTCTTTTGGATGTCCTAAAGAGCCCTTCTGGAGAACAGCTTGGCAGGACGAGCTTCTGTCTGGGCGCTCGCTCCTTGGGACAGGACGAGTGTCACCCACCAAGATGTTCGGCAGAGCCTCACGTATGACCCCAAAGCGGGTCTGATTGCCTGGGTCTTCGCAGACAGCCAAAGAATTAACCAAATGGTCATCTCTTGAGAGAATATTATTCAGCCATTAAAAACGGTAACGACAGCCCCGAGGACTGCCTTGGTGCGTCCCGGTGCCGGATAAATTTGGAGTCCCTTCTTTGCCCAGTTCAAGTTCTTTCTTGAGTTTTGCAATAAGGGCTTCACTGCTTTCAAAATCTTAAAAAAAAAAAAAATTAAACTATATCCATTTTGAAAAAATTCATTTAGGAAGGGATTATATTAATAAAGAAAGCGCTTCTGTGAAGGAAAAAATAGATCACACAATCGTGCCCGTGGTGTAATTACAGTGATGTGAAAATAAACGGCCTCTGTAAAGAAATAAGATGGAAACCCTGGCTGGCGTTCTGGGGATGGGATGGGGGGTTCTTCCGTCTTCTACTTCTCCGTGTTTTATGAGTCTTCGTGTTAAGAGCATTATTTTTAAATGGAGGGAAGTCAATGTTATTTTTGTTGTTGTTGTTTTAAACCCAAGAACCTTGCCCATCTGTGCGGAGCTGCATGGCCCCGCCGGCGTGTTCCAGGTGAGCGAGCCTGAGGCACATGGCAGGAGCCTAATCAGAATGGAGCGGGGCCAGATCCACATTTGCCCCAAGCTAGTATGTGCCAGGGCCTCGTGGAGGTCTGCTCCCAGAATGAGGCGCTCTCTCGCCATGTTTGTGGGGGCACCTGGGCCAGCCCTTGGCAGTGGTAGCCGAGGCCCCCAGGCTCTCCAGGGGACAGACAGGCTGCCCAGAGCCATCCGTACCCACTGACCCACTCCCTTTCAAGGAGCCGTGGGGGGATGCGCAGGGCAGTGAGCTCAGGGTCCGGGTGAGGTCTGGAGTCTGCCCTAGCTCTGAAGGGGCACTATGTGATGGAACCTTCTGGAACGATGGAAATGTTCTCAATCTACCCTGTCTGATACAATAGCCGCGTGTGTCTACTGAGCACTTGAAGTGTGGCTACTGAGGCTGAGAAACTGAATTTTAAATTTTGCTGAATTTTAATTAAATTACCCCTTGTGGCTAGTGGCTACCGTGTTGGACTGCAAAGCCCCACATGGTGCCTCAAGATTGGTGCTGCAGGAAAGAACTACTTGTTTGGATAAAAGGGGCTTCATTTTACTGAAGGACCCATCTACAGACCCCAAGGCTCAGGACCACTTCAGATCAGGCGCTCTCCAATAACACTGACCTATAATAACTCCACCCAACTCTGGTTTCAACCCAAGTCTCTGGAAACCTCTTGTTCCCATCCAAGCCCCCTGCCAGTCCCAGAGAGGTGGGAATCAGGAGAACTCTCCTGCGCTTTCCTCCCACCTGGACCTTTCCATTTCGTCCTGTAGCTCTGGTGGGTTCTGCCACGACCTCAGCCATGGGCCCTCGACCTCATCCCCTTCCCAAGCTTGGCAGTGCAGGATGCCCAGCCTTCACTCCTGCATCGGAGATCCCCTCTCCCTCCAGCCCGGTGACTTGTGGGCTCAGATCCCGCTCTCCAGGCGGTACCCCAGGCCACCTTCCAGCACCTCCCACCCAACAGAAGGCGCACAGGCAGGGGAGGGCTTTCCAGCCAGGCAGGGCAGGGAAGAGAGGAGCAGCGACGAGCCTTCTGGGAAATGACGGGTTTGGGGAGGAGATATGTGCACGTTCCAGGTCTCTGCCCGCCCTGCCTAGCAAAGGTACAGCCAGAGCCTGGCTCGTGGGCCCAACTCGGAGACGGCAGTGATGAGGCTCTCGGGCGGCATGCCGTCAGAGTTGAGCATCTGCATTTGCTGCCACAGCCCGGGTCCCCGTCTATCAGCTGCCATTTATGCACACGGAGACTGTGCCTTCATAGAGGTGACCTGGAATGGCCATGCAGACTTACTGAAGAGTAGATCAACCCCCAACTTGCTTTGGATCGCTATAAATCCACGGTTTGTCCATTTCTCTCAGTGGGCAGATGGGGGTCCAGCTGGCTCAGCTTCGGAGCTGCGGGGTCTTCCCGGGGCTAGAAGTGCCCTCGATAATCAGCTCATGTGTACAACTGCCGGCCTGCCTTCCCATCTTGGTTTTGCCACCTGCTGGCTGCATGACCTTGGGCAAGTTGCCTAACCTCTGTGGGCCTCAGTCTGCTCATCTGCAAAATGGGGATAGTAACGGCCCTTTCTTCACTGGGTTGTTGTTTCAGTGAAGCGAGGGAGTGTCGCAAAGCCCTGGGAAGAAGCGTGGCCGGCACAAGGCTAGTGCCGTTTTTATTACTGCCATTACTGACGTTATCTGATGTGCTCGTAACCTCTGCTGGAGACAGCAGCCCTCAGTTTAAAACTGGAAGGAGGGTGTGCCGTGGGCATAGCCCACATGCATGCCGACAACTTGGTCTGTAAGCGGGAAGAGGAAGCCAGGCCTGGCTTTCCCGGCTTCAAGGGCACCAGCTCTCAGAGGCCCCAGCGACCCACCAGGGCACTCTTGTCCTGTCCACCGGGATCACGAGAGGCCCCCCTCTATAAGCCACGCTGGGGGAGGGGGAGGGGCCAAAGCTGACCCCAGCACCCTTGGCTGCCTTTCTGGGCTGGGAGAAGATGTTCGGGAATGGAGAGTGCTCACTGACTCAGGGCCTGGCCTCTCCCCACTCGCTCGCAAATGATTCAACCTCCGAAGCTCCAGCTCAGAATCCTGAAATGTCAGCAGAGTCTCCGAGACCCACCCCTACCCTCCCCAGGCCTGGAGCAGAGAAGGGACTTGGCCAAGGTCACAAAGACCGTCAAGCCCGGAGCTGGCACCCAAATAGAGCTCCTGGTTAGGCCAAGACGTCCCCTTCCAGCCACCTTCGCCCGCCAGGGTCCTGCTGCCGCACCCCTGCTGCTCGTAGCTTCCCCCCACGGCACTCTTACCCTTGGGGGCTTCCTTTCCTTCTGGCTCTGTGCAAAGCCCCCTCCCACACCACCCCAGTTCCATCTGCCTGCGCCCCCCCAACACACACACACTTCTGTGCCAGAGCTGCCTGCCCCTTTGCTCGAACCACCTGGCAGCACTGGGCAGGGACCAGGTTGATCTGATCAAGACTAGCTGTGTCCTTGGCCATCCCTCTCCTCCAGGCCAACGGCAGGGACAATCAATGCCCTGGGACCGAAACCGACCAGCCCCTTCCAACTGGCTCGCTCTCCAGGGGCCAGCTCCACCCACAGACACTCTGCCAGCCTAAGGCCCTGGCAGCCCCCCAGCCCTCTCCTCTGTGGGCCAGTTCTGGTAGGGGCTCCCAGCGCCCTGCTTACCAGCCACATGGCCTCGGTTTCTTCGACTATGAAAGGGGGCAGTGCAAAGCGCGCCTTGCTTGTGATGTTGATAGAGAGATTCGGCCGGGGGTGGGGGGGCGTGGGGGGGGTGTCCAGGAAACTGCTCAGAATGCTGTTGGGACATGTGGGAGGTGCCCTGCCCCACCAGGCTCCTGGCAGTGTCCCCATCCATCCATCCATCCATCCACCCAGTCAAGGTAGGGCCAAGTCCTTTCTCTCGAGGCCTCAATTACCCCAACTGAGAAATGGGAACAAAGAGCCCAGCCTTGCCTCCCTTTCAGGTGATTCTGCAGATTCGGTGAGGTCAAGGTCGTGAACGTGCCACACAGAAACCTGTACCCACTTGGAGTCAGGCCTATGCTGGGCACTCAAGGGCTCTCTGCCTTAAAATGCTCACGGACTACTGAAGGGTGATGGTGGTGAAGGGGGCACAGAGCTAGTGGGTGAACGGGGGGGCTGCCTTCCAGGCTGGGAGCCAGGGGACATTGGGATGGCCAGGGTCAAGGCTGAACTCGTCTCTGTGGTCAGCGGGAACCCACTTTAGGTCCGAAGCTCAATGACCTCATCTTTGAAATACCGAGGGGGCACACTCACTTGCCTGGCCCCAGGGAGCGTCAAGCTCCTAGTTGAGGGGTGCTGGTACCTCAAAGGTACTGTTTCCACACATTCTTCCCAGCCCCCACCCCAAGACTCCCTAGGTCTCAGCCCTGGGCCGTGCCTCTGTCCTGCCTGCCACCCCTCCTCAGTCGGCCAGCTGCTAAGCCTGCAGGGACCAGCAGAAGGAAAGGGACCAGGTCCTAGAGAGAGACTCTGCCCGTCCAAGGCGGAGACCCAGGGCTCCCTCCTTTGGGAGATGCCGCACCAGCCTCCAAATTCCAGAATCCTAAACCCAGAGATCACTGAGGCCCAGAGGAGAAGCCATCTGGCCAAGGTCACACAGGTGAGGAGGGGGAGGACAGCTGTGCGTGGAGGGATGGAAAAGGAGTTACCCAAGTGTGGCCTGGGAGGCTCATTGTTGGCGCTGCCCGGGCAGGTGGCAGGGTCTGCTGGGCAGCTGTGTGGGCGTGCGGGGGACAGTGTAGGAACGCGTGAGGGTTTCTCAGTGTGTTGGGGGAAGATGACACAGTGCGAGGGCGCGGGGCGGGGGGAGGGGGTGTCGAGAGACTCTGGGAAGGTGCACAGCGCAACCTGGCTCCAGCCCAGGCCCGGGAGGCCAGGCTCTGCCCGCCCAGGACCCCGCCCGCAGCCCCCGGCGGCCTTCCCACCCCCCCACCGGCGCAGATGCGCGTGCGCGCGGGATGCGGGGCGCGGGGCGCGGGGCGCGGGGTGCGGGGCGCTGCCGGCCAGCCCAGGGCCCCCGGGGTGACGCGCGGCGCCGCAAGGACACGCAGGCCGGACGCGGGGCGCAGGTGCGGTGGGCGGGGACCCGCGTCCCCCCACCTGCCGGCCGCGCCACCTGCTGGGCCGCCCGCCCCGCCCGCCCCTGCCAGCGCGCCCCAGGCACCACTTACCCGGTCCCGGGCACGGCCGACGCGGCGGCCTCGGCTCCAGCGGCTGCTGTCGCTGCAGACGGGCGCCCGGCGGGCAGCGATCCGCTCCAAGGACGGAAAGGCCCGGGCACAGGGCGACCTGGCCGGAGGCGCCGGGCGCGACCCTCCGCGGCAGGCGAGAGCTGCGGCCGAGTGCTCCTCACGCTCCGCACCGGCGGCGGCGGGCGACGCGGCGCGCTCGGCTCCAGCCGCAGCTCTGAGCGCCGAGGGAGGGAGGGAGGAGGGAGGGAGGCGAAGGAGGCGGGGGGGGGGGGGGGGGGAGGGGGGGAGGAGGAGAAGGGAGGAGGGAGCGGGCGCGGGGGGCGGCGCGCCGCGCGGGGGCCGCGGGGCTCCAGAGCCACGCTCCTGGAGCGCGCCCTTCTGTCCCCCGGGATGCGCGGGGGTGCCTGTCCTTCCGGGTCTGCCAGTGCCCCCGGAGGGCGCTAGCGGATGAGAGGTGGGCTTGGCTGGAAACCTGGGGGCCCTGGCACCTGGGAGCGCAGGGAAAGAGCGATGAGCATGTGACTGGGGCACCCGACTGCTGCTCCCTCTCAAGACCCCTGTCCTCGGGGCCCTCTCCCTCACAGTCAGGTGGAGTGTGGAGCTGGGTTGCTGATTGGTAGCGAGGGCTTCTTGGGCACCTGCGGTTTCCCAGGGGGTCGTGATGCTCTTGGAGCTGCCTGCTATTGGGAGTATGACCACTAAAAGCATCTTTGGGGAGGAAACTGGAGCTTATGCAGATTTTCCAAGTTGGTGACCCCAAAAGGTTATCACATAAACGCCATCACAGAGGACGCAGAGCTACTGCACACAGGTGGGCACCCAAGACAGACGCACAGGGACACATACAGGTGCAGACAGACACAGACAAGCCCCAGTGTAGAGAAGACCCACACCCGCCAACGCACATCGGCACATCCATGGGCAGACACGGAGCCTGTGCCCATGGACACCCTGCAGCCAGGTGCAAGCTGGCTGGCCCGGGCGACCGGTCTTTAGGGTCCCAAACTTCCCAGTTCCTGGGACAGTGGGGGCCTCTGAACTCAGAGGAGGCCTTTGCCACCATCTGAGGGCATCAGAAGCCCCAGGGGCTGAGTGTAGGAAAGAGAAGTGACAGGCCCACAGTAGGCCTCACCACGTCAGAGCAGGCAGGGCTCAGAGCGCAAGAATGCGGCAGGTAGAAGACACTGGGACACAGCCACAAACTCCTTCTTGCCTCGGACAAGCAGGGCCCCAGGGCGTCCTGTGTGCAAGGGCCACGCTGGGCCCTGGGGACGCAGCAGGGGCCACAGAACAGGGAGCGGGCGGGCAGAGTGAATGTGCGGTCAGCAAAGTGGGGCAAGGGCCCTCAGGGCGTATTGATGGGGGAGCGAAGGATGGGGGGGGAGCGGGGCTCAAGGAAGTCTTCCAGGAGGAGGTGCTTGTTGTGAGAAGGGACCTGTAGGACTCGAAGGGTCTGCCCTGGGCCAGGGGACTGTCATAGCTGCCCAGAGTTTGTCCTTCCTGCAGGAAGCAGCTGGTTCCAAGAACAGCCCCTGAGATCTGGTCGCTCTCAGTGCAGGCAGAGGTCACACGCACGCTCACACACACACACACGCTCACTCACACATGCCGGCATGGTCATGTATGCTCTGTCACACACACACGCTCACCCCCCACTCACTCACACATGCATATGTGCTCGATCGCATTCACACTCACACACGAGGCCGTATTCATCTGGCTCATGCTTGCTCACTCACGCGCTACACACTCACAGGTCACTCCCATGTACTGGTGCCAACACATGCTCGTGAGCACTCACCAGCCAACGTGCAGACGCTCACACCCAACGGTTCACATAGTCACATGCTGTCATGCTTGCACACTTGTGCACACTCATATACATAGTCGACAGCATTCACACTCACGCACAATTACTTACACGCACGCTTGCGCCATGCTCGCCAGTTGAGTTGTGCACACTCTCATACACACTCACACCCAGCCTCACACTGTTGTCGGCCCATGTTCTTACGCCCTCATTCTCACACACACTCACGTGCTCGCTCACGCGTACTCGCACACACGACTTGTGCACTTCTCCTGTGGGTTTGCAGGTGTCCCCACAGGTGGGGGGTTGCCCGAGCAGGGGCGGCTGGCAGCAGGTCTGGCTCCCTTGGCCCCACAGCCCCAGAGCCCCAGAGCCTGACGCATTGGACCCAGAACAGGGAAGACGAAAGCCGAAGCTTCTATTCGCGAGCTCAGCGTTGCCCGCGGAGCCTCCCGCTGTCTTGGAGTTGCTCTTCCTGCCGCCCCACACTCGGAGCAACCCCGGACCCCAACTGAAGCCCATTGTGCAGCTGGGTGGGTCTTCAGCCTGGCCGGGAACTGGGGTGCCGGCCCACCTCCCGGGGCATCCGCAAAAGGGGAGAGGAACCCTGAGTGGTGGGAACACTGCCCGAGAGCCTATGGCCTCCTCTACCCCACAGGTGCAAGCTGGGTCCCCATGCCCGCTGTGGCAGGCTTCCTGCAGTCTGGCCTGGAGGCATGTCCTTTGGTCCCTGGCCTGAGGTCCCTGGCTGCTGGCAAACGTCCAGTTATCGGTCAGCCTCTGGGCAGACACGTGTTGGCCGCCTGGGGAGGAGAGGAGCGGGGAAGAAATGGGTGCTTAGTGAGAGAGGAGAGTCTCACACGCGCAGGCCCAGGAGTGGCTGAAGAGAAGAGCCGAGACTCCCTTGGAACGGGGTCACCGCCTTCCTTCAGGGATCGGGGACCTACTGATTGCCGATGGCTGCTGCCCACGTGGGGGCTTTGGCACGATCACCTGAAGTCCGTCTGGCTCCCACCTCTTGCTGGGGTTTCCCTTGAACACCCAGAGGGAAGAAACGAGTCGGGGGAAAAAAATCAGAGGCAAGGAACACTCACCACCACCCCTTCGCCTCTTTCCTAGGGGTACTGCCAAGGGCTAGCCTAGGCCAGAGTTGGCTGTGCCACACGCCTTTGTGATGAGGCCCACTGTGGCCAAAGTCAGCTGGCCAAGGAACAAGGTATGTGGCCTTCAAGAGCGCTGAAGGGACTGGACCACAGCTCCACGGCGTCCTGAAAATGTCCAGTCTCTGGCAAATGGCAATCCCCAAAGAGCTAATGAGCCAGGAGAGGGGATGGCCCCCTTCCTGTGGTTCAAAACTGTTGGTCCCCAGCCTTGTGGCCTGAGGCCAAGAGGGAGGTCTCAGACCTGGGAAGTGAGGGAGCCTGGGCACCAGGGAAACTCTCCCACTGTCATCAATGGCCTCTGCTCCTTGGCCAGCCCCTCTTGGTTTTTCCATCTGCACAGAGGTGGGTGGGGAGAAAGTTCTAGAAAGTTCTTCCTTACATCAAGCCCTGTGTCCTGTGCTGAAAATGCTAAGGGGGCAGCTCCAGGGAGGCCGGCAGCTCAGGGCGGGGTGCGGCAGGAGAAGGTGATTGGCTGAGCGGCCCAGACCTCCCTGCTTCCCTGAACCCTCCTCTGTTCCTTTCCTCCAGCCCCACGCCTAGTCCCCACTGTGCTCCTACCCTTTCCTGCCCCCTCAGGAGCCCCAGACCTTGGTCGGTGCCCCTGACTCTTACATGGTCAGCTGCCTCCACCCGGGACGTCTCAAAGGTGCTCTCGGCCCAAGAAACAAAGCCAAGAACAAGAGGCCCGCCCTCAGGCCCGTCTCCCTCCAGCCTGCATAAGAGGAACCCACACTCCCTCTTCCTACTGACCACCCCCTCCTCGTCACCTGCCTCCAGCGCTCCCCTCCCCCACTGCCGCCCGCTTTCTTTCCCAGGTCTTCAGCCAACCGGCACCACTTCACCACACCCCTCTTCCTGGGCCCGGCAGCGGCCTCCCCTCCCCCCTGCCTGGTCTCCCTCTAGCTACTTTTGGTGTGGCTGTCACAGTCTCCTTTGGGGACAGGAATTCCTCAGCCCAGCCTTGAAGTAGGGGAACTTCTGGCCTGGCCCTACGGCCCTCCCTTTCCTGAGTGTCCATTGTCTCCCTGGCTGAGAGCATGGACCCTTCTTCCTCCCCTCCTCCAAGGCCTTGGGGGCCACCACTGTGCTGGGGCCTCCCAGATCAGCCAACACCTGCGGCCCTATGGCCGGCTGAAATGCCCCCGCGCACACGTGGGATTAAGTTAAGGATCTTGACATGGAGAGATCATCCCGGATTATCTGGATAGGCCCTAAATGCGGTGACAAGTGTCCTTATAAGAGGGAGGCAGAAAGAGATCACACACACAGACACACACACACACACACACACACACACACACACACACACACACGAGGAAGCCGTGTGAAGACAGGCGGAGCCTGGAGGGGTAGCCACAAGTGGAGGAAGGACCGGAGCCGCCAGAAGCTGGGAGAAGCGGGAAGGAGATTCCCCTCTAGTTTTTGGAGGGAGCACGGCCCTGCTGACACCTTGATTTTCCAGAAAGCTCCTATCAGCCCCTGACCTGGCCCCCAACAAGTCCCTGGCGCCCCCAGACCTCCCCTAGGACCTTGCAGGCATTGGGTCTCGATAGCTTCTACCCCAGCTCCTCTCTCATTTTCAGGAGCAGCTCAGGTCTGGCAAGGGCGAGATGGCCTTTTGGGCACGACTGCTCCTGCCACCAGGCTCTGGCCTCCCGGGCTTTGCCTCTTCTCGCAGCCCCTGCCCTCCCGAGACCAGAGCCCAGAGCCCACGGGGAGGGGGCCTGGAGACCCGAGGCGGGGACCAGAAGTGAATGAACAAGTTCTCAGAGCGGCCCCTCCAGCTGCCCCTTGGGTCCCTTCAAGGAGGAGTTGACCTTCTGAGGTGCCCTGCCCCCTTCCCCGGCCATGGTCTGGGGACGCCTGGCGGGCTGCCCCTCCGACAAGCCCTAACTTGTCTAAACCGAGGCAATGGATTCGGCTTAGGCTCCAGCTGGGCCCCGCTACGGCCAGAAGGCGCCTGACCTGCAGTAAGTACTTGGAAACGTACCCCCACCCCAGCCCCGTGTTGCTGAGAACGCTCCTTGGCAGCCACTCCCCCGTAGGACAGCCTTCCCTGAGTGAACTGCTCCTGTGACTTTCAGGGCCTGTGTGTGTGTGAGTGTGTGTGTGCAGTGTGTGCGCCTGTGTGTGCGCGGGCGCACCTGTGCCTGCCCCGGCTCTCTCTCTCGCTTAGACCCATCCTCTGAGCTGCGCCCACGCCCCCAGAGCGCCTGGGGTCTCCTGGCCCTCAGGTCCTGTTCCTCGTGGCCCCTTCCTCTTCCTCCAGGGGCCTCAGACCGGGGGTGGGGGGTGTGTGCCACACCCTCAGCCTGCCTGCTGCCTGTCACCCCACGTCCAATCTGTCCCCAAGTCCAGTGGCTGGAAGCTGGCTCCTCCTCCCTCGGTTGCTGTGGCTTTGGGGGCACAGCGGAGGCTCTGCACCTGAGCCCCCTGAGTCCCCCATCTTCCCGCAGCTCACCCCGTGCCTCCCCGTGACCGCAGCTAGGCTCCGAGCTCCACAAAGAGGGCCCTCTTGGGGCACCGGGCCGGATCCCCTGGCTTTTATTCCTGAGCCCAAGCAGGGCTAATAGTTTGCAGCTCCTTGAGACCAGGGCTGTGCCCCCTGCCGTGGGCGTGGAACCCTTTTCCAACCAGGACTCACGAGCTCTTCTGCGGTGTGGGCCTGTTCACAGCCCCGGGCTCCTGCCGCCGGGCCCAAGCTGTCCCCTGGATGCCTTGGGGCCTCCGGTCTGGGCAGAGTGTGGGTCCTGCCTGCAGGGTGCGCTGTCCCCTATTGTGCCGGGTGACCTACAAGGCTGGGAGGGAAGGTGGAGGTCTCTGGGGGTGCCTGGCACCTGCCTGACACAGTTCGGTGCCCCAGACCGGCCCCCAGACAAATGGCCTGAGGACTCCGTGTCTCTGTGTCCTCCAGGCCCCAGTTCTGGCTTTCCCTCTTCCCAGCCAGTGAGGGGACTTGACGAGGCCCAGTCTCCTGGCCCCTGGCCAGTGCCCTTGCCCCGAGCCTGCCCAGCTCAGCAGAGATTGCTGGGCTGTGGAGCACATGGCCCAGAATAGTGCTATGATGCCGACGGCTGACATTCTGTCACGGGGCCACCATGCTGAGCGGCGCCTCCTGTCCCCAAAAGGGGAAACTCAGGGACGCTGGGCACCCTGGTGCCAGGCCAGGCGGAAGGGCATGCAGCTCTGTGCTCGGAGCCAGCACGTGGAGACTCTGAGCTCCTTCTCTCCTGGGCTGGCACTCCTCATGGGCCCTGCCTGCTCTATTTTCATCGGCGGCCCCTGGCTGCCCAGGGAAGCCCCGGCCCCCACCGCCTGAGGCCAGGGCCCCTTGTGGGGAGCGGAGGACGAGCAGCAGGCTCGAGGCCGACGCCACGTCCGTCTGCTGGCCTTGCCGTCGGAGGGCACTCTGCTCTGGGGACGGTTCCTCCCAGGCCCATGCTGCCCTTTCTGGGCCAGGCCTGTCTCCCTAGAGGGTAGGCTTCTCAGGCTCCGTCCTGGAAAGCATCCAGTGGGACCCGCTGTGGGGGAGGCTCTGCGTGGGACCCAGGCCAGGCCAGTGCGGGTGGGCAAGCCCAGCTTGCTGCCTGGTCTCTGAGACCTGGTCTGCCCAGGTGGGCGCCCCCTGGTGCTGACCTGGGTGCTGTGCACAATTTTTGATAACGGCCGAGATCTCGCATGGTTCTGAGCCCCCAGATCCCATCCGGATAGGCTGGCAGGGCCCCTGGGATCTCCAGGCCCCCCTCTCAGAGTGACGGTCCAATCTGGGGCTCTGAAGATGGCAGGTGCTTGGCAAATGCTCTGCTCCGGAAGGGCAGAGTCTCTCTCAGCCGGGCCTGCTTTAGGAGCCCCGTCTGAGGACAGCTAGGGCCATGGAAGCACCTCGAAGAAAGCGGAAGGGGCCCCCTTGTCCAGTGTCAGATCTGGAGGCACTGAGGACTCTCGCCTGCGGGCAGGGAGGGCAACAAAGAGGAAGCCCGAGGCTCGGAGTGGGCACGGAGGGGCAGAGCCTGGGAGCCAGCCACGTGGCCCATGGTGGCTCTCCCCTGTCTGCCCGGTCCCCAGGGCCACCCCGCGAATGGCAGCACACAGAGCCATACTGCACAGTGTTTCTTTAATTGAAGGACAACAACTGACCTCAGAAGCAGCCCCACCGTACCAGGGGGCCAGAAGGCGCAGGGAGGGGAGAACTAGCTGTCATGGGGGGAAACAGGGACAAGGACAGTTGGCTGGGGCTCCAGTAGGAGTCAGGCCCTTGCCAGGGCCAATGCGCCCCTTCAGACTGTGGGTGTATGCGGGGTGCATCACCTCCAGCAACTGGTCCCCTCCAGGACTGTCCAGACTTGGGCACAAGGCCTGGGCAGGGCAGGCTGGGAGGCAGCTGCCCTCTGTTCATTAGCTCGCCTGGGTAGGGGCTGGGCAGAAGCCCAGCGAGACAGACACCGACCCAGCTCAGAGATGTGAGAGAGAAGAGTGAGGCTGAGAGAGACAGATGGAGACAGAGAGAGGGGGAGAAAGAGCCAGAGGGCCAGAGAAGCAAATACTGGTCCGGAGGCCAGCAGAGCGAGGAGGCCTGGATGAATGGGCCATGGTCTTGCAGAAGGGTTGGGGGGGCACGGGAGGCCCAGGGTAGCAGGCCAGCCCAAGGATGGCTGGAAGCTGGAAGGACACGAGGAGGAACGTGTCCCAGGTGGGTGGGGTGGGCTGTCTCCATCCTTGTTAGCTCCTTCCCAGCCCCTTGACCCAGGGCCCCTTTCTCTTGGGTTGGAGCCTTGGGCAGTTTGATTTCCTGGTGAGTGGGAAGAAAGCTTTACGAGGGTGCCTCTGAGTGGCTATGCTGGGGGTGCGGGGGCAGGGGCGGCTCTGAAGCCGGAGGCATGTGATGGAGGCTGGGTCTCATGCCCCATCTGCATGCTTGGGAGCCAGGATGAGGGCTTTGGGAGGCAGCGGGCTGGGGTCCAGGATCGAGGGCGGGGCTGGAACGGGAGCAGCTGGGCACTGGCTTTGCTCCTTCGCTCTGCCCTCCCCTTCAGGACGTCCGCTGGGCTCTATAGAGACCCTGCCCAGGCCACCACGGCGGCTGCTGGCTGCGTCTACTTTTTGTAGTTGCCGAACTGGATGGCCAGGCGGTCAGTGACGCAGCGGAAAGTGGCCGGCTGCACCTCCCAGTAGGGCACAGGGTTATTGAAGAGGCTGATGCCATTGTAGTAGGCCCGCTTGACTCCGAAGCCCACGGGGCAGAAGTCATTGACGCCCACCTTGGTGATGTTGTTGGTGTGCAGATAGACCACCTGGGGGCAGAGGGACGTGGCTCAGGCCCATTGCCAGGGCGGAGGATTCACCCCCCCCCGCCCCCCACCACCACGGTGCTTGGAATCTGGTCCAGCCTGGCTGGGCCAAGTCGAGGGTAGATAAGAGAGGGCTTGGGCCCTCCCTCCCAGCTGAGTCCCGCCTGGCCACCCCTTGGGGGTGCGTTCATTGTAGCGCTTGACCCTCTGAGAGCCAGAATGTGATTCTTCCCAGGCTGGGGGCAGCAAACCAAGGCCTGGGTGTGGGTGTCCGGTGGGTGTTGGGGTGATTTTCAGGTATTGGTGTGTGACCGGGGGCTGGGATGAGGGACCCAGACGTGGTGTGTGGTGGGTGGGAAGTGAGGGGTCTGGGGGTGTGAGTATCCGTGCAGGGAAGATGGCACCTTGGGCTCATGGATGGTCTCTGGCCCTCTCTGAGTTTCCCAAACTCCAGGCCTGGCTCTGGGCAGCAGCCTCTTCCTCCAGAGACCCGTAGGTGTGAGAGGAGAAAGAGCCAGCAGATGACCTCCTCTTCCTTCCAGTCCCCAGGGGTGCTTGCTTTTTAGCAGCCTTTAACTTCCTGAAGCCCCTCTCTAGCTGAGTGACAGTGGAAGCAGGAGGTGAGCGGCAGGGAACGCCATGACGGTGGTGCGGAGCTCACGGGGCAACTGCGCCCTCTAGAGGCAGAGAGGACACCGGCCGCTTGAGGGCGCGCTTAGCCGGGCCTGGGCCTCCCTGCGGCTGCTTCTGGGCTGACCCGTCTCCCACGCCCTCACCCGGGGAAGGGCTGGTCTCGGACTTGGCTCTGGCTGCACAGCCTGTGAGAATGGCAGGTGTCCTGGAGAGTATGAATGGGCCGAGGAAGAGACTGGAAGCCAAGCCAGGGACAGGGGTCCCTGAAAGAACCCCAGGCAAGACCCTGCACCTCCCCCATCAGTCTATTTCCTGCCCCGAGCTGAACCTATCTTGCCAAAAATCTGTCCACCTCCCATGGCCAGACTGTCCCCTGACCTCCCAGGCTCTGCCATGCCTTTCTGGTGTCCCACCACCTAGGAACACTTGAGCTACAATATCTACTAGGCCAACTCCTGCTCACGCCTCACACCTCTTCTCTGCCCATGACCTGCCCTCCCTGCCGTCCGCAGTGGAGTCCCCGCTCGCCTTCCCTCCTTCCTCGGCACGGATCCTTGCGATTGCTTCTTTCCAGATGCGGAGGTGGAGGCAGAGAGAGCAGGAGGAGCTGGCCAGACCACAGCAAGGTCCTAAGCCATGTTGCCTTACAGCAGCTGGTGCGGGGGCTGCCACTCTCACCTGGAGGAGCTTGAGGTCCGGAAGGCCAGAGGGCACCTTGGACAGCTTGTTGTTGTCCAAGTGCAGCTCCCGCAGGGTGGGCAGGAAGCTTAGGCTGCCGTTCTCGATCATGCGGATCTGGTTGTGGCCCAGGCCCAACCTGCGGAGGGCAGGTGAGATGCACCAAAGGGCTAGAGGCGAAAAGAGCAGGGGGCGGCACCCCCCCGCTTGGACCCCCCAGCGCACCTGTACAGCTTGGAGTAGCGGAGCAGATCCTCCAGCTCGATGGCCTGGATTCTGTTGTGGTCCAGGTGCAGCTCATTCAGGGTCTCGGGGAGGTCTGCCAGGAAGAGAGGGTGCTCTGAATGGAGTGCAGGAGGGGAGGCCACGTGTGTGGGCTGGTCTGTATGTGGGGGGGGGGGGGCGCAGACACGAGCACAGGACTACCAAAGCCCTCCCTGAGTTGACCGGTGGTTCCAGACGTCTCCTGCCCCCCGCCCCCCATCCGTGCCCATCTCTGCAATGGAGGCCTGACAGTGTGGGGGGAAGGGGCCACCTTCCTACCTTTGGGGATGCCGGTGAGCTTGGCCTCAGAGATGCGAAGGTAGTTGAGTTTTAGGCCATCGAAGGCTCCAGGCTCAAAGCCACTGTTTTCCAGGGGGTTCCCGCCCATCTCTAGGAGAGAGGCCCTGCTCAGCCCCGGTGCAGGATCTGGGCGGCCGCCCACACAGCCCCAGGTCCTGTGGACTTCCTGGCTTGGGCTGGCCCAATGGGCCCTGATTCCCCAGTTGCCCCTGAAAGCAGTCTTGCTACCTTACTGGGCTGATTGCAGACTCCTGACTGTTCAAGACCATTACTTCCCAAGGGTGCTGGGAGGTAGGGGCAAGGCCTCCGGGGGTAGGGGAAGCAGTAGGAAAGGGAGGGGAGCCAGAGGTCAAGGTGGGGCTCCACCCCAGCCTGCTCAGCTCCTCTGGCTGGGTCCCGGGTGGTCCCCGGCTGGCTGGCCCTTTTCCTTCCCTCTCTCTATGGTCCCCAGGTATCTCTTCATCTTGCTGAGGCAGCCCCAGGGCAGGCTCCTAGAATGTTCTGTGAGGCCCACCAGGCTTCCCCGGGGCACTGAGCCTCCTCAGCTGCAAGAGGCCCCTGTCGCGAGCGCCCCCTGCCTGCCTCACTCACCTATGCAGTTCATGTGGCGCAGTCCGCTGAACACGCCCTTGGGCACCTTGCGGATGCGGTTGTCATGGATCCGGAGCTCCACCAGGGAGCTGGGCAGGTTGGGAGGGATCTCCACCAGGTGGTTCTTGGAGATGTAGAGCTTCTGCAGCTTCCGCAGGGGGGCGAAGGCCTTCTCGTGGATCTTGGAGATCTTGTTGTTCACCAGGACGAGAGCCTGGGACGGGGAGGATGTGGCTAGTGAAGGTGCCCGCCCCCCCCCGACGCCCCGCCCTCCTCACTTTCTCCCTCCCTTGCCTACCCACCCTGGGCTGGGGACCAGTGGGGGCTGCCAGCGCAGCCTCGAGGAGGTCCCCCAGGCCCGGCTGTGCCATTCCTGCCTCGCATGGCACCCCCCTTCTCTGAGCCTCAACTTCCCTACTTGCACCCTGGCTATGACGAAATCTGTCCTTCTCGGGTCGCTGCGATGCCCTGATACAACGGAAAGTTTTCAGCCGCAAAGGGAACCGGGTGAGCAATTCTGCCCTGGGCTTATGGCTGCTGTGGCTGCAGACATCCTCGCGGGCGAGCTGGGACCTGCAGCTGTGCAGACTTCTCGCAGGACTGCACGGGCCCCCACCCACAAGCACCCAACTCGTTAGGGGAAGACGGTCCACCACTTCGAAGCCCCTCGGGGCCGCGCTGGGCTTACATAGAGGTGCTGGAGGCCTTTGAAATCGTCCCTGCGAAGTTCGGAGATGTCATTGTTCTGCAGGTCCAGCAGCGTCGTGTCGGGTGAGATCTCCTTGGGCACAGCCTTCAGACCTGGGGGCCAGGGCCACCGTCGCCCACGTGAGTGACTTTGAGCATGGGGCCACGCACGCAGGGACTCTGCCACAGAGGAAGGCTTTTCTCGCTCCCCACCGCCTGCAGCCAGACAGCTGGACACCATTCCACCCCACCCTCTCAGGCTCCTCCCGAAGGACAGACCCGTGTCTCCTCGGTGGGGCATTCAGGCTGGACCGGCGCCTTCATGCACCCGTCCCCCCCACCCCCCGGTCCCGGGACTGACCCAGGTCAGAGCACTGAACAACCCGCAGGTGGCAGTGGCAGCCGAAGGGACACATGGCGCTGAAGGTGGGCGTGAGGGAGTCCAGGTCCGGGACCCCTGACGTGGTCTCAGCACCTGAAGCCTCCTCATCATTCAGCATGGGCAGCCCGTCGTCCAGGGTGAAGTCCCAGAAACCCTTCTGTTCGAAGGGCAGGGCCTGGCTCACGGCCAGCAAGGATGCCAGGAGCCACAGGGGCAGCATGGTGGACATGCCTGGGAGGGGGAAGGGGCTGTCAGGAGGGCCCAGCTGGCACTCGGCATTTGTACCTGCTCTCCGGGCCCTGTCCCGGCAAACCTCCAAACACCAGCAGCCTAGGTTCCATGGACCTCAAGGTAGGAGCGGCGGGAAAGGGGGCAGCAGAGGGAGCGGATGTGGGCAGGCAGGCACCCCTCTTTCTGCTCTCCTCTGATCCCAGGCAGGATGCCAGCTTTCAGGGACGATGCATCGTCTTGCCAGTCAGTGAGTTGGCAGCGCTGGCCCCCTCCCCCGCTGGCCCCCACACACCACTGAGTCAGCTGGAAGCCCGCCCCAGGGTGGGCTGGTCAGTGAGGGCAACGAACGAAGTGGAGGAGGCGGACGGAGGACGGAAAGGCAACTAACTCTTCGTCCTTGAAGAATCTGGGTTTGAATTGTGGCTCAGGATGATGTGGGCGCAGTCAGCACTGAGCTAGACCACCGTGAGTCATTTCCTTCCCTGCCTGGGCTCCCCCTTGCAGCACACCCACATTTTTCGAAGAAAAGTCAAGAGGACAAGACACCAGGTGGCATGCAGGGCTGAGACCCAGGCTAGCCCTGGAGGCGGTGCGGTGTGGGGAGAGAGAGAGAGCAGGGGCAAAGTCGTTGCGGGGAGGGGGCACGGCCCCACCACCCTCCCCATCGCTCCCCAGGGCTCTGGCACCTTCTCCTGGCCCCCAACACTTCACCTGGCTTGGCCTGCAGAGCCCCAGGGCTCGCGCTTCAGCTCCTGCCTGCCTCCTGCCCGTGGCCCGGCCCCCTGAGGAGGCCCCCAGAGGGGACCAGGCTCCTGCCAAGGTGGCAGGCGGGCTCGGGCTTGTCTGAAGGCTCCCCCAGGCTGGGCAGCGGGGTGGGCGTGAGGGGGAAGCTGTCCTGCCCAAACCTGCCCCTGGTGCCCGTCTTTACCCGCCTCCTTTCTTCTCCCACACAGCGGCCCCCCTGTGGGAAGGTCCCACCGGCCTCACCTACCCAGACCTCCCGGGACAGTCCCAGCAGCCTAATCTCCCTGTTTCTTACACAGGCACAAGTGGGCCTGCCCTGCTTCCCTCCCAGACTCTGGTGTCTGGGGTTGCTCTGGGGGCATCTGTGGGCGGTGAGACTGGCCAGGTTCCAGGGGCTCCCTGCAGACCCACACTGGACCCCACCCCAGGGAGACCCTCCTCACTTGGGGCCCATTTTGGATAGGGGAGGGGCTGTGAGGGGCTTCAGTGGGGCTGGGTGACTCCTGAGCCTCCCCGCTGGGTGGAAACGTCAAAGGGGTCCCCGGGGAGTAGAGGACACCTTCTTGCTGCTTTCCTGAGCCAGCCCACCTGGTGTGGGGCTGCGCTGGCTGATGCAGGCTGCCAGCCCCCCTGCCCCAGAACCTTCCCGAACAGCAGGCCAGGGGTCTAGCACCACTTCTGGGTCTGGGCACAACTGCTCTACTCTCCGGGTTCCCATCCAGATCAGTCTTGCCACCCCCTTCCACACTCAATCACCCCCTCGGTGGGTCATGGAGCTTGCCCTGGCTCCCACCGTTCCCGAGGACAGAGCAGGAGAGCACGGAACAGCCTTTCTGGCACCCAGGGCTGCGGTGTGGTTGACTGGTGGAGGTCACGGACCCAGGACGTGGTTCGGTGGACTCAGCTGGACAGCCAGCCCCAGAGCGCCTCTAGCAGCTCCCAACAGCCATCCTGAGTGTGGCCTGCGGTGACAAGCTCAGAGAAGCTGCGTGCCTGTCCCGGGTCACACAGCAAAGTAAGGACCCCCATGTCCGGGGGGAGCACCCAGTCGGCCTAGCTCCTTCAAGCCCCAACACCCCACGATCATACCCCAGATTCTGCCAGCCCCAGACTGGCCAGGCAGGACCCAGGGGAGCCCCCAGAAGATCATGGGACTGAGTAGGGAGAAGGCCCTGTGCCTGCCTACCTGGGCAGTGCGTCCCTCCTTCTTCCCCTGATTCTGCGACCTCCAGGGCAGGACAGGGTAGGCCTGGGCCGCTGCTTGGGGCCCTCGCCTGGGAGCCACTGGACGCCCAGAGCTGGGAGGAGGAAGAGTGGTGGGGGAGAACAGGAAGGGGAGGACGGAGGCAGGAGAGCAAGATGGAATGGGGGAGAGGGAGGAGACTGCTCCCTTCTTGCCTGGCACCCCTGCCAAAGCCGCTACCTCACAGGCGGGATGAGTCAGGGCTGGACCGCCCAGTGGGAGACTCGGAAGGCCTTGGGAGCCACAGTTCACCTGGATGGGTGCGGGAGGCTGTGGGGAGAGGTGGACAAAAGCAGGCCTCTTCCGGCCTGTCAGGGCTGGGGAGGGCTCGGGGGGGGGTCTCTCTGCAGGGAATCTCAGCCCCCATATCTGGCCCTTCCGCCAGACTAGAGGATGGACGGCACTGGGGAGGCCATCCAGGGACGCTGGCCACCCTGGCTCCACATGGGCTCCCGGGACCTGTCCCAGGGGGATGGCGGCTGTAGAGGAGATGAATCAGCTCCGACCAGCTGTGCCTGAGGTCACTGTGTCTGGGGGCCATGGAGACGCGGAGCGGCGGCCCCGGGCTCCCGCACGGGCTGGCTTGTGGTGGGAGGGCCTAAAGCTGAGGGCTTGGAGGTCCTCCACCAGGGGCCCGATGACAGAGGCTGAGGACAAGGTGGGGCTGGCTCTCCCGCCGCTCTCTCCCGGCTGGGCCCAGGCCATGGACAGGCTGGCGGGGTCGGGGATGGGCAGGCTTCCCAGCAGAGCCTCATTTCCACTCCGGGAGCTGCAGCAGATGCAGCG
Organism: Meles meles; assembly: GCF_922984935.1. Taxonomy (NCBI): domain Eukaryota; kingdom Metazoa; phylum Chordata; class Mammalia; order Carnivora; family Mustelidae; genus Meles; species Meles meles. The sequence continues at coordinate 130,947,025 of NC_060087.1, read as the reverse complement.
GGGAGAGTCGCCCAGGGAGGAGGGGGCTTGCTGGACAGTGAACCTGAGGGGGTGTCCCGGAGGACTTCACAGCGGGCCTCGAGCGCCATTAAAGCGTACTTGGAGCTTGCTTGACCCCTCCCTCTCTGAGCAGAGGAAAGAAGTGGTCATGGCCATGAGGCCCCCGGCCCAGTGCCCACAGGTGTGAGCACAGGAAAAGGCTGGGCTTCCCGGAGCCCGCGCCGCCAGACCCATAGGGCCTTCCTTGTCTAGCCCTCTGAAAGCCGGCGCAGTCCTCCGAGCGGGACTGCTCCCGGTCAGCGCCAAACACGACGCATTGGCAGCCTCTGAGAACATGGAGGGGCCGTGCCAGGCATTCAAGCCAGGCCAAGGGCGGCGGGAGCAGGGCTTAAGGTCTGGCGCACGCTGGGAGCTTGCTTGCAGATGTGTGGGCCGCCGCTGCCAAGTCGCAGACGCCGGACACTGTCCCGAGGCCTCAGCCCAGGGCGTCTGGCCCCACTGAACAACCCGACCTGAACTCTGGTGTGCACACCACCATCTACCTAGCCCTGCCAAAGCTCCAAGACTATGTGGCTGCAAAGGGGTGCGACGGAGACAGGCAGCACAGGGTACCCCCCCCACCTTCTTCTGTCCACCAAAACCCTCAGGGACCAGCTTCAAACAACAGGCTACAGTCCCAGCTGCTCCTTGCTACCCTCCCGCGCCCCCCCGGCCCCCCGACAGCATGGAATCTTCACTCGGGTGCCAAGCAGAGAGAGGAGACATGTGCCCCCGCCCCCCACGGGTCTGCCGAAGCTTATGCAGGGGTGTGCGTGTGAGGGGGCGACCGTGTGAGGGGCTCGTGGCTGGAGTGGGGAGGAGGCAGGCCCTGAGCCCCACGTCGTCTGCGTCGGCTCCTTCCTGCCCTGGCCCTGGTCCCCCGGGGCGGGGGGACTGGACGTGCGGTGGGCCCCGGGCTCTGTCAGCCTTCGGGGGGAGCTCCGACCTGCCAGTGCCAGTTGCAGGCCGCAGGGAGTCAGCAGGGAGCCGGCCCATCGGCTGCAGGGGGCTGGTCCCAGGGAGCTGGCAGGTGGGCCGGTGCTGGCTCGCCAGACCTCTCTCCCCTCCGTGTTCAGGAAAGCCATCCACCCCTCCCCGACTCTGCTGGGAAACCTCTGGAAAGCAGGAGGGTCAAATGGCTGGCCAGGAGCCAGGCAGCAGGTGACCCAGGTCAGCTGAGGGGCCTGAGTTTCCAGGTCCTCTCACACGTGTCCTTCCTTCTCCTCCCACTCACTGAAGAGACCCTGAGCTCCTCCTCAGCATGCTCTGGATTGTTTGAGGAAGAGGGTGGATGCTACCCTCTCCTGGAAACGGGGCGGGGGATTTAAATGACCACGCCCCCACCCCAAAAGACCAAAAGAAGAAAGCCGTGTTGTTACCACTTGGCGAATAGGTAAACTGAGGCCCAGACTTTGCCCAAAACTCTTGCCCAAGGTCACTCAGTAAGGAAACGGTAGAACTGGATTCCACTGGCAGTCTGTCTGTCTGTCTGCCTGACCATGTGCCTGGCCCCAGCCTCCACCGTTGCCTGCTGTGCCACAGGTCCCGAAGCCACAAGAGCCTGCATTCCCTAGGCTGTGCAGGGCGCGGCACCAGCCTCGGAGCCCCTGGGAAGGACTCCCGGGCAGCTCCCTCCGCTGACCTGGGAGGTGATGCTGCGGGAAAGCTGGGCCCTGCTTGCCGCCCCACGAATCCTCCGGCCACACGGGGCCTCTCTCCGACTGCCGCCAGCGGTAGCTCCCCACCGTGTGCGGGGCCAGCGGCCCCTCCGTGGCCCCAGCACAGCCGCCAGGCGCTTGGTCCAGGTCTGCAGGGGCATGGAAAAGCCATCATCCCAGCCAGGCTGGGGAGCTCCCCTGGAGCATTTTCCGTCCCAGCAGGCACCAGACCCCACAGGGAGAGGTTCTCAGCCTGGTTCCCAGAGCCTGGCGTCCCACCTGCCTTGCTCCCTGGCTGGGCCAGGCCAAGTGAGGTCCTTCCTTCCCAGGGTTTCCGGCAGCCCCTTCCCTGCATCGGGTTCCCTGTTCTCCTCCAGGGGATCTGGCTGGGGGTGGGAGCCAGCTGTCTGTAGTTGGCCCAGGAGGTCCCTCCAGGGGCTCCCCCCGTGCACACCTCTGTTCGGCCAGGAGGCGTCCGAGGCCCCTGTGGACCATAATCAAGGGTGAGCGGGGACTCAGGCTGCCAGGAGCTCAGAGTCACACTGGCCTCCGGTCTCCTGGGAGGAGGGCTGCCCTCTGTCTCTCCTTCAAGTCCTGCTTCTGTTCCCCAAATCCCAAATCCTGTAGCCACTTGGGCCTCTGGATGCTGCGTTCCACTTGGCCATCCAGCCCTTAAGGGGCAGATGGTGGGAGAGAAACGGGGGAGCTTAGAGTTACAGAGCCCTGCAGCTCAGCCCCAGGCTGATGTTTGCGGATTCTAGCCTGGGAGAGCCAGTGCTGGGAGACTGGGTAGAGACCCCAGCCCCTTAAAGCCGAGAGACGTGTTGCCACAGGGAGGGGCTGCTGAGTCATCTGCGTGGCCCCTCTGGAATGCCGGAAAGCCACGATGTTGCTCCGTAGGCTGCCGTGGGAATTGAGGCTGCTGGGCCCTAGGCGAGAAGGCGTCCTCCACGGCCACCCCATGGACCGCCCCGATCCAGAGCAGGGCAGTTGGTGGAGGCAGCAGAAGCCAAATGGGGTGGCTCTGGGGCGGCTCCCAGAAGCCTGGAATCCCAGAGGGAATGAAGGCGGCCTCGGGGTGGGGGCGCTCGGGCTGAGGGCTCCTGGTGAGGGGGATGAATCTCAGCCACCCACCCCCTAGAGGAGGTGGTCCCGAGGGCCCCGCCCCACACCCACCCCAGGGGCCACTGGGAGACTGGCCTGACCGCAGGGCTGACCTGTGAGCCTTAATGGGCCTCAGGCCCCGGGGGCAGGACCGGGCAGACACCCTCCCCATTCCCCCAGCGCAGCACCCCTGCGGGCCGGCCCCCTGCTGCCTCCCTCTAAGGTGGGATTTATAGAAGGCGTCCTGTGGGTGGTCGAGCTGTGGGCCCGTGTCTGAGCAGAAGAGGACAGGACGGAGGGGAGGGGTACTGACTGACACCGGGGTCAGCTGACAGGAGGGGACAAAGCCGCCAGGACCCTGCCTTTAGGGGGAGCTCTTGCTCACACCCCGCCCCCACAACTCCACAGCGCACAAGGAGGGAACCTGCCAGAGCCACCATCACTCCTCCTGTCCCTCACTTTGAGCCAAGCCCTTGGGCTGATGTGTCCCCTCGCGCCATTGGGGCCAACAGGTGTGGCAGAAGGCAGGTCCGGGCAGAGATCAAGCTCTCTTACCCTGGGGTGACCGATGAGGAGGGTGGGGAGGGAGTCGTGGTGGGGGTGGGAAGACATTTCTTACAATCAGGGGTGTTGGAAGGTCCCCAGAGATGTGCAAGACAAACGAGCCAGCCGCTCAGCAGATGAGGCTTCAGAGGCCCCGAGGCTGGGGCTGGGACCATCTGCGGGGGGCGGCGGGGGACGGGGGCAGCGTGGACGCCGCCTGGGCCTTGGCCTGCTGCTTGTGTGCCCAGGGGGCTCCTGGGAGACTGCTACTCTCTCTTGCCACAACTGTGTCCCCAGGCGGGTAAGGGCAAGTGACCGCTGGGACAGTCCTGTCCTGTGCTGTGCTGTCTCCACAGGGCTTCTCCAGGGAGTGGAAGAGGGAGGCAGTGGGAGCTGGGACAGATGCGGCCCTCCTGGAAGGGGACTTGCACAGGCGCCGGATTGGACGCCCTGGGGTCTCTCAATCACCCCCTTTCCTCCTGGCCTTCCTCCTTTACGCTCCTCCAGCGGGCCAGGGCCACTGGTAGGATGGGGAAGAAATTTGGCCAGAGGACTGGCAGGCGAACTTTCTGGGCCCCTGAAATGAGCCTGCCCAGAACTGTCCCCAGCCCATCAGTGAAAAAGCTGGGCTTCAGGCTCCCCACGTACAACACGGGCACACGGGTCCCTGCTCCAGGGCAGGACACAAGGCGGTGGGATGGTTCATGCCCACTGTGACCTAGGTTCTTAAGGCTTAAAGGCCGGCCAGTGGGCGGGTGGGCGGGGGGGGGCAGGCTCCCAGTCTGCTCTCGCCATCCAGCGCGGTGCCTTCCTCTCCATGCACACCCACCGTCCCGCCCCGCAGGGCTACCCCGCACTGCCCCGCCGTAGCCAGACATGGGCGGCTTTCACATGAAGGGGCCTCTGTCAGGGCAGCCCGGGTCTCAGGGAGTGGAAGGCCCCGGCAGCTGCGTGCGTCCAGGAGGCTCTCCCCTGCGTGGTTGCGGCCGCCCGCGCTCCTTCTCTTTCCGCACCAGCCCTGTCCCTGCAGGGACCTCCCCGGGAAACTTCCTCGGCACTGAGGGAGGCCTGAGCATCTCCGGCCTGTCTCAACGCCGGTCACTCTCTACAGGGTGCAGGGCGTGGAGGCAGGAGCGTGCTGAGGACAGGACTGGCCATATCTGCGACCAGAGTGGCCCTTAACAAACATGGTTGGAGAACAGTCTCCCTGGCCTGAAGGGGATCTTCCCTGCCCACCCTAACCCACCACCCTGCCCTAGAGCACCCTGGGCCCCCTGCTCCCCTCCGCAGAACCGTCTTGGGCAGCCCTGATGGGCCAGTGCCCGAGCCGCGGCCCCACCCTCAGAGCCCTGAGGGGGACGCTCCCATCCCCCAACCCTCCAGGGCACTTGGTGACACGTGCACAGAGCTCTCTTCTGCCTTGCTCCTCTCCCGGGTCACTTGGCAGTCCCTTCAACATGCCAGCCGTCTTGGGAACTTGCAGATCAGGGACCAGAGGACCCGCCACCTCCCACTCCAATCCCCATGCCATGCGGTTGGCCACAGCTGGTCATCATCAGTGCCCAAGTGAGGCCTCCCTGGGTGGTACGGCGTCGACAGCCAGGCCTTGCCCGTCAGGAGCCCTGGGTCCTGGCCCCAGCTTTGCGTCGGACTTGCTGTGCAGTTGTGGGCAGGTTCCTGCCTGTCTCTGGGCCTCAGTCGTTCCCTTTGTACAATGGAGGGAGCGGGAGTGAGAGCAGCAGGGGCTACTCCTTCCCTTCCAAAGCACTTCGGGAGCGACCCTGCAGCCACGCTTTGGCTTCCCACCTGGGGCTCTCCCTACAATCCGGAGTGACCCCGTGCACCAGTCTGTGGGGGCTGCTTTTGGGGGACAGAGCTCTTGAATCTCACTGATCCTTAAAGGCACCCATGCTGGGACAACGATGTCTGAGTTTGGAAGTGGACCTGTGGCCTCACCCCGCCCCAGGGTCCCCAGAAGCCCTCCGGGGCCCCAAGCCAGGCCTGCCCAGGCTAACATGGCCCAGTTGCCTGCGTTTCTCTCCGCCCATCCCCCTCCATTCTGAGTCTCAACCCCAGGGGGTCCTGGGGACAGGCAGAACAGAGTCACCCAGCCAGCCGCACCCACGGACCCTGTGGCCAGGGCCATGTGGACCCACCCCTCACTCAGGAGGAGGTGGAGGAAGGGGACTGGACTGTGGGTTAGGCGGCCTGGAGTGTGCCAGGGAAACCAAGTCTCTGAGCCCATGCCAAGGACTAGTCCTGGGCAGGGCGGGCCGCAGGAGTGCAGGGAGCTTCCGGGGACTCAGGGACTCTCAGCGGAGGAAGAGGGCTACTGGCAGAGCTGGGATGCCAGCGACTCAGCCATGCCAGGGCCATGCTCTGGGAGGGGAGCAGTCAAGGGGGAAGACCCCAAGAAGGAGGCAGGGAGGGCAGGAAGGCAAGGCGGGCAGTGTTGCCGAGTGAGGCCAGAAGGGAGAGGAAAGGGGGGGCAGAAAATGCAGAAAGGGGCAAGGACTAAGGGAGCCGCAGGGCAGCGACGCAGTGGTACGGGCCAGGAGCCTACAGCATTGGCGTGGGAATTGTGGGGACCGCAGGCAGTCTGGGAGTAGGAGAGGGAGGTAAGCGGGTGGCAGGACAGGGGTAGGGATGTGGAGGGGTGGTGTGGGGGCCGTAGGGACAGGGAACATCTCCAGGACAGTGAGAGGGCAGTGGAACCAGGGATGAGACAAGGAGAGGACAGCGGGGACAACGGGGGCTGGCGTGGGAGCCCTACCTGGGGAGGACAAGCAGCCGGGCAGGAGCTGGCTAGTTGGCAGGCTTGGGTGTCAGGCAGTCAGTGCGTCTGTCCGTCTCTGTTGGGCCCTCCGAGAGCGGCTGCTTACTCCCGGGCAGTTGGTGGAGAGAGGGAGACAGAGGCGGTGGGAGGGAGGCTAAAGGCTGGGCGGGCTGGGCTGGCCGACAGGGAGGGGACAGCAGGAGGGGGCGGGGAGGGAGGAAAAGAGGGAGGGGGCTGGTGGGGCGGAGAGGGAAGGAGAGAGGGAGGGAAGAAGGGAGGGAGGGGGCAGGCCTCCAGGCCCCCCTGGAAGCTTCAAAGGGAGCAATTTTCTTGTAGACGGCTGGGCTAGCGTCCCCCCACCCCCCCGCCCCGGGTGCATGGGGAAGGGACACACTAACTCACACAAGGACCCTTGGTGTCTCCGGGCAGGCACAGCCTTAGATAGTCAAACTTTCCACTGCCCAGATAGGGACACTGAGGCCCAAAGAGGGGCGGGAACTGGCAGAAAGGGGAAGGGAGGAGAAGGGGAGGTGGCCTGTGGTCGCTGGTCCAGCGAGTGGCCCCTGGGATCCTGTCCTGAGCCCGCCCAGAGCCTCCTGAGCAAGGAGGTGGTTCTCCACAGTCAGGGAGGCAGCCGTTGTGCGTTTCTGGAAGGGCTGGATGAGGCTCCCAGGTACCCTGGCCATCCCAGCCCCCTACCCCACTCGTCGTCTTTCCCTCGAAAAGAGGACTGGTCTTCTCCGTGGGAGCTCGTGATGACACTCAGCTGGGCGCGGACAGGGAGGCGTCACAGACTCTGGGGGTCTTCCCTAGCTTGCCCGCCCCGAGGCTCAGGCAAGCTGAGTGGGAAAGTGAGTCATCGCTCTTTGCTCATCCTCTTTGTGGTCCCCCGGGAGCCAGCGAAGGCTCCGCGGGTGGGCACTTCCTCAGGGCTGAGCCCTATGCCGGCCACTGACGGGCAAACCCGGCCAGCCTGCCCAGCGTCCCAGGAAGAGGCCATCATCACCCACAGCCCCACGTGACCACTGGGAGCCCAGCTCCCCCTGTGTCTGGAGCCCAGGGCCTTCGCGGCCCGCCTCCCCGTCCGGCGGGGTCCCCTTCCTCCCCTGGTCTGTGCACCCAGCGTGCAGCCGGGCCGCGGCCCGCCTCCGTCTCGGGCTGACACCGCACTGAGGAGGGCTCCCGCGGGCGAGGGGAGAGCTTCCACAGAGCCCGAAAGCGAGGAAACAGAGGGAAGAAAGTAAAGGCAGGCAAGGAGCTGAGATCAAAAGAGAAAACTGCGCGGAGAGACGACAGGCTCCACAGGCAGCAGCTGAGGGAGGTGAAGGACAGGTGGGTCCTCGAAGGGAGAACAGGGCTGAGCCTTGCAGGTCCTGCCCACCTGGCCTGCTGTCCAGAGCAGCGTGTGGGCAGGTCTAGAAGGTTCTGCCTGGAGATATGACTGGGCCCGGATCCCCCTCCAGGCGCAGCAGCATCAGTTCAGCGCCCTCGGCTGAGGACCGGAGACACGGGGTGTCCTGGTCCAGCTGTGGTGGCCGCCTACAAGAAGCTTCCAGGCCAAGGAGAAGGGAGATGTGGGAGAAACAGGGTCTGGGAGGGGAGCTCTTGTTTTCACGGGTGAGGCGGCTTGGGGCCTGGAGACGGGAGAGAACACATGACCTTGCAGACAAGGGGAATCATTGTCTGCTTGTTTGTTTGTTTTTCACTGTTTATTGGCAACCCGCTCAAAGGTCTCCGGCGGTAGAAGGCCCATGTCGCAGAAGCCCACGAAGCCGCACTGAGCTTCGGCGTCCCCAGTCGGAGTGGCCCCGCCGTCGTACTCTGGGAAAGGAGCGCGTCACAAAAGCATGGTATGATTCCACGGGAAACATGCAGAGTATGCAAACCTATAGGACAGAAAGAGTAGTAGGAGAGGTTCCTTAGGGCTGGGGGGAAGGGTCGGGTGCGGGGGAGCCTAGAAGGCGACAGCTGAAAGAGTTCTAAAGTTGGCAATGGCGGTGTTGTACACCGAACAGGCTAAAACCACTGAATCATATATTTTATTTTATTCCTCTAAAGATTTTGTTTATCTATTTGCCAGAGAGTGAGAGGGAGGGAGAGCACAAGCAGGGAGAGCTGCAGGCAGAGAGAGGAGGAAGCAGGCTCCCCACTGAGCGGGGAGCCCGAGTGGGGCTCCATCCCAGAACCCCGGGATCATGACCTGAGCCGAAGGCAGAGGCTTAATTCACTGAACCACCCAGGCGCCCTAACAGTACATTTTAAATAAGTGAATTTTATGGTATGTGAATTAGATCTTAATAAAGCTCTTCCTAAAAAGGAAAAAAACCCCAACCCACCATGTAAGACACGCCCATTGCCCCAATGAGCCTTTAGCAGCATCTGACGCCCCACCTGCTTGTGCGCCCGCCCATGCCGCCCCCCACTGGCCCTGCACTGCTCTGGGTGCTGGGACCCCAGGAGCCAACACTCATGTCCTTGGCCTCCAGGAGTCCCAGTGGTGGTTGGAGCTCTGCCGGGGAAGTGCACTCGGGGCTCCGGGGCTGAGCTCTGAGCCCTGTGGGGAAGGGCATGGCACTCTTGTTTCTTGCCTTCCCGGGGCCACACCCAGCACCAGAGGTTCCCAGAAGGGCTTCCTGGAGGAAGTGACTTAAAGCATACAAGCGAAAAAGGAGGGAAGAGGAACATTGGCAGCGAAAGGACTAGCACACAGTGAGGAGTAGCGGGGAGAGAATAACACCCCAGTTAGGTGGGGCAGCCTCAGTGTCCCCTGCACAGTGCACAGCCCTGGAGGTGTTGGTGTTGGCCAGGTGCGCCCCCAGAGGGAGCTTGGGGGTGACGATGGGGGATGCATCTGGGACAATATTTCTGTAAATACGGCTCTTGCGCCTGGAAGGCTCTCGTGTCTGTGGTTTGCAGTCTGCCACTGAGTCATTCGGCCAGCCTGGCCCTCTAATTTGGGGGCCACTCCCAGACCAGCCAGGCAGCACCTCAGTTCCCCAGTCCTTCCCCTTCCTGCTCTCTTTCCCCAAGCCTCCGCGTTCCCCTGCGAGCCCAGGAACGACATGAAACCCAGCTGGGGAGCAGCCCGTCCTTGTGGTCCCCTGCCCTCCGGCTTCCCCAGGCTGGGAGGAGGCCGCAGGAGGCAGGGGAGGGCAGGCATGGAGGGCAAGGCCGGGAGGAAGAGCAGGCATTTCCTGAGGCCCCCAGGCTCTGAGGAGGCCCATGCACAGCTGTCTTAGCTCCGCGAGAGCATGTGGTACACGGGGCTGGCCAAGTCATGGGGGTCAGGGGGGTGTGAGAGGCGGAGCCCAGCCTCGGCCAGCACGAGCTCATGGGGAACGAGGGCCCTCTCCCAGCGTGTCCTGGACCTCCGGGACACCACCAGGCAGGCCCCCAAAGCCCGAGTCTGGACACTTTTCTCAAAGGGCTACGGAGGCCTGGCCGAGCCTGCTGGATCCCTGCTCAGAGCATCCGGCCCTCCCCTCACTGTCCCAGGCCGCTCCCCAGGGGCCAGCCTAGAGCCCCAGAGTGCAGGGAGGGCGCAGGAAGGTGGCAGGACGGGGGAGTAGTCAGGGGACAGGAGGGCCCGCACGGGCAAGGCACGGGCAAGGCACCAGCAAGAGTGTTAAGACAATGGGGCCTGTGCTGGAGGGTTAGGAGCTGAGAGGAGGGGAAGGCAGACTGCTAAGCGGTGGTGGGGGAGCTCCTGGCGCAGGGCAACCTAAGCCCGTTGCCGTCATGTGTGCCTCGGTGTGAAGGGCCTGGAGTCAGCCGCAGCCTGTCCCCAACAGCTGGCTTGCAGCTGTGTGTGCCCTGCCTTCGAAGTTGGGGGTGGGGGGTCCGGGAGAGAAGCAGGGCACACGGCAGGCAGGCTTCGGGTCATGGCCCCCCTTTCAGTGGGAAATCTTACCTCTGGTGGGGCTCCCTGGAATGTAGAGTCTGGAAGCCTGGGACGTGGGACCCCCAGGTCAAGGTCCAGGGGCTTGAAAGGGGCCCCTACCGAGGCGACAGCAGTTGAGAGAGCTCCCCCTGAGCTCCAGCCCACCCAGCTGCTGGTCCCATGAGCCTCTGCGGCCTGGAAAGACCAGCACGGCCCTGAGCTCCAGGGGCCATCCTGGCCTCGCTGCTGGGCTGTGTCTGCCTCTACACGTCGTCGCCCCTCCCGTCCCCCTGCCCCCATCTGTTCTTCCTGGTTCCTCACTCCTTCCTCAGATCTCCCGTCTGTCTCTCTGTCCCTTCCCTGGGCGCCGAGTCAGTCAGTCAGCCCGCCCGTTCTCCGGCCCGCCCCGACGCACGTGCTACCAGACCAGAAGCCACGCCGTCAGGCTTCTCCCAGCACACCCTGGCTTCTGTGCTCAGGGCGGGGCCACAGAACAGGGAGGTGCCCAGCACGGTCGCAGCTCAGACACGCGTGGAGGTCACTTCTTGAGCAAGTGACCCTGTCCAGAACTTAGCCAAGATCTCTGAGAGGGCCCTCAAGGCTCCCGGGCACCGCGGCCCCTGAAGCCAAGCCAGCATCTCCAAGTTCACGGCCTCACATGTGGGCCTCACTCACAGTCTGCTGGCCTCATCCACTCCCAATCTCCACACCCTCAGTAGCGGGTCAGCGACAGTGGGGGAGCCAGGCCCGTTGTCACCAGGGAGCAGCCCCTCCTACCCGCGGCGTCCTGGGAGGCTAGAGTCAAACATTCAGACATTTGGACATTTGGGAGCCCCGAGGTGACACACCTAACTGGGCTCAGGAGACCGCGTGGGTGCAGAGGGCGGGGAACCATCTCCGACGAGGCTACCCTTCGGACAGACCCAAGAGGGAGCCGAGCTGTGGCAGAGTGCGCAGAGCCTCCACTCTCTGGAAACTTCCCAGTGCTGATAGCCAAGGTGTGGCCAGTGAAAGCTGGCACTCTCCACGCCACAGCTTTTTTTGACCTTCCCCTGAGGACATAATCACACAGCGGCTCTCTGCCCCAGGCCGCCGGGGCTGTAATTTCAGGGCCCAGAGGGGTCTCCACGGAGGCGGGGCCTGTGTCTAGCTATGTTTAGCGGGGCATGGTCTGGGGTGTGGCTAGATGAGGGAGGCATCTCCGGGCTGTCCGCGAAGCCGGTGAGACTCAGGGAGGCCATGAGGCGCCCCGGCACCCGCATGGTCTTCCCCCAGGGGGAGGCCAGCCCCCAGGAGCGTGCCTGCCTCTTCCTGCCGCCTACTGGGCCAGGAGGCTCTGGTGGGGGCCGTGTGGAAGGACGGGCACAGGGGACGGGGCTGGGCAACCAGTGTCTCTTGGGTTGGCCCTGCGTGGCTGCCATCTTGGCGACTGCTACAGGGATAGGGGCCACAGCCTGGCTCCTTCCTGAGCCTGTTTCTCCTGGATGCGGGGGGAGGGGGGGCTCGAACCGAGCTTGCCACCACATGGGGTATGAGGCAGGAGGAAGGCCTGGAACCAAACGTGCAGAAAGCTAGGCAGGGAGCCTGGCGAAGGAGCGGGGAGGCTGGCCGTCACCGGGGGTAGCTAGTGCTAGAAAGGAGTGGGCAGGCTGGAGAAGAATTTGGAAGCTGATGGCCAGGACTCCGGGACTGTGGCCGGGAGGGGTGAGCAGAGATACAAGCTTCTGCTGAGGTCCCGGAAGGAGACGTCGCTCCAGGGTCAACTGGTACACAACTTCTTCGTGTCCCCATTCTCTACAATGGCACTTGTTGGCTTATGTGTCCCTTTCCTGGTCCCCACTGTCCTTACCCTCCGAATCCCCTCGCTCCCCCTACCTCAGTACCCCTGTCTCCACCCGAGGGCTGATGAGTGAGCAGCGGGTACAGGGTCAGGGACATGGGTGGGACGGGGCGGCTGCAGGGCGCTGGTGGGGGGTTTGGTCCTGCCGGCAGGCGTCACACATACTGCGCTCGCTGCCCTGGCTGGGGCTCTGTCTGGGGACGTCCCATTGGGGCCGTGCCAGGCTGCCTGAACCATCTCCCCTCTAGGACGGAAGCCCCCTGGCCTGCGGCTGCTGACTACCCCTGCCATGAGCTCCCGGCCCTCACGAGAGAGTTGTACTCTTTGCACGGCAGCCTCTGTAATGAGTGCCTGTGGGGCTTGGCCGGGCCATCTTCGGTCACAGGCCAGCTTCTTTCTGGGCTACTCTCCTCCCCTCCCCGAGGTGGTGTCCCCAAGAGCCTCCCAGTAAACTTCCTGTGAGCTGACCCTTTCCTCTTAGTCCTAGTGGGCTTCTGGGGAGCCTAGTGGCCGACACCCATGGGGGCTTGGCCGCATCTGCGGGCGGAACGTCAAGGGTTGGCTTCCGGGCCTGGGGTCAGTCCGCCTGACAGCACCCCACAGGCCAAGGAGCTTCCGGGTTGCAGTGGAATTTACCCCAGTAACACCTGTGGGCCGCCCCTGTCTGCCCCTCTCGTCCTAGCTCAAGGCCAGGTTGCCCTGACAAACCGTGGGTCCTGGGATGTGGCCCTTCTTGTCCCAGGCCCTCGGGCCTCATCTGCTCAGAAGAGGTGAGAGCCACCAGGCGGCAAGGCTGGCAAGGGAGGGGCGTCTCCCAGCCCTGACCTCTGTGACTGGGGGACGAGGGGACTGGGGGCTGACGGTAGCAGGAGAGCAGGGGACTGGGCCGGGCAGCCAGCTGGGGAGGAGGGTTCATGAGAGCTGGGAAAGCAGCAAGCCCTCCCTCCCACAGGGGCCAGCGCCTCGAGGGCTGCTGACCTCTGACCCAGCCCAAACAGGAAGTGCCATATCTGTGGGCCCGGCCCCGGAGAAGAAGGAATGCAAGGATGAGTCCAAAGCAAACACTCCCAAGCTTCCCAGGCCTCTCCCCGCCCCCTGCCTGAGTCTGGCCCTTTCTCTGCTGAGAATATGGGGGTAGAGCAGGGGTGAGGGTTGGGGGTCGGGGCCTGGCTGTAGGATGGGACCTGCACAAGACTCGCGGTTCCCAGGCCCAGACCCCGGCAGTGGCTGGACAAGGTCTCCGCAGTGGGTACTTGGTCCCCCGTTTTCTTCACTCCGCCCACAGCTGGGCAGCACTGAGAGCTAGGGCCGGTCCTGCTCCTGTGGCGTCCTTGATGCCTGTCACTTAGCTGTCTCTCTGGCCCCCAGACCACCATGAGCCTCCGCAGCCCTGGGGGCGGGGGCTGGGTCAGCTGTGCTCTCTGCTGCTCATGGCCTCCCCAGCATCGGGTGCAGCGGCATCATGAGCCGTCAAGGCTGACCTGGTGACCCTCTCCTGCTCCTGTGTCCCCACCCAGCTGTCCTGTCCTGTCCTCAGGGCTTGGCAGGGCCGAGCTCTCACAGCTTGCCTGTCTCTGTCCCTGCCACCCCCACCAGGCAGACAGGTTGCGACGCTGGCCAGAGGGCAGTCACCCCTGGGTTCCCAGGGCCAGGCCTGGCCTCCCACAGACCACGCCCTCCCCACCCTTCACCGGCACCAAGTCTCACAGGGGTACATCCGGGTCCCACGTCGCTGCATGCCTACCCCTGCCCCTAAGGGCCTTCGGTGGGGCCCTGGTGACCCACAGACTGGCCGGGGTGGGGGGATGTGTATGCACCAGGGATGGGGGCACCAGGGTAAGGGTCCTGGGAACTGGATTAGGGGCAGAGGGAGAGGCAAGGTGTCCCCGGCCTTGGTGCCGGTGTGAGCGAGCGGTGGCTTTAGAACAAAGGGCAGGCACCTCCTCCTCCTCACCGTCTCTGTGGGCCCACACCTGGGACAGGGATGCTTCCTGGAAGAGAGATACTGACACGGTCTGAACCGCCGAGCTGGGGAGGGTGACTTCAGTACCCTGGCCAGGGCAGATAAGGGTGGGCAGGCTCTTGGAGAAGCTTCTGGAACCAGGCTGTCTTTACTCCCTGAGGGCTCATTGCAGAACAAATGCAGCTTAAATCGAGGAGAGACAGGGGCAGCTAGGTGGAGGCTCCTGGGCTTGAATGAAATGCATTTACTGTGTTCGAGTCCCAACCACCCCGCTGGGCTGCTGGGCCATTCACTGAGTAAAGGGGTTTCAGCAGTCGAAGGGAAGGGGGAGCATCTGAAGCAGCAGTTTCTTCCAGATCTTTCTCCCGGTAGTGCAAAGATCAAGTCGAGCTAGGCTTGCCCCCCACCCACCAGTCCTAAAGGAGCAGGGTGCTCCTAGGAGCCGTCCGCCGCCCCCTCCCCCTGCTGAGGCCGGAGGACCGCGCTGAGTAGACCCCGATGCAGGAGAAGGCGGTGTGGGTCAATAAGGTTGTTCCCCAGGTGCGTGGAGATGAGCTTGGGGTCCTGAGCCACTCGAGAGTCACAGATGGAATTCAGGGCCACGTGTCTATAGGGTGGAGACGGCAGAGTCAAGCAGAGGAGAGAAGGTCCCCAAGAGGAGCAGCAGGTACCACACATGAGGAGAGAAGCAGAGGGTGGCAGGACGACCGAGTCGCAACCCCTGGACCCAGGGTGGTGGGTCAGGCAGGTCCCTGCCGCCACCCTGCAGGTCCTTGCTTAAGGCTCTGCGCTTGTTGCTCTGGGCCAGGGCCCTCCCGCCTCCCCCTCGCCATCCCTGCCCAGATTTTTGCCGTCTGCACCTCTCCTCCTGGGCTACCCTGGACCCACCAAGCACGGGGCACAGCCTCCGGTTATGGCAAGTGAGATGGAGAGACGGAGATGGTGAAGGATTCCTCCCAGAGGCACCCTTGCCTGGGAGGGCCCCCTGGCCTCAGCGTGGAGATCCAGCGGTGGGATCCACCTGCTCTTCTTGTGGCTCAGGTGCAGCACCCGAGGGCCCGCAGCTGGGCTGTGGTGCAGCATCAGACGCTGAAGGACCCCGGGGCACCAGCTGGCCGTGGGACAGGTCAAGGGTGTCCAGCTTGCTGCAGGCGGGCACACAGGCGTGGAGTGAGGGAGGGGAGCCCGGCAGGAAGGGGAGCCCACGGCCGAAACCCCAAATCAAGGTGCCTGGTACACACCCCAGTAGGGGGTGGGGGGTTGGCTCCCTGACGGCGGTGGCGGAGGCTGCCAGAGCTCCCAGCAGCTGGGAAAGGGCGAGGAGACCAGCTGCGGCCGGACTGTGAGCCCCGCCAAGCCTCGTCTGGCTTCTGCGTCCTCCCCTGTCTAAAGAGCCTGGGAAGAGGGGATCTGGGTGGCTCCTTCCTTGTTCACGGCTAGTGAGGCCAGTCATGCCCCCCCCCAGGGACTCCTCGAACGTTCGACGGGACAAAGGAAGCACGGCTCACTCCAGCCTGGTCTCATGGCCTTGCCTCTCGTCCCTGTGCTCTCTTGCTGTCGTCCTGTCTCACCCGGGCTGACAAGTAGGAGAAAGACAGGGAGGGAAAGAGCACTAAGGGTGTCCCAGGGGTCGGGGCTGGGGACCCTGCGGGACTGGGGAAGCAGCAGGAAAGCTTGGGTGCCCGGGAGCCCAGGTCACTCACTCCGCGGCGGGCCATGGTCAGGACCAGGGTCGGGCGAGGAAAACCAGAAACACTGGGTCAGACAGGGAAAGTGCTCCCCCCCCAGCTTGCTTTGCCAGCAGCCCCCTCCCCTTCCACCAGCTTGACTGGCGGCCAGCCCCCTGCCCAGGCCCCGTTGTGGGAGTGGATCAGCCGCTGGATGGCCCCACCCTAGGCTGCTGTCTGCTTTCCTTTGCCCCCTTGGCAAGAGGGGGAGAGGAAAAAAGAATAATTAAACCCAAACATCCTGGTAACTTTTTCCTGGAATAGGAGGGTGCGGGGCGGGAGGCTCTGGTACCTGGAATGTCAGGTGGGAGTGTCTGTTGACCCCCACCTACCACCACCCCTGCCCTGCCGCGCTGGTCGCCAGACCCCATGGATTGTACTCCCCAGCTCTCCTGCTGCTTCCCAGAGCACATCCTTACTCGGCAGGCAGGGCCCATGAGAGCTGGGTCTCCTCCTGGACCCCTTCTACTGGCGCCTCCTCCCAGCTACCTGAACCAGATCCTAGAGCCTCACCCTGGACCCTTCCTGTGGGGGTGAATAGTGGCTCCAAACATATCTGCCCAGAACCCGTGAACGCGACCTTATTTGGCAAAAGGGTCTTTGTCGATGTAAGCAAAGGATCCTGAGATGAGCTCATCCTGGATTAGGGAGGGCCTCAAATTCGATGACAAGTGTCTTATAAGAGACAGAAGGGGAGAGACACAGAGACACACGGAGGAGAAGGCCATGTGACAGCAGAGGCCTGCAGTGACGGGCCACGAGCCGAGGAACACCTGGGCCCGCCAGCAGCTGGAACAGGCGAGGAAGCACTGTCCCCTTCAGAGAGAGCGCGGCCCTGCCTACACTCGGATGTTGGACTTCCGGCCTCCAGAGCTGTGGGAGTAGAAATCCCTGTGGGTTCTGAGCTCCCCAGTTTGCTGTATATGTCTGGCACACCCCAGGAAACTCATATGCTTTTCTCTTCCATGCCCCTTCCTGCCCATCTCCCCCTGGCTAAACTCCCAAGCTGACCCTCTCTCAGCGCCCACACTGTCCCTGTCTTGGCCCACGGTGCCGCCCAACAGAGCTGGCTGGGAGCCTACAGGGTGAATCCAGGCACGGGCAGAGGAAGGGGGTCCTGTGACTTCGGGGATTTTGCTGGGTGGGAGGCACTGGGAAATCCTGGAGGAGGAGGCAGCCGGCTGAGGGCTCCGGTCACCCGATGACCCCCCTGAGACCCGCCTCATTACTCTCTGGGTTGTTCTGGCCGCCGTGTGCCCGTCGGGAGCTCGACACAAGCGTGGGAGGCCAGCTGGTCCTCCTGGAGCCAGTTGTGGCTGAGCCCCAGCACGCTGAGGCTGCGGCCGTGGCTCAGCACGCCCTCGGTCACCTCCTTGATGACATTGGTGCCCACGTGCAGCTCCTAAGGCGGGGGCTGAGGGTGAGGGTGACTCCCTGTCCCTCCGTCCCTGGCCCCACCTGTGGGACCCAGGTGTCACCATCTCTGCTCCTCCAAGAACCGCAAGGCACAGCCCCAAGGAGTGCCATCAAGCAAGAGCACCACGTGGCCCAGGGAGGGCCTGAGCCTTGTTCAGGGACACCAAGAAAGACCCAGACTATCCCCAAAGCCCATCTCCGGGCCTCTGGAAGGTTGGGTCAGTCAGAGGAGAGGACCCTGGACACCGAGGCCTTATGGGTTTATCTTTGAAACTACCTTCCCGGGCAGCTGTACCTGTTGGCCGCAGGTTGCCTGCAATCTCGGCGCCTCTGGCTTTGGGTTTCACCTGCAGGGAGGCCGGCAGGCCAGGCTGGGGAGAATGGTCCGCAGACAGTTTCGGTCCGGCCTCAGGTAGAGCAGGCTGCGGAGGGGCTAGAAGGGCTCCCTTCCATCTCCAGCGTCAGCAGCTGCCTGAGCCCTGCAGGGCAGGTGGGCGGAGGGGCAGTGGGCTCGCTGCAGAGCTCCAGAGGCCCCCTGAGGGAGACTCCCCACCCCTAGAGGCCAGGGCTGCTTTCCCAGGCCGGTGCTCCCTCCTCTGTCCCCTAGCCAGTCCCCCCCCCCCCCCCCCCCCCCCCGCCACCAGCAGACCCTTCCCCCAACCGCGCCTTCCCTCTGCCCCATCCCCTGCCCTCTGCCCTGGGTGTGGGCAGGCCCCCTCTGCCCCTTCCCCTGGGGCCTGCCCACACCCAGGAAGCTGCTGGGCTGCAGGCCCGGCAGGAGGCTGTTGTTGAGCTTGAGTTCCTGCAGGGAGGCGGGCAAGGCTGGCTGGCTCTGCGGATAGCGGATAGCCAGTTCCCATCCAGGTTCAACAGCTCCAGCCGCGTCAGGTTCTGGGGAGCCGGGTTCAGGGGGAGAAAAGAAGGCTGGGGACTGAGGCTTTCTGGGCATGGCTTTGGGCCGATCCTGCCCAGCGGACACCTATCTGGCTGCATTGTGGCTTCCCAGTTCCCACTTGGACCAGGTCCGTGAGGGTTTAGAGAGCCGCTACTCAGTTTCTTACAGAACCAACGCTCCCTTGTGGGGCCTGAGGATCTGTGCTGCTCTCCACACCCAGTTCTGGTCCGTGTCATCCCAAATCATTGGGGCCCTGCCATGCTGGAGACTCCGCGCAGCACCCCCTCCAGGCCTTAACCCCCAGGAGAGAAGCAGTCGACACCTGGAGCCATCTCAGACCTGCCAGCCCTCCTCCCCAGGCTTGACTCCCTGGTCACAGGAGTGAGGGTGTTGCACACTTTGGAGGCACAGGGGAGCGCGCCTCGGGCATCCGGCTTGTTCGGCTTGTTCGTGTGCTGGGACCTTGGCAATGTCGCTGTCTGTGCAGACATGGGGTGGTTGTATTCCCTCGTCCCCTCCCCTCTGCCGGGACTTCCCCCAAATGGGCCAGAGTAGCTGTGGCGCTTTTTTTCCTTTGAGAGCGAGAGAGCATGAATAGGGGGAGGGGTAAAGGCAGAGGGAGAGGCAGACTCCCCACGGAGCAGGGAGCCTGATGCGGGGTTCGAACCCAGGACCCCAGGATCCTGACCTGAGCCGAAGGCAGACGCTTCACCGACTGAGCCCCCCAGGCGCCCCTGGAGCTGGCTCTTCTGACTGTCGCAAGTCGGGGCATCTTCTCACTGCCAACCAGGACCACAGGGAGGTGGGCCACTTTCAGGTACTGCGAGGCAGCAGTCGTAGTGGCTGACAGTGTGGCCCTCACTCCGGTCACAGGGGTGAGTGTGGGGGCAGGGGTCACCTACCTGCCAGGTAGAGCGTGGCTAGGCCAGGGTCAGCCAGGGCAGGGATGTGTTCCGTCTTGACACTGTGGCGGGCGACATCTGCCTGGGTAGGACGCAGGAGGCGGCCAGGGAAAGCATGACCCATTCTTCACTGCCCAGGTCTGTGAACCTGTGTCTGGGCCCTTGCCAGCTTCTAGGCCTTTTCCACCGCGGCTTGTGGTCTCCTTGGTATTGCTGCCACCTTGGCCTTGGCTGCAATCCTTCTTTTGATGCTGGCCCTCTGAGCCGGGTTGGTGGAAGGCCCCAGGAGGACAACAGACATGGCCCCAGGCTGGTCACAGAGCAAGAGGCCTGCCGAGGGCCAGGAGCTTGCCCGGGCCCCCCGGGCCTGCCGGCAGACTGACCAGCCAAACCGCAGCACAGCACGAAGGACAACAGCTCGAATGGGGGCCCCGAAGCTAGGGCAGAGGAGCTGCCTTTGAAGGTTCCGGCCTGCCCCTGGGCGGCTTATGTCGGGCACACAGAGCAGGGCCGGGCCGAGGGGCCAGTGATGCCAGTGTGATTGGTGAGGACAGGATCAAGCCTCAGCCACTGGAGACTCGGGCACGGCCCCGTCACCCCCTGCGGGCTCCTTGTGGGGGTTTCCTGTCCTGGCCAGTTCTCACCTTTGGGAGGCCTCCTGGGCTTTGGGCCCTTTTTCCTGGCTCCCCGACCTCCTGTTTTCCTGCCTTGGCCATCTTTGGTGGCCACTGCCCCCTCTTGGGCTTGGGGCATCCTGCTGGCCTGCCAGGGCCTGAGTTTGGTGGCCTGGGGCCTTGCTTCAGCCCCCATTTGGCTAGGCCCATGGCTGGGACTCCACTCCGCTCCCAGACTGCTGCGGCGACTCCTTCCTCTGAGCCGGCCCTGGCCTGGCGGGGGCCTTCCAGCTCGGTGCTGGGGCCTGGCTGGGGGCTTTGTGGGCTCCTTCCTTGAAGGCAGGCTGCACTTGTGGCCAGTCCAGGTGCCCATCCTCAGGTCTGTCCAGGCTGCTGTTGTCGAAGGTGGGCCGCACCTGACCTGTAGAAGGGGCTAATAGAGACTGGGCAGGGGGCTTGGCCCCCTGGCTGAGAAGAGGCACTTCTGTCCTAAGGGGGCGATCAGTCACAGCTTGGCACCCCTCCCTCCTCTCTCCGCCCAAGCCTCTCGTCTGCTTGTCTCTCCTACCCTCAGGAGCTCTCGGCCTTTGTCACAGACCCTGGAGGCCACCAAGCATCTCCTGCCTGCCTTTCCACAGTCCCAGAGCAGAGGACCCCAAGCACCAGAGAGAGAGAGCAGAGTGCAAGGTTACCCTGCCTGCCTCCCCTCTAACACAGGGCAGCCCCAACTTAACAAGCTCTGACCATGGGCATCCCTTGGGGGTCCTGGGCCCAACCACCAGCTCCTCCCATCCCACACCTGGGCCTCGGGGTGGGGCACCCAAGCATGGTCACACCCTAGCTTGTCTCCGGGGGCCCCTTGTGCCACCTCTCCCAAGCCCTGGGTCCCCCGCTGTCAGCCTCCTACACGTCTCCCGGTCTTTTCGGTAGGTCTTAGGGCAGCTGACTCCCCACCCAGCAAACCTGGTTCCATTACTCCAGCCCCAGCTGCAGTGGCCCTCCTGGGGGCGCTTCCTTTCCTCCCCTGCCCTCCCCTTGGGCTATGGGCCCCAGGCCTCCCAGAGTCTGTCGTGCCCCCTTGCCTTCCAGAGACAGTTCCCTGAGGCCCGTGGGTACCCCAGCCCCCTTGGAAGCACCCAAGGTGAGCACTGGGTGGGCAGGCTTGGGGTGACCAGGCTTCTCTCCTGCCCCCACCCTGGGGGGAGAGCCCGGTAACGAAGTGGAGGGTTAGGGTGCCCTCACGCAGCCTTCTCCTGCTGGTGCCAACTACTCACCCCTGCGGGTCCGGGCCAGCTGGGCAGCGGCGGCTGTGGGGTCGGTGTGGCCATGGGCTCTCTCAGGCTCGGCCCCTGCTTGACCAGGATACCTCCAGGGCAGCACCCCAACCCCTCACCTGAAGAGCCTGGACTGGGGGCATCAAGCTCTTCATGGCCACTTCGCTTGGGCCATGCAGGCCTCCTGGGCCAGCAGAAGGGATGGGCGGCTGGGAGAGGTGGAAGTGACCGCCACTGCAGGATGGGACACGAGCGCGCCGGTGCGCCACGGTCCTGCTCCCTGACCTCCCGGCCCTGGCTGCAGCGCTAGGAGCCTCCCCCCCCCTCCAGCCCTCCCTCACGAAGGACGCCCCCCAAAACAAATACCTCCCTAGGCCTTGCCCTGAACTTCCCCCAACATCCCCTTCTCCCACCTGAAGAGAAAGAGAGATTGATTTTTCTCTTGGACTCGAGTGCTCTTGGTCTTTTGCTCTAAGGCCTGCATTTATTCTACACTGGACCGGGCCCAGGGGCCCCCATGAATGGGGTTTCTGTCTCCATACACAGCGGACCTGGGAGGCCCACCACAGGCCAAGCCACCCGCCCCAGGCTGCCAGGTCCCACGGCTACGGCTGGGAGAGGAGAGGGGCTGGGCCGTGCAGGCGGCCTGTGGGCTTCTGCCATGGGCTCCGGGGCCAAGGCCTCCCAACTCCTGAGCAAAGCACACTTGGGCAGAGCTAGGGTGGCAAGCACGGACCCCAGCCCTTAGGGCCCCAGCGGCCTCTGGGCACAGGCCAGCTCAGTCTGGTCCTACCAGCTCCCTGACTACCCCGAGGCAGCTCCCGTCCCTCGAGAACTCCATTTTGTCCTCTGGAAAAAGCCGGGGGTGGCGAGTTCCACACCCGCAGCGTCCCCAGCTGCACCCCACCCCCACACTGAACTGTGTGTGAGCCAGGGGCTGCTGGGCCCCAGTGTGACCGTTGTCATCGGGTAGCCCCACAACGCCCCCCGGCCTTGGGCATGCCCTGTTGGTCCGAGGGACACCTGCGGATCAGGACTCCTCGAGGTGAAAAGGAAGCCAGGCCTGAGGGAAGGGGGTGTCTGACCACAGGCCTCTGGGCCGACCCTCGGCCCTCGGAAGGCCCCAGCCCCAGGCCTCGCTGTGGGAGCCGAGGGCGGGCGGGCGGCTGGGGGCTGGCAAAGAGGCCTCGTCTCACCACATGGCTCTTTGGGGCCAGCTTTGAGGAAGCTTTTCCTACAGTTCTGTCCAGCGTTGACTTATGTTTGGAAGCGATCTGAAACAATGAGTTAATTGTGGGCAAGGCTTGGGTGGAGGGGAGAGGGGGAAGTTGGGGGAGGGTGCGGGGAGAGGGGAGCAGGCCAAGAAGGGCCATCTGGAAGGAGCTTCCCACTACCATCTGGGGTTCAAGGTCTCCGTCCAGGGCCACAGAGGAGTGTGTGAGATGCAGGAGGGGGCGGGGTGGGCCAGGGAGGGGAGCTTCCAGCAACATGGTCTTCGCTGGGCTCCTCGGCACCGGCACATGGGGGTCTGCGAGCAGGGTGCGGTGGGGACGTGGGCGTTGCTGTCTTCAAGGAGCCCCTGTGCCAGCTGACAGTCCTTTGAGAGCCACACAGGGCCCACTGGCACCCTCTCCCTTGTCCCATCCAGGGCTCTTGTTCATGGCCCGAAATCTGGGACTATGCCACACACAGAGCAGAGGCAGGGACTGTCTGGGGAGTGCGCATGATCAAGTAGCTTGGGAGTCAAGGATGAAGCCTGCTGACGAGTCTGTGTGGCCCTGGGGCACACAGGGTGTCCTGGGCTAGAGGATTGCTGAAGCTCTGGGAGGGGGAGCCTTCAGGCGAGGGAGGCCAGAGATATGCTGGTGAGACACCAGAAGTTTGCCCGGAGATCCTGGAAGACTGAGCACTCTCAGCCTCCCCAGTACAGAGAAGGAAGCAAGAGGGGGTAGGGCATGCCCAAGTCAAGGCATTGTCTGAGGAGGGGTCCTGAGATGGGCCC
Source organism: Meles meles (assembly GCF_922984935.1). Classification (NCBI taxonomy): domain Eukaryota; kingdom Metazoa; phylum Chordata; class Mammalia; order Carnivora; family Mustelidae; genus Meles; species Meles meles. The sequence goes on along the minus strand of NC_060087.1, from coordinate 130,924,392 downwards.
CTGGAGTGGGACTGCGGCTGGAGCCCTTGCTCTGACCCTCCCCCTGCCTGGGGATGGATTCTGGAATCCTGGCCCCCAACCCATTTCCCCTGTTCGTGCCGCTCCCCAGGCGCTGACTAAACATCCTGCCATCTGGTTCCCATTAGCGGGGCTGGGGGTGGGAGGAAGCCTGCTCCCAGGTTTCTCTGGCAGGGCAGGCTGGAGGAGGGAGGGACCCCGCCTCTACCCACCTAGGCAGGAAGGGGCGAGGCCTGGGCCCTGTCAGTTTCCCAGCTCCTATGGAGTCCTGTCTTGCTGTCCTTCTCCTGCTGGGGACCCAGTGGCCACCTGGCCACCTGCTATGTCCAGTCTTGCAGCACCCAGACATCGTGGGGACCTCGAGGATACCCCCAGCCTGCAGGGGTAGGGGGCTCAGCAGAACTAAACCTAGCTCACTCGTGGACTTGGGCTCGGGCAGGCAGGGCCCCCGGCCAACACTAACCCCGAGCCTAGTGTCTGGAGCGCGGGGTGGGAGGGGTGTCGGGATTTTCCAGAAACCAGGGATACAGCCTGGGGGTTGCTGGAAAGAGTTTTGGGCTCACAGCTCTGCCCTGGACAGACTGGCCATGTGATGTCGGGAGCAAGTCTCCCTGCTCAGGGCCGCGGCCTCTCCATCTTAATGTAGTGGGTGTGCGCTACTTACAAAGTTCTAGAATCTTCTCCTCCTGCCCTGCCCTGCCACGTGGCCCACTGTCCACACACTCATGTACACCCATTGGCACACATACCCATACAAGTCGGGGGCTCTGATTGGCAGCCAGGAGGGGCCAAAGCAACACTCTGGTCCCTCAAGTCTCCTTAGAACTGCGCAGCTGACGGCTTTCCTTGCATCAAGAGAGGACTGGAAAACGGGTTCTTCGCTCAGGGAACGTTCCTGGGCCCCCTGCTCCGGGCGACACCATGCCGGGGCGCTGTGTGGGGAGCCACGCCTCCAGCTCCACTGTGCTTCTCGAGCTGGCTGTGTAGGGGGAGCACGGGGGACCCCCTCAGAAGGAAAGAGATGGCCCTGGTGGCTGGGGGGAGGGGAGTCATATGAGGACCGTGAGGAAGGGATGTTCGGGGGGACTCTTCCATGGAGCTTTGCCTGCCCCTCAAAAGGGCGGGGGAGTCCAGCCAGTAGGCCCACGGTGCAGCAGCCCACAGGAAGGAGGAGGCTGGGGAAGCGCAGCGGGGCTGGCTCCGCGGGGCGTTCTGTGGGCGGCAGGCCGGTTTTGCCCGTGACCTCGAAGAAAACAGGGAGCCATGGTGGGCTTCGGAGCAGAGGACTCGCACAATCTGACTTCCATTATAAAAGGATTTCACAGGCGACTTATTAGGGCACAAGTGAGAAGATAGGAGCCAGCTCCACCCCCTGGGGAAGAGGGAGGGCGGCCGGCCAGGGCAGAGGCTGCAGGTAAGGGAGGTGGGGAGAGTCAGACACTGAGGGCAGAGTGAGCCTGGGGCAGGAGCTCGGGAATCCACCTCCCGACCTGTCAGGTGTGAGCGTGGCCATCAGACAGCCGAGCGGCGAGGTCCGGAGGGTATTTCCGCGTATGCATCCAAAGCTTGAGGCCACGGTCTGGGCTGCTTGTCCTGCCTGCCCACCATCTGTCGTTTGCTCAGTGCATTGAGCCACTACTATGTACCAGGCCCTTTCACAGTGGCTCTGCAGCCAGAGACACACCCTCGGCGTGACCACCAGGACGAGGGAGCAGGCCCGTTCCTGAGCCTTTGTCATGTGTCCAAGCTACAGGGGCGCGGGGCTCTGTCTGTGGGAGCCCGTGGGAGGGCATCTCTAGTACATAAACAAGGGTATGGGGGCCTTTTCCCCCTTTAAGCTTTGAGAAGAAAACAGCCAAACTTTCGATGCTCTCTTCATGTTGCCAGCAGTTTCTTCTCCAGAGAAAGCCCATCTTGTTGTAATGCCGTTAAAACCTCAGAGGATCTGGTCCCAATTAAACAACTTTTTTTGCAGACGCTTTTGTGAGCCCTAAATACATCAGGCCATCCTGAGACCTGGTGTTCCTGAGTGGGGGCGGGGGGAGAGGAAGGGGGAGGGCGAGAGACCAAGAGAGACAGGAAGACCGAGAAAGGAGAAAGAGGGAAGGGGTACAGGGAACCCCAAGCAGGACGATGATGGCTGGCGGTCGGGTGCTGCTCGGGGTCGAGGAGAGCCGTGATCGGAATGGGGGCACGTGGGGACCACTTCTCCATCTCCCTTCCCCCTCTGAAATTCAGCCTGTTCCTACCCATAACGTGGGCCCCGCTCCACTCCATGTGGGAGCTAACCTCTGCCCCTCCCGATGGCCATGGGGTGGGGGCGGCTCAGGCAGGGAGCAGAGGCTGGGTGCTAGCGGCGGGCGGGGTTCTGGGAAGCCGAGGCTGAGCACCCCCTCTCCCCCGCCTGGCCCTCCGGAGTGGGCACGTTCGTGTTCCAGTCCTGGCGCCTGCGTCTCCAGCTGCAGACGTATGTGACTCAGCCCTGCCGGCTCTGCCAAGCCGTCTAGACCCGAGTGTCTCCCTGTGGAGGAGGCCATCCCGCTGGCCATTTCCTCTTCTGCTGCCCGGGGAGCGCCTGAGCCCCCGCACACATGCGGCCACCTCCTCTCCCCCTGCTCCCGCCCCTGTCCCCTGCGTTGCGGGCCTCGCGTGGCCACCCTCACCCCTCACCCTGCGGGGTGCGTCGCAGCCTGGGCCCCTGCCCAAGAGGTGCGTGAGGGCTTGAGCTGGGACCCCAAAGACCTCCAGGGGCCCGGCCTGTACCCCTTCCCACCTCAGTTTTGGAGTCCGAGTCAAGAAGGCAAGTGAACACCTTGACTGTGTCTGCCATGGCCCCTCCAGCCCCATGCTCATTCTCAGTCCCGGACCCATGGGGTGGATCCATGGGACTCATGGGGGCCCACCTCCTGGTTGGCACCCTAGATCTGTCCACACCCTTATAAGAGCCTGCAGGGTGGAAGGACTTCACAGACCCTCTCAGACCCCAGGGGTGGTCTGCGATCTGACCAGGCTCTTAGGCGTGTGAGATGTACCCTTGCAGGAGACTGTGGCCCGGGAGGGACTGGCATCCCCTTGGCTCCAAGGACAGCTCAGCAGCAGGAGGTGAGGCTGCGGCCCTGGAGTAGGAGGCCCAGGGCAGGCCAAGGCTTCCTGCGGGCAGGGAGCCTGCTGTCCCTGACTTAGCACAGGGACCAGAAGTGACAGGAAGACGTGGCCAAGGTCCCAGAACAGCCTCTCCATCCTCATGTGCCGGTAGACTCCCGGTGTCCACACGGAGGTCTAGAAGGACAGCATTCTAGAATGCGCTGGCATCAGTCAGCTCCTGGATCGATAGTCCTGTGCTTGGGGCAGGCTCCCTTCTGTCAGGCCTGCGGCGGCAGCTCCAGAGCCCTCTGGACTTCTGAGACTCCAGGAGTGAGTGCTTGGCCAGACCGGTCCCCAGGGCCTTGAGGTGGGTGAGTAAGAGCTCCCCGAAGGGATGCTGACATCACTTGTGTTCCGGGGGTCCTTTAGGTCTCATGGCCCATGTGGACGCTTGGGCTCTCACATACAAAATCCCTTACTTCCCGGTTTTCCACTCCTCCTCTCATCCGTGGGAACGTGGCTAGTTTTGAGTGGGCTCCTGGCTGGCACAGATGTCGTGGGCCGGCTGCGAGGCCAGGGCACCAGGGCTGACGGTGACCACCAGCTTGGCACAGTAGCTCAGTCAGGCGTAGAAGAGAGAAGTCGGGGAAGGAGGGGGAGGGGGCGCAGAAGAGACAGCCTTTATCTCGCCAGTGGAGAGTCCTGGCCTCAGACCGTCGCCAGCCTGACCTCATTGCCATGTCTCATTCCCCCCATCCAGTGCCAGGAACTGCCGCTTACCTCCCCCAAGGACTGGAGAAGCTCCTTGTTCCATAACTGAATCCTGCCTCTAAAATGTCACCCATTCCCCACTTGCCTTTTCTTCAAGTGCCTGCGTGTGGTGCTCACCAGGGCGGGCGGTGACGGGTCCCTTCACTTCCTCTAAACTTGGGGCTGAGGAGAGTAGGAGCTGGAAGGAGCCTCTGTCCCTCGAAGGCTCCCCTCTTTCAGGGGCAGGAGTTTATGGGGAACAAGGCCTTCAGCTTCTGTCAGAAGCAGCAGAAGCCAGTCTGCTTCTTCCTCCTTGATGGAGAGGGTAAACCCTTGAACTCCAGCTTGCTTTGATTGGCAATGTTTGCTGGGGGGTGGGTGGGAAGGGAGCCCTGGTTAAGGGTCCCCCCAGAACCCTGGGATCTGAGCATTATGGTGGGGATGCTCTCAGGGCCCCTCCTCCTTCCTGATGCCCTACACAGCTCCCACCAGCAGCTGCTGGTCCAGGGCTGGGAGGACGTTGGGTGAAGGCATCTGGTTGGCTGTCCATTTCTGTGCCCACTGCACGAAGTGAGGTGCCTCACGTGGCTGGCTGCATTGGCCTCCACTGGCTGCCAGCCCATCCCCGGCACAGTGGGGCTGGTGCCTGTCAACTGGCCTCATTTTCCAACCTGTTTTCCAAGTACTGACACATGTCCAAGGCCTTGCTGGGACCCATGGCCAAGTTTCCCCCATGATCAGGAGGCTGGCTCTTGTGGCATGAAGTGCATCCATCTGCCCAGGGAGCCACACTCTCCACTGACGCCCTGTCCCCACCGAATCCCCTCCTCGGCGGACAGGTCCTTCAGCCTCATTTTTGGCCCCTCACCCACCCAAGCCTCCTTCACAGAACCCAGGGGGCTTTGGGCAGAAAGACCTCTTAGAGACCTGTCCTCTCCTTCCTCTCTGTAGTTATCCCTACCCACCTCCCTGGGCTTACACACCTCCCAGGACAGGGAGCGTTCTCCCTTTCCAGGCAGCCAGCCGGGGTTCGGGCAATGTCCTCTGGGAGAGGTGCTTCCCTGTATTGATCTCGAGTTCAAGTTTCCAGAAGCTTCTATCAGCCGGCTCCTTCTCCCCTCCTACCCCAGTGAGAGGCCCAGCAGTCTCTGTTCCCATCCCAGTCTCCAGCCTTTCCAGTGGCAGATGCTCGGGAGGCACCATGATTTAGTGGTCGTGCGCACAGGTCTTCGGCAGCTGCCTCCATGAGCTGAGGGCTGGCCAGCACGTCCTCCGTACAGGACGACGGACCTCATGACCTCGCAAGATGGTTTTCTCCCTTCGAGGGCCTGCCAATCCCTCCACGTCGCATCCCATGCCGTAGACAGAGCTGCTGAGTTGGGGAAAGGCTGCTTAGAGCACTGGCTCCATCGGGCTGGGTGGAGAAGGGGAATTTTCTTCCAGAATACACAGGGGCTTGTTTCTTTCTGATCCTCAGGAGCAGAGGATATGGGGAGGGTGGGGGAGGCCACCACAGTGCTGTGGTTTCTCCCGCCAAATTCCCTAGTCCTAGGAAAGATCCACAGAAAAACCCACAAGAATTTGAATGTCTGAGCTGGGGCTGTGATTGAAATGAAATTTTTTAAAAAGACAGAAAGAAAAACAAAAACAAAAAGAGGGAAAAAAGATTAAAAAAAACAGCCCAAAGCCCCTACAGCCTTCAGCTGCCAGAAGGGCCCAAGGCGGCAGCCATGCTGGACAGGGCAAGGGGCCTTGTGGCGCTTTGCATGCCCCTTCAGCTCACTTCCAAGGCTCTGTGTCCTCCGAACAGCCTGGAATTACAAACCATTCAGTAGGCAATCAGGTCCTGCCCCACAAGGCCAAGCTCGGCTCTTTTTCTGTTAACCCAGACTCTTGCAGAGTCCTTCCCCCTAGGACAGAGCTGAGAGCCCTTTCCTGTCACTCAGATAACTGCATTTGCGTCCTGCAAGGTCCCTGGGTGTCCCTGTCTCTAGATTTGCCTCCTGATCACTCTTTCCAGAAGGTGGCAGGGCAGGGCACAGAGGACGGAGAACTCCCGAGAGGACTGAGCTGGCAGCTCTGGACTCCCTGGGCACCAACCACCCTTCAGCTCCTTCCCGCCTCCTCAGATCAGCAGGTCCCAGGGATGGGGGCGTTGGCGGTCTGGAGGCAGATGGATTGTCAGATATCATGCCAGACTCATTAAGTTCAAGGGCTGCGAGAGATGCAAAGAAATTTGTAAGTGGACAGGGTGGGAAGGAGCCACAGAACCTTCCAGGAAGAGGAAAGACAGAGTGGGGGAGGAAGGGGGGTACGCAGCAGGGTCCAGCACAATAACAGTGAACATCTACGCCGCGCTTTGTACGTGCCAGGCATTGTCATAGGAATTATTACCTCATTCCATATTCATAGCAACCCAGTGAGGCAAGTGCTCTCAGGTATTCTTCTTGCCCTCACCTAATGCCCATGAGGTGAGGGCAAGAAGGCACAGAGAGGTTAGGTAACCCGCCCAAAGTCATCCAGCTAGTGAGTAATGCCGCCGGACTGGAACCCAGGAAGTGCCCTCTATCTACAGCAGCGAGCGTGGGAAACGGGAGATGGAGCCCCGCACCGGGAGCCAGGATGCTCCAATCTGGGTTAAGTCGCACCCGGAGGGCACCTCCCCATCCTCTAGAGGAGCAGCCGACTGAGGCAGGAGCGCCCTCTCCTGGGGAAGGCTCTTCCTGACGCCCGCTCGGCCGGGACCGAAGAGAGCCCCGCCCAGCTCTCCCGCGCCCCGCCCCTTCCCCGAGGCCCGCCTCCTGGGTGGTGCCCAGGCGCGTGTGGAGCTGCGGCCCAATGGGAAGGCGCGGCGGGAGAGGGTGGGAAGGCCGGCGCGGACCGGAGGGCGGGAGGGGCACGGGGGCTTTGCGTGTGATTGGCAGCCGGGCCGGCCAGTGAGCCCGAGGCGGGGGCGGCCGCCGATCAGAGCGCGAAACATGGCTGGGCTAAGCGGCGGCGTCCGTGGCGGCGGCTGCAAGAACGACGGCGACGAGGGCGACGACGGCGTGCTGCAGGCGGCCGTGCAGGTGTTCGCGAAGCTAAAGGTGCCGCGGATCCGGGAAGCCCCCCGGGGCAGCCGGGGGCCGGGCGGCGGGCTGGGCAGGGCCTACTGCGGAAGTCGACAGCGCCACAAGCGCGGCCACGTCTCTCGGTTCCAGGCGGCGGCCTTGTCCGGCGTCTGCTCCTTGGGCGGCCTTGGGCCTTCGCGCTTGCTGTCTCCGTGGTCCGTGCCTGCTAGTTCCGGGCGACGCCACGCGCGTGCCGCACCTTAACTTGCGGAATTCTGCAGGACCTTGCCGGGCGCCCGGAAGCATCTGACGCGGGGACGGCACGGGCCCTGGCCTCTGGGAGCTCGTGGGGTCTAGGGGGAGACAGGCAGAGCCCGTGCCACCCTGTAGAGTCAGTGTCAGGTGCCCGTGATGACAGTAGCGGGGTCAGGTAGCCATCCCAGGTGCTGCACGCACAGCCACGCACAGCCGCTGCCCTGCCTCACTGGTCGCCTGTCTCCCATCACTTTCCCCCTCCTCCCACATCCCTTCCTCCCACCCCGACACTCCAGATAGGCGCTATTCTGCCTTCTCCCAGGCCTTTCCCTCTGGTCTCATAGCTGGGAGCTTGGCTCAATCTCAAGAATCTTGCCAAAGCCTCTAGCTGCCACTAGGTCTAACTGCTGTGCGAGCCTAGAGCGGGTGTACTTACAGGAGGTGACAGGCAGCTGGGGATGCGGCTGAGGAGGAGGAAGACTTAACTCTGGGCAAGATGGAGGGAGAGCCCTGCCCGCGGGGGGGTGAGAGCTGCAGAGCCTGTGTATGCTAACAAGCCTGGTGTGTGCTTGGGGGTTAGTAAATGTGTGTGTGAAGGAAGGAGCATTTCAACTCTTAAGTCATACTCACTTTCTAAAGCTTCCTGGTTTTCCTTGCCTTGCTTAGGATCTCAAGTGCCCGGTCCTTGAGGGTCTTTATATCACAGAACCTACAACCATTCAGGAACTGCTGTGTAGTCCCTCGAAGTACCGCTTGGAAATCCTGGAGTGGATATGTGTTCGGTAACGTCTTCGCTTGTTCCTCCCCGTCCCTGGGGTGCACCAGGCACCACTCAGCCCACCTGGGGAAGCGTGGGTGTTCGATACTCCCACACAGCTCCACACCCTGCCGCAGGCCCCCTTGAGAGCAGCGGGTTGGGTAAGAAGTGGCAGCCGTGCAAACCATGCTCAGATTTGCCTTGGAAGTGCTCCCCCCATCCCCCGGCCAGGGCTTTAGCTGGTCTGTTTGCCACCTTGCTCTACTACTTTCAGACCTGGTGGGGGCTCCAGTCCTTTTATTCTCAGACTGGACTTGTGACCTGTCTTGCGTCTGGCCATTGAGGAATGACAGGCAGGGCCAAGACCCTACTTCCCAGTCCTTCAGGTCAAGAAGTGCCGTGGTGAGTGTGCGTAGCTCTGTGCAAGGGAAGCGAAGGCTACCCAGATGGCAAGGTTGGTACAGGAGTCCGTTGGGAGGCCAGGTCTGGGCCGTTCCTCTTTAGCCTGGCCCCTCTGCCCTCACAGCTCAGGAGGATGCCTGGGCAGGAGCCTGCTGGTGGAGCAGTGAGCATGCAGCCTGCCCCCAGCTGGCGCACCTGCTTTACCGCAGGAGGTCGGCAGGCCTGGCCCTGGGCTGGGTGTCCTACGAATGCCTGGGACGGACTGCAGGCATTTTCATGTCTGAGCCTTTGTACTTCAAGCCGCCTGTCCTGGTGTCCTCCAGGCCCTCCCCCAGGCCCCACCCCAGGGCTCTGCTCAGAGAGCTCTCATACCCTTTTGCTCTCTCCCCTGGAAACATTCTCAGGTGTGTGCATAACCTTCAAGGACCCAGCTCACACGTCCCAACTCCTTTTGAAAAGTCTCCAGCTCCTGGGCCGAAACATATCCCTCTTTCCCTCGGACACCCACAACCTTTGGAGCACACCCTCCCAGAGCCCTCCGCACATGGGTCCTGTCTTGGCCTTCTGTCCTGTCTGGCGCTCCAAAGCCCTGGGAGCTGCTGGAGGGCGGATACCAGGCGGGACCGGTGTGTCAGCCCCAGGCGGCAGCACAGCGTCCGTCTGACGTCCTTGAAATGTGCTGCAGGCTGTTGGCTGAGAAGCAGCTTCACGGACACATGCACACCCGTGTGTCATTCCGGGCGCCGCAGGCACGGATGGGTGTCCTCGAGGAGCAGGGGCTCTAGTGGCTGCAAAAGGCCCAGGCACGAATCCCGGTGTTGGGCGTACCTCTGCAGTCCGAACGTTACGGGTGTTGGCATGGGGGAGGTGGCTGTGGGAGGGGACAGGTAAAGGTGGCTGCTCGTTTCACTAGGAGTGCGGAATCGAGGTGTGGGAGGCAGAGCTGGGCCGCAGTGGCCCGACCAGCAGCTTTGGGGCAGCTCCTGTCTTGCAGGCCACGGGAGGGCCTTTCCCCTTTCTGCTCTGGGCAGGGCAAGCTGGGGCCAGGGACGCAGCATACCAAAGTTGACATTTCGGCAGGGTGACTCGGGTTCTGTGGTGGATGGATTTGGAGGGGAGGCAGTGGAGGCGGGGAGACTGGTATGGAAACTGTTGCAACAGTCCCGGGCAAAGATGGCAAGAGCCTGGCTCGCATGATGGCCACCGCCAGCCCTGGAAGGACCAGTGGGTGGTCCAGCAGTCTGGGAGGAGGGGCAGTGGCGGGGATGCCTGGGCCGGTGCAGGGGTCTCGAGTGTTCCCCCCAGGAGGGGGGGGGAGCACAGCCATGTCTTGGAGAGGCTCTCATGGGAGGGAGCCCAGGTTTGCCTGGCTTAGGCTGAGGCTGGACAGTAGATCACCCTGCTGGGTGGGAGTCTCTGGGTACATTCTTTAGACGCTTTAGTCCTTTTATAAATACAAGCAGCTGAATTCTTTGAAAGAATACACAGGACTTCTTATGATCCCAAGCTGGCAAAAGGCCATAGGCCTTTCAAGGTCCCAAAAAGAGGACCGGATAGAGTTCAGCTTCTCCCACATTTCAGATCGGCTTTCTCTGCACGTGCCTTCACCCCTTCAGCCCTCGGTCAGGGTCGTCTTGTCCAGCCCGCTCTGGGTGGAATCTGGAAGCTGCAGCCAGCATTGGCCTTGGGGCTCGGCGTGCTGGCTCTGGGTGGCCTGGGTGCTGAGCGGGCCCTCGGTGTGGGGGCAGAGCAGAGCTGCAGGGCCCCCGGGGTGGCTGCATTCAAGGCACCTGCATCTCCTTGACTCTTGCACTGTACTTGCTCTGGAAGCCTCGAGTGCCTGTACTTTCTGGCTGCTCCCTGCTGCCTCAGGAAGATCCGCTTCAATGGAAGCCCTTCCTCAGCGAGGTCACTTCGGCTTTTGTGGATTTGTTCTTCAGTGTGTGGAAGCGGTGCGCTGGGAGTTTGCTGATGGAGTGCCGAGTGCGCTCTGCTCCTTGGCGCTTCGTAAGTGGGAATGTTGCCCAGCGACTGGGCCCCGGACCCAGCCTTCCAGCGCTTTCCGTGGTAGGGCCGCCTTCTGCTCCTTCTGCTCCGTCCCTCTTTGGCAGAAGAGCTGGTTGCCTCACTGAGTCACGAAGTCACAGGCGGCGCAGCTGAGCCCCCCCTCCCCCACTATAGTCCTGCCGTGTGGGGCCCCAGACCTCAGGTCCGGGACGGCCCCGCCTCCTCCCAGGGCCCCAGGACGACCAGGGCAGGGAGGCGGGCATCCATCTGGAGGCATGGCCCTGGGGAAGGGGAAGTGAGCCCTCTCCGTGGGACAGCCGCTGTGCCCTCTTCTGCCTCTAGGTCGGCAGGTCCCTAGCACTGGCGGGCGTCCACACTGTGATGGCAGAGAAGAGTCTTGGCCCTCACTGTCCTGCGGAAAGAGCCTCTCAGCCTTCTGTAGGGAGGGCCGGCCCCGGCAGCCAGCTCCTGGGCTCCCTGGCAAACGGGCAGCAGTCTCGATGCACGAGCGAGGCTCCCATGGCCTAGGTGCTGTGCTAGGCCTGAAGCGCATGTGTGGGGCTGTAGTGCTCAGACGGAGCCCTGCTCCCCGGGGAGCCCTCTGGGAGGCCTGCCGGGTATTGTAGCCCTTACTGCCTTTGGATGTGGTCTGTGTCTGGAAACGGTTTTGCCCGTCAGCTCGCTGTCTCTAGGCAAGGTGCTTAGGAGTGGCCACTGTGCCATTTATCTGTCTGGTCTCGCCAAGGCCGGGGCCCCGCTGGGCCCGAGGGAGGTGGCTAGGATTGCTGCTCCCAGGCCAGGGGCTGGCGCTGTGATCCTGGAGCCTGTCACACTGGGAGCCCTCACACGGTTTAAAGCTGTGACCTGGAGTAGGATAATCTCACAGTGATTTAAGCTTTTCTAAAGAGACAATGTCCTTGTTTTGAAAGAGTGAAGCATGGACGTGAACTAGTGGCAGATTATTCGGCGGCAAGAGGCCATGGCGTTTGTTTGTTAACGCGCATCGGTTGCCTTGTTTGTGCTGGCTGGTGTGGCATTAGGCCCCAAAAGTGTGGAATGGAAGCTTATCGCCCGGCCTCCGCGAGCCTGCCGGCTGGGAGCTGAGAGCCTGGTGGGAGGACAGTGCCCAGGTCCTGCTGTACCAGAGGGATGCCGGAGGGTCTGTGGGCTTCCCTGGGGAGACGACGTCAGCCGTGGGCTTCTCGGCATGAGTCTGAGCCAGTGTGCTTGGGTCAGCTGGGAAGAAAGTACTCCAGGCCTAGAAGAGCAGACATGCATGTGTGCAGAGAAGTGTGAGCGGAACCCAGGCAGGGCATGCAAGTGTGCTGGAGCGGGCAGGGCCTTGGTGGGCCTCCTTCAAACGAGCCTGTGCCCTGGTTCCTTCTGAGAAAGAGCTCAGAGCGCCAAGGAATTCGGGAGTTTCCTCTTGGGCAGTCATTTTGTGTTTTTATGGTGAGAATTTAAAGATTTTATTTATGTATTTATTTACTTATTTGAGGGAGAGTGTGCAAACGAGTGTGAGAGGCAGAGCACGAGCAGGGGTAGGGGCAGAGGGAGAGGGAGAAGCAGGCTCTCCACTGAGCAGGGAGCCTGCTGACAGGGAACTGGATCCCAGGACCCCGGGATCATGACCTGAGCCGAACGCAGACGCTTCACTGACTGAGCCACCCAGGCGCCTTATCTTGAGAATTTAAATTTCAGTATTCAGATTCACATTTCTGAGCTATGCTTTCAGGAATATTTTGTGTTTTTTCCCCCAGATAATTTATGGAATTGAAATTTACATCACATAAAATTATCCATCTTGAAGTGGATATTTCAGTGTAATTTAGCACATGCACAAATAATTCACTTTTTTAGAGCATGTGTAAGGAGGGGTCATGAGGAGACCTCTGCTGCCTCTCAGGACTGATGCATTTTGCTCTTTCCCTGCAGGGTCTGTCCGTCCTGGCAGGACAAGTTCAGCTCGCTAAAGGGGGCCCCCGTCGAGGCGAAGGTCCAAGGTGGGTCAGTGTTACGGGAGTTGGAGGGATTCTGGAGGTGGTGGATTCTGGACAATTCTGAGCTGGTGCGTGGCCTCCTTAGCAAGTTGTACTGAGTTTCCTAGTGGATGGTGTTTACTTCTGGCTGGTACACAACCTGGAGATCTTGCCAGAGCCTTCTAGAATCAGGGCACGCCCTTCCACACACTTACACACTGTGCATGGGCAAGGGGGACGGTTCCTCTCATAGGGGCGTGCAGATGAGACCAAGGATGGTCCCCCGTGTGGCCCATCCAGCAAGGCAGCAGAGGCAGAGACCGGTTCTGGCCGACGCTTCCGGAGCTTTTGTCCCCGTCTTCCTGCTGTGTGCACGCTGGGCCGCTCTCTTGGGCAGCCCTCCATAGGGGCTTATCTTGTAGCGGCTTCTTTTTGATCCTTTGTGGGCAGAAACTGTCTGTAAGCTGGTGGTGAACATTAGGTAAAGAGGTGGAAATTACAGTCCTCACAATGGTGTCTCTAAAAGTCAAACTTTCTGTGGGCCTGCATTTGGCTCAGCTACTCCAGGGTGGGTGACCTGGATCCTGGAGCCCCAATTCAGGCCCCCGCTGTCACTGCCAAATTAATTACCCAGGACATTGCCCCCCAGAGGCTGAAATGGGCCAACAGAACAGGGTGTTGTGTCTCGGAGCCTGTAGGCCTGGCCTCTGGGCCGGCCTGGGCTGCACGGAAGTGCTCCCCCTCTCCCCGGTGTGTTCTGTCTGGCACTTTCCTACTGATGGGACCGTGTCAAGGCCAGGTGAAACTGGCCATCAGACTGCGTTGGAATTCTTTAACATGCACCTGCACACAGATGCCAGCCCCGCCCTTAGCCCCGCCGGAGACTTGACTTTGCCATTCCCAGCCTTAGTTTCTTCTTCCGTAAGCAGGGGTGATAACCTGAGCCTTGCCTGCCTCTGGGGCGTATGCTGAGTGTCGGAGCAGGTGGCAGATATGAGTGTGTCTGTCAGAGCATATACCCCTCCAGAGAGGATCAGGGCGATTCCCAACTCACCTGACCAGCGGTTATGGAGCACCTCGTGCACACCCGGCATCATTTTGGGAGGTGCCTGTGCAGCGGCGGGCGGTGCTGCTCCCGGGAGCCTCGTGTGCAGCCTGAGAGATGTGGGTGACACACGGAGGTAGGGCAGTTCTGTAAGGGGTGCTGAGAAGCGCCATAAACCAAGCCAGGTGAGGGCAAAGTGGTACGTGGGTTGGGTTGGGAGAAGGCTGGTACTGTTGATCTAAGATCACTGGGGAAGGCCTTTCTTTTCTTTTAAGATTTTATTTACTTACTTGACAGACAGAGATCCCAAGCAGGCAGAGAGGCAGGCAGAGAGAGAGGAGGAAGCAGGCTCCCCGCTGAGCAGGGAGCCCGATGCGGGGCTCGATCCCAGGACTCTGGGATCGTGACTTGAGCCGAAGGCAGAGGCTTAACCCACTGAGCCACCCAGGCGCCCAAGGCCTTTCTTTTAAACACAAATTTGCAGGAAGGGAGGAAGCAAGCCAGGAAGATATCAGGAAAAGTGGTATTCAGGGCAAAGGAACAGCAGGTGCAAAGGGCCTGAGGTAGGGTTGCATGTGCCTTGCAGCTGTAAGGAGTACCAAGGAGGCTTGGGTGGCTGGTGCAGAGTGGAGAGCAAGGGGAGAGTGGTGAGGGCAGAGAGGCAAGAGGGCTGGCCAGATCAGGCCATGGAAGGACAACTTTTATTCCGAGGAAAGGTGTGGCCGGACTTCGGATTTAACAGCATCCATGAGGCCACTGAGCTGAGGACAGGAGGCCCGGGCAGAGGCCAGGAGACTACTGGAAGGCTTTTGCAGTGATGCAGGCAAGACATGGGAGGGGGCAGTGGAAGTGGGAGTGTTTTGGGCCAGATCCGGATTTATCGTGAGGGGAGGGTTGGCCAGACTCACCAAGACTTGGATATGGGCTAAGTAGGAGAGGAGGTGTGGAAGACAGAGGGTTTGGGGTTTGGGGTTGTGGGCAGGGGGCATGCTTGGGGGTATAAGTGGTATTCCTTCCATGTTTCCAGGGTTACTGATGTTTTCACACAGATATCCTGCTTGCTTCTTGCACCAAACCTTCCAGAGCAAATGCCAGAGTTATGCCTGTTCTACTACTGAACATGTGGGGGGGGGGGGGAGTTGGGCCTTGTCTATGAAGGAGTAAAGATGCTGCTACGGGGCTAGGTCGGGGATGCTGAGCTGGCATTGGCCACAGGCCTTCTAGCTCTGAGTCCTGGCCTTTATATATCAGCTGGTTACTCAGATGTAGCTGGGCACTCCTTGTACCATGCACTGACTCGGTTTTCCAATCTATAAAATGGAGCTGTGGCCCACCTTCTAGAGTTGCCAGCAAGGTGAAAGGAGATGATGTTGACAAAGGCCTGTACGAAATTGACACATGGGAGCCATGGTTCCTTTTGCTCTGGCCTGGCAAGTTCTCTGAAAGGGGGGCATGCAGCAACTTTAGAAGGTTCCCTGACCTCTTAGCTCCTCTGGTGGCCAGCTGGCTTCTGCTAGAAGCCAGAGTTCCTTCTGTGGAAGAACATCCGGTGCGACCCCTTATTTCAGTGCGGGAAACCCTCGCCCAGGAGGTGCAAATGCCATGGCAAGAAGCAGTCCTGGGCGTGCTGCCCCCCCGCCCGCCTCCCTGTCCATGCAGGCTTTCTGGGCCCAGCCCGGCCTCTTGGGCACTGGACTGGCAATGCCAGAGCAGAAGCCGTCTCCCCGGAGCAGCACTGGCATTCTCCTGGGTGCACGGCCTCCTCTCCTGTGCGGGTGGGCGTCTGCGGCAACAGGGTTCTTGTGTTCCGACAGAGATGGTGAAACTCGGCCACGAGCTGATGCTGTGTGGGCTGGATGACCAGGAGCTTGTGAAGGTAAGAGAGGGTCTTCTGTCCCCACAGGCTGGGGGCCTCAGTGAGGCTGGGTCCGGGGTGGGAGGCAGAGCTCTAGTCGCGGTGGCCGAAGGGGCAGAGTACACTTGTCCGCGGTTGAAGACGTCGTACCCACGGGCACTGTGGTGAGTGCTTCGTGTGCAGCAGTTGTCACCCTCGCCTCTGGCCCTAGGTCCTTGTCCTAGTCCCATTTCACAGGGGACGTGTCAAACCGCTTCTTCTGGGTCACCTAGTAACAGAGCCTGGCCTCAGTCCCGGGCCCCTGGTCCGAAGCCCCTGCACTTCCCCTTTCTGGCTGTCCCCCTGCAGCTTTCTATACAGAGGTGGCCCGAGCCCCTGCCCACATCAGTCAGAGAAACCCTGCCCCTGCCCTTAAAGTTTTTTTTTTTCATTTTAAATTTTAATTTTTTATTTATCTGACAGAGAGGTAGAGAGCACAAGTACAGCGGCAGGCAGAGGGAGAGGGAGAAGCAGGCTCCCCGCTCAGCAGAGAGCCCGATGCGGGGCTCGATCCCAGGACCCCGGGATCGTGACCTGAGCCGAAGGCAGAGGCTTAACCATTTGAGCCACCCAGGCGCCCCTGCCCTTAAAGTCTTGTCAAGCTTTTGGAATAATTAGTTTCACATTTTGGGTAGTGTAAATAATGCTGCGAATGTCACTGTGTGTGTGTTTTAACTGAAGACGAGTTTTCTGTTCTCTTGGGTATAGAGCTAGGAGCGGAATCGATAGGTCAGTGTAATAGTCGTACGTTTAGCTTTTTGAGGAACTTGGTGCCAAAGTGTTGCCCCAACTGACTGCACCGTTTTGCATTCCCGCCAGCAGCGTGTGAGGCTTCCAGTTTCTCCACATCCTCACCCACATCTGCTCGTCTTTCTGGTTGCAGCCATCCTGGTGTGTGGCAAGGGCTGTCTCGTGGTTTTGATTTGCATTTCCCTGGTGACTAATGATGTTGGGCATCTTTTCGTGTGCTTGTGGCCATTTGTAGATCTTCTTTAGAGAAATGTCTGTATTCAGTTCTTTTTTTTTAAATATTTTATTTGTTTGACAGGGAGAAATCACAACCAGGCAGAGAGGCAGGCAGAGAGAGAGGAGGAAGCAGGCTCCCCACGGAGCAGAGAGCCCAATGTGGGGCGCAATCCCAGGACCCTGGGATCATGACCTGAGCTGAAGGCAGAGGCTTTAACCCACTGAGCCACCCAGGCGCCCCTGTATTCAGTTCTTTTGCCCACTCTTTCATTGGGTTCCTTGTCATTCGTTGTTGAGTTGTAAGCATTCTTTTTTTTTTTTTAAAGATTTTATTTATTTATTTATTTGACAGAGAGAGAGGTCACAAGTAAGCAGAGAGGCAGGCAGAGAGAGAGGAGGAAGCAGGCTCCCTGCAGAGCAGAGGGCCCGATGCGGGGCTCGATCCCAGGACCCTGAGATCATGACCTGAGCCGAAGGCAGCGGCTTAATCCACTGAGCCACCCAGGTGCCCCGAGTTGTAAGCATTCTTTATATTTTCTGGATACAAGCGATGTCAGACATTGGATTTACAGATCTTTTCTCCCATTTCCATACCTGATGTGTACTTCGGAGCACCAAACTTTCTAGTTTCGATGCAGCCCCGTTTACTTACTTTTTCTTCTGTTGCTTGTGCCGAATCCCGAGTCATGAAAATCGACACTTGTGCTTTCTTCTCAGACTTTTATCGTTTTAGTTCTCACAGGTAGGCCTTTGACCCATTTTGAGTTAGTGTTGTGTATGGTGTGTGGTAGGGGTCCCACTTCGTTCTTTCGCCATGGCTGTTTAGTTTTCCTAGCACCATGTGTTGAAAAGACCACGCTTACCTCAGTGACTTGTCTTGACATGCTTGTTGAAAATCAATTAACTGTAAATGTGTGGGTTTATTTCTGGAATCTCTATTCTGCTCCATTGATCTGTACATCTGTCCTAATGCCATGCTATCTGGATTACTGTAGCTTTATAGTCAGTTGTAATTTGTGAAACCTTCAACTTTGTTCTTTTTAGTGATTGTTTTGACTATAGGGAATCCCTTGAATTTCCATATGAATTTTGGAATCAGCTTGTCAATTTCTGCAAAAGAGCCAGTTGGAATTTTGGTGGAGGTTGTGTTGAACCTGTGGATCGTTTTGGGGAGTATTGCTGTCAACTGTATGAAGTTTTCCTATCCATGAACATGGGGTGTTTTTCCATTTATGTAGGTTTTCCTTCATTTCTTTCAAAGCTGTTTTGTAGCTTCTGGTGTACACATCTAAATTTGTTCCTAAGTATTTAATTCTTTATGATCTTATAATTGGGATTTTAAAAAAAAATTTTTATTTGGATTCAATTTAGTTAAAACACAGTGTATTATTAGTTTCAGGGGTAGAATTGAGTGATTCATCAGTGGCATAGAACACCCAGTGCTCACTACATCACATGCCCTCCTTGATGCCCATCACCCAGTTATCCCCCCCAACCTCCCCTCCAGCAACCCTCCGTTTGCTTCCTAGAGTTCAGTGTCACTTACGGTCAGCCTCCCTGTCAATTTTCATCTTATTTTATTTTCCCTTCCCTTCTCCCATGTTCATCTGTTTTGTTTCTTGAACTCCACATATGAGTGAAATCATATGGCATTTGTCTTTCTCTGACTTCGTTCGCTTGGCGTAATACCTTCTAGTTCCATCCATGTCTTTGCAAATGGCAAGATTTCATTCTTTATGATAGCTGAGTAAGTTCCTGTGTGTGTGTGTGTGTGTGTATGTGTGTGTGTACACACGTGTGTGTATGAGAGAGAGAGAGAGATACACACTCCAGATCTTCTTTATCTATTCGTCTGTTGATGAATGTTTGGCTGTTGTGGACGTTGCTGCTATAAACATTCGGGTACACATGCCCCTTCGGATCACTACGTTTGGATCTTTAGGGTCAATACCCAGTAGTGCGATTGCTCGGTTGTAGGACAGTTCTATTTTCAACTTCTTGAGGAACCTCCATGCTGTTTTCCAGAGCGGCTGCACCAGCTTGCATTCCCAGCAACACTGTAGGAGGGTTCCCTTTTCTCCACATCCTCTCCAACATCTGTCATTTCCTGACTGGTTAGTTTTAGCCATTCTGACTGGTGTGAGGTGGGACCTCACTGTGGTTTTGATCTGTGCTTCCCTGATGCCAAGTGATGTTGAACATTTTTTCATGTGTCTCTTGGCCATTTGTATGTCTTTGGAGAAATGTCTGTTCATGTTTCCTGCCTATTTCTTGATTGGATTATTTGGGTTTTTGGTGTTGAGTTTGATAAGCTCTTTATAGATCTTGGATACCAGCCCTTTATCTGATACGTCATTTGCAAATATCTTCTCCCATTCCGTAGGTTGCCTTTTAGTTTTGCTGATTGTTTCCTCTGCTGTGCAGAAGCTTTTATCCTAATGAAGTCCCAGTACTTCATTTTTGCTTTTGTTTCCTAGCAGGAAATTGCTGTGGCCAGGGCCAAAGAGGTTGCTGCCTGTGTTCTTCTGTAGGATTTTGATGGATTCCTGTCTCACACTGAGGTCTTTCATCCATTTGGAATTTATTTTTATGTGTGGTGTAAGAAAATGGTCCAGTTTCTTTCTTCTGCGTGTGGCTGTGCAGTTTTCTCCACACCGTTTATTGAAGTGACTGTCTTTTTTCCATTGGACGTTCTTTCCCGTTTTGTCAAAGATTAGTTGACCGTAGAGTTGAGGGTCCATTTCTGTTCCACTGATCTATGTGTCTGTTTCTGTGCCAGTACCGTGCTGTCTTGATAAATTACGTCGTTGTAGTAGAGCTTGAAATCTGGCATTGCGATGCCTCCAGCTTTGGCTTTCTTTTCAGCATTCCTCTGGCTGTTCAGGGACTTTTCCGGTTCCATACAAATTTTAGGATTGTTTGTTCCAGCTCTGTGAAAAATGCCACTGGTATTTTGGTAGGGATTGCATTAATGTGTAGATTGCTCTGGGCAGCTTAGACATTTTCACAATATCTGTTCTTCCAACCCATGAGCATGGAATGTTTTTCCATTTCTTTGTGTCGTCCTCAATTTCTTTAATAAATATAATAAATATTCTATAGTGTCTAGAGCACAGATTTTTTACTTCTTTGGTTAGGTTTATTCCTATATACTTAGGGTTTTCGGTGCGGTTGTAAATGGGATTGAGTTCTTGATTTCTCTTTCTGCTGCTTCATTGTTAGTGTATAGGAAGGCAACTGACGGGGCGCCTGGGGGGCTCGGTCGGTGAAGTGTCTTCCTTCGGCTCAGGTCATGACCCCTGGGTCCTGGGATCGAGCCCACATCGGGCTCCCTGCACGTCAGGGAGCCTGCCTCTCCCTCTCTCCTGCCTGCTGCTCCCCCTGCTCATGTCTGTCTCTCAAATAAATAAATAAATAAAATCTTAAAAAAGAAGTGCAGCTGACTTCTGTGCATTGATTTTATATTCTGTGACTTTGCTGAATTTCTGTATTGGTTCTAGCAGGTTTTTTTTTTTTTTTTTTTTTTTGATGGAGTCCTTTGGCTTTTCTACATGGAGTATCATGTCGTCTGCAAAGAGCGAAAGTTTGGCTTTGCTGATTTGGATGTCTTTTACGTCTTTTTGTGGTCTGATTGCTGAGGCTAGGACCTCCCGTGCTATGTCGAATGACAGTGGTGAGAGTGGGCATCCCTGTATGTTCCTGACCTTCGGGGAAAGCTCTCAGTGTTTCCCCATGGAGGCTGATACTCGCTGCGGGTCTTTCATACATGGCCTTTATGGTGTTGAGGTTTGTTCCCTCTATCCTTCTATGCTGGAGGGTTTTGATCAAGAAAGGATGCTGTATTTTGTCAGATGCTTTTTCTGCATCTATTGAGAGTATCATATGGTTCTTGTCCTTTCTTTTATTATGTCGTGTGTCATACTGATTGATTTGCAGATGTCAAACCACCCTGGAGCCCAGGAATCAATCCTACTTGGTCGTGGTGAATAATCCTTTTGATGTACTGTTGGATCTGTTGGCTGGTGTCTTGGGGAGAATTTTTGCATCCGTGTTCATGAGGGTTATTGGTCTCTAGTTCTCCTTTTTAGTGGGACCTTTGGTTTTTGGGATCAGGGTAATGCTGGCCTCATAGAATGAGCTTGGAAGTTTTCCTGACATTGCTGTTTTTTGGAGCAGTTTCGGAAGACTAGGTATTAATTCTTTCAATGTTTGGTAGAATTCCCCTGGGAAGCCCGCTGGCCCTGGACTCTGTTGGGAGATTTTTGATGACTGCTTCAATCTCTTTGCTGGTCTGTTCGGATTTTCTATTTCTTCCTGTTTCAGTTTTGGTGGTTTATACGTTTCTAGGAATTTCTCTGTTTCTTCCACATTGCCTAATTTGTTGGCATATAGTTGCTCATAATATGTTCTTGTAATTGCATTTCTTCAGTGCTGGTTGTGATCTCTCCTCTTTCATTCATGATTTTATTTATTTGGGTCCTTTCTCTTTTCTTTTTGGTAAGTCTGGCCAGGGGTTTATCAATCTTATTCTTTCGAAGAACCAGCTCCTAGTTTTGTTGATCTGTTCTGGGTTGTTGTTTTTTTTTAATTTCTATGTTATTGATTTCTACTCTAAACTTTATGATTTCTCTTCTCCTGCTTGAGTTAGGTTTTATTTACTGTTCTTTTTCCACATCCTTAAGGTATAAGGTTAGGTTGTGTATTTTGAGACTTTTCTTGCCTCTTGAGGAAGGCCTGTATTGCTATATACATCCCTTTTAGGACCACTGTGCTGCATCCCAAAGGTTCTGACCTGTCGTGTTTTCATTTTCATTTCTTCCATGTATTTTAAAAATTCTTCTTTAATTTCCTGGTTGTCGCATTCATTCTTTCGTGGGTTGTTCTTTAACTTCCATGTATTTGTGGTCCTTCCAGATTTCTTCTTGTGGCTGCCTCAAGTTTCATAGCATTGTGACGGTCTTAAAATATGCGTGGTATGATCTCTTTTTGTACCAGTTGAGACCTGATTTGTGACCCAGGATGTGATCTGTTCTAGAGAATGTCTCATGTGCTCTAGAGAAGAATGTGTGTTCTGCTGCTTTAAGATAAAGTACTCTGAATGTATCTGTGAAGTCCGTCAGTCCAGCGTGTCATCCAAAGCCCTTGTTTCCTTGTTGATCTGTTTGGATGATCTGGCCATTGTTGCGGATGCAGTGTTAATACTATTATGGTATTATTATCAATGAGTTTCTTTTATTTTGTTAGTAGTTGGTTTACATATTTGGCTGCTCCCATGTTAGGGGCATCAGTATTTACAGTTAGATCTTCTTGGGTAGACCCCTTTATTGTGATATAGTGCCCTTCTTCATCTCTTTTTATAGTCTCTGGTTTAAAATCTAGTTGGTCTGATAGAAGGATTGCTACTCCAGCACTCTTTTGATGCCCACTCTTTTTGATGCATGATAGATGGTTCTCTATCCCCTCACTTTCAGTCTGGAGGTGTCTTTGGGTCTAAAATGAGTCTCTTGTAAGCAGCGTATCAGTGGGTCTTATTTTTTTTATCTATTTTTTGTCCTTTGTGATACCTTACGTCTTTTGATAGGAGCATTTAGTCCATTTATATTCAGAATAATTATTGAAAGATACGAATTTAGTGCCACTGTATTACCTATAAAGTCGGCGTTCTTAGTCATTATCTCTGTTCCTTTCTGGGCTTTGTTATTTTGGGGCTCTCTCTCCGCTCATAGGATCCCCTTTAATATTTCTTGCAGGGCTGGTTTAGTTCACTAATTCCTTTAGTTTTTGTTCGTCCTGGAAGCTCGTTTATGTCTCCTTCCGTTCTGAATGACAGTTTTGCCAGATAGAGTATTCTTGGCTGCGTGTTTTTCCCACCCAGCACGTTGAATGTGTCCTGCCAGTCTTCTCTGGCCTGCCAGATCTCTGCGGTAGGTCTGCTGCCAGCCCTATGTGTCCACCCTTGGAGGTTAAGGACCTCTTGTCCTGAGCTGCTTTCAGGATTTTCTCTTTATCTTTGTAATTTGCAAGCTTCATATAATATGTCAAGGTGTTGATCTATTTTTGTTGATTTTGAGGGGGGTTCTCTGTTCCTTCTGGACTGGAACTTCCCAGATTAGGGATGTTCTCAGCTATAATTTGTTCAAATAAGCTGTCTGCCTCTTTCTCCTCCTCATCTTCTGGAAATCCTATAATATGGACATTATTTTGCCTTATGGGATCACTGAGTTCCCTCAGTCTACCTTCATGATCTAATAATTTTCTTTTGCTCTTCTTTTTAGCTTCATTATTTTCCATCATTTTATCTTTTAGATCACTGATTCGCTCTTCTACTTCATTCATTCTTTTTTTTTTTTAAAGATTTTTGTTTATTTATTTGACAGAGAGAGAGAGAGACGGCGACAGCGAGAGAGGGAACACAAGCAGGGGAAGTGACAGAGGGAGAAGCAGGCTTCCTGCCGAGCAGAGAGCCTGATATGGGGCTCGATCCCAGGACCCTGGGATCCTGACCTGACCCAAAGGCAGATGCTTAATGACTGAGCCCCCCAGGTACCCTCATTCATCCTCATTTTTATAACCTCTGCTTGGGACTCCATCTCGGTTGTAGCGTTTTTAATTTTGGCCTGACTAGATTTTAATTCTTTTATCTCTGCAGTAGGGGATTCTCTAGTTTTTCTATACTTTTTTCAGGCCCGGCTAGTATCCTTATAGTTGTCTTCAGTTCTAGTGCAGACATTTTACTTGTGTCTGCATTGATTAAATCTCTGGCTATCGTTTCTTTCTGTTCTTTCTTTTGGGGTGAATTCTTCCGTCTTGTCATATTGGAGGGAAAAAATACAAAAAGAAATAAGAAAAAAGAAAAATGAAAAAAATGAAAAAAAAAAAAACCTTAAAAATTATGTAAGATAAAATAAAATACATAGAGGAACCTAGATCCTAGGTGTGCTTTGGTCTGCTTGTGACGAGAAGTTTCTGTGGGTCATTTTTCTGGCTTGTCGATGTGCGAGATATTCCCAAGACTTCTGATTGATTTCATGGGTGTTCAGAATGATCCAGTCTTTATCTAGCCGTGTTCCAGTGAGGAGGCAGAGTTCGGGTCACCCTACTCCTCTGTCCTCTTACCGCTCACTCTGGAATTGTTTTCTCAATTTCATTTTTGTGTTACTGTTTGCTCGCATGTGGAAATACAATTAACATTTGCATATTGCTCTTGTATCCTGCCAGGTTGCTAAACTTGCATACTAGTTCCGGTGATCTTTCTAGTGGATCCCTTAAGGTTTTCTATATAAAAGGTTGTGTCATCTGAAAATAGAGATCGTTTTATCCCGGCCTTTTGAATTTGCATGTTTTAAATTTCTTTTTTCTTGCCTAATTGCTCTGGATAACTCCTCCAGGGCAGTGTTGAATGAACTGGCAAGAGTGGGCATCCTTGTCCTGTTCGTGATTTGAGGAGGAAAGCATTCGATTGCCACTGAATGTGACGTTACCCCTTTATCAGGTGGAGGATGCTCCCTTCTCTTCCTGTTTGTTAGTGTCTGTATCCTGAAAGGGTGTTGAATTTTGTAAATGCTTTCTCTGCATCTGCTGAGCTGATTGTGAGGTTTTGTCATTTATTCTTCCTTCTTTTGTGATGTTCCAAGTTTCTTTCTGGTATCATTTCACTTCTTTCTGAAGGATGGCCTTTAGCAATTCTTTTGGAAGTGGTCTGCTGGGTCCAAGTTCTCTCAGCGTTCACTTATTTGAGTATGTCCAGTTCCCCTTTGTTCTTGGTGGATATTTTTACTGAGTATGGAATTTTGTGTTGGCAGTTCTTTGTTCACAGGTTCCAATGAGAAATCTGCAGTTATTTGAATAATTTTGCCCCTATGGGTCATGCATTGATTTTCTCCTGTTGCTTTAAAACTTTTTTCTTTGTCATTAGTTTTCAGCAATTTGATTGTGTTTGTGGAAATATTTCTTCGGGTTTGTCCTATTTGGATTCACTGAACTTCTCAGATCTGTAAGTTTGTGTCTTTTTCTGAATTTGGGAAGTTTTCAGCCATCATCCCTTCAAATAGTTTTTCAGCCCACACGTTTTTCTCCCCTCCTTTTGGGACGCCTATGACACATGTGTTAGACCTTTTATTATTGTACCACATGTCCATGAGGCTCTTAATTTTTTTCGGTGTTTTTTTCCTTGCTGTTGCTCACAATGGATAGTTTCTGTTAATCTGTTTTCAAGTTCACTGACTCTCGCCTCTGTCCCTTCCAATCTGCTATTTGGGCCACAAGTGAGTTTTTTATTTCAGTTATTGTATTTTCCAGCTCTAAAAGATATTTCCTGTTTTTAAAAAAATTTGTTTCTTTGCTGACGTTTTCTCTTTTAACTTTTGTTTCAAGAGTGTTCGCGGTGACGTACTGAGCATTTTTGTAACGACCGCTTTAACTTTGTCAGGTAATTCCAGCATCCGCACCGTCTGGTGATGGGTGTCTGCTGATTGTCTTCTCTCGTGCAAGTTGAGATTTTCACGGTCTTCTTCCTGTGCCAAATGATTGTGGACCGCATCCCGGACATTCCTGGCTCTGACTTTGTCTCTGGGCCGCGTTAAATTTTACGGGGAATGTGGGTGTTTGTGTTTCAGCAGGCACGTGACCCGCTTAGGGTTAAACGGCACGTCCCGCCTCCTTCTCTGGCCTGTGGTTCCAGCCGGCGTCAGCTCAGTGGCTGCAGCCTTTGTGCTGCTGCTCGGCCCTGTCCTGCGTGCGCACCACCCAACGGTCGCCCGGGACCTGGCTGTCGGCCTCTCCCCTGTAATCATTCTTCGGGATGTTCACCAAGCCAAGATCTACCCCTGCATGCGTGGGGGTGAGCCCCGGCACTTGTAGACCGATTTGTACCTTTACTTTCCTTAGATCTTCCCTTCCTGTCATCTCCGTTCTATCTGGCTTCTGGGGAAAGGGCCATCCTTTGCTGTCCCACAGCCATAAAGTAGCCACTTCTGTGACTGTAACACCGTGGTGGGAGGGCAGAGTGCAAGAAGCAGTGAAGGGTTTGCTCCCCTCCCCCCGTAGCTCCACTGAACGGAAAGCAGTATATTCTGTTACTTGCCACCGTTGTTGCTGCCGCGGCCCCTGCCATGACACTGCCTGGCGTCTGGGGTCGTAGAGCAGAGAGAGAGAAGGCCAGGGGTTTCCCTTGTTCTCCCTGAGTGTCGGGTTTCCGTTTCTGGAGCCCTCTGTACCATTGTGCTCCCTTCTGGGTTTGGCCTAGGCTGAGTACAGGTCCAGGGAGAGCAGAGGAGAGAACATGGTAAGTCATCACCGGTCGCGGTGGTGACCTTGGGCTCTGGCATGCCTCCCTGACGCGCCTGCTGATATCCGCCCTTCCAAGACTTTAGACACCCGACACACACACTCTGTCCCACTCCTAGGTGTGGGTGCTCACTGGGTGGGGGGAGCTGGTCCCTCAGTCTTACCTGGAGCTCTAACCACTCTCTTCCTTTTTATCTTTAAAGATTTTTTTCATTGTGGTAAATTGCACATAGCATAATATTTACCTTTTAAAAATACTTTAGTTAGAGAGAGAGAGACGGAAAGCACAAGTGGGCAGTTGCGGGGAGAGGGAGAAGCAGGCTCCCCACTGACCCTGATGTGATGCGGGGCTCGATCCAAGGATCCCAGGACCATGACCTGAGCTGAAGGCAGACGCCTGACTGAGCCACCCAGGCACCCCAATATTTACCATTTTGACCATTAAAAAGATTTCCCAGCAGGCTCTGAAGGGTTCTTTTTTAGAAACATTATTTTGTTGCGGTGAAATACGCATAACATAAAATGTACCATCTGAACCAATTTTGAGGGTGCAGTCAGTGGCACTAAGCACATCTATCTAGTTCCAGAACATTTTCATCACCCTTAAAGGGGATCCCATGCCCATTAAGCCACTACCCCCCATTACCCACAGACCCTAGCACCCATCACTCTACTGTCTCTGCTTCACATAAATGGAGTCATACGGCACGTGGCCTTTCTTAACGGCTTCTTCACTTAGCATGATATTTGCAGGGGTCATTCATGTTGGCACATGGATTAGTACTTCGTTCCTTTTTATGGAATACAAAATCAAAACAAAAAAATACTGTATGTCAGCATATTGGAAGCTGGGAGCTGGGGTATGGGTATAAGATCATTAGGTTTGGTCAAAGCCCATAGTCTGGAATTTGAGCTGGGAATATCAGGGTGAGCTTTTAATGTATTTTAACTCAAAAACAGTGTGTGGATATATATGTGTTTTCTTGCTTGGCCTCTTAAAAGGCCACGAACAATGACACTCCGGTTGTAACACAGGCCTGGGGCAGGGAAGGTACCACTTGTGTCAGGAGCACCTTGTCCCGTGAGAGAACAGGGCAGATACCCGAGACTTGAGATGCATGTGAAGGACTGGGGCGCCAGCTAGCCGTAGCCCTTCGTGGCCAAGGAAGGAGTGTTGTGGGGATGACGCCTGCGTCGTAGGGACAGTGACTGCAGCAGACTGAGCCCCTTCTGTGAACTCAAATCCATGAGTTCGTAATATTTTTAAAAAGTCATTTTGATACTGAAAGCACAAGTAAAAAAGAAAAAAAAATCAGTTAGACTTCACTAAAATGAGCCACTTCGGTGCTTCACAGGACATCGAGAAAGCGGAGAGAATCCACAGACTGAAAGAGAATCTTTGTCAGTCATAGATCTGGCAGGGTCTACCATCCAGGGTGTACAAAGAAAAAAACAAGTAACCCAACTCAAAAATGGGCAGAAGCTCGGAATCCGTTTCTCCCAAGATCAGCAAATGGCCAAGGAGCATGTGTTCAGGTGCCGCCCGTAATCGGGGGCGCAAACCCAACTGCCGTGAGGTCCCGCTGCACAGTCCCGAGCGCGAGCAGACGCGGGCAGCGCCAGGCGGTGTAGCCACAGTGGCACGTGGTCCAGCGGCTCCTCCGAGTGGTGAGCCCCGCAGTGGCCCCATGACCAGTGCTTCCGCCGTCAGCTGTAGGGCTGCACAGAAACTTGTCCCGGAGCGGAAAGTATTGCTTAAGAGCCAAAAAGTAGGGAAAAACCCCAATTCCCCTTAACTGGGGAATGGACAAACCAGCAATAATGAGGGACCTTGAAAACGCGATGTTGAGTGAAGGGGGCCGGTCCTAAAAGACCCCACACGTGAGATTCCAGAAGAGGCAGATCTGTAGGTGCAGGAAGGAGGTTGGTGGGTGCTGGGGACTAGGATGGGGGTGGGGTGTGGGGACAGGAGCGCTTTTGGGGGTGATGGTGATGTCCCGGACTTAGCAAATGGCAGTGGCTGCACAGCTCCGTGACTGTCCTGATAACCACTGAGCCTCAGAAAGGGTCATTCCCTGTCGTGTGCATCTCAGTACAGATAGCAGCGCGGCTGAACGAAGAGGTTGCTGGTGTGATCCGCTCCACAGTCCCAGCCCTGCCCCAGGTCGGCCGAGCCCTGAGCACTGGGCCCGGGGTGGGGGCAGCAGGCAGGACGTCCCAGCTCTGGCCGCAGGTCAAGGCTTTGTGGGGTCCTGAGTGATAGCTGCTCTCGCGTTTCTGCCCGGGCTGTCTCCTGTCCAGGCCGTGTCCCGTGCCCCGTACCGCGGCTCTGCTCCAGGGTTGTGTGCGGGTGTGTCTCTCGGGTGCTGTCACTGGGGCAGACTGGGAGAATGAGTCCATAGGAGGCAGTGATCGGTCCAAGGAGCCAGTTTTAGGCTGATGAGCTTCCAGAGTCACCGGTCTTGACGTGGCCACGCAGCCGAGGGCCAGGCCGGCGGGGAAGGCCTCCCAAGGAGCCGCGCTGGAGGATGGGCCTTTCCCGAGGCTGGGAGCGCTCAGTGACCACAGTCCCCACGCCAGTCGCAAACGCCGCCGGCCCAAGCGCTCCTTTCCAGCGGCCCCAGCAGGGCAGGGTGTGGGGTGGGCCCACCGTGCGCCTGGCTAGTGAGCACGCCCGCTCTTCCCTGCCCAGGGCCGGGCCTGCGCCCAGAAGCAGCTGCACCTCCTGGACCAGCTGCTGGATGCCGTCCGAAGCCTGACCGTCGGGTACTCCAGCTGCCCCAGGTAAAGGCTCAGGATGGGCCTCCATGGAAGGCCCGGTGGGCGCCCTCGGAGCTCTATGTGGAGCTGGCGAGGCTAGGGGACCCATGGGGCGCTGCGGCCCAGCAGCAGGTGCATCTCCGGCTGGGGTCTTCACTTCCGCGTGGGCAGCGCAGCTACACACTGGCCCGGTCGCGGGTGAGTCCAGCGGACTCACCTGCCGGGGAGGGTGGGCTCTTGAAGGACTGGAGCCTGGTCCCAGCTGCCCCAGTAGGGCAGGGCCTGGGGGAGACATTTTCTCCCAGCTCCCCTGTCCGGGCTCCTTTTGCCCTCTGGCCAGGAGTCTCAGCAAGTCTGCCGACAGGCCCCAGAGGCCATGCTCTGGCCGGTGACAGCATGGCCTTGGGGCCGCCTTGGCAGTGTGAAGGAGCACTTAGAGGGAACCAGAGAGAAGAACGAGGCGCTGCTGGGGGAGCTCTTCTCCGGCCCCCGCCTGCAGATGCTCCTGAGCCCAGAGTGTGACCTGTGGCCCCTGGACATGCAGCCCCTCCTTGACCAGCAGAGCAACGACTGGCCGAGGTTCGTGTCCCACTTGGTTCCATCACCCGAGACCAGCCCTTGCACGTGTGGCCTGCGGGCGCTCCGATGCCTGGCGTGGCGCCGAGCCGGCTGTGTCCTCTCTCCCTGCAGGCCCAGCCCCCCTGTGCAGCCGGAGGAGGGGAAGGTGACGGAGCTGGCCGGGAAGTTGCGGGAGAGCGCTGCCAGGCTGCAGGTGCTCAGGGCAGAGGTGAGGGCCCCCAGCTCCTGGGGGCTGTGGTGCTTGGGCGGGAGGGCCTGACCGGGCCCTTCGTAGCTCAGGGCAGGGAGCGTCGCTTCCCCAGCCCCGGCTGGCCCGCCTTTACCATGAATGTGGTACGAGGCAGAACTGAGGCGGTATAGGCACGGGGCTCAGTGGGTTCTAGAAGGCTGTGGGTGCTCAGCCCATGGGAAGGAGAGAGGCAGGCAAACTTCGGGCAGATGTGGGGAGGCTTTCCGAAGAATGGAAAGGATTGACCGCCTGCAGGCGATGCACTGGGCCCTGGGGTCTGGGCTTTCATGCGCTTTCTTACACGTGGCCTTCCCAGCAGCCCTTGGCCTGGCCTCCTCCTTTTCCCATGGAGGAGGCTGTGGCCCCCATAGGCAGAGGCCTGTGGCAGCTTTGCTCAAAACCCACTTGCTCTTTTTTGCCTTTGGTCCTGCGTATCTGGTGCGGGAAGAGACTTGGTGGCCCCAGCGCGGCCGGGGCAGCCTCAAGGGTCCCTCTGCCTCTGGCTTTGCAGTGCTTCGCACAGCACAAACAGGGGGCTGCTGTGAGTGCGGCTGACCCCAGCACCCTGGACCAGAAGCTGCGCCTGGTCATCTCGGACTTCCACCAGCTCGTCGTGGCTTTTCTTCAAGTCTATGACGACGAGCTGGGTGAGTGCTGCCCGCGCCCAGGCCCCTCCCTCCACCCGTGCGGCCCCATCATCCAGGCCGCGTACCAGACTCTGATGTCGTGTGGCCAGGTAAGAACCCCCTTTCCTCCCGGGCTTCCCCTCCCTCCCAGCTGCTGCTGCGGCCTCGGCCACAGCTGGTGGGTGTGCTGGGAGGGGCTTGGCGCAGTTGGGCTCTGGCCTCGTCCTGGGGCCTGGGGCAGGTGGGGCGGGCGCTTCTCCTGGTGTGTGGAATGGGTGAGGGCTGGCATGGACGTTCCCCTGGGAGTCCGTCGCACTGCACTTCGGGGGGGCTGTTAGCTGAGCCAAGACCCTGGGCCTGTCCTGCCTGCACTGGGTCCTAGCCGCTAGCCTCTGTCGCCGTATCGGTCTCACTCAGTCTTCGCATGATGCCTGAATGTATCATGGCTCGTTCATTCTCGTGTATGACCAAGAACTCTGCCGGACACACAGACGGATGTTTGCCTGTCTGTGTCCCTGACCCAGCTAGCATAGGAAAAAGTGGTCTCACGACGCTGAGCCGACCACAGAAATATTTACTAACTCGTTTTTTTGTTCCACCTTTCAGACCCCTGGAGTCCAAGCTAAACCTCTGATGTTGGCTCAGGGCTTCTGCCCCATTTGCTTTGTTTTTTTCCCAATTCTAGTTTAAGTGCTGCTGAAGCAAGCACTGTCTTGGTTTCTTAACCCGAGGACCCCCAGGCTCCCAAACCTCTGACCAGCCTGTCCTTTGCAGCTCTGCCTGCAGGGCAAGAGAGGGTACATTCCTTTCTCGTCAGGAAGGCCTCCCCTTTGTTAGTCTTGGGACATTGATTTTTCCTACTGTGCCCGTGGCTTTGCTTGGCTGCTCGTGTGGGATGGGACAAGTAATTGTGTGGCATCCCGCTGGGCCTGGAAGAAGGGACTTAGGCTGGGGAGCTCTGATCAGTGACTCTCCAGCTGTCTGGCAGTCCTGTCCTCTCCCGGGGCTGTCCTTGGGGGTGAAGGCCCCGTGCTTGAGGGTGTGGGGAAGAGCACATGTCAGTGTGAACCCGGGGGGAGGCAGGAGATGGCTTCTGCAGATCAGCCCACCAGCGTTTAATGCCTACGTGCCTCCCTCTCTCTGTCCCTCGCAGCTGTTGAAAGCGGTCATGGAGGTCACGGACACTTCGGCCAAAGCTGTGGAGATGGCGAAGCGGCAGCAAGGCCAGCAGATCTGTTGGGGCAGCAACAACTCTGTCATGAGTCTAGGTATGTGGTTGCCGCTCTCTGGGGCTGGGCCTGCCTGCTCCGTGGTCAGAGGCAGGGCCGTCCCCGTGCGCCTCGGCCTGGTGCCTGCCTCACACGCGGCTGCTGCTTGCTTCGCCAGGGTTTGGGGAGTATTTGGGGACCGTCCCTCACTTTCTTATTCTTCTGATGCATAAGGTTTTTCTTCCCTTGGGGGGAAAAATGCTTTCTACAGATTACAAACTGAAACAATTAATTGTGGGAAATTGGGATGACCGCAGGCTGTGCAGAAGTCTACTCACAGCAGTCCGCGACCCGGTGGTCCAGAGATGGTTGATATTCATATTTTGGTCTGTTTATCTCTATTTTTTGTCCTTTCATCCTTTTGTATTTCTTTGTGTAAGTGTCATACACACTTTTATATTATGTTCTTTTCCTGGGACCACATGATAAGCATTTTCCTGGAGCGCCCGGCTGGCCTGGTACACAGAGCGTGTGACTCTGGATCTCGGGGTTGTGAGTTCGAGCCCCACGTTGGATGTAGAGATCACTTAAAAAAATGTTATAAGCATTTTCCCATGTTCTGGACGTAACGTTTTCAATTGTCAAACACACTTCTGTTCAGGTATTTGCTATAAGTTGCTTAACATTTTCTATTATCCAGCCTATAGGTCATTTTCAGCTGTTTGCTATTATAAAAGATGCCGTTGCAAGACTTACAATAGCGGAAAATGGAGACAGCCCCAGGTTTTCACGTTGGGAGGTGCTTTGGTAAATGATGGTGTATGATTATGGTGGGATAGTGTTTGTTGTTTCCAAGGTTGGTTACGGCGACGTAGAGCTGCACGGCACAGAATGTCAAAGGGGAGCTGCAGGCCGATCTCTCTTGTCTAAAGGACAGACAAGTAGAAGACCCCCTGTGGGGAGCAAGCCGGGCTGTGGACGCTGCTTTCCTCTGTGTTGGAATCAGAGGCGGTGGTACTCGGTTCTCTTCTCTCTCCTGCTCTGTAGTCTTTAGATAGTCCCTAGTGAACACGGGTAGTGCGCCCCTTCCCACCGGCAAGCTTGCCAAAGGATGCAGGAAACATGCTGAGACATAAAGTGTGTTCCCGTCGTCGACTGTGCCCTGAGGACGGGGCTCTGGGTGGCGTGGTGGTGAGGCCCGTCCCTGTTGGCTAACCGCGGTCTCTGTGCCAGATCGGATCCTTCTGACATTTCTGTTATTGGATGTGGCAGATGGGATCTGCATTTAGTTTCAATTAAACTTTTTTTCCGAGTAAATTTACTGTTTTATTATGGAAATATGCATTCAGAAAAGCTCTTTTTTATAAGAAAAATAGTGCTTAGCGAGGAACCTCAATTCAGAGGGAGTGGAACAGGAATGGGATATGGGTATTTCGCCTGCGCTCTGGCCAACCCCCTTTATTCCAGTTCAAGTGACTTTAAGTGAATACTTGTGTAGCCGTGACCCGGGTCAAGAGCTAGAACACGCTAGCACCCTAGGAAGCCCCACGTGTCTTTTCCCGTTGATGGCTAGCTGCTGTCCTAACCGGACGGTGGCAGCGTCTCTGGGAGACTCGTCTGCGTGTCAGTCATTTGTTCGTGGTCATCGCCCCGCAGCTGATGCTGGCCAACTTGTAAAGAGCCGGGTAGGAATCGTGTTTGACTTGTGATGTGAACCCAGCTGCGGACCCCGTGGAGACCCTTCCACGGACCCTCTGCTCCTCTGCGCTCAAGAGCCACTTGGTCTTCGGCTCTGGGCAGTCAGATTCGAATCAGTCTTGGTGCACATGGCCTTGACTTTCTCCCTTTCGGAGTCCGCTGAGTTTCCGGGATAGGCAGCCTCGCTCCTCATCAGCGCCGGACGGTTCATGGCTCTTTCTTCTCCTTCACTTCCGCTTGTTCTGAGCCTCGAGGTCAGCCAGAGGCGATCGTTCACGTCCTTGTCCGTCCTCTCCTGGGTACTGACACAGCCCTGGGTATGCATGTGGCCTTCTAGACTGCCAGGCCTGCAGCACTCCTCAGAGCCCTTGTGGACAGCCCACTACCCACCTTCTCCCAAGCCCTGGCGTTTGCTTGTAAATGTTTACCCGCAGGGCACCCCCAAGGAGTGCCTAAAGGTCACAGACTCTGAGCCCTCCCTCTGTGTGGACTTGCCGGCCAGCCCTCTCCCCCGGCAGCCAGCCGCCTTGCTGTTCGTGGCCTTGCCGCGTGTATAACCAGGCACTCGGGGGGTCTCTTCTTCCTGACGGACCCGCCACAAAGTCATCCATTTTAACATTTGTCCTAACATTTATCCTAGTCACCACTGTCCCTGTGACTCACCACCGCCACTGTACATAATTGCTGTTAATAAAATGCCGTCGTTAATGCAGTAATGGTCCTTAGTGTCCTTCACGGGACTGCTGGAGGGCCAACTGTGCCGTCTGAGCTGTGTGAACCCCTCCTTCCCCCTTCTCCTGCGGGGTGCCCCACAGGCTCACCCTTGAGATCCCGGCCCCCTCGGTGGGTCTGGAGAGTGGGGAGGGAAAGCGCGGCCCCTCCAGACGTTGTTTGAGATGAGTTCTTGGGCCACAGACACACCAGCGAGGCAGTCCGTGCCGGCTCCATGCCAGGGCCGGTCGGAACGGCCTTCCCGCCTTCCCTTGTGTCCCACCTGACCAAACCCAAGGCCTCGGCCTGTGGCCTCTTCAGGACCTGCAGCTGCGGGAGTTCTGCCTGCCTGTGGCCCTTCCCTCCCCAGGACGAGAGGCTGGGCCACCTCTCTGTGCGTCAGCGGCCAGGCTCCCTTGGTAGCACATCCCCATGTCGCAGTGAGGGGCTGGGTGTGCCCGCCAGGCCTGTGTCCTGAGCCACGCTGCTGCGTGTGTGGAGAGGGCCTTGGTGACATGGACTGGGCCGCTCCTCTCATCATCGTGCGGCAGTCGCCATCTCTGCTAAGTGGACCTGAAGCCCCATTCGCCTCGGTGCGGAGAGCGCGGGAGGGGGGTTGACAGCCCCGACACAGCCACAGCCCGGGGGAGAAGAGTGGGGCTCGTCTGGGAGATGCGCTGCTGTCCCAGGGCCCTGTGGCCAGTAGCCCTGGGGGGCAGAGGGTGCGGGCAAGGCCGGTCTGTACAGAGTGGCGTCCCCAGTGCGAGCCTTGCCTGTCCTTTCAGAAAGAACTTTACTGAAGCAAACGGTTCACCCAGGCTCCTGGCCTGGCTTCAGCATCCCAACTGAAGCCCACTTTTCTCTGGTGCAAGTGCCCACGACGTGATGGCCACGTCCATTGCCTTGCCGCCCGCCCCCCACAGAGCCCCTGCTGGGAAACGCTGTGCAGGACGTGGGACACAGGTGTCTCCACCAGAGCGAGGGGAGACCAGCACAGCAGCTTCCCAGGCCTTCTCTCCCCAGCCTGGCCCAGCACCATGGAACAGAGAAGAAAGACCTGGAAAAGTCATTCAGAAACGAGAGCTTCCCAGCACACCCTAACCTAGAAAACCATGAGAAAACGACAAAGAGGAAAACAAGCAAAGACCCTTCGAAGTTAAAAATGGTTGCCAGAGTGCTGTAAAAGGTCAAGGGCAAGAGCTCTGTGGGGGCAGGACGGCAGGAGCAGGCAAACAAGTGTGTCAGAATCGAGAGAAAATGCACAGACCAGCAAAATGAGGCCCGATCCCAGTGTCTGGCAGGCCCTGCAGAGGGGAGGAGGGAGAAACAGAGGATGGAACCCCGAATATGCTGGGGTCCAAGCTTTCAGAGCGTGAACTGCGGCCTCCGGAGGCTGATTCCTTGGCTTCTGGCCAAGAGAGCCCAGGACGTGTGAGCTGCTGGGGCACCCGGCGTGGAGGTGGCCCCAGGAGGTGGAGGGGGCAGGCCGGGGGTTGTGGCAGAGGTGCAGGCCTCCGGAAGGGCCCGAGGAAGACCCCACGGGAGGAGGAAAGTGATGGGGACAGGAAGCACAGTCGAGTGCGCTCGGCGGGAGCGCTGATGACGGGCAGAGGGGCGTTGGGGCCGGGCTCGTCACCCTGAGGCACACTGCGTGATACTTGAGCCTCAGTGTCCCCCTCTGGACAGGCAGGACCAAATGTCGGTTGAAGACCTTGCAGTGTGGGAGGGGAGGGGCCGGGCGGGAGGCAGCGAGGCAGGCTGGTGGAGGACCGAATAGGTGTGTGTTTAAGGGAAGGCGCCACTAACCCCGGGGAACCGAAGGGAAGAGCCCGGAGTCCCCAGGATGGGGGAGGGGAGTGAGCGGAAGTCCCTGTACTTAGGCCCCGCACTCATGACCTGCATCGGGACCTCAAGGGGCCGGCGCGGACTGGGGCTGCCCGAGAGCCCAGCAGCAGGTCAGAGCAGTTGCCTGCCTGGCCGGAGGCCGGGGTTCCTGGTCTGAGCAGTTTGCGGTGTTTCGTGCGGCTCGGAAGAGCCCCTGGCTCCTGGGCTCTGGTGGGGGCCAGGGTGGGCAGGGACGAGGCTCAGGGAATAGAACCTGGCCTGGGGCTCAGCCTGGAGCCCCCAGGGCCTTCCATCTCTGCTCTCAGCCCCGGACCTCCTCGCAGCTCCCGGCTCAGCAGCTTCCGGATCTCGGTGGCAGCTGGATGCCCAGGCTGCAGGCCCTCCCGGGGTCAGGCGCAGGGAAGCCTGGGGCCGAGGAAGGGCTCGCGGCGGGGGGTAGGCAGTGGCCTTTTCCAGGCTGGGAAGTATGAGGAGTCACTTTGCTGTTCGTTTTGTTTTTTTTTTTTCTCTGCAGCCACCAAAATGGAAGAACTGAGCCAGAAATACAAGATCTTCTGTGACAGGCTGCAGAAAGGCATGGAGTAGGCTGTGAGCAGGAAGCCCCGCGCCGAAGAGCCAGGTGGCAGGGGGCGGGGGCCACAGGCGAGCCTTGGGCAGGAGACGCAGCTTGGGAGGGACGGAGGGAGGAGGCAGAGGTCAGGTGAAGAGAAAGGAAGGCTCGGCTTCCAGGAAGCTGCCTCACGCCTGCCTCCTCCTGCCGCCTGGCTGGAGCTGAGGGGCCGGGGCGCCCCGCTGCTCCGTCGGCTCCTCTTCCCGGGCTGGCACCCTGGATCCCGGGCCGTACCTGGCCAGGGGCTTCCTGCCGTCCCAGGCGGCTCTAGCCGTGCCCCTCTTCCATCCCTTTCCCCTGCCCAGTTAAACTGGGCGATGTCAAGCCCCAGAAGTCTGCACCTCGCTGTGGCACCTGACTGCCTCCTGCTGCATCCATTGTGACTGGCCTTTGGGGTCCCATGTGAGGGCCACGGCCCAGCCACGGGCACCCACCCGATCTGGGATCCAGTGGCCAGGGCCTGTGTTCCCCCCCTCCTTCCTCCCCAGGGCTCCCGGCACTGGCCTGGGGAATTCTTGCCAGTAGCCTGACTGGTTGTCCCGGAAGCTGCTCTCTGGGCTTCCCAGGGTGACCCAGTATCTCCCTGAGCAGTGTGCCTGTCACGGCCACCTCCCTCCCTGCAAGCACGGGAACAGGCATGACTGGTGGGGCCTCTGCCTCCCTCAGCCCAGCGATAGGCCAAAGGGGCCTCGAGGAGGGGCCTCCCTCCCAGCACTTGGTCCACTGCAGAGGCCCTCCCTGGCTGCGGGCCTCACCTGCTTCTGTGCCTTCACCTTGTCAAGGCCCCCGTGGGTGCTGCAGACGAGGAGACCACTGGCGGAGGCCCAGGTTCAACGCTGCCTGGCTGCACCCACAGCTTCACCCGCCAAGGGACTCGTGCGGGCCCGTGGCGGGCAGCTGCAGCCAGCCTCTCGGTTGCCTGCCTCTGCCCCTGGCAGGAGGCTGGGGCTGTGGGCACCCACTGCCGAGGGCTGACATGTCTCGCTCCAGAACGAGGTCCTCGGGACAATGCCGCCCACTTTCTGGCCAGGGAGGGCCTTCTTGTCCGGGCTCTGGGGGGCTGGCCTTCACTCCCCCTCCCGCGGGGCTGGGGGTGCAGCAGGGGCGGCCTCGTACACCCACCTTGCCCGTTGCTCATCCTTCGTCATTTGGTGGGGCAGGATTGGCTCAGCGGGAGCCCACGTGGCTTGCCAGGTGAGGCCTCGCCTCTCTTCCTCCTTCCTGGCAGCCTCTGCTAAAGGCCTCTTAGATATTATGGGTCATTGTGCCCGTGAAACAAATACCCATCTCCCCTTCCTGCTGGCAGGCAAGCCTGTGCGAGCCTGTGGGAGCCAGGCAGCGTGGAAAGTGTCCGAGGTCACTGGGGTGACACCCAGGTCCCATCCCGAGGGCGCCGTTCCCTTTGTGGCTAAGCACGGCACACGCAGGCACCTCTTGCCCACTCCCAAGCTCTCTTTAGCCTCATGAGGGCCTGGGTCCTGTGACACGGGTAGAGCTCTGCTCTGGAGAAAGGGACTTGCCACCTTGCTGGGAGTCGCCCCAGCTCAGTTGCTAAGTCCTGGCCCCGGTCAGACTTGGAGGCCAGGCTGGGTGGATGGCTCGTGCTTCCTCCTCGAGCCTGTGATGACACGTTCCTCCAGCCCATGGCCTGGCTTGTGGGGAGGCTGCGTGTGGCCCAGGAGCCTGCTTTCCAATTTGTAAACACAGGGCGTGTGTCTAGCAGCCTGTGAGTGAGCGAGGGGGCGGTGAGCCGGCTGCACAGGTCCTGCGGCCTTAGGCCTCCTCGTTGCCCAACAGGCGGCTGGGGGCGGGCCACGGCCACTGATTAAAGGCCGCCTGGAGCAGCCTGTGTGGAGACAGGTGCCCAGCAGCCCAGGAAGCCGGCCAGCACCCGCCCCAGGTAAGCCAGCGCAGCAGGGTCGGTGAGGACAGCCGCCGGGAGCCCAGAGGCAGGTGGCCCAGTTGGTGTGCCAGGGAGGCCAGGGGAGGCCAAACCAAGGAGGCTCGGCTGCCTGTTTCCCGACAAATGACCCGAGGACTGCAGGCTCCCAGCCAAGGTGTCTCAGTGAAGGTACCATCCTGGGCTGGCCCCTCCCTGGGTCCCTGGTGACACGGACCTGGTGCGCTTGGCCTCTCAGGTACCTGGAGGCAGGCGGCAGAGGCCCCCGGGCTGGGATCTGCGCAGACCAGCCCTACCTTTTGCTGTTTACTGGTTGGTAGTAGTGACGGTGGCCAGGGAGGGACTGGGGCACAGAATGGAGAGGGTGCCAAGGCCCTGGGAGGCCTCATCTTGAACAAAGGGGCTTGGAGCATTGGCCCTGGAATCCGCTGTGTGTGGCTGGGCCCAGGCAGCCCCATCACTCTGGCCCTCAGGTTTTGTGCCTCTTGCCCTGGCAGCTTTAGGCTTTGCTGTCCCCGTGAGCACATCGCCATGTCCGAGGCGCCCCGGGCAGAGACTTTCATCTTCCTGGATCTGGAAGCCACCGGGCTCCCCGGTGTCAATCCTGAGGTGGCTGAGATATCCCTGTCTGCAGTGCACCGCTCCTCCCTGGAGAACCCGGACCGAGATGAGGCTGGTGCCCCTGTGCTGCCCCGGGTCCTGGACAAGCTCACGCTGTGCATGAGCCCGGAGCGCCCTTTCACGGCCAAGGCCAGCGAGATCACCGGCCTGAGCAGTGCCAGCCTGGCACGGTGCCGGAAGGCCGGCTTCGACGCCGCCGTGGTGCGGACGCTGCAGGCCTTCTTGAGCCGCCAGGAGGGCCCCCTCTGCCTCGTGGCCCACAACGGCTTTGATTATGACTTCCCGCTGCTGTGCACGGAGCTGCGGCGCCTGGGCGCCTGCTTGCCCGCGGACACCGTCTGCCTGGACACGCTGCCTGCGCTGCGGAGCCTGGACCGCGCCCACAGCCACGGCACCAGGGCCCAGGGCTGCAAGGGATACAGCCTGGGC
Source organism: Meles meles (assembly GCF_922984935.1). Classification (NCBI taxonomy): domain Eukaryota; kingdom Metazoa; phylum Chordata; class Mammalia; order Carnivora; family Mustelidae; genus Meles; species Meles meles. Next base: position 130,885,684 of record NC_060087.1, on the reverse strand, counting down.
AGCCTCTTCCGCCGCTACTTCCAGGCGGAGCCCAGCGCAGCCCACTCGGCCGAGGGTGATGTCCACACGTTGCTCCTGGTCTTCCTGCACCGGGCTGCCGAGCTGCTTGGCTGGGCCGATGAGCAGGCCCGGAGCTGGGCCCACATCGAGCCCATGTATGTGCCACCCGATGGCCCGAGCCTCGAAGCCTGAGTGCCAGGGGCTCGGCGAGGCCATCCCCCGCTGTCCCTCCCTGTCCTCTTAGCCCGCTAGCCCTGGGTGTGTGCAGGGCCTGCTCCTGGCCCTGGCCTGTGTAGCCCTGTGGCCCGAGAGCTTTCTCCTGCGCCCCAACCCCCCCGGACTGTGCTCTAGTGGTTTGCTGCTGCAGGCTCCTGCCCTTCACCTGGTCTCAATAAACATCAACAACCACTCACCAACGAGTTTCCCGTTGCCCCCCTACACCCTGCGCAGAGGGGGCAGGCGGGGAGCCAGGCCAGAGCAGAGCTCCCCCCCGCCCAGCCGTCCCCTTGTAACCTATGCTTGCGGTGCGCCTGGTGGGAGGGTGTGCGGGTGAGGATCCCTCGCTCAGAGGCTGGTCCAGAGGGCTGACGGGCAGGGCTGGGGGTCCCCCACCACGGGCCTCCTCCCCTTCTGGTCTGCTGTTGCCTCGCTCATCACCCACTCCCTGCATTGTCACCCCCAAGGCTCAGGAAATTGGTGGCGGGGAGCCTTAGGATCATGTGCCTTGGTCCCGAATCCAAGCTGGGGACGGAACCGGAGGAGAGCCTCCAAGGAGCCCGGAGTGCTGTGCCCACAGAGCGCCGTGCCCGCCTAGGCGCAGAGCCCAGCTCCAGTTCTTGCCCCTTGTGGATCCTGGGCAGCTCTTTCCTCTCCCGAAGCCTCTGTCCCTGCCCTGTGCGGTGGCAACAGGATGAAAGATGGGCCCGTAGAACATCACAGTGCTTGCCTGACCTGCTCCGGGTGTGGGAGAAATCGGGAGGCGCCCCCTTTTGCGCACAGACACATATGCGGAAAGGGCCTTACGTGTGCAAGTCCGTCTCTAGGAGGGCCTTCTGGTGCGTGTGGGGTGAGGGGTGCCTGAGGTGTGCAGGAGAGGAGGACCGGCCAGTACCGGGACAGCAGCACCTGGGAAGGAGTTTGTCCTGGGCCCTGTGTCCCTTGTGGCTTGGCCAGGCTTCGGGGAGCAAGCTAACCTGCCTCTGGGGCCCGACCTGTGTCACCAAACAATGGGGCAAGGCAGGGGCGGGATGTCTGAGAGACAGGGAGAGCAGGTGAGAAGGGGTGCGGTGGGTGGGGCGGCCACACCCAAGAGTGACTCGCAGGAGCAAAGCCTTGAGCCTTGAGCCAGCCGGGCCCATCGGGGCTACTCTAACTAGGTCAGAGTGACTAGAGCGACAGCAATGTGTGAGGTAGAATGCAGGCAGTGGTCACCTGGGGCCATGCCCATTTCCTCGGGCAGGGGGGTCTGGACTGACCCCGAGGGTGATGGGGAGCCACTGAAAGTTGTAGGCAGGAGAGGGGCAAAATTTGATTTATGTTTTTACAGTGCCTCTCGGGCTGCCTTCTGGAGAATGGGCCACCGAGGACCACCTTGGGGCAAAGATGGCTCCTAAGGGGGGGGGGGAGAGCAATGGGGTTGGGGCTCAGTTGGAGGGAAGCCATGGGTCTGGCCAAGGACAGGATGGCAGCAGTGGGGGAGGGTATACAGTGAGGGAAGGACCTGTGGGGGCTAGGCGGGGAGTGTGGTCTGTGCACTGCCGGGCTTCCCAGGGAAGGCTGGTTGGCTCCCTGCGGCAGGAGAACACCCACCTGGCAGAGGGCCACAGGCCAGGCCAGAGTGGGCCCTCGGCCCCAGAGCCTGCACCCGGCCGGGGCTGAGAGCGTAGGGGCACCGCCAGGATTGAGGCAGCCAGGAACCCTCAGATCCCTGGTGCCCAGGCTGGGTTGGGTCCCCATTACCTAGCTGAGGTGCTGATGCCAAGAGGGTCCCTTTCTCACTCAATAGGCAAGTCAGGAGGGGCCTGACTGTAGGCCCCGGGCGGCCAGGTTCACAGCCTGATCTGTGGCCACTGCCACTGGCCCAGAGTGCTCTCCGGGCCCACCTTGGGCTCTCCTGGCCTCAGGCACCTTCCCAGGCCAAACCTGGTGCCTTCTGTGCTGTCTCGGGGAAAGCAAATGTGTGGGTCTGCGCATGGGCGCCTGTGTGTGTATATACCCACACTCATGAGTAGTTTCCAGTTCTACTGATACGAAGGATGTAAACCCACGAGTGGGGTTCCCACATAAGTGTTGGTTACTATTTTCATTTGTGTTAATGAGTAAGAGGAAGCGAAACAGAGATGTACGTGGGAACTTCCCATGTTCATTGGCGACACGAGGCACACCTTCGCTGAACTAGAGATAGTTTTTGATACTGGAAGAGTATCAACCCCCCTTTTTCTGCTAGTATGTATGTAACGACTACGGACTCAAGTTTGCACAGTCACCCAAGCAATAAAGGATCAAGCCCTGGTTTGTAGCATATGCCGAGTCCCATGATGGTCTCAGTCGGTCCACCAGGCCAGTTTCCAGGCATCCGCACCATGTCATGGAACGCGAGGCCGGGGAGAGACGCACCGGAGCGCGCCGTGCTGTTGGCTGTGACGGGGATGGCCGTAAGCCGGTGAAATGGGGCGTGATGAGTTCCGAGTATCCCCTTCGTTTTTAATATAGGTGGACGTTCAGATAGTTTCATTTCCCATAATGGTGTTTCACCATCAGCTCTCAGAATTCCTGAACACTTAACATGTATCGGAATGGCTACGGGATAAAAGTCTGCTGGTGGCAAGTGTCGGCGAGGATGCCGAAGAACCGGTAGAAATGTTGGAGGATAAGACAGTGTGAAAGGCAGTCAGGCTGCGTCTTAAAATGGCCCATGTGCACCTGCCACCATGACCCCGTGTTCCCCTCCTAGGTGCTCACTTAGCCAACAGATGAGTTTAGGTGTCCACACACACACACACATGACTGCTCGTGGCGGCTGTATTCATACCAGTCCCGGGCTGGACCCAGCCTGCGTGTCGCCCAGCAGGTGGGACAAAGCACAGCACACCCGTGAGCTTTGGAGGTAGGAGGTGCTCACGGTAGTTACGCTGTGTTTCTTCAGGGAGGCCAGTGGGTGTTGGCGCTTCCTGCCGAAGCCTGGCCTTGTGCAGAATTCCTACAGGGCAGACAAGTGTCTGCGAGAGGGTTTCGCGTGTTGGCATTGTGGGGACCCTGCTTCCTGCGCCTCAGCCCACGCATGTGCACCGCACTCACACGTCCCTCCCCGTGCACACACCCACCTCCACGCACACGCATACACCAGCTGACGGGAGTGCAAACACACTCCTCACAGATGCCCCTCCCACACACTTAGCTGCACCTCCCACACACTCGCCCACGCTTGCGATTCTGCATAAACGGGGTCTCATCAGATGCTGCTCTAAAGAATCATGAGCGCCTCCACGTCGTGTCAGGGTCTGTAAGGTCAGTTTCCTCTAAGGGTCCACAAGTCTTTCTGTTTCTTCGGCGTTGGCAGCTCCTTTCCCGTTTATACATTCCATTGGTCTTTACAAAGGAAAAAAAACAACAAGATTTTGGTTTATCCTTTATCCTTTTTTTCTTTTTTAGTTTTTGGTTTTCTTCTTTGTTAACTTCAACTTTTAATTTTATTAATTCCATCTGTCTATTTTCTTTAGGTTTAGTTTTTGTTCTTTTCCTCTCATTTCTGAAGAGGAAAACTACGTTCCTTTGTCATCTTCCTTCTTGAATAACTGAGGCCAGAGACTAATGTTTCTCCGAGTGAGATCTCCCTCTTTGCTTTGCATTACGGATGTTTCTAATTTCGCTTTCATGTCTTCGCGGACATAAAGCTCGCAGAGTAGACCTTATCTGAGTTGTGAAGACTTTGCGGTCATCTCTTACTGTGTATTTCTAATTGTATTGCGTACCGGTCTGAGGATGTGTTACTTAAGGGTGTTTGGGGACAGTATGAGTTTCCTAGGTCCTCCATGACCAAGCCCCCCACAGCGAGTGGCTCCAACGAGCGAAATCCCTTCCCTCACAGACCGGGGGCCCGCAGTCCGAGATCCAGGTGTGGGCAGGCGTGGCTCCTCCTGGCGGCTCTGAGGGACCGTCGGCTCCGGACTCTCCTCCAGTTTCTGGTGGTCACTGGCCATCAGTGGCGTTCCTGGGCTTGGGGAAGCCTCCAGTCGAGCTCTGTCCCCCTCCTCACGTGGCCTCCCGCCGTGTGCCCGTGTCTGCGTCCAAATGACCCCCTCGTAGAGGGACCCGGTCCTGTGGGCTCAGGGCCCCACCCTAACGACCTCATGTAACTCGATTGCCTCTGGGTAGACCCTGTGTCCAGATAAGGTCACACTCGCACGTGCTGGCCGTCGGGACTCCGACATGTCTTTTTGTTTGGGGGTGGGGGGAACTATTCAACCCACAAGAGAAGCCAAATGTATAAATAACTTTGAAAACTTGTTCCACAGACTGTGAAAAACTGCCTCTCCTTTCATGCACTTTTCTGTGTCTCTCCAGACCCTAGTTTGACAATTGTACTGTTTGGTTCCGTTATCTTCCGACTCGTTTTGTCTACTGCATCGATCCGATTCTGTGACATTATGTGAATCTATGGCGTGAGAACTGCAGTTCGTTGGCCTGTCTGGTAGCTGCGTGTTCGTGCGTCCAGGCTTGTAACTGTATCCATCGGGCTTCTCCTGAGCAACAGAGCAGGAAGTGGGCCCACACAATTTTGGGGGCTGCAGATTCAGGGAAGAGCTGCATTTACAGAGGCCGATCTGCTCGCCTCGGACTCTGCTGATTTTGGTGTTAATCTCGCCTAAAGAAAGAAAAAAATCCCTTCACGTGACACCGACAGTTGCCTGACCAAAAACCTAGCCCAGCCACGTCGTGGCAGAATGAACCAGCACCGTGTGCCTGTTCTCTGGGCTTTCTGCCCCCGCGGAGGCAGCACCGCCCAGCTTGCAAGGTGATGGCCGGCCGCTGCACCCTGGGGCCTCTGCCCTGTGTGGTCCAGCAGCTTGTCTTCTACTACGTATCGTTCCTGAACTTGGGCTTCCCGTCCCCTGCTGGGTGAGTGACTGGCTGGGGGAGGGAGTCGCAGGGCTGCCGGGACCACCGGCCTGCAGGCATGTCTTCAGCTTCTGGCTTCCAGAGCTGCCTGGCTAGCTATCCGGGTCACTCGGATCCCCTCCTGCTGTGGCGGATTCCTTTTGTTTGGAAGCTTCTAAGAGGTTCCAGTTATCCTGGGAGTTCAGGAATGTTCACCAGGCATGGCCCAGCTCTGGGGCAATCTGCTTTGGATCTGAGGGGCCTTTGTCTTCTCAAGGAGGTTTTCTTTAATCGGTTGTTAACGTCTTTTCTTTCTGACCCTTCTCTTTATTTCTTGTATTTTGGCTGGCAGTCCAGGCATCTCTCTTTTAATTTTTAAAAGTTTTTAGAATTTTAATTTAATTTAATTTTTCTTTCTGGCTTTATGGGGGTCTGACGAGCATATAAAACCTTGCATATGGTCTATAGGCACGCAGGGGAGTTAGGACACACGGATACAAAGCTGCTCAGTTTCCATCTCCTTTTTAGCCGCTCTCACATGCAGCCCGAGCTCTTGGGGTCTCGTAAGTGGTGTGAAGTGCGAGCGCCTCTAGTCCCAGACAGGCGCGGGGGGGGGGGGGGGGGGGGAGAAGCCCGCATTCATCCCTGCGCCAGATCTACGTCCTCTCACTCTGGCCCCCTCCCCCTGAACCCTGCCTGTTTTGGGAGAAACTAAAGGTCGTGCCCACCCACAGCCCTCTTCACAAGTGTGGAAAAGGAAGCAAACAATGTGACTACGAAGTGTTGAACGGAATTGCCCACCAGGCCATGCAGGTACGTCGCAAGATCGCCCATCCTGGCTCATGGCAGGTTCGCCCTAATCAGGGTGGCCATCTGGGCTAGTGAATTGCCTTTATCCTAAGGACACTGAAAGCTTTGTCTCTGTGGCAGGCAGGTGGCCAGAGGCTAGAGCGGGAGCCAAGGGGGCCTACCTTCCTCGACAGTGCGTTTCAAAGAGGTGCCTCTGGGACCCTTGCGAAGAACCTTCCTGGGCTCTGAGGCTGGCGGGAGGCTTATTTCAGTTCTCATGCAAGTGCTCTGAGAGAGGGCCAGGAGCAACGTCTCCTTCCATCAGGGGAAATTCTGCCACATTAGAGCTACAGGCTGGTTCTTCCACGCCTAGCGAGGTGGGCGCCGGGGCTGAAGCCCCCTGCCGCGGATCGCAGGCTGAAGCACACCCAGTGTCCTAGGAACCGCCTAGACTCCCACTAGGACGGCTCTCCGCTGGATGCAGGGGGCAGCCCCACGCACACTCAGCTCCCCTACCTGCTGGCTCTGCACTCTTCTCCCTTCCACCAGCCTGGCCAAGCAGGAGTCTTGGAAAGTGCTTGCACAGCTGCCTTGGGCCTGACCCACGGGCAGGGAAGAGAAGGCAGGAAGTGCTGGGCCAGCCACCCAGCATGACCGGGGTGGTGGTGGCAGGGAGGGGTCCGGGGGCTGCCAGGCAGGAGGGCGGTAGGAGAAGGCAGGCTGGCTGTTGACGGCGAGCAACGCCTCTGCTCTCTGACCCCAGCAACCTGGGTGTGCGGAGCAGATTACCTGGCTGCCGGGGGTGTTCGGTGGAGAACCTGGAAATCCTGCTTTCGGAGAAAGAGGAGAAGGAGCCGGGAGTCACGGACCTTTCCTGCACATGTGCCTCCTCTGTCCTGGGCCCCAGGGGGGATCGAGAAGGGACTCGGCCCTGGCTTCCCAGCCACATGGCCTCCGACACACCAAGCGTGTTCCTGTCTGTGGTGGGCCGAGGGGGCAGCATCCGAAAGGTCTGTCCACATCCTAGACCCTGGACCGTGCCCTTATTGGTTCTCTGTGGACACAGTTGCATTCAACATCGCGAGATGACATCATCCGGGTTTACCTGGGTAGGGCCTCATTGTAACTGGTTAGATCTGCAAAGACCCTATTTATATATAACGTCACATTCTGAGGTCACTGGGAGCTAGGACTTCAACATGGCTTTTTGGGGGACATAATTCAATCCATAACATCACCCAATATCCATTCCAGCCTCTCCTCTGGGGATAAGACCCCAATTTTGTTCAGGGCATCAGTGGGCTCAGCCTCAGGTGACAGGTCATGACAGTCCTGTCCCTGGCTTTCCCCAGCCTCTTTTCCAGCGCAGGGTGGCCATGTGACCTAGTTCCCGCTGAGACCTAAGTGGAAGTCTGCCGGACAAGTAGCAAAGATCACGTTTGCCACGGACGGAGCTGGAGAAGCTGGACACCTGCACGGAAGAAAAGGAAATTGTGAATTCACCTCACACCACACACAAACATGAAGTCCAAATAGGTCAAAGACCCAAATGTAAGAGCGAAAGCTCCACGGCTCCCGGAAGAAGACAGAGGGCCCGAAGGTCATGACTTGAGTTTTGCAAAGGCTTCTTAACTGTGCCACAGAAAGTACAAGCCATAAAATTAGAAAATCCATTCCCTGGGCTTCTGCAAAATAAAACAACGTCTGTTCTTCAAAAAACACTGTTATGAAAATAGAAAGGCAAGCCTCAGTCTGGAAGAAAATATTTGCAAAACATGTGTGCCAAAGGACTTGTATCTAGAACTTTACAACCACATGAAAAGACAAATGAATCAATTACAAATGGGCAAAAGATTTGAGCGCTTTACCAAAGAAGATATATGGGTGGCTCAGAAGGACATGGGAGTTCCACGTATCCCCACAAACCCCTGTGCACGAATGTCATGGCCCCATCCCGGGGCAGGGAGGCGGGAGTGCGGGGGGGCAGGTAACTTTTGGGGTGCTGGTTGTTTATGGTCACCATCTTCAGCGTGCCGACATTTTCGCAGGCGTACACGCGCCACTTACACTTCTATGTAAGAGAGATGAGGAAGCCGTGACTTCCCAACCTGGGTGTGCCACGTGCTGTGAAGTCACAGTCACCCCAGAGTTGTGTCGGAGGCAACCAGTGGGCAACGCCACGGCCAATGGGACGCCTGAGAATGTCGGCTGTGGCTGCTTGTGCCAGACCATCATGGCTCCGCCATGATGTAATGGACATCAGAATCGTCTGGCTCATGACAGTGTTATAATGTACGTGAACATCCCCTCCTCCATCTGAGGAGGATTCTTTTTAAATATTTTATTTATTTATTTGAGAAGGAATGAGTGAGAGAGAGCACGAGAGAGGAGAAGGTCAGAGGGAGAAGCGGACTCCCCGTGGAGCTGGGAGCCCGATGCGGGACTCGATCCTGGAAGTCCGGGATCATGACCTGAGCTGAAGGCAGTCGCTCAACCAACTGAGCCACCCAGGCGCCCCTGAGAATAATTCTTTTATGCTAACAAAAAATTGCTTTTCATCAAGAACCAGAGACCAAACTTCTCCATCCGGCATCCCAGGCTTTCCTGCGTTGTGCTCGCAGGGACCCCACAACCATCCTGCAGAAACCCCTCTGCTCTTCCAGGGCTCCTGACCCCACGTGGCCTCCCCCTCCTTCCCTCCGTTCTGCCCGAAGTCCCTTGACCTCTACCACCCTGATACTTACCCCTGCTCTGGCCTCAGGACCCCAGTCGTCACCTCTGCTACCTAGCAAGACACACAGTCAGGACCCCGGCTGAGGGCCGGCTGTGTCCCTCTGGCTGGGGAAAGGTGCGAAGGTCCCGCGCGGTTCCTGGGGAGTCGGAGAGTCGTCTGTGGCGGAGGCAATCCTGCCGCCCCCCCACGCTGCCCGAGCGCCAGCCAGAAGGGTGAAGGCGGAGCCGCCTTGTGTCCAGACCCACGCGGGGCCGCACAGGCCCCCACCGGAGGGCGTGTGGGTGCTGCCATGTTGCCCAAAGACACAGAAGCAACTGGAGGGAAGACACGGCTGTGTTTCCCATGGTGCTGCTGTGCCGCTCTGCCCTTCCCAGTCTCCTAGTCACGGTGTCCCTCCGGCCTCGGATGGCTGCCCTTGATTCCCAGGTGTGTCGCCCCCCAAGGTTCCTACCTTACCTTCACCCAAACATAGTCTCTCGGCTCGTCCCCGCCGTCCACACTCAGAGTCTCTCCTGGTACCTTTAACCCAAGTGCTATCTGCTCACTGTAAAGCGCCAGAGGGCTCTGTTCAAGGCCAGCACTCTTAGAGCCTCCTTATTCGTTTGCCCCTAAAGTAAATGAATTCAGTCAGGACGATAAAGCAGTTACACGGGGGTAGAGCCGCGGCCTTTAAACAGTTCTTGCAAAGGGTCCAAGGAGTCAGAGAGCAAGTGGTCTGGCTTTTATTCCACACAGCAGAGAAAATGACACTCATAATCACACTGCAGTGAAAATGTCATGAAGACAAGCAAAATTAGACAGAGAACTGACAAAAAGATGCTTGCTATTTTAAATGTCATTTACCTGGGTAAGCGTTTGGGGACCCTGGAACCTTTCGGGTGCTCCAAAACCAGAGCACAAATGTCCAGCAAAAAAACCCTGTGCTGAACACACCTGTCCATCACCCCCTGTAGCCAGTCACCTTTGGGTATGGGTCCCGTGAGAAAAGGAGTTCCCGGTAGAAGTGAAGTTGGCTTGTCCTGTGAACAGATGGTATGACGTCACATGCTGTTCACTTACGAGAACGATGGAAACGGACACGGGAGCCCACGGATCTGGTCTCTGTCTGGTTCCCCTCATGTGGTGGTTGTCGTCCCAATCTTGGTCAGGCTACGGTTGAACCAAATGAGACTGGAGTCCACGTGCATGGCCTCCTGCCTCTGTTCCTTGCTCTGCACGGGGACTGGTTTCCTGACCCCTTGCCAGCCTTCAAAGATCGTCCGTGCCTCAGGGAAACACATGCTTCCCAACGACCTGCCCATGGATTTCAAAGACACTGTTGCCGATACTTCTTTTTTCCTTGGAGAACCCCAAGATGCAGATCCGTTCGACCCCCTCAGATGCGGCTGGAGGTGAAGCGCTGAGGGGCCATATTCATTTCACATGTTTCCGAAGTGCTAGCAAACACGAACGCGACACAAAGAAGACAATCAAAGGACAAGGGGATACAGACCCAGTGAAAGGGGCTATGAGATAAAAGCACGATATAAGAACTCTAGAACTTTCCGTAAATAGTATTAAACTCTTTCAAATATAGCTAGATCAAACTTCTCTATGTCTTTGTTTCTGTCTACCTGTATCTGTCTTTTTTGGGGTCATCCTAGTGATCAGAGCTCCAAGATGCCTGCTCGGAAGGAATTCTGTATCTCCAGGTTTTCCCTCACTGTCCTGATGTCGAGTGGAACCTCTCCTGTGTGGCAGGGGAGGCGCCCATGCTCCTCGGAGGCCCAGTGGGGACCTGCCACTTGCCTGTCAGAGAGCCTGGCGGTGAAGAGGGCTGGAGGAGGCGGCAAGCCCGTGAGGACACTGCCAGCGGCTGTGCGCCCCCGACCCCCGCAGCCTGTGCAGTAAAGTGCCATTTGAAGGGCCCGCCCTGTCTCCGTGGGGCTGAGGAGGGGGGGGAGAGGAGGGGCAGGGCTTTCTCCTGCCCGAGGTCTTCTCACAGGGTGGGGGAGTCTTATTTAAGGAGCGATTTGCCAACTCTGTCATGAGGCAAAAATCTCTATCTTTAACTTACATTACTCCTGAATGCGAAAATATTCAAAGCAGCGGAACCTTCAATATTATAAGAAATGTCGTATGAAAGGCAGATCCAAGGAGAGAGCCACTGCCGGCCGCTCTGTGCAAATCCCTAACCCAGCTTGTTGCCTTCCTGCAGGACAGCGCCTCGACGCAGCGCAGCGCCGCCGCCGGAAGCTCTAGGCACCGAGGGTGGGGAGGAGGGGCGGAGAGGCCAGGGTGGTCTTCGCTGATGGGGTCTGGGGGAGCAGAAGGCAGTGAGGAGGGTGAGCCTGGTGGGCAGGGAGGACACGCCTTGCCTGGAGCCCCCTCCCGTGAGAGACCAGAGTGTCCCCCGTAGGCAGCCCCGTCCCAGGCCTCTGGGAAGATGCGAGGAGAAGCGGCCGGTGGCACCCGTGGGCGACTGTGGCTCTCAGGCACAAGGACAAGTGGCCCGGGAAAGGAAGGGGTCCCTGCTCAGCGTGCTAGCGGGGTGTCCTGTTCCTTCCCGTGGAGCCGCAGGCTCAGAGACATCACTTCCTGCGGCGGGACAAGCCGGCTGGGGCAGGCCACGAACGTCTTTGCCCAAGTCCATTTCCAGATAATTTCTGAACTGATGAGTCTGCGGTGACGTCACACAGTCCAGCCACAGTCCAGTCGCAGAGTTCCCTCAAGTCCCCTCCGCTGACAGGCGCTTAAAGGAATAAAGTGCTCGGAGTGCTTCTACCCGGAAACACTAAGCAGTCTGGGGCTGAAGCCCACAGTCTCGCAAGAGAAACCCAAGGCGCCGGTGCGGGCGGTGCGGGGCGGGGGCGGGGGCTCTCGCCACGGGGTGGCCCCCGCCCCCCCCACTCCCCGCCGCCGCCGCCGCAGGGGTCCTGAGGCCCGCGGGCCCGGGAGCACGCGAGCACGCGCTGCAGCGCCCCGCAGGCACCGTCGCCGGGCCGAGGGGAGCACCAGGCGCCCCGTTTCGAAGCCCGGCCGTGTCACACCGCGCGGGGGGCCGCCGCACAGCCCGCGTCGCCCGGGGCCGTCTCACCTTCCGCCCCGCCGTCGCTCCTCCCCGCGGGCCTCCTCCCGCCGCGGGGCTTCTGGGACCGGCCCGGCCGCCGCGGGGCCCGGAGGGCTTGGCCGCACTCCGCGCAGCGGCCGCTCCCGGCGCGGAGCCGCCGCGGCTCGGCCCCCTGAGCGGCCCGGGGCTCCGGGGAGCGCCGCCCGCAGCGCGGACACGCGCGGGGCCGGTCCCGGCGGTGCAGCGCCCGGTGCTTGCACAAGTTGGCTCGGCGGCTGAAGGCGCGGCCGCAGTCGGGGCACGCGTAGGGCCGCTCGCCGCTGTGCGCGCGCTGGTGCTGGCTGAGCCCCGAGCAGCCGCGGAAGGCCTTGCCGCACTGCTTGCACGTGAAGGGCCTGTCGCCGCTGTGACTGCGCTGGTGGTGGATGAGCTGCGACACGCCCTTGAAGGCCTTGGCGCACTGGCCGCACGCGTATGGCTTGTCGCCGCGGTGCGTGCGCTGGTGCTCGATGAGGTTGGAGCTGCGGCGGAAGGCCTTGCCGCAGTCCCCGCACGCGTACGGCCGCTCGCCGCTGTGCGTGCGCCGGTGCTCCAGCAGCGCGAAGCGGCGCCGAAACGGCTTCCCGCACTCGGGGCACGCGTACGGCTTCTCGCCGCTGTGGATGACCTGGTGCTTGATGAGGTTGGAGCTGCGCGTGAAGGCCTTGCCGCAGTCCTCGCACGCGTACGGCCGCTCGCCGCTGTGGGTGCGCCGGTGCTCCAGCAGCGCGAAGCTCCGCCGGAAGAGCTTCCCGCACTCGCCGCACGCGTATGGCTTCTCGCCGCTGTGGATGACCCGGTGCTTGATGAGGTTGGAGCTGCGCGTGAACGCGCGGCCGCACTGCTGGCACACGTAGCGCTTCTCGGCGCCGCGCTCTCCCTGCAGCCCGGGAACTGGCTCCTGCCCGACGCGGGGGCTGCTCCTCGGCCGCGTCTCTCCGGCCGCCCCGGACGGGCCGCCCGCACCTTTCTCCCGGGTAGGGTCACCCCTGCTGGACCCCGTCTGCGGAGAGGGAGCACTCCTTGCTCCTTGCTCCGGCGCGTCCCCTGGCGGCCCGGCCACCGGGCGATCGTCACCCGTCCGGCGATCGGGCCCGGGGACTTCTTCGGGGCCACGCTTCTGTGCGGAAACCGACGTCCGGGTCTGTATCCCATCTCCTGTAACGACACAGAACACCCACCAGGGGCGCTCTCCCCGCAGCTCTATTTACGGTTGGTTCTCGCGCCTCACGCCCACACCAAAGCTGGGAAGGAACCGGTCAGGACTGGGGACCCGGCGCGGGAGGGAGCTGGAAGCAGTGAAGGGACACGGCAGGAGGTGCTGCCTTCGCCCGGGGTCTCAACGGGGACTCCCTGAGCGACTTAAGTGGGCCACAAAAGGGAATTTCCCACCCAAAGTGGTCACAATACCCTGCTTGGGCGGCTGCTCCTTGTGACTGGCTCAGGGCAGCCAGCCCGGCGCCCCACAATCACCTGTCTGCGTCCCCGCGGTGGCCGGTGTTCTCCAGATGTCTGTTGCCCAGAGTCCCTCCCCTTGTTCCAGCCAGGAAACCAGGTGAGGCTTGGTGGATAAAAAGCCTGTCCATGGAAATGAAGCGGATCAGTGACATTCCTGTTCTCAGCCCAGCCTTCCTATCATCCAGAACAGAGAACAAAGAGCCTCTAAGAGAGCACCACTGCGAAGGTCCAGAGCAAGGACACATTCTCTTGACTGAAGCAAAGGAATTTGAACGTATGGGAGCCCCCAGTGGCCAGGGGCAGTCCGAAGTCCATGGGGACTGGGGTCAAGAGCATAACGATGTTACTATTTGGCCTGCAGGGAGGGCAGTAGGCATGTGGGAAATGGGGGGAATCTGTGTGAAGATCCCAAGGGACTAAGGTCGGGGCAGGGATCCGCGGGAGGTGGTGCCCAAGGGCCCCAGGGAGGATCAGGAACCGACAGAGCTGAGGCCTGCCTGTGCCTTGAGAGCCGAAGCCCTATTTCCATCATCGGACAGAACAGATGGCTCAGTTCCTTTATGCCAAACTCAACTGGCGCATCCAGAACTCCCCTTTGAGCCCTGGGTCTGCATGGTGAGGGTCAGGAAGAACCAAGGGGAAGAAACTAGTCTCCCTCTGTGTGCTTAGATTAGGGAGATGAAATCTGTAGGAAAGAAATGGAGCAAACAGACCCCTGCAAGCTGGCAGCAGCGGTGTGTGTGGCGGGGGGGGGGGGGGGATCCTGCCCAGCTCCTTCCCGGATTTCTGTAAGCTGGAGAGCCGAGTGCACAGCTTAGCCTTGATACAAGGAAAAAGAGCAGCTGAACTCCTAACATGAAATAAACATGCAATTCCACCTTGATAATGAGAAAAGTCTAGAGCAGAATATAAGATATAAGCAGAATATAAATATTCAAGGATAATGCGTGTCTATCTTTTACTTAACCCATGATTTTAGATGCCAAATAAGTTCGATGGGGGCCCACGCATTTACCACTTGCAGGTCAAAACCATTTAGCTAAAGACTGTCCTACTGAGACAAAAGCGGGGCTCCAGGAGATTACTGCTCCGATGGGAAAATGCATTTATTCTTGGGCTCACAGTAACCAACAAACGAAGAAACTTGAAAATAAACAGACACAGAGTAGGAGGATTAGATATGTGTGTCCGATCCTTACCCAGGGACAACAAATGATGATAGTTTTCCAGCATCACTGTCTTGTAGAGGATCCTTTGTTGGACGTCCAGAAGCTTCCATTCTGTCTTGGTGAAGTACACAGACACATCTTCAAAAGACACTGGCACCTAAAACAAGTCATTCCTGTGGCTACAGGGGACTTCTTCCCCATGAATCCCAGAGTGGGCGGGCAGCAACTAAACTGGGGGCAGGGGGACCCAGAGAACTCAGCAGTTAAGGGGAGACACAAAGAGGTGGCAAATGGGGAAAGTCAGGGAGCTGCACTCACCTTGGGTCTGGACTTCAAGAGAACGGCTGCCATCGCAGGAGTGCAAAGAAGCTAAGGGGGTTAGAAAAAGCCAAGTATGAGATGAGGTCCACCCTACCCCAGCATGACCTCAGCCCAGTGAGGTCCCGTTCACAGCCACTGGGGGACAGGACTTCTGCACATCTCTGTGGGCTCCTGTCCTCTCTCCTCATCGGGGTGGTGGGCTGCCAGACAGGGAGTCCTGCCCGCTGGGTATGAGGCTTGGCTTCCTCCTCCTCATTTCCTTCCTCCCACGGAAGCAGCGCCCCCGGCCCACTTTCCAGCCGTTCCTGGAAGGTCCAGTGCTGACTCCTTTTCCTCTCGGCTCGGGGTCCTGACGGAAAAGCTCCAGAACACACACACACACACCCCACTCCGCCTGAAGCAGTCCCACTCTCGAGGAAAAGAGAGAGATCAGAATAGTGAGATGCACTTTGGAGGGACCCGCATTAGCTGGGAGAGGGGTGCTTTCTGAAGGAGGGACCTTCAGGCCGAGAGCTGAAGGCTGGGGGTGGGCGCAGAGAGCAGCAGGCTAAGGGCATGGCCCATATCCGGCCCTCGGACGGTCCGAGCTCAGCGGTCATGGTGCTGAAACGGGGGGCGGGGTGGGGTGTCCAGAAGGTGAGGCCGTGTGGGCACTCTGGGGACAGACAGGAGCTGGGGCTCACACTAAGGGTGGGAAGAGCATGTCATGGCCAAAACGGACAGAATCAGATTTCGCCACATCAGTTTTCAATACCGGAAAACAGTGGGGGCAAAGGAAGGTTTGCTCCAAGGCTCTTGTCACCACCGACCAGAGGCCACAGGGTGGAGTCCCCCGTGGGGAAGCAGAGAACCAGGCGGTGGCTGGCCAGGGAGTGGGCCGCGAATGCTTATGCTGTCTGGGCGACCGCAGCTTATTTCTGCTACAGGGGAGAGGGTGAGGGGACAGGGCGGCGCAGCATTTAAACCGCAGCCGAGTCCCTTATCACCGGTGATGAACTTTCAGTCGGCATTGGCCGGGAATTAATCAACTCATGTATCCGATCAAGAAGCGTATACTGTTCATATGGAAAGAATCCCTTAAAGCAGAATGGACACTAACACCACCGGGTGAAAGACCTAGGGAAAGCGGATGGCCACGTGATGTCAAAATGTCTTCCCCTGTTTGCTGCTGGTCACAAGACAGAAAGCTAACCTGGGCAGAGCTGGGACACGCCTGCTGTGGGGATGGCACCCTGGGGAGTGCACAAGGCTCTTCCAAAGCTTGGCCGGATTCTAATGCAGCTTTGGGAACCCACACCCAGTTTATAAAGGGTCCTGGGGTCAGAGGGAAGACCACAAGGAAGCAACAAGCCCGGTATAGACGGTGGGCTGTACCCTGTCTCCTCTTCGTATCAGAGTCATGGCGAAAAGAGGAGGCTGGCAAGAGAGACTGTTCTAGAGGAAAAGAGACGTACATGGCCAGCAGCCACATGCAACGGGAGTCCTTGGTGAGACGCTGGTGTGCAGGACAGAGGAGTCAAAGGCACTGGGGGCCTGGAGGGGTGACTGTGGGGCCGGAGCTGCTCCTCTGTTGGCCGGATAATGGCAGCGGGTCATGGAATGAAATGTCCTTCGTGAAGCACTTACGGAGAAAATGGCGTGTAAACTTACTTTAAAATATTTCCGTAAAAGCAAAGGCAAGAGAGACGGGGGGGAGAGAGACCGAGAGAGAAGGAGGGAGGGGCAGGGGAAAGGAGGAGCAGAAAGAAAGAGAGAAACACGCCAATAAGGCAAGCTGGAGGCCTCCGGCAACCCCGGGAGGTGGGCGCCTGCGCTCTGTTTGTCCGTCTGCACGGCGGCGCTCGCGATTAAAAGGGAGAATCGTCTGGTGGTCCCTCCGTCACGTGACCGAGCAACTGCCGGCAGCAGCCAGAGGGCGGAAGAACCCAAGACAGGGACCCAGCAAACCGGGTCTGTGCCCATGGTGGAATGCTCTTTGGCCATGAAGAGGAGGGAAGTACTGCTCCGTGCTGCGGTGTGGATGAACCCTGGAGACCTCACGCTCCATGGAAGAAGCCAGGCATGGACACGAGAGGCCACCTGCTGCGCGATTCCACCTATGTGACGTCATCTAGTAGTTCACAAGAGCCGTCTTGACTTAGTTTCCAAGTTACGTTGCAAAGTTCTCTTTTCTCGGCCTTTCTTGGCCAGTTGGCTAAGCCCCCATCCCAAGTATCTCCCCGATTGGGGATCCTCTCTCTGGGACCACTAAACACACTCCCCCAACCCTCCCCCCCTTTATCAGGCTCCCACACTCTGGGGCCAGGCACCTGACAACTAAGGAGCCCCCATGCCCCAATGCCCGAGAAATCATCCAGATTAGCCAGCGCACAGGGACCCTGCAGAAACTACCTACTCCTCCTCCAGCCCCGCCCCCCGCCCCATATGGCCCCACGTGGCCGCCGCCTCTCCTTCTGAGCTGTAACAAAGAGGTCTGCCTTTGGTCGCTCCGAATGTCACTGGCCTGTGATCTGCCATCAAGAAAGCTTGAAGTCCTATAGACTGTGTGACAGGTTCATCACAGGTAAATCCGGAGGGTCAGAGAGCAGGTCAGTGAGGGCCAGCGGCCAACTGGCTTCCCGGAAAGGGTTTCTCTCTGGGGGAGAAAAAGGTTCTGGAACTACAAAGAGGGGATGGTTGCCCAGCGTTGTGAATGTGCTTCATGCCACTGAGTCGTCGGCTCTGAAGTGGCTAGTTTTATGTTATGTGAATCCCGTCTCAACAAAAAAAAAGGGGGAGGGGCAAAAGATGTCACTGTCAAATAATCTTGATGTCCACAGGTCACGTGTGCCTCATGATGACACGCTGTCAGCCACCAGGGGACTGGCACAAGCTACAGGTGTGTGTGCGGGCGAAGAACACTGATAACAGCAAGGCTTCTCAGGCCACTACCAGAACGTTCTGAAGGACAGCACCAACTTCTTTTTTCCTTACCATGACTGGCCTGCCAGGTCATGAGCCATTTTGGAAAATACGCAAATCGAAAGCCACCCCCCCAACTTGCTGGGGTCCCTTCCAAGCCCCCAAGAGAGAAGAGATTGTTGAGCTGTGACTTCCTGAGGAAAACACACTACGGACAGGGTTAGCCTGCAGACAGAGCCCGACACTGAAATTCGACGCCACAAGGCGCATCCAGGGGGCCAGTCAGGCGCAGTGGTCACACCCAAGTGTCCATCCGTGAGACCTAGTCTCCCATGCCCTCAAGCCTGCAAAGAGAGATACGGCAAGCTCTCCTCACAAACCCTGATCCCAAGTAACGCCCAGGCAGGAATGGGGCATATGTCTAAGGAAGAATCAGGAGACTGTGGAACTGGAGAGGGGCCTCTCCTAAGACCCTGGTGGGCCACCGGGGGCGAAGGAGAGGCTGAAGGATGATTCCAGGCCCGGAAGCTCAGGTCTCCCGGAAACCCGACACTAGGCAGACAGCAGTGCCCCGAAGCCAGGAAGGCCCAGCCAGCCTGGGTTAGGAGGGTAGCAGAATCCCACTGTGCTTGCTGACTGGCCCAAGCAAAGCTGAGGATGTGGGGCCGCCCCCCTGGGGGAGGAGAGGCTCCCGGCTGCCAACTGAAACGCATCATGGCTCAGAAAACAGAGAGGCGGCCAGTGGGCTTCAGTGCTGATGCCTACAGAAGACCACGAGATGGGGCTGTTTCCCCAGAAAAAGAAAACAGCAAACAAACAAACAACGGGAAAGGCGGTCAGCACTCCCACGCAGGCGGGATCTGGAATTGGAGCTGTTTCATCAGCAAGGAGTGACGCAGGGTCTCTGCAGTTAGGCTCCCCCACTCCCGCCCCGGTGAAACTTCCTCTGAGGTCTGGCAATTTAAGATCCCAACCACCTCCTCCTTGCCCCAGCGGTTTTCCCCAGGGGACTGCATCACTTGCCACCCATCTGGTGGAAAGGCCTGAGGACCCCGGGGCCCTAGGGAGGCCACAGGTCAGCCCAGGGCCTCCATGCTGCCTGACCCAGCAATGCCCTCTGAGCCTCACGCTCGCAACAGATGTCTCCCTTGCCCGGGGGGTGGGGGACACAAGCTGAACTGGTCATAGAGATGGCTACCTCCTAGTGGGGTTCTGTCCTTCTGTGCTCACGGCCCTCCCTGGGGTGCCTTCTTACCCATATGGCTCCTTCTGACGTGGCCTTCCCCTCCTCCCACCTGTTTGCTCCCTACTCCTGCCACACTGTCTTCTGAGCGGTCCCTCCCACACACCACGCCGCCACTCATACCTCAGGGCCTTTGCACGGGTTGTTTCCTCTCTGTGGAATACTCTGTCATTTCCTTCAAGTTTTTCAGAAACCTCACCACCTAACAACATAAACTCGCAACCCAACTCCTCACCTTCCTTCCTCTGCTCTGTTTTCCCCATGGCACTTACCACCTTTTAACACACTCTATAATTCTGGATTTAAAATGTCTGCTGTTTATTGTCGGTGTGGTGCCACTAGAACTGGACCCACCGTGGGGCGAGTTTGGCTGTTTTGTTCCCTAACAGGCCTGCAGCAGCCTGGCCGACACTGGTGGCTGGGCGAGGAGCTGGTGGACTGGCGGACCCCTAAAGCTAGTTGCCCTGCTCAGCTCAGCCCACTCCCTCTCCAGCTCTCGGGGGCCTTCCATGCCGCCCCGGGCTTCCTCTCCTTAGGCCTTTTTCTGCTGTGCGCCTCACCACCAAGGGTTCACACCACCGAGAGGGCACAAACCCCCACCCTTGATAGCCGCGGGAATACGTCTGGGACGCTCCAGGCCTGTGCCTGCTGAGGTCGCCAGGTGCCCCTAGGCGGGAGCGCCACGACCTCACAGCGCCAGCCTGCCCAGCGCTCCCAAACACAGAGGCGCAAAAATCCAAACTTACCGCCGGGTGGCCGGGTGGCCGGTGCTCTCTGGCCAGCCCCAGGGTCAGAGGCGAACCGCAGTCAAAGACGTGAAACTAGGAAACACTGGCTGCCTTTCCCGGGACCCTCTCCCTCGCCCCCTCGCCCCCTGCCCAAACGGAGCCCCGCTCTGGGCCGCCACAGTCCTGCCAGGCCGGCGTACTGGGGCTCCGCGGGCCGCCGCGCTGTTCGCTCCCCCTCGTCCTCCCCAGCCCCCCCCCCCCCCCCCCCCCCCCGCCTCTAGCAGGCCCGGGGCCAAGGCTGCCGCCTCCGAGAAGACCTCCGGGACAGCAGCCCCAGGAGATGGCGGGATTCCCTGCCGGGTTCCGACCTGGTCCGTGGGCGCTGCTCTCGGGAGGTGCGTTCTGCGAGGCTGTCCGTAGTCTGTCCGGAGCCGACGAGCTGAGCCGGGACGCGGGCGGGGAGCGGGCGGGGCCGGGGCGGCGGCGGCGTGGGAACCCGGCGCGGGGGGTGGGGGGCATGGAGCATGCGCGTCGCGGCGGGAGGGTGGCGGGGCCCCGCGCGGGTCCCAGCGCGTCCCACTGGGGTTCTGGGCTGACTCCCCCAGCGCCCTGGGGCACTTTTGCTTCCCATCTGGGCTGCTTCGAGGACTTGGGTAGCAGTGGTCAGCGCGCCGCAGTCCCCCGCTGGGACCGGGAGGGGCAGCTTTGGCCGAGCGCCTCCCGTGGGTCAGACCTCGGGGCTTTACGTCCATCCCGTCCTCTGTTCAGCCATTTGGGATCCATGGGACGCTGCAGGGCACCCAGTAAGACACTAGCGCCCTTAAGCCAGCAGGGCGAAGATGAGAAAATGGGGTGCGCCAAGGGGGCCTTAGGAAGGGCTGCGTGCAGATGGAGGGAAAGAGAATAGCAAGAAGGGAAGAAGCGAAGAGCCGCGTCCGACTTCCCTCCGCCGCCCTTGCCCTGCCAGCAACCTGCGAGCAGGTCCACAGGGCGGGCGTGGGGCTCTGCGTTTCCCTGCAGGTCACCATTCACGGTGGGGGGGGGGACCAGGACCGAAATGCCCGGCTTTCTCAGGACACGTGCTCCACTGATAATGACTGACTTGACGTCAGGACTATGAAAAGGGCCACCAAACGGGGGGGGGGGGGAGAAAAAGGAGCAAAAAGATACAGCTGGGTCTGTCATCCTCTCATCCAGTCCTGAGTGGGGGTGGGTGGCAATTGAGCACAAGGTGGGCACCCTCTCCGCCTCTGAGCTGTACCCCTACTTACAAAACCAGAGCTCGGCTTCTCTCTCTCTCTCTTTTTCCAGTGGCCCCAGGCCCTGGCAGGAGAGCCTTGGTCTGTAGTGAGAGGTCTTCGGCATGCCCATGCTTGAGGGAGGACAGCTGCATGCCGCTGGCTGGAGGGAGAGGGCTGGGACACTCACTTAGGGCGCTTCTGGCTGCAGGGAGCAGGCGTCCTAGGAGGCCAAGGGCAGCACAGTTATGGGGGCCCTTCCCTGGAACAGAGGCAGAGGAGTCTCCTGTGGTCCTTCGCTGTGGGCTCTGATGCTCACTCTTGTCCTCTCACCTGGAGACCGGCTGGGCAGGCCGGGGCCGGGGCTCGTGAGGTGTAGCTGGGTGAATGGTGGCCCCTCAAAAGATGTGTCACATCGGAACTCCTGGAAACTGTGACTGTGACCTTTTTTGGAAAATGTGTCTTTGCAGACGTAATGAAGAATCTTGAGATCGTCTCGGGTTCTCTAGGTGCCCTAAGTCCAATGACAAGAGTCCTTATGAGACAAAAGAGACACAGAGAGGGAAGGCTGCATGCCAATAAAGGCAGAGGCCGGACTGGTGCAGCCACAAGCCCACGGATGCTTAGGACCTCACGAAACTGAGTGAGACGAGGAAGACCCTCCCCCCCACGACTTTGGAAGACGTGCAACCCTGCCTTTACTTTGGGCTTCTGGCCTCCAGAACCACGAGAGAAAACATCCCTATTGTTTCAAGCCACCTGGCTTGTGGGAATTTATTGTAGCAGCTCCAGAACACTCATACACCAGGGAGGGGGCTGGACCCCCTCACCCCCGAGCCAGCTCAGGAAAGAGGGCTAGGCCTTTATGCCCCCCATCAGCTAGGAGGAACTGAATGGGGGCAGGGTGTTCCCTTGGATAACGTAGCTCCTTAGACCTTGGGCATTCAACCTTTATGGAAGGAGGGGGGTGAGGGCCTCAGGCCAGGTCGAGGTGCAGTAATAGGGCCCTAAATATAGAGAAAAGAGAGCCGATGCGTAACTGTGTTCAGCTGTCGTGGGTTACCATAAAGGCGGTGGGAGCATGACCGCAGTGAGTCTGCAGAGCATCTGAAGGCCTAAAGCAAGAGTGAGAGACCTACAAGGAGAAATTGATAAACTTGTAATTGTCAGGAGAAAAATTTCCCTTCTAGATTTTGTTCATTTTTTTTCTTTTCTTCTTTTTTTTTTAAGATTTTATTTATTTATTTATTTGACAGACAGAGATCACAAGTAGGCAGAGAGGCAGGTGGGCGGGCAGGGTGGGGGGAAGCAGGCTCTCCATGGAGCAGGGAGCCCGATGTGGGGCTCGATCCCAGGACCCTGAGATCTTGACCCGAGCTGAAGACAGAGGCTTAATCTGCTGAGCCACCAAGGTGCCCCTCAATTTTTTTTTTTTTTTTATGAGGAATTGCAAACACACGCCAAGCCCAGATAGAGTAATCTAACGGAAGGCCGAGGATGCATGGGTCTGCTCCAACAGTGACCCTGCCCAGTGCGGTCCTGCCCCAGCCATCCTCCCACCTGCCTCTTCTTGCTGTGGGAGGAGACTGGACCTCCCTTGACAGAGGCAGCCTCACACCCCGGAGGCCTGGGGTGGTGTCCTGAGGGCAGCAAGCCCATATTTGGCCACTCTGCAGCAGGTCCTAGGGACCCCAGTGGGGTAGGGGACTGGAGAAGGAATCCGGGGACATCCCACGTTGTCAGTGGGAAGTGAGTGAGCCTCTCGCTGGGGAGGAAGAGGTCTGGGCCAGGGGCGGGCAAATTTGCAGGGGGCGGCCTGGGGCAGTGCCTGCAGGAGGGTGCTGCCCCCGCCCCCACACCAGCTATGCCGTGACTGCCGCGTTCAGCCAGCGCATTCCTGGAGGGAGGTGGTCTGGGCACGCGCAGAGCCTTGAGTGGTATTCTCTTGGCCCCAGACACTGAGGTTGACAGATAGAGCCCAGGCCTGACAACGTGTGAGGGGAGCTTATTTGTGGACAGATGGACGAGACAAGCTGTTTCTGTGCAGGTCCGCTCACCTCTGCATGGACAGAGTGGAGCCTGTGGGTGGAGGAGGGGGGTGTCCAAAGTGTCGCCCTGGTGGACAGGGCCCTAGGGTGGCTAGTAGCTGGGAACGCACGCGGCAATTGGTGCTACCAGTCATATGGGCTCCTCTGACAAGGGTCAGAACAGTGGGGGGCTCGTGTGGTGGGGGGTGTCATGGCACGTGTGGGGCCGGTCCTCATACCCTCAGGGCTCCTCCTCCCCCCTCCTTGGTGGGGCCCTCATAGGGAGGCTTGTGGGGGCAATGATGCTGGGGTTGGGTGCGGGAAGGGAGCAAAACGCTCCCTTCTGAACAGGCCACCTTGGCATTTGTGCGCCTGAAGCTCGGCTGGAGCTGGAGACGTCCTGAGGATTGTGGTTGTTACTCTGGCCCCTGAATTTCCCAGAGGGGCACCACTGCTGTCCCTCCTCAGTGTGGCCACCACTGTCCTTCACCTCTCCCTCCCAGTGTGGCCACCCTCTCCCTTCACTGGCCCTCCCAGTGTGGATGCTCTCTCCACCATGTGTCCCCGGGGGCCACGCTGCCCCAAGACCCAGCCTCTTTCTAGTGTCAGGTCTTGGCTGTGGCATCAGGCTGCTCTGTGCGCGCTGGGGACGGTCTGTCAGCAGCAGTCCGGACCATAGGCTTCCTTGATCCTGTCCAAAGACAGAGAAGCCCTCCTCAGACAGAACGTGAAGCCTTCCCTTCCACCCTGCTGGGCCATTTGGGGGATGGTCTGCCCAGGTCGCTAACAGTTGCCCTAGGAATGCCATGCGCAGCTGGCCTTGGACCAATCAGATCTGCCTCCGGGTTTGAGGACGGGGGCGGGGCTACCATGCCTTGAGCTGCACGGGGCAGGGACAGACACTTAAACAAAAAGGGGGCCCTCGCGGGAAAGAAGAAAGGGGAAATGGCTGCTGGGAGGACAGCCAGCCGTGTCCCGTCTCTAGGCATTACTTTGGGTGACAGGAATTGTGGCCGGAAGGATCACCGGCTTTTCCGAGACGTCCTGGTAGAGGGGGGAGGGTCAACTTCCAGTGGCCCAGGACAGCTGCTCAGCCTGAGGCCGGCCTGCAGCCAGCTGCACCCCGCTGCCCAGGGTCTGTTCCCACCAGTGGCCCATCCCCTGGCCCATGCCCACACTTGGGAGGAGGAGCAGGTGAGGCATAGCTATCTGTGGGCTCATCCTTGGGCCACTTAGAGCTTTCCATGATGCCCCACTTCTGTCCCTAGTCCAGACCTCTCCTCCCTACCCCTTATACCCAGGTGGATTCTAGATTACTAATAACCACTTGGGTGCTTCCAACTCATATGTCCTAAACAGAACTTAACGATTTTCTACCCAGGCTGGTCTCTTCCCAGTCCCCAGCCACAGCGAATAGAACCCCCATACAGCCATGTTAAAGGCCAGAATTCGAGGATGTGTCCCTTGCTCACCTTCCCCTTCCGGTTATTCCTGGTGTTTGATCAGTTCTCCGCGTGTTTTAGGTCTGTTAAATCTGCCCTATCGGTTCCGTGCCACGGCCACTACTGTTGTCTCTCAGGGGGACAGCCCCAGCTGCCGCTCAGTGGGCTTTCTGCATCCACTTCGTCCCCTCCCCTCCTAATTCTTCCAAAAGAAAGCCAGAAAAAGCATCTGGAAATACTCTGTGAACGTGTCATACACACACGTGAGTGCACTTGCCCCTCTGACTTCGAACCTTTCAATGTTCCCAGCTCTTTTAGGTAAAGACCAACCATAAAGACTGCACGGTGTTTTCTCTCCAGCCTTAGCGCGTGGTGCTCCCTCACCCTGCACCTCTCTGTTTGCCTCTGCTCCAGCCACACTGGTCTGCTTTTCAGTCTGATACTCACCGTGTTTCTTTCAACCCCAGGACCTTTACGCGTGCAGTTCCCCCCAACTGATGTGAACCCCGCTCTCTCCTAGAAGAAGAGCAGAAAATGCCAGGTCCGCATTCTCTCAGCTTCCCTTGCAGCTAGTGCGTGGGCTCGTGACCTGGTCCCACCAATCAGAGGCACCTGCTGCCAACTGACTCTGGGGCCAGAGATGGGAAGAAGCAGGGCCACACGTACTCCACAAGGGCAGGTGGGCAGCAGCAGAGGCAGTAAGAGCTGTTTCCCGAGGAGCAGGGGTGGCTGTGGTTCTTGCATCTTCCACTGCTGCGAACCAGTGCAAACCAGTGTCTGCGCCCAGCTGTGGGAGGCAGCTTCGGAGGTGCCTTCATTAGCCCAGCCCTGCAGTGTGATTCAGACCCTTGCTCCTCTCTGCAAAGCCTCCAAACCTGGCTCACCAGTCATCCCCAAACGCCTGCTGGACACCCATCATCCTTCAGCGAATTCCCTTTGTGCTTCCAACAGCCAGTCTGCTTCTGCTGTGTGCAACTAAGAACTACAACGGACTGGTTTTCTGCAGAGGCTGCGTGATCTCCCACTGCGTTAGGAACTCCCTGCCCTGAGTTCAGGGTCGCCATGTGCTCTTAGAGCTTCGCAGGTCTTTACACAATCCATTATTGACTCTTCTTTCTCCATCCTTCTTTTAACATTGGTATTTGTTGATAGTTATGAGTATCTAGAAGCTTCATATTACTTGTTGGAAAACAGATCGTCAAAAATGAGCTGTTTTGAGAAACTGAGAAGAAAAAATATTTAAGAAAGAAAGAAAACAACAGAACAGAACCTCAGTGATCTGTGGAACAACATGACAAGGTTTAACATGTGTATTTGGGATCTGAGGAGAGAAGACAGAGAAGGGGGAAGAGAAACTACTTAAAGAAAAAGTGACTGACATTTTCAGTTCGGAAATAGACAAAATTTTCAGATTCAAGAAGTTCTGTGGAGCCCAAGGAGGACAAACACAAAGAAAAGTCATATGTAGTCGCATCATAGTCGGAATACTGAAAACAGGGGCGCCTGGGTGGCTCAGTGGGTTAAAGCTTCTGCCTTTGGCTCGGATCATGATCCCAGGGTCCTGGGATCCAGCCCCGCATCGGGCTTTCTGCTCAGCAGGGAACCTGCTTCCTCCTCCCTCTCTCTGCCTGCCTCCCTGCCTACTTGTGATCTCTCTCTCTCTGTCACATAAATAAATACCTTTAAAAAAAGAATACTGAGGGCACCTGGGTGGCTCAGCGGGTTAAAGCCTCTGCCTTCAGCTCAGGTCATGATCCCAGGGTCCTGGGATCGAGCCCCGCATCGGGCTCTCTGCTTAGCGGAGAGCCTGCTTCCTCCTCTCTCTCTCTCTCTGCCTGCCTCTCTGCCTACTTGTAATCTCTATCTGTCAAATAAATAAATTTAAAAAAAAAAAAAGAATACTGAAAACAAAGGATAAACAGAAAATCTTGAAAGCAGTCAGAATTAGCTGAAGCACTTCCTTCAGGAGATTCCCCACCGAGTTCTCATCAGAACATCAGAAGGCCGTGGGACAACATTTTAAAGTGCTGAACAACAACAAAAAACAACTTTCAACGCAGAACTCTCTATCTTTGGGGAAAAGAGTCTTCAAATATAAAGGTGAAATAAGGACCTTTTCAGATAAATTAAAGCCAGGAGAAGTTATCAGTAGACCTGGGCTGACAGAAATGATAACGGAGGTCTTTCAATCTAAAGAAACACAGTAGTAGAGGGAAAATTTGATTTTCGGGTAGAGCTGAAGAACACCAGAAATGGTAAACATGTAGGCAAACATTAAAGAATACTTGTTTGCTCTTAATTTCTTTATAACAGATATGACTATTTAAAGTAAAAATTATAATAGCCTATTGTAGGGTTTATAACATATGTAGATGTAATACGTATGGCAGCTACATCATAAGGGATGAGATAGAGGGTGAATGAATCTATCTGGTGGAAATCTTCTCATATTTATATGAAGTAGTGCAGTATTTACTGCAAGCAGACAAGTGAACAGTTAAGCTTATATATTATAGTTTCTAGAGCAACCACAATGAATCAATGCAAAAAGATAATTACTTAAAAAAGCATTAGACAAGGGATGCCTAGGTGGCTCAGTCGGTGAAGCATCTGCCTTCAGTTCAGGTCATGATCCTGGGGTCCTGGGATCAAGCTCCACGTTGGGGTTTCTGCTCAGCGGGGAGCCTGCTTCTCTCTTTCCCTCTGCTGCTCTCCCTCTCTCTCAAATAAATAAGTATATAAATAAAGTCTTAAAAAAAGCAACAGACAAGTTAAAATGGAACTTAAAATAATTGATTATCTCTGACAGGAAAAAGGGAACATAGGAACAAAAATAGATAAACAGTGCTACAGACTGAGAGTTTGTGTCCTTCCCAAAATTAACATGCTGGACCTTCATGCCCAATGCATTAGGAGGTAGAGACTTTGGGAGGTGATTAGGTCATGGGGAGGAGTCTTTGAATGGGATGAATGCCCTTATAAGGGAGACTCCACAAAGGTTCCTCATCCCCTTCTGCCATGTGAGGACATGGTGAGAAGGTGGCTGCCTGTTAACTGGGAAGTGGGTTCTCTCCAGATATAAAATGTGCCAGCACCTTAACCTTGGAATTCCTAGCCTCTGGAACTGTGAGGAATAAATGTTTGTTGTTCATAAGCACCCTAGTCTATGGTATTTTGTTATAACAGCCTGATGAGCCCCTTAAGACAGATAGTAAAAGCATACACTTAAATCCTACCATTCAAAAATTATACTCAATGTTAATGGGTTAAACACTCCGATTGAAAGGCAGAGATTTGTCAGAATGAAGAAAGAGCAAGGATTTTGCTGTCTACGAGAGACAAAATTTAAAAAATAATGACTCAGGTATGTTAATAGTAAGAGAATCCCAAATTATATGCCATGCAAAGAGTAAGCCTAAGAAAGTGGGAATGGCTATATGAATATTAGACATAATATATTTAAGGACTAAGCATATTACCTGACCTGAAAGGTAATAATGATATCAGGGTCAATTAGTCAGGAACACATAGAATTTATAAATGTACTTGTATCTAATCACAGGGCTTCAAAATGTATGAAACAAAAGTTGACAGAATAAAGAGAAAAACAGACTTTCATAATTATAGGTAGAGATTTTAACACCTCTGCCTTAGGGACTGATACAGCTAGATAAGAAATCAATAAAAATATAGAATGTCTTCATGACATTACCAAGAATAGAAAATAAACTTTCTGAAAAAAATTCGAGCATTTTTGCACAATGAGCTCTCCATCTGCAAGTTTCCGCCATCGCTGCTGCCTTGTTGGTAAGGCATGTCACTGGTGGAAGGTCGTTGAGCGCCGGCTCGGCTTTTGCTTCGGGAGGCTAGCGAGCCTCGGAGCGCCGGTCTCGGTCATCAGTCTCGTGAGACTCCGAGGCAGGTCGCTACAGTAACACGGTCCCTCGTCACGTGCCCTCTTCAGCCAATCGTTTGCCTGGTCGAGAGACGCCCCGAGAACTTTCTGCCTCCCGCGCCTGGGGGCTTCTGGGAGCAGCCGGAAGCGCTTGTGGGCTTCGCGCCGCGTGCTCGGGAGGCTGCACCACTCGGCTCCTGGCTGTGCGGCTGGCGAGAGCTCTTCAGACCTTTCGGAGTGGGCTTGTGGAGTTGTTCTCAGAGTGGGACGAAGTAAGTAGATGGGCACGGGCTCGGCAGTTACGGGGAAGGAGGGATGTGGGCCGGGGCGGGGGGGGGGGCGTCCATGGTCAGGGAGCCGCGCTGGAAGACAGGGAGCCGCGCTGGAAGACAGGGCCCCTGTTGGGGGGCGGGGGGGGGTTGCCCGAATGGAAGGCTCTTAGCGATGGGGTCCTGGTGGGGAGGGCTCCGGGGTGAGGGGAGGTGGGGGGCAGGACGAATGTCTCCGCGTGTGGCCGTGTGGGAGCGTGTGTGGGGGGATCCGGTTCTGGGCCGAAGGAGCGGGCGCTGAGGGAACGGCATCCCAGCGTTGGGCGCCCGAGAGGGGGACTGCTGGCTGTGAGGGGGCTGGTCGGGGGGGGCGCTCTGGTGGGGGGGGGGCTTCACGGGTCCTGATGGCAGAGCCTGTGTGAGGCATGGGAAGGAGGGTCTCGGGGCGGCTGGAGGCGGCGGTGGGGTCGGCTCCCTGGCGGGGTGCTGAGGGCAGGGATACGCCCCCATCGCGGCGGGGGGTGCTGGCTTGGGGGGCTGAGGAGCGGGCCCTCGGCTGCGGGTGCGGAGCGTGGGAGGCGAGGGCCCCGCAGGGCTCGGGTCGCGGCGGGAGGGCTAACGGCTGCTGTGTGGGGGAGGGGAGGCCCCCCCCGCGGAGAGTGGGGGTGCCGGAGAGTCCGGAGGGAGCGACGGGGCTGGTGGGAGCCAGGAGGCGAGGACGCCAACCGCTCCCGACAGGAACGGGGTGGGGGGGGGTACTGGGAAGGCCCCCTCCCCCGCTGCCGGCGCTGCTGGGGGGGGGGGGACTACGTCGTGTGGGGGGGAGGCCAGAGGCTAGTGAGCGGGCCGCTGCCGGCGTGGGGTGCGCCCCCCGGGAGGGCGCTTCGCTTGGGTGGGGACCCAGGGACCGTGCCGGCCTGCGGGTGTGGAGAGAGTGGGAGGGGAGTCTTCCTGGCCGGGGCGAGAGAAGGCAGAGCTCCCAGGTGTGGCGAGGCCTCGGAGCCGGAGGCTGCCGTCTCAGCCTGTGGGGGCGCCCTGCTCGCCGTAGACTCGGCGGGCTCTAGCGCCTGGCTCAGGCGCGGCCCCGGGCCCCGAGGACGCGCTGCGCCTGCGCAAACAGCACGGCGCCTCGCGCAGGGGAGGCGGATGGGCGGGCACGTGGGGCCGGAGGCTGAGCACGTGCGGGACTCGGGAAGGGGCTCCGGCCCGCCTCGGCGCGAAATGGCTGCCTCGGCGCGAAATGGCGGAGGGCTTCCAGCAGGGGGAGTTGCAAAATCTTGTCCTCCACAGAACCTAAAGCCTCGTTCCCTTCCACCCACATACTCCGTATGCTGGGTCATAAAAAAGTCCCCAGAAATTTTAAAGGATTGTGCTTTTGCATAATAAGTTCTTTGGTCTCAGGGAATTTTATTTAAAATTAAGAATTACAGGGGTGCCTGGGTGGCTCTGTCGGCTATAAGCGTGTACCTTGCGCGGGGAGTCGGTTTCTCTCTCTGCCCCTCCCCCTGTTGGTGCTCACTGGTGCGCGCACTGCCTCTCTCAGATGGAATCTTTTGTAAAATAAAATTAATAATAATAACATAAACTTAAATATTTGGAAACCCATGGCACAAAGAAGGAAACCCGAAGGAACTTAGAAAATATTTCAAACTGATTAATTTAAAGAATACAACTTACCCAAGTTAGTGAAGCAGCTAAAGAAACAATCAACAGAAAATGTTTTACTCCTAAGTAGGTGCATTAGAAAAGAAGGGCATAAAATCAGTGACCCAATGGTCCATTTAAAGATACTTAAAAAAAAAAAGAGAGTGAACTAAATGCAAAATGAATTGGCTGAAAAAATATTATAGCTAAAGGAAGAAATCAGTAATAGAAAGCAAATTGTGGATATTTAACAGAGCTATACATTTTTTTAAAGGAGAAACAAAACTGATAAAGCCCTAGTGAGATAAATCAAGAAAAAAGGGAAGGAGTACTTACTACCAACATCAGGAATGGAAGAGTGTTATTGCTACAGATGAGACAGACATTAAAAAGAGAATGCAGGGAATATTTTGGAAACAATTATGCCAAAAATTTGAATACTCGACGTATTTCTGGGGGGGGGGAGGAACTTCCTTTTTAAAGATTTTATTTATTTATTTGTGATGCGTGCATGCACACACACACACACGCAAGCAGGGAGAGGGGACGGCAGAGGGAAAAGCAGGCTCCCTGTTGAGCAAGGAGCACGATGTGGGGTGTGATCCCAGCACTGTGGGATCATGACCTGAGCCTAAGGCAGACGCTTCACTGACTGAGCCCCCCAGGCATCCCTAAAAAGCAACTTCCTTAAAGTGATGTCAGAAAGAATAGAAAATTGGACCAGGCCTATGTCTGGTAAATAAACTAGTGTATCATCACAAAACTTTTCCAAACTCAAACCAAATGCAGAGTGGAAGCACTCCAGGCCACCACTGTGAAGGACGTGAGGCTTTGACTATGTGGCAGGGTAGGTATGAACATGTCTTTCACCCCTTTAGACCCATGGGCTGAGGCTCACATCGTGACAGTCTGCGTGCCCCTGTCTAGTCATTTCTCTCCGTCCTCAGGTTCTCAGCAATGGCGATGCCACTGGCAATGCTGCTTGACTGGTGCAGGTGGATGGGCGTGAATGCGCACCGCTCCCTGCTCATCCTGGACATCCCTGACGACTGCGGGGACCAGGAATTCCAGGAGGCTGTGCACGCTGCCCTGTGGCCCCTGGGCAGGTACCGACTGCTGGGCAAAGTGTTCAGAAAGGAGCTTGGATGCAAGGTCGCCTTGGTCGAGTTTGCTCAGTATTTAAACCGAAGTTTGATCCCTCGAGAGATACCAGGCAAAGGAGGACCCTGGCCTGTGGTCTTTCTGCCCCAGGCCCCTGATTCAGAGTCACAGGATAGACCAGATTTCCCTGCACAGCCCCAGAGACAAGCAGTGGCTTGCCAGGCAGGTGGCACAGGAGAGGCAGGCGAAGGAGGAGCGTCGGATGAGGAGGGAGCTGCAGGGGAGGCAGGAGCTGCAGATGAGGAAGGAGCTGCAGGGGAGGAAGCTGCGAGTGAGGCAGGAGCTGCAGATGAGGAAGAAGTTGCAGGGGAGGAAGCTGCGAGTGAGGCAGGAGCTGCAGATGAGGAAGGAGCTGCAGGGGAGGAAGCTGCGAGTGAGGCAGGCGCTGCAGGGGAGGTAGAAGCTGCAGAGGAGGAAGCTGCGAGTGAGGCAGGCGCTACAGATGAGGAAGGAGCTGCAGGGGAGGAAGCTGCGAGTGAGGCAGGAGCTGCAGATGAGGAAGAAGTTGCTGGGGAGGAAGCTGCGAGTGAGGCAGGAGCTGCAGATGAGGAAGGAGCTGCAGGGGAGGAAGCTGCGAGTGAGGTAGGCGCTGTAGGGGAGGTAGAAGCTGCAGAGGAGGAAGCTGCGAGTGAGGCAGGCGATACAGATGAGGAAGGAGCTGCAGGGGAGGAAGCTGCGAGTGAGGCAGGAGCTGCAGATGAGGAAGGAGCTGCAGGGGAGGAAGCTGCGAGTGAGGCAGGTGCTGCAGATGAGGAAGGAGCTGCAGGGGAGGAAGCTGCGAGTGAGGCAGGAGCTGCAGATGAGGAAGGAGCTGCAGGGGAGGAAGCTGCGAGTGAGGCAGGTGCTGCAGATGAGGAAGGAGCTGCAGGGGAGGCAGGCGCTGCAGATGGAGGAGGAGTGTCCCATGAGGGAGCAGCAGGTGCAGCAGCGGCTGGGGGTGTGGTGGAAGTAGCAGGTGAGGAAGGAGCTGCCCATGTGGCAGGAGTGGCAGGAGCTGCACGAGGGGCAGGAGCCCAAGATGAAGGGGCGGTGTCCGATGAGGAGGGAGCGGCAGGTGACACAGGAATTGCCGGCGTGGCAGGATCTGTGAGCGTGGCGGGAGCTGCCGGGGAGGCAGGCACTGCCAGGGAGGAAGGAGCTGTGGGGTTCTCAGGAGTCATAGATGTGGGAGGATCCTGGACCCAGCAGTGGAATCAGGCCCAGCAGCTTGTGCTGGAAAATATAGCCTTTGGGGAATTGAGAACCTTTTCTGGGTTGGAAGAGCCAGACCAAGAGCAAGAGTCCTTTGAGAGTTGGCTGGATCATGCCAATGACATGCTGTACACATGGCGCTACGTATCGGAAAGGGAGAGGAGGCGGCGGCTGCTGGAAAGCTTGGGTGGCCCCGCGCTGGATCTCCTGGGCAGCCTCCTGGCAGAAAATCCTGACATGCCCGCGCAGGATTGCCTGGCTGCGCTGGTACAGGTGTTTGGGGACAAGGACACCTGCGTGACCGCCCGGCTCAAGTTCCTGACTTGTGCTCAGCGGCCCCAGGAGACTTTGTTTGCCTATGTGATGCGCCTGGAGGGCCTGCTGCAGTCGGCCGTGGAGAAGGGGGCCTTCCACCCTGTCATCGCAGACCAGGTTCGCGCCAGGCAGGTGCTGATGCGCGCCCGGCCGAATGAGCTGCTCCAGAACAAGCTGAGGAGGATGCGACTGGAGAGGAGACCACCTGGCTTTGTGGGGATGCTGCGGCTTATTCGGGAGACTGAAGCATGGGAGGCCATCCCAGTTAGCGGTGAGCAGTTCCAACCGGAAGTAGTGGCCTGTGTGGACACTGGAGGGCTGGCCGCTGCCCAGGCTGCCCCTGCCTGTGAAGAGGTTGCTGAAGCCTCTGCAGCCAAGGAAGATGCTTTCCGGGCTGCCCTGGCTCTTGAAGTCGTCACTGAGGGCACCCCTGCAGGTGCAGATGAAACCGAGGTCCCCACAGCCAACGAAGATGCTTTCTGGACTGCCCTGGTTCTTGAAGTCATCACCGAGGGCACCTCTGCGGGTGAAGATGAAACCGGGCCCCCCCCAGCCAACGAAGATGCTTTCCGGGCTGACCCGGCTCTTGAAGCCGTCCCCGAGGGCACCTCTGTGGGTGCAGATGAAACCGGGGCCCCCCCAGCCAACGAAGATGCTTTCCGGGCTGACCCGGCTCTTGAAGCCGTCCCCGAGGGCACCTCTGTGGGTGCAGATGAAACCGGGGCCCCCCCAGCCAACGAAGATGCTTTCCGGGCTGACCCGGCTCTTGAAGCCGTCCCCGAGGGCACCTCTGTGGGTGCAGATGAAACCGGGGCCCCCCCAGCCAACAAAGATCCTGCGGAGCCTGTCCCAGCCAACATGGAGGCCAGGGAGGCAGTTCCTGGCACTGTGGAAGCGGATAGGGCTGCTCCTGAAGCCCATGATGCTGCCAGGGCTGCCCCTGCCCCCCAGGAGAGCTCCAAGTTCTTCCCTGCCACTCAGGAAGATAAAAATGCTCCCATCTCTGTGGGCCTAGGTCAGGCAAGACCCTCAGAGGCCCCTGGGGGTCCCATTCCTGCCCAGATGGGCCGAGTTCCCAGGGCAGGCCCAGGAGGTCCTGGTCCAGAGGGCCTAGCCCAGGCCGGAGACCAGGAGGCCAGAGGACCCCTTGAGGAGGGGCTGGAGCCCATCCCAGAGGAGTCGGGAAATGAGGATGGGGCTGGGGAGACGATCCCCCACAAGTCCTCCTCAGGCAGATAGGCTCAGAAGGTCCAGGGGCCCCCTCTCCTCTCAGGCAGCAGAGCTCTGGAGGTTGGGGGAGGCCATGCCAGGGCAGCAGCCCCACCCCACGTGGGGGGCAGGACCGAGGGAGCAGCCCACTCAGCCCAAACAAATTCCCAGGACCCCACCTCCCCAAGGCACCCTAGCCACCACAATGAGCCCTTCCAAGTGACCAGGATGACCATACTTGACTCCACACGGGGCGGGGAGAGGTGGCCCCCCCCGCCATGGCAGCACCATACCTGGCCCCAGCCCCAGTCCCAATCCATGCCAACTCAGGCAGCCAGTCTGGGAAGCACCCCTGAGTGGCTGACCCTAGCCTAGGTGAGGGGCACCCGAAGCCATCTGCCACCCACTCTGGACTGGGAGATGTTAGGGACCGCCTCAAGGGTGCCAGCCTCTTGGGTCTCCCAAGAGGGAGACCCTCATGTACATCCCCCGGGGCACGTCGCTCCATGTTCTGGGAAACCCGCTGGTGTCCCTGTAGGGCCCTTAGTGACCCACGTGTCACGTTACTCCCTTCCCCACTAGATCCCGTTCCTGCGCAGAGCCTTGAGATGTGCAGGAGCCCGCGGTGGGTGTCCTGGCCTACCGGGGCAGCCGCCCCCCAGCCCGGGGGCCTGCCGTGAGCTTCGGTGGCGACCGAGGCTCCGCTCGCTCTCTCCCAGTGTTGTGAGCTCCACCTCTGCTTTCTCAGTGTAGATTTAAGCCGGCCACTGCTTGTTCTCGTGGAGATGTGTGTGTGTGTCTCCAGCCCCATCCCCGCGATCCCCAGCCCAGTTCCAGGAGATGGCGGGAAGGATGCCCGAGGGCACGGCTGCTGCTTGGTCCGTGACCTCGGGCAGGAGGAACCGACCAAGGACCAAGGTAGCCAGCGGGAGTCTTCACGGGAACCGTCTCTGATGTGCCACCCCGTTGTTCCTTGTGACTCCGTGTCCCCGGCTTGGCCGAGTGTCTCCTGCTGCATTTTCCGCCATCCTGGGACTGTCCTGTGCAGTTCATAGGGTGGGACCAGGCCCCAGCATGTCGGCCAGAGGGGAGGGTGCCCTGGAGTGAGGGGACGTCGCCAGTGTCTATCGTCCTGGTCAGAAGTTGATCGTGGGGACCCCAGGAAGGGAGGCAGGAGGGCCACAGTGTTGGAGGAAGCAGAGACACCTCGTTTGGGACCCCAAAAGGAGGGGGGCATGACCTATGGGCTCTAGTGGCCGTTAGATGTTCCTTCTCTGTTGTCATTCCCTCTTTGATGGTTTCAGTAAATGTTTTCTTCAATAAAGTTCATCGCATGTTTCAGCTGAGTCTCGCCTCTGCTGTGGGCAATGTAAGGAAGGGTTTGCTGGGGTTGGGGGAGGGAGCCAGAGAGACGATTTTTGTCCAGTACCTATGGGAGACTTTTCCAGAGAGAGGTTATGTGAGGCACTTGGACGGGAAGACTAGGATATGATCAGGACCTTTCTTCTATTTTATAGGTGGATTGTAAAATTTTGGGGTTCCATTGGCCCTCGTCTTGGGATGGTCCTGTCCTCTTTCCCTTTTGAAACTGAGTGGGTGTAATCATGGTTTTCTCCTTTACTAAGTTAAAGGGGTCGCTGACATCCAGTTCCTGGGATCGTACATTGCTTAAGGTGTGCAGTGAATGGAGTGGGCCATGCATCAAAGAGCTGTCATAGCTCCAACGCCCATAGCATCCTCTTTTGAGAAAGTCAGTATTAAAAATGATAGGTCTTTGAAGAACCCCGAATGTATTTTGTTATTCTAAGCATGGAACTCATCATGGAACAGCATTAACAACACTTAACTGAGCAACTGAAAAAATTTAGACACTTGAGTTTCTGGGAGAATGGGCATATTTTCCTACCGCCTCCACTTGCTAACAGGCTTGGTGTCAAGGAAAAAAAAAGACGAGGCTACTCAGATGCACATTGAAGGGGGATGCATGATAGCTGGCGGGGGCGGGGGTCTGCTCTCCGAAGGGGTCGTGTTTAGGGATGGGGGTAGTTGGGTTCACACTAAGGGCGGTGGGAAGCGGTTGCCCCACTTAGGTGGGCCCAGTGGACACTGCTCATTCCTCTGTCCTGGGAAGCTGCCACTTGATGAGGCTGAGCTTTGCTCACATGGAAGGAGCAGAAAGTGCCTGGTTGGCATTTTCCCAGCCTTCCCTGAAGCTAGGGCCTGGGCACAGGACCAGCACCCATCGGTCAGATGAATCTGGGGCCAGAGACGGGAACTAGCAGGGCCACATAGATTGCACTTGGGTGCGCTGGGGACAGCAGTGGGCATCGAGACTTGTTTCCTGAGGAGCAGGGGGGCTGTGGTTCTCATGGCAGCACCCGGATCCTGTATCTGCGTGTCAGAGCGTCTGTGCCCAGTTGTGGGAGGGAGCCGTAGGAGTTCTTGGCACCTGCCCAGGGCAGTGTGATTCAGACCCTTGCTCCTCTCTGCAAGGCCTCCGAGCCTGGTGCTCCAGCCCTCCCCAAATACCCATGAGACGCCTGCACTCTTCAGCTAATTTCCTTTGTGCCTCCATCAGCGGCGGTGAGATGTGATCGTTAAGGACACATGTGGCGCAGGAGCCTCCAAATGACACTTGCTGAAAGAGCTCCCACCCTCCCCACGGGAGAGGACATTGCTGCTGCTACTCCTGCTGGGTGGCTGGGAGTTGGGAAGGCCATGTCCGTGCCCTCCAGGGCAGGGTGGGGGAAAGCAGGCCAGGGGAGCTTAAGGTTTTGGCCCTGGGGTATGGGGCACTGTAGGTGGGCCTTTGCCTCTTGTGTATTGGAACTGGGTGCTATAGCTGAAGTCTGAGGGGGCATCAGTCTGGTGGAGAGAGGGGAGCCCCCAATCTGGGGTCAGCAGCAGGGCGCATGCCTGAGAACCCTTCCCAGGCCCAAGCGAAGTTGGTGCGTGAATTGGAAGAACACACCGACTCCATTCAGCCAAGTGAGCAGGCTGCTGGGGGAGCCCTTGTTCCCGGTTCCCCAGAGCTTCCGGTGCTTTACTCGTGTCTCAGATGGGGTGGGTCAGAGACACCCTCGCAGGCAGACCTCCATAACGCTGTTCACATTTCCTTCTTGGTCTCTTTCCTATGCCCTCTGCCTGGCCACGTGCAGGTCCACGTACATCCAGCCCCTTCCTGTCCTTGCCTGTACGCGGGGGCAGCTGGCGGACCCCTGAGGAGTGGAGAGCTGCTCCATGCCAGCACTCACACGGTTTCCAGTGGGTGGGGTCGGACCCGGGGCTGAGGGCTAAGGGGTGGAGGTTGAGAGCGAGGACTGCCCTCCTGGAAGCCCAGTGCAGGTGCGACTGATAACCACACCTGGTCCCAGCCCGTCTCCTATCTGTAGGGGAGGTGACTGTATTCAACAAAAGACAACTAGAACCCCAGTATGAAGTGCCCTGAATGATGAAAAAGAGAGAAGCCTGCTGGCTGCCTATGGGGGGGCACATTTTGCCTGCCCCTTGGAGGGCACTCAGGAACTGGCCTTGAGCGGCTCCCCAACAGGGGCTTCATGTGGGGGCCTGAGACTTGCTCTGCCAACACATTCTGATGGCCTCACATCAGCAGAGCTCCAAAGACTCTTCTAGAAGCTAGGTCCCCAAGGAGCCAACTTACTTCTTCTGGGTAAGTGGGGATCCGGGCTCAGGGTGGCCTCAAGGGAGCGTTTGGTGAACCCCTGCCCTAGTGACCGCCTTCCGGGCCCCAGAACTCGATCTTCTCCAAGGTTTAGGGCTGGGGAGGGAGTGCAAGTCCGTTCCCGTTAGGACCCGCTTCCGTCCTCTGGTGCATTCTGGTGCATCCAAATGTGCTGGGACGGCGGTGGACTGGAGAAGCTGGCCAAGGGGGCCACATCAGGAACTTGTGCTTGAGCGGGATTCAGCACCGCTGCAGGGGCAGCACTTCTGGGCTGTGCTCTCCACGTGGCTGGGCCCCAGGGCTGTCTCCCCTCGGTGATCCTCTCTCCCCGTCCTGCCCACCAGCACGCACAGAGATAAGTGCCCATAGGGCTGTGGGGGGCTCAGTGAGCCAAAGGCATGTGTGTTTCTGAAACACAAAGTGGATGACCCCCCCACCATGTAGACAGGTGGTGGAGAGGGGTAGAGGAAGCAGGGAGGCACCCCCAGATGCGGGCTAAGCTACAGCTAGTTCTTCCAGAACTCCTTGCCCTTTATGGTTCCAAGTTGGGATTGGCTCCAGGAGGAATTTGCACACAAACGAAGAGAGAAATGAAGCAAGGGTCATTTACAGACATGCTCGGAACGTCCGGGTAGCAGGGTGGTGGTGACCTGCTGCTGCCTCCGGATCGCCCCTACCACTTCTCCAAGTGCTGGGCCACGTTTGAGGGCGGCTCCGTGGGGTGCGGCACGCACCTCCTGCAGGTCATCTGCTTAGTCCGGGTGTGAAGTGGTGGGACACACACGCGGCTTCCACTTCGATCTCACGCCACCCCCCCCCCCCCCCGCTTCTCACCATCTTCACTTCCTTCGTGCCAGCTCTGCTGAGATCAGGCCCCAAAGGAGCAGTTCCCCTAACTGAGGGGGGTGTTGTACTCCACGGTACTACATCTGTACCCCTTAGGAGGTGAGTTCTGATTTCGAAGGCACCTTAGCCGGCAGGCACACCACAGCCTGGGCTCCCACCAGGCCCTCCTCCACCCTGCCACAGAGATCTCCCTGCCTGGGGCTTTCCTGCCCTGGCTGCCCCCCCCCCCCCCGCCCACGGCCGCGGACTCCTTGTTGCCCCTTGCTCCGCTCTGCCCTCCTGGGGCGTCTGCAAGCTGCTGGCAGCCAGGGCCCTCTGCCATGCTGTCCCTATTGCTGTTGCCTCTCGGGGTTGCTTCAGGCCACATTCTCTTTAGCTTCTTCCCAAGTGAGTGAGAAGTTCCACAAACTAACGCCCTGCTGGGTTACAGTTTAAGAACAGCTCAGACTCGGGACTGCCCAAGAAGCCTTATCTTGCCCATCAAAGGGGCCAGAGCCAGTCCAGGACTCCCTCGTGACTTGCTCAGCCAGAGGGCGGGTGGAGCTCTGTGCTCATGCTGGAGTCTCGGCTGCCTGTAAAAGAGGCCGACTCAAGAAAGGAAATTCCTTCAAGGCCTTGGGTTCCTTTCCTCTGTAGTCTTACGGAGAAACCATGGGCTGGCTTTGCTTCAAAGGCAGCTCCAAAGAGCGAAATGGCATTGGGAACTGCAACAACGCCTAGCCACAAATTGGGACACTCTCCAGCCAAACACTGCTATGTCTGGACGGGGCTGGGGAGCCAACTGGGTCAGCAATGGCTCCTCGCGGATGGATCAAGAATCAGACTGCTCCAAAGTCAAGGATCACAGTCTGGCAAGTCATAGCCAAACAGAAAACAAATCTCTGGCTAGACTAATGAAACTTAGGGACAGGTCACAGGAGCAGTGGCACGTCAGTGTGCAGACCCAGTCAGAGCACGCAGAAGCCAGAGACAATGTGGACATGTTGGCAAAATCAAGCACATTCCCAGTGCATCGTGGGTCCTACACGCAAACTGGCAACAGCAACAATTACACAAATAGTAAGAGGAGGAAAGGAATGGAAGCAAACAGACGAAAGCACATCACAAGGAAAAATTACACAAAAACTACAGGGAGACTCGACAAAACAAAACAACCAACCAACCAACCAACCAAACAAAAACAAAGCCAAAAAACCCTCCAGTGATGTAAAGCTATTCCAGAAAACATGATTTCCCAAAAGAAAAGACAGTTTAATGAAGAGATGATGAGAAAACAGAAGGAAATGAAAGAAAGGCAGCAGAAGTCAGAAAAGAATTGAGAGAAATACAAATATTACTGAGATGAAAGCCCCACTAAGCAATTCACTCTGAGTAAACATGGTCAAGGAGAACACGTGCACCATGGCCACGTGGGGACGTGTTTGTAAGGCTTGTACAAAATGCAAGAGAGCAGAGGGTGGGAGAGAAGGCAGGAAAGGGAATTATACATATGTATACAAAGTCAGTATTCCTGAAAAAGAGAACAAGAGGAGAACCAGTTGCATCCAACTTCTCTGTCTAGTCAAAAAGCAGAAAGTCAAAATGACCCCTGGATGATAAGGAGAAATTTAAGCAAAGAATAGAGAAGTGGAAGAACGAACACCAATTCCGCGTATGTGCAGAATTAATACGAGGCAAGTGTGAGATTATGCCGTCACACCTGTCCTGTTCCAGGGCACAGTGCAAATCTTAGAAACGTTGACAACGTACAAGTCCTAATGTAACGCAAAGCAGAGGTGGAAAAGTGAGGGGCTGGGGGGGGAGCATGGGGTGGTTTCTTCAGCTGTTAGAGTAGCCATTGGATACCGTGTTGGAGCACAAAATTAAGCATAATGTTTCAGCTATTTCAAAAAGCTTAGCATTTTTCATGGTTTCTTTCCTTAACCTCTGTGGGATCTCTTAGGAACTAGGACTTCTTGTAAAGAAACACTTATTACAATTTCAACAGTATTTTCATTTTCTGTTTTTTTTCTTTGTTCACAGATGAGATACTTTAGATGAAACGCAGTGCATATTTCACAACGCCATGTTTACTGAGACATAATCCACGTACCTTTTTAGTGTACAGTTCTGTGTCTTTAATGCCCACTCACAAAGTGTACCATACATTCTGTGTATACTCACAAAGCCGTATGGCTATCATGACCATCGGCTCCCAGGACATTTCCATTGCTCCAAAAGGAAATCCCATGCCCATTAGCAGGCACCCCCCATTCCCTGCTCCCCCAGCCCCTGCCACCTACTGATCTGTTTCTGTTGCTAAGGATTTGCCTGTTCTGGACATTTCGTATCAATGGAATCATATGCTACGTGGCTTTTTGATTCTGGCTCCTCTTACTGGGGATGCTGGATGATCCTTTGGGGGAAATAGCTTTATCTCACCTATGTATTCCTACATCTGTCCATCTTTCTATCAGTGCACACCGGGGCAATGTAAATGAGGGGGATTTCTGGGTGCCAGGATTTGGGCTGGATTCGAACTCATCTCTGGACTTTTCGGGAACACCTAACTTGTTCTGCCATGCGTGTGTCCTCTTGTGTCTTCTCCTTGCTACTTGTCTCATGGTGATCTCTGTCTCTTGCTTATTTATTTGGGAAGTAGTTACGGTATCCCTTTTACATGCAGTTGGCAATGGGGCGAGGACAGGGCCTGGGACACAGTAAGCATCAGGGAGAGTGGAGAAGGGTAGATGGCTGGACTGTAAGTCTACCCAGGTGTTGAGACAACAGCAGTCCCTGATAACTGGCAAGGGATTTGAGCTTGTGGCTGAGGAACAGAGAGGAGTCAAGGATGTACTCCTAATCTGGGCTGTTCTCAGGTTGGGAGACGGAAGGGCCCTGGGCTAGTGGGGTCAGGAAGCCATTAGACCGGAAGTCAGACAATGCCTTACTCAGTGTGCCCTGCTGGAAGTGACCTCTGCCACTACACGGGCATCTACGGCCACAGGCTCATAGGCTCCCTCCTCGTAGGCGCCTTTCTAGGTCAAGGTGGTTTTTGTGGCTGGCCTGGGAAACCAGCTCTGAGGGCACGCATGGTTTATGTGGGGAAAGGGACAGACTGGAGTGTCAGCAAGCTACTGTTGTGTCAGTCTGCCCTTGGTGTGAGTGTGTGTGTGCGTGTGTGTGTGTGCGTGTGAGAGAGAGAGAGAGAGAGAAAGAGAGCGAGCACACTTCAGGCGTTCTCGATGGGAAAACAAATCTTTCCAGAGCCCAGTGGGGCCCTGCCATGGTAGCACACGTCCTCAGCTCCGAAGCTGCACCGGGTGACAGGGAACGGGCGGGAGGTCAGAGTTACTGCTCGCTTCTCCAGCAGCCTCTCAGCAAGAGACGGGAGAGGGCACCGCGAGCCCCCTCTGCTTCCGAACGGCAGCGGCAGAAGCTTGTCTGGGCTTGAAGCTTCGCAGCGTGTGCGGAGTGAAGCTAGGACCGTTCTCTTTCTGCCGCTGCCTTTGTACTACACACACACACACACACACACACACACACACACACAAAGCCTAGAGGCCCCCGAGGAAAGCTGAGACCCCACTGGGTACAAGATAAGTCTGTGTGGCTTCCAGTCAAAGCCGAGAATGATCTAGCCCTTCCTGTTCTGTTTCCTAGACAACGTGTTTTGTAT
This sequence comes from Meles meles, assembly GCF_922984935.1. NCBI lineage: Eukaryota > Metazoa > Chordata > Mammalia > Carnivora > Mustelidae > Meles > Meles meles. The sequence continues at coordinate 130,843,579 of NC_060087.1, read as the reverse complement.
AATCACGGTCAAGGCAACTTACGCTTCTGCTCAGAATCAAGGTCACAGTGTAACACAAATTCACCACGGCAACGGCAGACTACTCATCTGACATGATGGGATTTTCAAGGAAAACCACTTGCAAAGTGCTAGCTAGCTCCCAGCCGAGTGATCTCGCCTTCTGGCATGACAATTCAGGCTTTACTCCGGTGGAATCTGGAATCCACATCCTTAAAAGGCACAGAATCCCTTGTAAATTCAACATAAGTAATCCGCCACGGTGACCAACGCGTCACCACAGGAGCCATCCGACCTGACCTGGCTTTAGGGTTTAGTTCCATCTGCAAACTCACACATCACCTTGCCCTCGTAAACAGCCAAGAGCTGTTCGGTGCCAGGTTAAGCATTTGAGGAACTCTGCCTCCAGCTCCCGGCGGGACTAAATGCACCCGCCCTTCGTGGGTCTTAGGCAAATGAGTTCTGACAGACAATGGTTCTAGAACAAAACCTTGCAGTTTAAGATTTAATCCTGCTCCTAATTTCGGGGGCCCAAGGCCAGTTGTCAGTCGCCTCCTAGCTCACACTTCCCCTCTTCGGTAGCGGCCTCTCTGTTTGGGTAAGTGTGAGTCTGAGGCCGTTAGGCAGTGCGTGGGCCGTGTGCTTGAGGGAGGGGGACGAGGAGGACCCGGGGAGGCTCATAGGCCTGTGGAGTCACAAACATCACCTGGAATGGTCTCCTGTGGTTATGCTCTGAGCCAGTCCCCACTCCGATGAGGGGGCCCCCTCCCAGCCTGGAAAGAGAACGTGGGCAGAAAGGAGGGCCGCCTGGGCACGACGAGGCTGGCCATGCTGGGGGGCGGGCGATGTGCATGAGGGGGTGGGATTTACGCACTCCCCGGCCAAGTGATTAGAGGCGCCCTGCTGGGGAAAGTCCTCGGGTCTACTGCTTTGGTTCCCAGCTTTCCAAAGCGACATTCCGTTCCGATCTCACAGTTCAAGGAAATACCAGCAGCGCTTTGTAACCCTTTTCCATAATTTACCTCATTTCGTCTTTACAAGCCTCGTGTGGTACACGTGACCAGAGTGTGGCCCGTATTAGGAAACTGAGGCCCTCACTGCTGCATGGTGTGCCCGAGCTGGCCGCCGCCAGGGAGGGGCTCCGCTGCGTTGGGTGTTGTGACAGAGTCCTGCTCTGCTCAGAGCTTCTGTCCCCAGCATTGGTACCTCGGGACCCCACGTCTTTCCTGCAGGGAGGCCCCTTTCCCCGTTGCGACTACAGACTCTGTGGGGGCAGGGAATGCCTGTCTCCCGACTCACCCCTAGCTCCGAGCCCTTTGCATCCTCAGGCCGGTCACATAGGAGGGATGCTTCAAAGACCCTGACATCATGGAACACGCACTCTGGCCGCCCTGGGCTAGGAGTGTGGGGCATAGACATGTTGCTCAGAGTTGGGTGAGGGCGAACGGCAGCTGCCTACGCCTGGACCCCGAGCGGGGGCTGCCCGTGACTGCAGAGGTCCATCGGGAAACCTTGGCCCCAGCTGACTGCCCCAGACTCAGCCCCTGACTCTTGCTGGAGGACACGAAATGCTGGGCATCCGTCCTCTTCCCCGCTCCCTCTCTGCGCGGGCCCTGCATCGTCTCCTTCACTCTTATCCTCCCCAGGCCTTCTGCCGCGCCTGTTACCCTTGGCCCCCGTACCTCCTCCTCCTCTCCCTCCTGCCTCAACCGAGCAGCTACCACCTTGCACCCTTCTCTTGCCCCACATACCACGGGGGCAAGACGGGAAGGGGGCCGGCACCCTCTTTTGCCCTATACCTGCATTCCTCGGGCCCTTTTAGGCTCGCCTCATCTAGTCAAATCCATCTGGAACATCCCTGTTTGCGTCTCCCTGCTCCTCCCACAGTGGCCTTGTCTCCGAGCTGCCAAGGGCATACCCTGGGCCCGCCGCCCTCCCCGCCCCCACCTCTTCTACCCCCGAGGTGCCTCCTCTGGGCCCACATCTCCTCCCTCCGTCTTCCCACCACCCCAGCTCCTCTACGGTCTCTTGACCTTCATGGGGGACAGTGCCAGTCCCTGCCTCCACCCACCTTTGCCCAGGCCCTTCCGGGCTCCCTTTCGTAGCCACCGGGGATTCCAGAGCTGCCCTCTGACCACCTCCTCAGCATTCCTACCTCCCAAGTGCCCGCTCATTCATCCCAAGTACTGAGCACCAGCTGTGTGCCAGGGACTTGGCTAGGTGCTGGGATACAGCTGGGACCGGGACCGATCAGCTCTTCGCCCTCATGGGTGTCAGAGTCCGGACCTTGCAAAGTAGCCCCACCGTTACAAATAGTGATGACTGTCACGGAGGCGGATCTAGCAGACAGGGAGGGAGGAGAGCGAAGAAGCGACTCTTGTGGTACAGTCTGTGGGAAGAGGAGGAGACGAGCCCCCATCTTTAGCCTGCTGGCGCCCTGTGCTCAGCTCTCTCGGGCCAGGGCCCAGATCATGACTGGTAAGTGTGTAAGTTAGCTATTGCTGCACAACAAATCACCAACACCCATTTATTAGCTCGTAGTTCTGTCGATTGAAAGTTCCAGGCATGACGTGGGTGGGTCTCAGGCTGCCTCACTTGACTGTCTCACGGTCAAGCTATTGCCAGGCTGCCCTTTGGTCTGAAGGCTCCTGAAGGTCATGGGCCCCGTTTCCCTGTTTGTGGCTCTAAGAATGAGGTTCCTGTTTCTTTCTGGCTGATAGTCAGGGGCTGCTCTTAGCTTCCAAACACCACCTGCTTTCACGGTCATGTGGCCCCTCCATCCTCGAAGCCAGCAGGAGAATTTCCCTCGCCTTGAATCCCTTTCATGATTTGAGTCCCTGACTTCCCTGTCTCTGGCTTCTAGATCCACGTTAAAGGGTTCCTGGGACGGGGTCAGGGGCCTGGCTGCCTAGTAGATTTTCAAGCTGGAGCATCACACGGGGAGTATAAACCAGGCGGCAGAGAGAAAATCAAAGCTAGTTAAAGTGGCAAAGATAGATCTTCATTAGTAATATGCTACTGCCCAGTGTAAACCCACACAACTTTGACTCAGAGGAGGTGAGTGGGCATGTTCAAAGATGAAGGAAGGAGCAGGGAAGACATTTCTTGGGCTCAGTAGAGTAAGAGGGGTGAAAAATCACAAAAAGCAGGAAGGGGTGGTGGGTCATATGAAACCTGTCTGAGTTTGCTGACTGGTGCTCTTCGAAGTTAGGCTCCTGCTCTCCCACAAAGGCTGACAGACTAGGGTCTTATCTTCTGGCATTGGCTGGAACAAACTGAAAATTCTTTTGGCAACCTTGAATTTTATTAGGCAGGTGCTTTAAGGAGAAGGTAGGGTTATCCTAGGGTTACAGAGCTGAGGTGTAGAAACTATGTTAGTGTTTTGTTTAAGTCTTTATAGGCCAAGGTTGAGGCCGAGTCAGGAAGAGGGCTCTGAAGAGCCTGCCTAGAGTTTGATCCAGGAGAGTCTGTCAGGGCTGTTTTGGAATGTTGCTGACCCAGTGAACCACTCATGGGGTTCTCATTCTGTTGGCCAGTGGGAGGGTGGATCCATGGTTTGTGGGGCCTAAAGCTTATGCAATTTGGAGGGCCTCCTTTAATAAAGGGAATGTAGAATTATAACTACAAAGTTATGATCACAAAATTGCTAGGGCCTGTCTCAGGACCAGAGAAGGAGCCTGTGTCAGTGAGGGCCCTGGAGCTTATACAGTCAGTGATGGGGGTGGGAGTGGGGGGGGGTTCAGTCTCACTGGGCCAAGGTCGATGTATCCGCATGTCTGCGTTTCCTCTGCAGGCTCTAAGGGAGAATCCATTTTCTGGTCTTTTCCAGCTTCTGGAGCAGCATTCGTTGGCTCGTGGCTCCTTCCTCCACCACCAAAGCCAGCAGCCGAGCACCTTCCAAGCTCTCTCTGCTTCCATCACGTTGCTTCTTACTTCTGTCTTTCAGACCACCCTCTTCTCAGGTGATACACGTGGTTGCAATTTGGGCCCACCCAGATGACCGAGGATCACCTCCCCACCTTAAGTCCTTAACTCAGTCCCATCTGTGGTCACATTCACAGGTTCCAGGGATTAGAATGTGAACATTCTGGGGGGCCACAACATGTCTACTGGCCTTGGCCACATGGGCCTTGAGAAGTACAGGGAGGGACAGAAGCCTGGGAGCACAGCCAGAGCAAAGCCTGCCCCCTCTGGAAAATTCTGCTCTCTGCCCAGATTAATAACACAACTCAAAAGGAATGTAAGAATTAGGGAACAGGTCTAAAATGTTTAATCCCTGTCACAGCTGAGTCTCATGTACCTTGAAGTTGATTATGCTCATTTGGGAACAGGGAAAGATTGGGAAGGCCATGGCCCAGCTGGAATCCAATGACCTCGGAATCACAGCCCATGGAGGGAACGGCCACTGCAGTCACGTAACAGGGATGAAGCTGGTGAATTGATCAGTCCACTGGGGAGTACCAGGGGCTCGGACAGGCTTGCGGGGTGGCCTCGCACAACTGCCTTGTTTCCCGTTGTGGTTGCTTTTCCTGCCTCTTTAGATTAGCAAGCATTAAGCAATGTTTACTTTGGCACAAAAATTGAGGCCCCTCTTTGGCGTCAGAAGGGCTCTTTGCGTTTTGTCCCTCCTGTCAGCTTCAGGTTCTCTGTACCCCAGCTCAAGGCCTGGGGCCCTTTTTCCCACCTCCTTTTCTCTTGCCATTTGGCGGATTCAACTTTCCCACGTGTCACCCTCTCCATTCACTTTGCTCACTCGCTTCCCCCTGTCCTCCAGACCACTGTCATGGCCTCCTCTGGCTTGCCTGGCCTCCAGGTCAGTCTCCTCCAAGCCGTTTGCCTCCCAGGAGCAGAGAGACCCTCAACTAGTGTGAGTCCCATCTTGCCCTGACCCTTCCAGCTGCTCTGGAGGCCGGAAGTCTGAGATGAACACGCGGGTGGGGTTGGTTCCTTCTGAGAGCTCTGAGGGACAGTCTGCCCCTCCGTTTTCGGAAGGCTGCGGTAATCCTAAGCATTCTTTGATCTGTGGCCACTTCATTCCACTCTCTGCCCCCCTGTTCACACGGTCTTCTCCTCTGTGTCTGTGTGTGTCTTTCTTGTCTTCTTTATCTTGTATGGACGCTGGTCGTTGGGTTTGGGGCCCCCCAGTCCACGGCGATCACATACTGAGATCCTTCACTCTATCGTATCTGCAAAGACCCTTTTCGCAAACAAGCTCACATTCACAGCTTCCATGTGGCCGTGTCTTTTGGGGACCACCATTCAACTATCTACAGCAGGTGTATTCGTTTTCTATTGCCAGTGGGTTAAAGCCTCTGCCTTCGGCTCAGGTCATGATCCCAGAGTCCTGGGATCGAGCCCACATCGGGCTCTCTGCTCAGCGGGGAACCTGCTTCCTCCTCTCTCTCTGCCTGCCTCTCTGCCTACTTGTGATCTCTGTCTGTCAAATAAATACATAAAATCTTAAAAAAAAAACAAACACAGTGGCTTAAGGCAGCACACATTTATTATCTCCCAGTCTCCCTGAGGTAGGAGTGTGGGCTTAGCTGTTCCTCTGCTCAGGATCCTGCCAGCCAGTGACCCAGCTGTTGGCTGGCTGTGTTCGCATCTGAATGGGCGGCCTCCGAGATCCTGGAAGCAGCCCTTAGGCAAGGATGGATGGGAGGAGGTCTCAATTTTAAAAAATCACCATTTAAGAACTTAAAGCAGTATTCAGAAATTTCCCAGAAAAAATAGGCTCCAGACATTAAAACATTTTTTTTCTACCAAGATTTCAAGGATTTCCTAAATTATACAAACTATTCCGGGTATAAGAAAATGAGGAAAATCTACCAAAATTTATTTTTATGAATCTAGTATAATGTAAAAATGGACAAGTATAGGAAGTTAGAGCTAAAAAAAATCCTGAAGAAAATATCTGCAAATTGAATTCAGCAATGAAAACCTCTAGTTTGTATATTAAAAGGGTGACTTTGGCGGTGTATGAATTATATCTCAAAATTGTTACAAAAACACTGAATCCACAGTATATTAAATGCACGCACACACACACACATACATTACAAGTAAGTAAGGTATATCCCGGGAACATAAAGATTGTTCAGCATCAAAAAAATATATCATTGTCATTTAATGCATATCAAACTAAAAAAGAAAAATCATACAACCATCTCAATAGATCCAGAAAAGGCATTAGATATAAATCAATACTTACACCTGATGAAAATTCTTATCAAACTAAGAATACAGACAACTTCCTTAACCTAATAAAGATTAGCTACCAAGGGGTGACTGGGTGGCTCAGTCGGTTGTGCATCTGCCTTCAACTCAGGTCGTGATCACAGGGTTCTGGGATCGAGCCCCGTATGGGGCTCCCTGCTCAGTGGGGAGCCTGCTTCTCCTGCTCCCTCTGCAACTCCCCCTGCTTGCGCTCTTTCCCTCTCAAATAAATTAAAAAAAAAAAAAAAAGATTAGCTACCCAAAAGCCTACACCAGGGATGCCTGGGTGACTCAGTCAGTTAGGTGTCTGCCTTTGGCTCAGGTCATGATCTCGGGGTCCTGGCATCGAGCCCCCACATCTGGCTTCCTGCTCAGCAGGGGGTCTGCTTCTCCCTCTGCTCCTCTCTGTGCTTGTGCTCTTCCTGGCTCTCTCTCAAATACATAAATAAATAAAATATTAAAAAAAAACAATAACCCTGCAGCCTACAGAAAAAGTTCTCTCTGCCTGCTACCACCACGGTTTATCTTTGCACTGGAAGTACTAGCCAACGCAAGGAGAGAAAGAAATGAGCAGGATGGGGATTTTAAAAAAAGGAGACTTGTCAGCATTTGAGAATTATTGAATTGTGGATCCTATATTACAAAAAAGAAGGGAATTAATGAGCAACTTATTAAAATTTTAAAAACCGCACCAATGTAGCCAAATAGAAGATCAGCATATACAGATAATTAGTATTCTTTTTAAAAGATTTTGTCATGTCAGTCACCACACAGTACATCATTAGTTTTTGATGCAGTGTTCCATGAGCCATCCTTTGTGTACAACACCCAGTGCCCTCCCTAATACCCATCACCAGGCTCATCCATCCCCCGCCCCCCCCAAACCCTCCATTTGTTTCCCGGAGTCCACAGTCTCTCATGGTTCATCTCCCGCTCTGATTTCCCCCCTTCATCTTTCCCCTCCTTCTCCTAATGTCCTCCACGTTATTGCTTATGTTCCACAAATAAGGGAAACCATATGATAATTGATTTTCTCTGCTCGACTTATTTCACTCAGCATCATCTCTTCTAGTCCCATCCATGTTGATGCAAAAGTTGGGTTTTCATCCTTTCTGATGGCTGGGTAATATTCCAATGTATATATGAATCATTAGTATTCTTTAAAAAAAAGATATTTATTTATTTATTTGACAGAGATAGAGAGAGATCACAAGTAAGCAGAGCAGCAGGCAGAGGCAGAGGGAGAAGCAGGCTCTCCGTCGAGCAGGGAGCCCGATGCGGGGCTCGATCCCAGCACCCTGGGACCACAACCTGAGCCAAAGGCAGCCACCTGACCGACTGAGCCACCCAGGAACCCCATGAATCATTAATATTCTTTTAAAAAATATTTTACTTATTTATTCGACAGAGAGAAACACAGTGAGAGAGGAAACACAAGCAGGGGGAGTGGGAGAGGGAGAAGCAAGCCTCCCACCAAGCAGGGAGCCTGACGCAGGGCTGGTCCCAGGACTCTGAGATCATGACCTGAGCTGAAGGCAGATGTTGAACAACTGAGCTCCCCAGGCGCCCAATTATTAATATTCTTAAACACTGTCAGTCACCAAGTAGAGAGTGAGACAGAGACAAAGGCGATACAATTCACAAGAGCAATACCAATGAAAAGGTATCTGTGGGTAAACCTAACAGAGAATGTGCAACACCTTTATGTAGAAAATTATCAAACTTAAGTGAAGAATGTAAAAGACGGTCAAGTAAATATTTGAAGAGATATACTATACTCATGAAAGAGAAAGCTTGGCATTAAAAATATGACAATTCTTACCCAAATTAATCTCTGAATTACCTATAAATTCAATATATTTGTGGGAACCTGGCAAACAGATCGTAAAATGTCTATAGAGGAGTAAAGTAAAGATTGTAAAGAGGAGTTTTAAAAAGAATGAAGAAGAGTACTTGCCTTATCAGATAGCAAGAAAATTTTCAGTGCTAGTAATTAAAGCAGCCCGATATTGGCTCTGAAAGAGGAGATCTTTGTATATCTGGTATATGACAAAGGAGGGATCATGAGCAAGTAGGAAAGAAGAGTGTCTTTAATAAATGGTGATGGGACAATTCAGTGCTCCACTGGACAAAAAGAAAATAAGTTCTTATCTTACTATATTCTCAAAAATCATTTCCAGGGGAATTAAATACATAAATGTGAAAAAACAAAATTCAAATACCATTAAAATAAAATAGAAGACAAATGGCCTGGTAGCAGGAATTTTCTGAACCTTTCTATAATAAGACATAAAAAGCACGAAGACAAAGAGACACATTTCACTGCATCAAAATTAAAAATTGTATTAATGAAAATCACCATTAACATGGCATATAACCAAATGACAGATGATATTACCAATGTATAAAACAGACAGGGAATTCATTTCAAGACTTTAGTAAAGAACTACTATAGGGGCGCCTGGGTGGCTCAGTGGGTTAAAGCCTCTGCCTTCGGCTCAGGTCATGATCTCAGGGTCCTGGGATGGAGCCCCACATCGGGCTCTCTGCTCAGCGGGAAGCCTGCTTCCTCCTCTCTCTCTCTGCCTGCCTCTCTGCCTACTTGTGATCGCTGGCTGTCAAATAAATAAATAAAAAAATCTTAAAAAAAAAAAAAGAACTACTATAGATCAGGAGGAAAATGACTAATCAGGCAGCAGAAAAATAGCCTGAGATATAAGCAGAAAATTCACTGAAGAAGAAATAAAAATGACCAACACATGTATAAAGAGATATCAGATGTGATTAGCTATTAGGGAATATAAGTTAAAATATCAGTAAGTTACCATTTTTATTTACCAAGTTGACCAAAGAAATTTCAAGTGCTGGCAGGGTGCTGGGAAAATGGTATTCTCTTACATTTCTGAGGGGGATGTAAACTGATAGAGCCATTCTGTTCTCCAGAACAATTTGACAGTAAAAACTAAAGTAAGAATCAACACTGTATGGTACATGCTCGAGAGACTCTTGTCCTTGCATACCGGGAGACATAACACATGGATTTCCCCTGAGACATGTTTTAAGTGACAGGGCAAAATTGGAAACAATCTTATACATCCATTAGGAGGAGCGAGACCCAGCGAGAGGGGGACACAAGCAGGGGGAGCAGAAGGGGGAGAAGCACGTTTCCCGCCGAGCAGGGAGCCCCAAGCGGGGCTCGATCCCAGAACCCCGGGATCATGATCCAAGCAGAAGGCAGTCAAAAGCTTAATAACTGAGCCGCTCAGGCACACAATAAGACGTGTTGTAATCATATGATGAAATGTTGCCCAGAGATCCATTCATTTGACTATATTCCAGTCAGTGAACAAAATGAAATCTGTGTCCTCAGGAAGCACGTAGTCTAAAGAGAGGAGGCGGACGGTAGCGCGGGCATAGCTTATCGGACGGTGCTAAGTGAGAAGAGGTAAGATGAAGCAAGTGTGGGAGATAAAGGTGTACGAAGAAGGGGGCAGTGACAAGCAGTAATATGTATATATATAATATTGGTATATAATATATTATATTATTTATATTATATCGTGTTATATAACATATATATAGTGTTTATCCTTCAAAGCCGCAATCCCACTGCTAAGAATCTACTCTCCAGATGCGCTTTTAGCAATCTGGAAATGCATACACAATGTTGCCTGTTGCAGCTTTATTTATAGTGGGAAAATGTTGGAATTTGGAAACTACCCAGACGCCTGAACACACACGAGGGACTGGAGCGACCACGGTACATGGCACGCAATAGAGGATGGCACAGCCGCACAAGAATGACGAAGCTGTGTGTGGACCGATATGGAGTGGGATCCAGGGGTCACTGCTGAGTGCAAACAGCTAAGTGAAAAGATGACAGAGAGGGTGATGTCTTCTGTGTGATAAAGAAGGGAACGTAATGCATGCATCTGCTGATCATTACAAAAAGAAACATGAAAAAGATAACCCAGAAAACAAGGTTATCCACAGGGCAGCGGGGGAAGCCTTCTGCACCGCTTCCCCCGCTGCCCTGTGGAGGAGCTGTACTTCTCTGAGTTGGCCTTTTTCATTACGTTTGACTTTTGTGATCACATTAATGTTCTTCACATTCGGAAGGAAAAATCAGTAAGAATGGGAAAGGGGAAAAGCTTAAAACGGAAAGAAAACAAATCTAACTGTATATCACCTGTATAGCATAGCCACATTGAAACGGAAAGAAAATACCAAGTAACTCATCAACACTATTTCTGGAAGATCTTTTAAAGCTTTTTGACTATTTACTCTCAGTCTTGGGCAAGGTTGCAGTGGCAAGAGATTCCCAAGCTCTTAGTAAGTTTGTTTTTGGTAGTGGGAAGTTTGAAGCAATTTTGAAATGATCTCTGATAGGATTGGGCACATGAGTGTGTCATTGTTTGGGGCCACGGTTCTCACTGTGCAAGAAGGGAGATGCAAATTTGGAATAGAGGAAGATAAAGAAAGAAGTTTGTGGGGAGGGATGTGGAATGAAGGTATATGCCTATATCTATGGGGATACCTTTATTTATTTATTTTTAAAGATTTATTTATTTATTTTAGAGGGAGAGAGAGAGAGAGTGAGTGAGCAAGCAGGGAGAGGGGCAGATAGAGAGGGAGAGAGAATCCCAGGCAGACTCCACACGGAGTAGGGAGCCCAACTTGGGGCTCGACCCCAGGACCCTGAGATTACTACCTGAACCGAAGCCAAGAGTCAGACACTTAACCAACTGAGCCACCCAGGAGCCCTTGTGCGTGTGTATACACTTAAGTCGATGCATTTATTTCTTGGCTCTTTCCACTGAAAAGGCCCACTAGCAACAATCAGATGTTGATCCCTATTACCATTCCTGACTGAAAGAAACCAGGGGTCCTCAGAAAAATGGCTAATCTCAGAACTGGGGCATTGAGTAAGGAAGTGGTGTGTCAAAAGGACCCTGAAGCTAGCGTCATTGAGCTTACACTGGCTAAATCTGGGACGGTTTGAGCACCAAATAAGTCAGGACAGTAATGAATTATAAACCATTAAAAACATGGAAACTTGTGAGTGCAAACCATTGATAAACAGATAAATGGGAAAAAAAAGATGAATGAACAAATTAAAGTTTAGTTTTGCTTTTGTTGCCCTTGCCTCAGGAAACATATCTAGAAAAATGTTGCTATGGCCGATGTCAGAGACATTACTGCTGTGCTCTCTTCTAGGACTTCTATGGTTTCAGGTCTCGCATTTAGTGCCTTAATCCATTTTGAATTTATTTTTGTGTGTGGTGTAGGAAAGTGGTCCAGTTTCATTCTGCTGCATGCTGCTGTCCAGTTTTCTCAACACCATTTTCTTAAGAGATTTTATCCATTTATTTGAGAGAGAGAAAGAGAGACAGATCGCAGAGGGGGAGGGGAGAGCACACTCCCTGCCGAGCAGAGGGTCTGATGCGGGGCTTGATCCCAGGACCCTGGCACCATGACCTGAGCTGAAGGCAGACACTTAACCCACTGAGCCACCCAGGTGCCCCTCAACATCATTCATTGAAGAGACTGTCTTTTTCCCATTACATATTTTTGCCTCCTTAGCTGAAGATTAAATGACCATATAATCATGGGCTTATCTCTGAGCTCTCTGTTCTGTTCTACTGATCTGTGCATCTGTTTTTGTGCCAGTACCATATGTATATTTTTTATTACTACAGCTTTGTAATATATTTTGAAGTCTGAGATTGTGATACCTTCAGCTTTGCTCTTCTTTTTAAAGATCGCTTTGTCTGTTCGGGGTCTTTTGTGGTTTCCTATAAATTTTAGGACTGTTCTAGTTCTGTGAGAAATGCTATTGTATTTGGATAGAAATTACATTAAATCTGTAGATTGCTTTGGGTAGTATAGCCATTTTAATGATATTTGTTCTTCCGATCCATAGGCATGGACTGTCTTTCCATTACGTTGTGTTGTCTTCAATTTCTTTCACCAACGTTTTACACTTTTCAGAGTATAGATCTTTTACGTCCTTGGTTAAGCTTATTCCTACGTATTTTATTATGCTTGATACAACTATAAATTGATTGTTTTCTTAATTTATTTTTCTGCTGCTTCTTTGTTAGTGTATAGAAACGCAACAGATTTCTGTGTCCTGTGTACTGTCATGTTTTCTTTCTTTCTACCTTTTTGTTTGAATCAGGAACCAATTGGTGTCCCTATGTGGAATGATATATTTTTAAGTGTCTTCTAATATGAAGTTTCTTCCTCTAGCTCTATTTTTTTCTTGCAGTTTATTTGTTGAGAAAACTGTGTTGTTTCTACTGTAAAGCTCCCATGGCCTGGATGCTCATGATTGCTTCTCTGTGGGGTAGTTCAACGAGTTCCTTTGAACTTGATATTTCCTGTAAATTAGTAGTGGGAATCAGAAGGCGGATCAGATTTGGGTTCTTTTTTTTTTTTTTTTTTTGCAAGACTAACTCATATATGGAGTTGGGAGACGTTAACACACCTATCTCAGTAACTGGCAGATCAAGCACACAAAATATCAATAAGGATATGAATTTGAACCATTGGCAGCTTAATCTAATGAACAAGCACAGAGCATTGCACCCAGTTGCAAGACTGCACATTCTTTTGGGCACACATGGAAACCTTACAAAACACTGACCCTATACTGGAACCTAAAGCAAGTCTTAACATGTTTCAAAGGATCAAAATTATTCAGAGCATGATCTCTGACCACAGTGTAATTAAGCTAGAAACCTGTGAGAAAGGGGTGGAAAAGAACAAAACAACAGCTTCAAACATTTGCACGCTGGCCTGGCACTCACAGCTGGGCCATGTTCTCCTACTGGACACAAACAGTTTCGCAGAATACTGAGCCTCAAACAAGGTTACTCAGAGACCATGATAAGAAGAGATAAAGCAAGGCTGCTAAATGAATTTTTGTAAGCACAGATAAAGCCAAGGTCAATGTGCAACCCACAGACACCAAACCTCTCCCTCTTGCTTGGCTAGTACGGGTGCCTGCCGCTGTGCTCTTGCTCCCAGCTTTAGCCTTGCTGTAGTCTGCTCTCTCTATAGAAGAGATTTACTGAGATCTTCAATTGCAGAATTTCCCTTGATTTCTGACAGCATTTAGAGCAACCACTTACCTCCTTGGACGCCCCCCAAGACAAGAGAAAGCCCTGATGTTACAGTAAGTTCTTTTTGAGACACCTCACGGCTCCTCATGGTGTCATCTCCCTCAGTGCAAAGGGTAATTGGCCTAACTTGTTCACCTCCAGATGGGTTCCTGGGTGTCTTTGGCAGCAGGGAATTGAGACTTATAACCAAAAGATAACTAGAAAAATTCCCACATGTTTAGAAATGAAGAAATACACATTTAGGGGCGCCGGGGTGACTCATTGGGTTAAGCGCCCAACTCTTGATTTCAGCTCAGGTCATGATCTCAGGGTCCTGAGGTTGAGCCCTGTGTTGGGTTCCATGCTCCGCAGGGAGTCTGCCTCTGTCTCTCCCTCCCTCTCCCTCTGCCCTTCCCCCTAGTCGCACGCATGCATGTGCTCTCTTTGAAATAAATAAATAAGTCTTTTTTAAAAAAGGAATACACTTTTAAATAACCTATGGTCAAAGACAATAACATGATGGCAATTAGGAAATATTTTATCGAATGATCAAAAAACTACTACACATCTGACTCAGTGAGTGGTCTGACAGGAAGTAGATGGCATATGCAAGCTAAGTAATTTGAGGAGAGCTACGTAAAGGGGTTGAGGTTGCTCTGTAACGGGTCAACTTGGCTAGCCTGAGCTACATTTCCCAGAGCTCCCTTTCTTTTCGGTTTCAGTTCAGGTGGGCCATTTGAGAGATTCTGATGGAAGATTTGGAGAACAGAAGGGAAACAAATGTAACTGAGAACGTTCTCATAAATAGAGGACAGAAGGAATGAAATAACCAAGAAATACAGATAATGCAATAGAACAAATGGATCAAAGGCTGGGACAGACTTTTTTTTTTTTTAACAATAGAAGAAAACCAAATGGCCTTTAAATATATGAACAGTGCTCAACCTCATTTGTCATTACAGAACTTGATACTGCCATAAGATAGTACACACCCACTAGATTTGTGGAAACCAAAAAGTCTGATGATTCTAAGAGTTGGCAAGGCTGTGGAGCAATGGAAAGTTTCACATACTGCTGATGGGAGTGTGTGTTGGAAAACTGGTGGGCACTTTGTAGAAAAATTAAAGGCATACTTCCTCTGTAAGCCAACATTTCGTGCCACGTATACAAATTCTGCAGAGACTTGGGTACATTGGCACCAGGAAACAGTGTAGACGGTTGTGATGGGTTCGACAGTGGCCCCCCCAAAAGATATGTGCACATCTTGACTCCCAGACCTTTGTTAATGTGACCTTACTTGAAAAAAAGGGTCTCTACAGTCGTGATTAAGTTAAGGCTCTTGAGATGGGATTATCCCGGGACATCTGGGTGAGCCCTAAAACCGGTGGCAAATGTCTTCATAACAGAAAGGCAGAGGGATATTTGAGATAGACAGAAGAGGAGAAGGTCATGTGATCAGAGGAGCAGAGATTGGAGTAATGTGGCCACAAGCCCAGGACTGACCCCCGCAGTCACCAGAAACTGGGAGAGGCAAGGACAGATTCTTCTCCTAGATCTTTCAGAGGAAGTAGAGCCCCACTGATACTTTGATCTTGGACTTCTGGCCTCCAGAACTGAGACAGTGAATTTTTGTTGTTGTAAGCCACCAAATTTGTGGTGCTTTGTTAAGGCAGCCACAGAAAACAATGGTTTGCCACAGCATTTGTGTGCAGAAAACAATCCAAATATCTAGCTGGGATAGAATGGGTAAATACACCATGATGAAGTTATACCATGGAATACTCTACCAGAATAAAAAGGAAAAAATTCTCTATATACTACATCACGGATAAATTTTAAAGACACAGTGTTGGGTGAAAGAAGCAAGATAGAGAATATATATATTAGAATTACATGTATATAAAGTTTCAAAACAAGAAAAATCAAACCATATTATTTATGAATGGATGGATGTTCAGGTGGCAAAACTCTGATGATTACCATAGAAGTTAGGGAGTTGATGGTGGGGAGACATGCTGGGGCTGGAGAGCAGGGCTTTGGCTCTTGAGCTCAGGGTGGTTACAAGAGTATGTTCTTTTAGAGAAAGTGCAGGAAATGCGTGTGAAACACATGATTTACACCTTTCTCTGCATCTGTGCTGTACTTCACAATTTGAAAAGTTAAAAACACTAAAAAGCAGAATGAAAATGAGAGCTATTTCGATGCTATGCCTCTTATATCTGGAAAATTTAAGAGAAATCTACTCTTAAAAATGTTACAAGGAGTAAAGGAATACAGTAAGTGGGCTGGTACAAAATCATTTAGACGAATGACAAATTAGAAGACACAGTGAAAGAGAAGCAAACAAAAAAAGAAATATGTAGAAATAAATTTTAAGAAATATGCAAAATGTATGTAAAGAATCTTTAAAATATTTCTCAGGGATATTAAAAAAAACTTGAATGAAATAATGAAATTGTACCCAGAATGCATAAGTGAGTGTAGGGACCGTCCAGCGGGTGTTGGTTTCCTCGTGCAGAGGCGGGAGCTGCGTGGAGGGGCTGCCTGCCATGGGCCAGGAAGCCGCGGGCTGAGATCGTGTCTTCAGCCTCAGCAGAGTAGCTGTAGGCTCGGGCGGCTGGGGACGTGGGAGGGGTGGTGAGGACTTGTGGGACCTTGATAGAGAACTTGATAAGCTCCACTTTTTCCCTGTAAAGACTTGGCTTGCGTCTCGCTGTCACTGAAGGCCGTTGTTCCTCCGAGTTCAGTCACTTGAGTGTGCCCACGGAGCGGGGACCCAGGGTTCTTCCTGTCCCCCGGACTCTGGCTTGCCCAGTCACCCCGCAGTGTCCTTGAGGTGCTGGGGACACCGACCGCACCCTCCACTCACCTGAAGGACACATAGCAGTCCTTCCTCTTTCTGATTTGAATCACAGCCTGGATGTGGTCTCTCTTGTTCTGTGTCCTTGTTCCTAATGTTAACGTGTGTAACTGCTTCTTGGTTGTACTGGGTAGCATCGGGGTAAGATTTTAACTGGGTATTCTTTTTTTTTTAAATTTCTTTTCAGCGTAACAGTATTCATTGTTTTTGCACCACACCCAGTGCTCCATGCAGTATGTGCCCTCCCTATTACCCACCACCTGGTTCCCCAACCTCCCACCCCCCGCCCCTTCAAAACCCTCAGGTTCTTTTTCAGAGTCCATAGTCTCTCATGGTTCATCTCCCCTTCCAATTTCCCTCAACTCCCTTCTCCTCTCCATCTCCCCATGGCCTCCATGTTCTTTGTTATGCTCCACAAGTAAGTGAAATCATATGATACTTGACTCTCTCTGCTTGACTTATTTCACTCAGCATCATCTCTTCCAGTCCTGTTCATGTTGCTACAAAAGTTGGGTATTCATCCTTTCTGATGGAGGCATAATACTCCATCAGGTATATGGACCACATCTTCCTTATCCATTCGTCTATTGAAGGGCCTCTTGGTTCTTCCCACAGTTTGGCGACTGTGGCCATTGCTGCTATAAACATTGGGATACAGATGGCCCTTCTTTTCACTCCATCTGTATCTTTGGGGTAAATACTAACTGGGTATTCTTTTTTTTTTTTTTTTAAAGATTTTATTTATTTATTTGACAGAGAGAGAGATTACAAGTAGGCAGAGAGGCAGGCAGAGAGAGAGGAGGAAGCAGGCTCCCTGCAGAGCAGAGAGCCCGATGCGGGGCTCGATCCCAGGACCCTGAGATCATGACCTGAGCCGAAGGCAGCGGCTTAATCCACTGAGCCACCCAGGTGCCCCTAACTGGGTATTCTTGAATTGCTTTTACAATAAACCAGTTTTATGACCTTTCAAAAAAAAACTTGAATGAATGCAAAGGTCTACTGTGTTCTCAGGAAAATGTGACTTCATAAAGGAGCAAAATCTCTCTACATCAATCTATAAATTGATATATGGTATGGTATATGGTATCAAATGCTTTATGACAATAGAATTTTTTGGAACTTTTCAAGATTATTGTAACATTAATATAGAAAACTAAAAGAGTGAAAATGGCCAGAGATATTCTTGAAGGAAGACTATGAGAGAAGCATTAGTCTTATCTGATATTAAAACATAATAAAAAGACAGTAATTAAAAAGCACTGTGATACTGGTATATGAAAAGAATAATGGAACACTCTAAAATACAGCTAAGTCTGAACAGGAAATTAGCATATGATAAAAATGTTATTTAAATTCACTGGGGAAAAATGGATTCTCACTAAATGGCATTACTACACAGAGGTGGCCACTTGGGAAAAGTATAAAGCTGAATCCATATTCACAGTATACAGCACATGAGATTTCAGATGGACCAGACTTAAAGATTTAAAAAAATGAAACTATAAAAATACTAGAAAAAAACCATGTTTGACTTAAAATATGTTGGAGGAGGAAAGACTTTTCAAAGTATGATTTAGACCTCAGAAGACAAAAAAGCAAAGCTCAGTTTATTCAATATCTAAAAACAAAAAGCTTCTTTGATATAGAAATTACTGTTTCAAAGTCCAAGGAAAATGATTAATCAGGAGAATTATTTGCAACTCATATCAACTCATTTTTCTATTATGTAAATAGCTCCTACAAAATAGTAAGAAAATGCCAACAACGCAATAGGAAAATGGGCAAAAGCTATGAATACAGTTCATGGAAAGAAATACAAATGATTTCTAAGTAAGAGATATCAAAATTAAAACATCATGAGTTACCTTTTTAAATTTTTTCATTTATCAGGTTGGCAAAAGTAGAACAGTTTGCCAGCACACATTATTGGCATAGGTTGGGCAAACAGACACTCATTTGCATTGCTGATTGGAGTCGGAGCTTGCACACAGCTACTTTGGTGACATCTATCAAAATTACAAATCTGTACACCTTTTGCCTCAGCTCCTCCACATCTAGGAGTTTATTCTACAGTTACAGTTGTACACATGTGAAATGATAAGGAAATACTGATAGACGTTAAAGAACATGAAGAAACTGCTGATATGGAACCATCTCCACTATACATTGGTAATTTTCAAAAGGCAGGCAGTGGAGAAAATGAATGGTATGCTGGCATTTGTGTCAAACGAGAGAGAGAGAGAGAAAGAGAGAGTGTATGTGTGCACACAGTTGCGTGTATATGTATATGCACAGAATGTTGATGGATAGTTGTTGAAGTTGGGTGATGGGTACACAGAAGTTAATTATTTGCTATTTATTTATTTATCTGCTATTTATTATTTATTTATCTATTTATTTATTTGCTCTTTATTTCTTATTTGCTGTTAACTATTTGCTGTTTTTGTGTATGTCTGAAAATTTCCATAATAGAAAGTAAAAAATATACTAAGAATAACAAAAATAAAAAGAATATCTCTGGAGGGGCTACACAGGAAACTGATAACACTGGTTACCTCTGAAGGCATTAAAACAGGAAGAGTGTTTGAAGGAGTAATAGAGATGCAACGATGGTTGTTTAAACACAAAGATGTTTGAAAGTAGACTGGTTTTGGTTAGTTGCTGAAAGGTGTCAAAAGAAATGTCTTTATGATTTTCTTGGTATTTTCCTTACTATACTAAGATAATTGCTGAAGATCCAGTCATCAAATATGTGTTACAGGCTGGGAGAAAGAAAAAGGGGCAGAAGAGGACCAAAAGGGGGAGGCTCCCACTAACTCAGCTCTCTGTAAAGAACTTTCCAGAAGCCTCACCCAATGACGTCCACTCTCATTTCATTGGCCACTGCTATGTGCAAGGGAGGCTGGGAAATGTAGTTTTGAAACTGGCACGTTGCTACCCCCAACAAACTCAGAGCCTTGATATAAGAGAAATCATGAGATGGGTCAAAATAAATGGATAAGAAAAATGCTAGAAAAATACTAACAGAAAAAAGCAGGTAGAGCAATACTACACTCATGTAAAATAGAACCCAAAGCAAAAAGCTTCCAAAGAGAAATGTAGGTAAGAATATGGAGGATTTGAGTAACACAAGTCATGAGCTCCACGTAACTGTGCCTTACAATCAGAAAATACAACTTCTTCTCAGATGTGTGTGAAACATTATCCAGAAGTGATTATGTATTTGGTCACAAAGAAAATCCCAACAAGTTCAAAAGCAGAAATCATATTCATTGAGTCTGAAACATTAAAATTAGAAGTTACTAACCAAAAGAAAGCCCATGACACTGAAAATAATGACTAATGAAATGAATAAAGAGCAAAAAGCCCAGAATAGTTGAATAACCAGGACAAAAAAATTGCAAGAACTCATAGTAATTTTGGTTAAGAGAAAAGAACGTGAAGAAATGAAAAAAGGTCATAAGAAACAAGGTGGGTTGTCATTTCAGATGTAGGTACAATGTTTCTAAAAATTGTAAGAGAACACAATACACATACAGCTTTGCATGAATTCATTGGAAAATGGAGATAAAATGGGTAACTTTCTAGGAAAATATAAATCATAATAATTGGCCAAAAGGTGTAAGATCAATAAAAACCAATGTCCATAGAAGATATGTAGAGATAGTCAAAGATCTATCCTTCAAAACTGCATCAGGCCCACGTGGTCTTATGGATAAATTCTACTAAACCTAAAAAGAAACAGGTAATCATACTGTCCAAACCCTTCTCTGCATTGGAAAATATGGAAAGCATCCAAACACATTTTTGAGGCTATTATAATCCTGATCACCAAATTGGACTAAGATAGCATAGTAAAAGCCCTGTGTAGACCAATCTTTCTTATAAAAAGACACTAAATCATATCCTTTATCATGCCGAAATAGGGTTTTCCCTGGAATGCAATGATAAATTAATATTGATAGTTATTTTTTAAAATTTATTTGATAGAGTGAAGACACAGTGAGAGAGGGAACACAAGCAGGGAGAGTGGAAGAGGGAGAAGCAGGCTCCCCACTGAGTAGGGAGCCCGATGTGGGGCTCGATCCCAGGACCCTGGGATCATGACCTGAGCTGAAGGCAGACGCTTAATGACTGAGCCCCCCAGGTGCCCCAATGTTGACAGTTATTAATGTCATTCACCTTATTACTGGTTAAAGAGGAAGCATGAATGTATTGTCTCAATTGATGCAGGAACAGCACTTGATGAAATCCAACACCAATTCACGCTATCCTTGCCACTCTTTTGTAAAGGAGTCATCCTGATCAACGTGAAACAAGAGAGAAATACAAGAATAATATATTGGAAGAGGAAAAAACTCTAATTATTTAGAGACGTTATGCTCATTTGTCTAGAGAAACTAAAAGAAGGACCTGACAAACCATTAGAGCTCATATGGGAGCTTTTCACAATCTCTGCTTTCCCAGCAATTAACAATGAACAATATGCTATATAAAATATCCCTGATCTGACGAGCAACACTATTGAATGCTTTGGACAGAAAATTATTAAAATGTGTAAGACTAATGTGAAGAACAATATCAGAACTCACTATAGGACATAAAAGCAGGCCTGAATAAAAGATGACATATATCATCTTCTTGGGAGAGAAAGACTCAACTTTGAGAGATGTCAGTTCCCCTGAAATTAATCTATAATTTTGATACAATCCCAATAAAAATCCCAAGATTTTAAAGGAGACTGACAAGCGAGTTTATAAATCCATTCTGAAGAGAAATGCACAAGATAGACCAAATAAGTTAAAAGACAGAACCCACTAGATATCAGAATATATTATAATGTTATAGTAATTGAAACAGTACTGATGCCAGAATCAGCATACCAATTGATGGAATAACAGAAATTCTAGAAACACACTGAAGAAAATTCGGCAATTTAGTAACCATCCATCCATCCATCCATCCATCCACCCCTTCATTCATTTGACAAACAGTGATTGTCTACGATGCATCAGATACTGTTTCAGGGGTGAGTTAAAAAAAAAAAAAGCCTCTGTTCTCATGGAAATGTGGAGTTTACATTCTACATAATGAATTTAGCATTTCAGTTAATAGGGGAAAGGATGGCCTTGGGACAACTGGCAATCCACATAAGGAAAACAGAACAATAAATTTTAAACAGATATCATAGATGAAAAGAGAATCTTAACTGATTAGAAAAATCTAAACGTGAAAAAAGCTATGAAAAATAAACGATAAAAACTAATTTATAGAAAGGAAACTAGAGAAGTGTATCTTTCTATTCTTTAGATAAAGAAGATACCATTAAGCAAGGCACAAAATGCAGACACCATAAAAGAAAAACACAACACATTTTACAGCATAAAGAGGAAAGATACGACTTCTGCATCATCATAATTAAGTTAAAAATAGTGGAAGAAAGCATATACGACACGTATTTCAGCTGAAGGATTAATGTCAAGCATATAACACAACCTACAAGTCAACAGGCAAAATGGCAAAGAATAAAAACAAGTAGTTTGCAGAAGTGTCAATGTGAATGACCTACATATATTTGAAAAGATACTCAACCTGACTACGCCAGTAATCATGAAAAATACTAGTGATAACAAGGAGATACCATTTTTGCCCATCAGTTTTGCCTAGGGTGGGGGGCAACGGGAACTCTTGTACCTACTTGGTACAGACTCTCTTGGAGTGAATTTGGCAGTATTCTTTTTAATGCCTGTACTCTTCAAACCCACTCCTGGGTACCTGTCGGGGAGACCGTTCTTTGTCTCCATCCAGAGCTGTTCCTTTTGGGTGCTGGCGGGCTCGGCTAGACTGTTTCCGAGCCTCCCCTGGGAGGTAGGTGTGGTGGTCATGTGAGTAAGAGTTCACCAATGGGATGCATGAGTGGTGATGGGTCCAACTTCTGCCTCACCTGCTCAAAACGCAAGTGCTCACCTCGGACGTGCACCGTTCTCCTCCCTGCATGCCGCAGGACCCAGAGCACAGACATGCCTGTGTGGGAGCTTACCCTGACGTCAAGGCAACGCCCTCGAGCTGAGCTCCTGGGCATGGTTCCTGGACCACCGCTCAGCCACACCCCGCCCTTAGTGGTCCATGACGGGGCTAACACAGATAGCAAGAGGAAGAGCTGTGAAGCTTGTATAGCAATTCAACATCACCACGATCCCTTTAAAAAAAAGATTTATTTATTCACTTTATATAGAGAGAGGGCACGCATGGGGAGGCATGTATGAGCAGGGGGAGGGGCAGAGGGAGAGGGAGAGAAGCAAACTCCGCACCGAGCACACAGCCTGCCAGGGGTCTTGATCTCAAGACCCTGAGATCATGACCTGAGCCGAAATCAGGAGTCAGTTGCTCAACCGACTGAGCCTCCCAGGCACCACTCATTTCTTTATTGCATTTCACAAAAGCCTTAGTCCGAGATGGATTGGGGGGTGGATATAAACTGGTCTTTCACACAAATGGTGTGCGAGGCACCGCACTAGGGGAGAGAGGAGAGCCAAGGTGTGAGGAGCTGCTGTCTCTGGGTGAGTGTGGACCGGAGCTGCCCCTCCCGCCTGACGCTCGGCTCAGACTTCCGTGAGCGACCTTCAGTCTTCTCTCAGTCACCGGCTGCGCTATTGCTGGTCCCTTGATCGAAGCCAACTAGCCCTACGTGACTCAGCGTCATTCCACAGCAGGGCCTGTGGCTGTGTGATGGGGCAAGAGTGTCCACGCAGCACTGTTTCCCCGAGTGAAACCTGCCGGATGCCTAGATGTGCACCAAGGAGGGGAAGCAGGGAGCAAATGTAGCTGTAATTACGGCCTCTCCCCCAGGCGCGCTGACCGACGTGAAGAGAGCCCGTTGCAGAATAAACATGGAGTATGAGAAACTCTCCAGTGTGTGTGAGTCCGTGTGCAGCCGAGAAACTCTCCAGTGTGTGTGAGTCCGTGTGCAGCCAAACTTGCAGGAAGTGCCCGCGAGGATCTCATTTTGCCAGGATGAAACAAAGCAGAACCGCCATGGGGAATAACCTCCCAAGCTGTTTACAACCGTTTCTTTGGTCAGTCGTCTCTGATCTTGAAATTATAAATGTAAACACGTGAAGAAAGAACCAAGTTTTAGAGAAAAGCAAAGTTCTTAAAACATTCGATTTCAACCAACCAAACTTCAAACACGACTTTATAAAATGCTTTAGGGAAAGAACTGTTGAAAATTTTCAAAGAAATCTTTGTCACAAGGACGGCTATAGCAACTAAATGCAAAGCTTTGTTTGTCTGTTTGTTTGCTTAGATTTGACCAAACTGTTAATCCTAGGTACAGTGTGGGAACCCAAGTAGCCAGCTGCCGGCAATGGAGACCACAGCACCCGCAGGAGCGGGTGCGCCCTGGAAACTGGGGGGTGAGAGTAACAGGTGCATCGGGAGAGAGACTCCAGAATTCTTACTGCACTTCAGAAGCTCATTCCCTGATAGTGAGAATTGGACAAATACATCTTCCACACCTTTCCGTAGCCAGCTTGGTGCTGTGGGACTTCTTGAAGTTCATCCTCTAGGCACCTGTCATCTCCTGCCCTCTCCAATCAGGAGTCCCCCCCCCCCCACCACCCAAGTGGCTGTCCTGGAACACACAGAGGCCCGGAAGAACTTGGGTCTGGCTGGGTCTCCTGCTCTTGAACACGCCAGAGCCGCAGGCCCCTTCCCTCCTGCCCTTGGCCCCGCTGGGCTCCCCCCGGCCCTCCGCCTTTCCCAGGGGTGTGGGCTTCTGGGCCCCAGCCGAGCTCCCCGCCCCCACCCCCACCGGGTCTCCCCACCCATACAGGGGGCCACCAAGGCCCAGCCGGGGGTGTGCCTGTGTAGGCGAAGGAGGTGCCCCAGGGCCTGGGGAGTGGGGGGTCACCCTGCTCCCCGGCTCCCAGGGCCCATCCGGCAGGTGAGGGTCAGCCTCCTGTCTCCTGGGCCTCCTCCCCGGCCCCCCCACCTGGACGTGCCGCAGAATCCTCTGGACACACCAGTCCCCCAGCTCCGCGTAGGTGCCCGCCAGCTCCTCGTCCGCCTCGCCGAGCTGGTCCACGAGGCTGAGCAGCATCATGGGCACCGCCATGGACTCGGAGGCCGGGGCCCGGGGGAGGTGCGGACGGCCCAGCCCCGACGGGTCCTCCCGCACCCAGCACGCGATCTGCTCCATCATCTCCGCCGCTTCCTTCTGGGTGGGGAGGAAGGGAGGCGAGGGGAGGCCCGGGCCGAGGCGGCATCCCGTGCGGTCTGACCGGGGGTGGGAGAGCCTCGTCCTCCCGCCCGCTCCTAGGACCCCTTCACCGAGGGCCTGCTCTGGGCCGCAGGCCTGGGTTGGGGGCTGGGGGCCCGTGTAGATCTGCCCCACCCTGCCTCGGGGCGGGGGCGGGGTGTCTCCCAGCTTGTGGGTGCGGCCGCTCCCGGGCAGTGAGGTCGGGTCTGAGAGCCCAAGGGACTCCAGGGAGGAGGGAGAGCTCCCTTTCGGCGGGGGCAGGTGTGGAGGTTGAGGTGTGAAATCAACAGGACCTGCAGACAGGGGAGGGGGTTAATTTGCTGATATTGAGCTTGTGTGTTTAGCTTTGTCATTTTTCTAACTGAAGTGTAACCTGTGTCCCGAAAATATGCAGATCCTAGGAGCCCGGCTTGATGAGTGTAGGTCCCACTTGTAACATTCTGACTACATGTCTGTTCCTGAGGGTGAGGGGCATTTCAGTTGCCTTTGGAGCTTGGTACACAGCAGGTGGTCAATAAATGCTTGTTGAATGAAGGTCAGAAAAGGGGTGAGGCAGTGCAAGGATTTTTTGATCTGTCTTTCCTGAAAAGAAAAACTGAGGACTGTGTTTTTTTATTATCTGTTTTACAGATCTTTTAATCAAAGCAATGATTGTGCTCTGTGGAAAGAAATTCGAAGAGCTCACTGGTTTATCAGTCCCACTAGTAAGTGCACAAATCCACGAGAAGTCCAGGTATCCTCACCTCTGTGTCTCCCCAAATTCATACATTAAAATCCTAATGCCCAATATGAGGGCATCAAGATGTGGGGCCTTTAGGAGGTATTAGGTCGTGAGGGCAGAGCCCCCAGGGGTGGGATTAGCACCTTATCAAAAAGAGGCCCCAGAGGGGCGCCTGGGTGGCTCAGTGGGTTGAGCCTCTGCTTTCGGCTCGGGTCATGATCCCGAGGTCCTGGGATCGAGCCCCACATCGGGCTCTCTGCTCGGCAGGGAGCCTGCCTCCCTTCCTCTCTCTCTGCCTGCCTCTCTGCCTACCTGTGATCTCTGTCAAATAAATAAATAAAATCTTTAAAAAAAAAAGGCCCCAGACATCTCAGTCTTCCGTCCTGTGAGGACACAGCAACCTGGCTGTCATCTGAACCAAGAGGCGTGTCCTTACGGGACGCCGGCTTGGTCCGCATCTCGTCTTGGACTTCCCAGCCTCTGGAACTGTGAGGTATTGTCTGTTGTCACAGCAGCCTGAAAAGACTAGGACAATGTCAGTGGCCACCCCCCACCCAGGTGGGACACGAGCTGGAGAGAAGTGGGAGCCTGGGCTAGGGCAATGAGGGAGGCCCAGACGCTGGCCCGGGAGGTGGGGGTCTGGAGACTGTCAACTCCCGGGTTCACGAAAGACTTCTTCGGGGCGCTCAGAGGAGGGTGGTGGGGGAAAAGCGACAGGACTCCAGAAGGGGGGGGCGCTAAGAGAGGGGCAGAAAGGAACATTTTCAAACCCCTACTAGAAGCCCACAGGGCCTCTAGAGAGAAGCCCTCAGCTGTCCCCTCCCCTCTGGGCCCAGTACCGGAGGTCCAAACAGACCTGTGGCCTTGGCTTTGCACAACCGAATCTTGCCCGAATAGAGCTTGCACGTGTTTTATGGAAAAACGTGCGGAGTTCTCAGTGACAAGTACATCATGAAACCAGCAAAGCCAACGAATGGTTATTTCCACATAGCTGGCTTGCGAGCAGGCAGCCGGGCAGGCAGAGGTGTGGGGCGGTCCCACACCGCCTGCTTAGAAGCCGCATCTGGGGTTGCAAAATAACGGGCAGACTGATGAGGATGGGGCCCTGGAGCCAAGACGACACAGGCCCTTCCAAAATCCTGTTCCTCACTGTTGTAGCACATCATGGCCTGTGGGGTCCCAACCCAACACGCCTGGGGCCCCTTTGGACTTGTCCTTCTGGGACTGGGCAGCTGGATGAGCAGCTGAGCCTTGTTTGTATGTGGGAGGTCAGGAAGCCAGGGGCCTGTCCTCTCTGCCTGCTGTTTTGAGCAAACAATCATTGGAAAGAGGGCCAGCCACTGGCCAAGAGGACTGACCTCCCCGCTCCCACCCTCACCTAGCCCAGAAGGCTGGCTGATCGTCAAGGTCCACTTCTGTCACTCTCTTCCTGGTGCCTAGGGGAGGAGCTCAGATCCAGGCTGGTGTTCTGCTCCCACCTGGAATTCAGACTGGGGTGGGGGGGGGCTAGCCAGGGTGGGAGAAGGGTGGCTGAAGGATAGGACTCTTTTGCCAAGGGGCAGCTCAAATTTCCAGGGAAGCCAGCCCTCTCTCGTCAGGGCACCTCCTGTCCCCTCCAGGCATCTGGTAAGGGGGCGGGGGGTGGGGTGGGGTGGGCACAAGGTAACACCAGGAGGGGGCAAGAACTTCAGAGCCCGGAGAAAGGAGCAAGGGAAGAGCTGTTACCCCAAACTTTGACAAAATAAGTCAAGGAACACCAATGCCATTTAACATATATTTATTGAAATCTACTCGATGCAAGGCACTGTGCTAGATCTGGTAGGGGAATCAGACACGAAGGGTCACCCCTGTCTTATAAGAGCTCACAATCTAACGGGCAGGGGTGCAGGTGGGGAGGGCGAAGCTCTAGTGCAAGGCTGATTATTGTAAGTGCCATAAAACAGACAAGTTAAGGAGATCAGGGAGGAGTGAGAGAAGAGGGCGAACAACTGAAATGCGGACTGGGGCAGCCGCGGCTACCATTCTTAGATACGCAAAGAACATCGAAGGCCAAGTTAAAAGAGACCGTTGTTAGTTTCGAAGGTAAACACCTAAACTGATACAATGAGAAGTACCGAATGGAAGTATACTAGTAATAGAGAAATTCTCGAATCCCCAATCTGACAGGTTCTCCGGAAGCTGACTTAAACTCATTTCATGGGACAAACAGGGGGTCTGTACAGGAACAATGCCTGGACAGAAAGGCATTGGTCAAACTCACTGAGCCCAAAAGGCATAGATTTTTATCCACCTGAGTGAACACAAGTCGGTGCCACATTTAAACAGGTGTTGACGACAGTCAGGTGGGACGTGGGCCAGGAACTCGAGCCGGTAGAACAGGAGGAAAACCAGCCACGGGATTCTTAGGAAGCAGCCAAGTGGCAAAAGGCAACTGACTCTTGACGGATGACAGAAAGCAGAGACCCACTCAAGCTGGCTCAGGTCAAGGGAGCCTAGGGTGGGGCCATGAACGAACTGACGGGGGCAGCTGCCGGAAACCCAGACACGTGGCCAGACTCCTGCGGGGTGCTGGAGTGGAGGCCGCTCTGGAGCGCTTGGCAGGAGCCCACAGATCTCCAAGCTGATGCCACCCACGGGGTCAGCTCCTCTACCGTGTGGCTCCCACTTTCTTCCAACACCAACTAGAAACTCCTCTCTCATTTCTCTTGTTTGCACTTCACAGGCAGAGAACCTGAAAGGCCCAGACTGTTGCCTCCAGACAGCTCTGATGACCGGTTGCTGCCCCGAGTCACGTGTTTGGTGCTGGTTCAATGAATGTGGCGTGGGGTGCGGGGTGAGGGTCCCAGGGCATGCGACAAGGCTGCAGCCCCGGGCCCGTGGAATGCCAGCACTGCGACTGTGTGGGGCTCGCTCTGGAAATGCAGAAGGGGGTGTGACACAACCAATCAACACAGTTCATCGTAATAAGCAGCAAAAATGGTAAACAACTTTCATTGAAAAATTTCAGCAAGTATTCAAAACTTTAATAAAAGCAATGGAAGGTTTCCTTCAGAATCTAAGGAAAGGTTAGATCTCCAATGAGAGTCGGCGTTCTGTGTAACCCAACTGCTCTTCATTTCCCTTGCAAAAGGGATGTGTGTGATTAGAAAGAAAAAATGAAATGAGGTAGATACACAAATGCATAGACGAGCACACACTATAGGAAGCTTGACCACATCTTGCATATGACAGCGCAGCACACCTA
Source organism: Meles meles (assembly GCF_922984935.1). NCBI lineage: Eukaryota > Metazoa > Chordata > Mammalia > Carnivora > Mustelidae > Meles > Meles meles. The sequence continues at coordinate 130,815,175 of NC_060087.1, read as the reverse complement.
CGGAATCCAAGGAAATCCACCCCCGAGTCATTCGAGGCAAAACCGGAGCTGGGCGACACTACAGGACACACGTTAAAGCCACAGACTGCTTGCGCTGGAGACAGCACGGACGTCACCCGCAAACACAGTGACAGAAAAGATGCGGTCTTTAGTGTTAACTCTAGGAGAGGGTCTGTTTCAGAGAAAATGCGAGAACTGAGAATGGAAGAAGTCAGGAGGGTGTGACGGGATGCCAGGGGGCAGTGGCGACAACGTGGGGCTCTGAGCTACCAACACTGTATCTGGATCCTTCAGAGACGCTGACGCATGGCTAGCGAACGAGCAAGAGGTGGCCGAGCACTCCCAGCGGATGTTGCCCGACTTGCCCCCTGTGAATGTCGAGGTCCTTACCGGATGACAGTCGTGTCGACCATGTCCTGACAGCTTGCAAAGAGCAAGTGGATGCAGAAGGAAGCAGTGATTTCAGACACAGTTTCACAACTGTGAGAACTGAGGCCACAGAGCGCGAGGCGCAGCTATGTAACAAGTGCCTGGGGGTCAGGACGGAGACGTCACAGAGAGCCACTGTTGTGGCCTGGGGGCCGTTCCAGATGACCTTCTGGCTAAGGTCCCAGGGGTCACCAGGGGACCCCGCTTTCCGGGATGGGGGCTGGAGAAGCCCCTCTAGGTGTGCTTGCCGGGAAGCTTGGTCTCGGAGGGCCCATCGGGAAGCGCAGACCTCCTCTCTGGGCCCGCTAGTGGCTGCCCCCGCCTGGGCACAGCTGCCGGCAAGCCACACCACAGCCCCGGTGTGGCTGGCTTCTACCTGCGGGGTCCGCAGGTCACTGGAGGCCAGGTTTCTGGCCAGCCCTTGCTGCTGCTCCTCCTGGGGGAGGCTGTTGCGAGTAACAGCCCAGCCCCAGGATGACCAGCTTCCATTTCTATGCCACACGGGCCGTCAGAAGGGCATCGTCGCCCTCTGAACCCTTGTTTTATTGCCCCTCCTGGGCAAGGCGGCTGAGAGTCACAGCCCGGGCCCGTGGCGCCAACTTCTGTCACCACGATGCACAGGGCATCAGAGGGGCACGGCTCTTCTCTGAGCCTCTGCTCTGAGTTCCTCTTAGCTGTAGCTGCAGGAGGTTAACATCAGAACACGTGGGTGAATTTCTCCCTAGTTGCCCAAAGCAAAAGCCACCAGACCGACCTCTTTCTAGTTGCAGAGTCACTCCTTGGGAGGAGGACGCAATCCACGTGACAGCATCAGTCAAGGGAGTCTTCTCATGTTCGCGGAGATGTGTCTTGTGTGGCTCTGCTGCTCAGGCACTGAATCCATGCCGGGCATGGCCAAAGCTCCCAGGAGCTTGATGGACAGCCAGCTGCAGCCAAGACCACATCTGGACCACCCCATTGATCTAGTTGGGGCCCAGGCCTGCTGCTGACAGGCCGGGCTATACTGAGGAACAGTCAGAATGTTCTGGCCAATCCGAGATGGAAGTTTCTCTTGCGTGTCTGTGTGGCCAGGCTGGATAGTCAAGTCCCATCCACAGAGACGCATCGAGTCTGCATCTTGGATGAGGAGAGAGCCTGGTTCTCTGGCCCCTTCCCATCCAGCCTGCCCACCTGGAGCATCCACCTTCTGGTGGGGCAGGGCTTTCAACTTTTCATTTGTAATCAGAATTCCAGAAAAAAAACATCATCGTATCGAAGTACTGAAGCAATGGAAGTTACGGCTTAACGGACGACGGTGAGTGCTCGGGTTCGTAAAACCTAAAACTCGCAGGACAAAAGCGTAATAAAACTGCTACCAAGAGCAAAGCAATCAAAACGGAAAAGAGATCATCACAATCGCTCTAGAGCGAACAGCTGTATAAAGTCAATATATCCAAAGGTAACTTGATAACTGGTCAAAGGAGATGAACGTATAATCTGCATGCAAGAAAACAGGAACACGATTTAAGTCACTGCACGAGAGAAAGAAGATGAGACTAGGAGTCAGGAGGCCTGGGTTCTTCCCCAGTTCCGGTACTAATGAGCCGCAGAATGCCGCAGATGACCTTCACGGAGTGTGCACCTTCGGACCAGGCGTGGTGTCACGGTTCTCATGATAACCTTAGGAGGTAGTCCTGTAATCACCCCTGTTTTACAGAGCCCAGAACGGAGGGCTGGCTGTGTGGGGGGAGAGGCTATCACTCTCGAAAAAGAGGCATCATCTTGTACTTGAGTCCTTGAGACATCCGTGTTATGGGCGTGCTCTCTCAGCTACTTGAGCTTGAACAGAATAGTGCTGCTGGAGGACAAGACTTATTAATCCGAAACGGACCCCAGCTGATGCTAGTTTTGGATGCATGGGGGAAGTCACCAGAATGAAGTGGTTGAAGAAAAATGGACGCAAAAGCAATTTGACCCACATTCAGTACTTGTGCCTGGGAGAATGACCTCGCAACGACAAGTTCTAGATGCTTCCAAAAAGTCTTTCAAAAGTCATTTGAAAAAGCCGAACCCGTTAAGTGGTGATGCCGTAGAGCTATAGGACAAATCGAGGAAAAAAAAAGCAGAACAAAACAACCACCAATGTCCTAATGTAATGAGAACATGTATTTATGGCTTGGGTGGCAGTTTCTATTGAGAGCCTTGTGCCGGGATTGTCACAGTGCTGCAGAGCGTACAGCTTAGATGCACGGAAGCCATCGGAGGTTCTTCTGAACTGTCGGATGACTTGAAAGGGGCGACGAGGTTGGTGAAGATGGTGAGGTCAGAGATGCATATGAGGATTTAGAATAAAATGATCTTGCGTAGCGGCGTGAGGGAAAAAAAGGAGTATTCTCTAAATTAATATATTATTCTATGTAATATGTGATTTAGTTATGTATGTATAGCTGAATTAATAAATTAAATATTATAAGACATCTGAGTGTTCTATCTACATCCCTAAAAATTTATAAATTCAAGTAGGCCAAACAACTCTGGGGCGCTGTCTTGTCTCCACGAAAGCGGGGGTCACGTTATGTTGAGGCCATCGAGGATTAGCTCTGTGCCTCGCTCCCGAGGTGAGGGGGAGCAGTCCGGCAAAGAGGACCTACAGGCCCCCCTCCGGGGACACCCGCACGTCGCTCTTCTCTCCTTCTCAGTTCCGAGGCCCGTGGATTCCTTGAAGGTACTTGATGCCAGTCACTCTAGTCCAAATAAATTAGAATGTCCTAGAAGCTACTCTCGATAGGCAAGATGGGAAACGTGTACACTTAGAAATTGCTGGTGACAGTATAAATTGGATCCGACCTTTCTGACGAGAAAATAGATAAGCGCTACAAAAGTGTTCATCTCCTTTGACTCCGCCCTCCCCCTCTCGGGGACTGGGCCCCGCGGGGCCGCCACCGCCGCCGCCCGCTGAGGGGCTCGGGGCTTGTGGGGGGGGGGGGGCGCTCCTCTAGTCGCGGTGGCTCGGCTGGTGCTTCTGCAGCGCCGACCGCCTCTTGAACACGCGGCCACACTCACCGCACTCGCAGCGCCGCGCTCCGCTGTGGGTCCTGCGGTGGCGACTCAGGCCCGAGCTCCGGCGGAAGGCCTTGCCGCACTTGTCGCACTCGTACGGCTTGAGTCCACTGTGGATGCGCCGGTGCTTGATGAGGTCGGACGGCCCGCGGAAGGCCTTGCCACAGTCGCCGCAGCCGTACGGCCGCTCGCCCGTGTGGATGCGCTGGTGCTCCAGCAGGCTGGAGCTCTGCCGGAAGGCCTTGCCGCACTGGCCGCACTCGTATGGCTTCTCGCCCGTGTGGATGCGCCGGTGCTTGGTGAGCTCCGAGCTCCTCCGGAAGAGCTTGCCGCAGTGCGGGCAGCCGTACGGCTTGGCGCCGCTGTGGATGCGCTGGTGCTCGGCCAGGCCGTTGACGCCGCGAAACGACTTGCCGCAGTCGTCGCAGTCGAAGGGCAGGTGGCCCGTGTGCGCGCGCTGGTGCTTGAGCAGCTCCTGGCGATCCGAGAAGTCGCGGCCGCATGCCTTGCAGGCGAACGGCTTCTCGGCCGTGTGCAGCTTCTGGTGGCGGAACAGGTGCGTGCTCACCTTGAACGAGCGGCCGCACTCCTCGCAGTCGAACGGCTTCTCCCGGCTGTGCACGCGCAGGTGCTGGCTGAGGCCCGCGTTCTTCTTGAACCTCTTCCCACACTCCTCGCACTTGAAGGGCTTCGCCTCCCTCTCCGCCGGCTTCCTTCGCTCCGCGGCCTCTTCCAGCGCGCGGCTGGGGCCCGGCTGCGGCTCGGCAGCCACGTGGCTCTTGCGGTGCTCGTTGAACTCGGATACCCCCCGGAAGACCCTCCCGCAATCGCCGCACTCCCAGCCCTTCTCCTCGCTGTGAATCCTCTGGTGCTGCACCAGGAGGACCTTGAGCCGAAAGGCGTCCCCGCACTCCTTACAGGAGAAGTGATGCTCTATAGGCAGGTCCTGAGGGCTGCCCCCCGGGCCCCCAGCGTCCCTGTTCTGCTTGACCTCGGCGCTGGGCTCGCCGGCCCCCGGGGAGCTGCTGGACGCCATCTCCTGTGGCTGCGCTTCTTCGCCCATCGCCCGCCGCTCGCGCGCCCTGACGCCTCCTGAGAGGAGAAGGACGAGGTTACTCTGCTTTCTCCGCCATCCCGTTCCTGCTGAGGCGGCTGCTGACCGCAGGGCCCGGGGCGGCTGTGGCACGACGGCGGCGCGCCTCCAACCAGAAGCCGGGACTGCGGCCCAGAGGGGCAGCGAGGCCTCACCGCCGCACCCGCCCCACCAAAGCGGTCGAGGACATCTCCCCTTCGTGCGGGAGAAGCAGCCACACCCCCTCCCCAGAGGCTCAGCTGGGCCCACCCCCCCCCCCCCAAATGTTTTACTTTTCAGGTTTCTTTCTCACTCACCGGAACACTACTTCGCTCAGTCTGCACTAAGGGGTGGGGCCGGTACCAGGTAGGATTCAGAACAGGAACTCCTGCGCCTGGAAAAGGAAAAAGGGTTTGGCTGGCAGCCGGAGATGCCATCAGAACACAGCCCGGTGCGGCAGGGCCATCAAACATGAAACCCTTTCAAGCCACAAAGTAGAGCCTGGTTGTGCCCTCCGGCAAGCCACGCATCCATTCCCGATGCCTTCCCCGAGGGCTGGCTCCCTCCAGGCAAGGCGGAGGCAGACCCCGGGCCCATCGGATGGAGCGCCAGATGGCCATCCAGAAGAGCCTATCCTCGCTTTCTGCCGCTTCACACTCCTCGGTGTGAACCGGCCCTGTGCTACAACTGCCAGGCCTGACCCGCCGCGGGCTCCTGTCTTAGCAGCCCTCCCCACCTCACATGTGCAGCCGCTGAGACAGCAGAGGCCCACACAGCTGTGGGGAAGCTGGTGCAAGGGCGGGGGCATCTTACCCCTGGGGGTCGCGCTCCTCTAATATGCCAGCGTCCTCTGCTCAGTGTCCGGTCTGGGCCACGTCGTCAAACGTCACTGGATCCTGAAAGAATTCCCGGGATAAGTAGTCCTTCTGTCCATTCTAGAATGAGGTGGGAGCAGTGCTAGTAACGGCAAGGGATACGAGGCGAGGGTCTGGAGTGGGTGTGCATCGCTGGCACAGAGATCTAACACAAGCCTCAGGAAGTCCTGGAAAGAGAATTTGACCAAGCATCAGAAACCTGGGCCATGGCCCGGGCCTCCCACTGCCTTCCCAAGGGACTTCGGTTCAATCACTTTCCTGGACTGAAATGCAGCTCCCCCACCAGAATAATGGGAATTACAACCCCAGCAGGCATCCGTTTCTTGGTAGACTCAGGCAGAAAGCAAAGGGAGGGAAGGCAGAAGCTGGGGTTCAGGTCCTGTAGTGTGTCATGCTGGGAGAAGAGGGAGAGGCCACAGCCAAAACCAGGGAGCAGTGACAGATTCCTAAGCCAGGCAGAGGCAAGCACAGCTCTCCTGGGCCTCAAGCGTCTCAGGAGGGCCTGCCAGAGCCTGGTTTCCTGGGCTCCATCCTGGGGGAGGTCAAGGCTCGGGGAGGGGGCAGGCAAAGCTAAGGAAAGTGAGTAGAGTCATAAGTGACAGCGGCCCTGCTTTTGGGTTCCCCCAGGACAAGACTAGTGATTTTCTTTCCCCTGGTTTTATATCTCATTCAGTTTTCTCTTGCACAGGAGCTGAGTGACAAGCCAGAGCATACAACCCTGAACACTGGGGGACACAGATGGCAAAGGGTTAATACAGGCAGGCTAGAGGGAACCCGAACAAGACAAACGAATGTTGGCCCAGGAACAGCCCGGAGAAGACAGACACAGATGGAGAGCCAACAGTAGTGAGACGGGCTCTCTGGGACAGGCCGGCCGCAGGCCTCCTCGCAGCCAGCCTCACAGAGGTCAGTGCTCACACTGCATAGGAAGGAAGTGTCCCCAAAACAATATCAGAAGAAAGACCTAAGCGAGAAGACAGGTGAGATCTTCCCCACTTTGGAAAGGCAACAAGAAAGACTGGGCCACTGGAGCAAAGAGAGGCAACGAAAGAGCGGGATCCTGATCTCACCGGCCAGAAGCGAGGCCTTTTAAAGGCCTTACCCCACCCAACGCAAACAATGAAGTCGGTGACCGTAAGGCAGATGCAGACAAGAACTTTCTGTGAAATGTCTGACCAAATGAAAAGGGGAACAAAACAACTAGAAAAAGAAGCCTCAAAGAAAAGATCTTCAGACACCATGTTGCTAAATAAAAGATCTGAACGGTGTATGTTCAGATTTACCTTTTTCTTCCAGATTGCAAAATATGTGAACTGTTGCGATCATATTGCCGCAAATGTGTGTGTGTATCAGAGGCCTCCCATTTCAGCCAATACAAAGAAACAGGAACACAGTTTCTGTTCTGATGTCAGGTCAATTCAACTCGATTCACAAGTAAATGAAAAGGAGGCATTTTTTACACTAGCTCAAGCCGTAGAAGACCCACACATCCCCGAAAGACTTTTACATAAAATCAGGGATTATATGGAGAGGGATGGACGGACACTTCTACTTCTGGCCAGGATATTGGAACAAAGAACAATGTCCTGCTGTAACAAGTATCAAACTGGACAGAAGCGATTTGAAACAAGTTTTCAGATACTGGGCAGCAGGAAGTGCAGGATCATCATCCCGAGAGAAGAGAAACAACTGTAATGAGCCTTATCACTGCACTGGCTCTGCCGGGAGGCCACGTCCAGACTGAGCGTGCAGGGAAGGGGGCCTCCAGTCGAGCTTAGCGGCTTCGTCAAGACACAGACTAGCATTCAGGACAGCTGATGCAGCGAGAAGTTGCGGAGAAGAGTGCCAGAAAGGAGGGAGCAAGGCAGAAAAAAGGAGCTCCCCCAAATCAGCACAGTGCTCCCCTTGGGCCTTTCCTGACTCCCAAGCCATGGTACACAATAAAACTCCCAAAGACTAGGAAAGGAAAGGCCTGGAGGCTTTCAGCTGAACGATTCCCAACCAACAAGAGTAGAGTCCTCAGTGACGCCCGGACCATTCGGTAGAGCATCAGAGGGGCTGTCCCTCAGTAGTAGCGCTGACCATCTCCTGGAGCCACAGCTACCCTGAACGTGCTCTAGAAAAGCTTAAGAATAGGCCTCGATGTGATGAAGCCATTCCACAAATAACTACGCCCTCAAAGGAAGTCCAACCCTCTTCAAAGTGAAGTAACAGACTCTAGCCACTCAGCACTATCATCTGGAACGCCAAGAAGCAGGAAAATCAGGTCAATGGACATAACTCCAAAGTGATGACTGGCAGAGCTTACAGACAAGGACCACAGCTAGCTTAACTCTGCACAAGACTGAGAGAAGAAGAGAAACAATGGAAAAAATGAATGATATGAACAAGATACAAATGGGGCTTCTGGAGGTGAAAACTGTAACAGTTAAAATGAAAATTTCACTCGATGTGATTAACAGCAGATTAGACACTGACCCCTGTCCCCCACAAAAAGATTAGAAAACTCGAGGATATAGCAACAGAAACTATCCCAAATGAAGATCCAAAGGAAAAGAAAAAAGATATTTAAAAAACAGCATCAGTGACCTGGATATCACAGAAAATCACCTAACACACATGGAACTGGAATCTGAAGAGAAGAGGAAAAGGGGGAGAGGATAAAAATGTAGTTGAAGAAATAATGGCTGAAATTGCCCCCCTAATTTGATGAAAACTAGCTCCAAGAAGCCCAGCCAACCCCTATCAAGACTAAACAAACCAACAACAAAACCAAAAAAACATATGTGCACACCAAAACACATCATAATAAAATCGCTGAACACTAGTGAGAAAGAGAAAATGTTACAGCAGCGGAGTGGGGGGGGTGTCATGTTCTATAGAGAAGCTCAAAGATAAGAGTAACTCAAAGATAAGATAACTTATCAGAAAATGTGCAAGCCCCAAACAACAGAATGACATTTTTATAGTGCTTAAGGGAAAAAACCCTGTCAACCTACAATTCTATATTCAGGAGAAATACCCTTCAAAAATGAAGGCAATATAAAAACTTTTTCAGACAAAAAGCTGAGAGAATTGGTCACCAGCAGACCTGTACTATGAGACACATTAAAGAAAGTTCTTCAGATGAAGGAAAATGATACCAGATGGAAACTTGGATCAACACAAAGGAATGAAGAACATTAGAAATGTAAAAACACTTTTACCCCCTTTATTTTTAAATCTTTAAAAAATAACTGACCATTTAAAGCAAAAATAATAAGGTACTGTGGGATTTATACCATACATATAAGTAAAACGTATGATTTAGTGTTTTAGGAGACCCTCCGAGACTCTGATGCATGCTAATAAGCCAGGAGTGGAGATAAAATACAATTCTAAAAAATAATCCAAAAGAGTAAAGCAACAAAGGAAAAAGAACAGAGAGGATAAACAGAAACAAATAGCAAGACAGCGAACTTAAGTCCAACTACATGGATAACTTAGTTAAATGTAAATGGAGTAAAGAAATCCTGCAGTTGAAAAGCAGGGATTACTAGACTACATTAAAAAACAATACTCAACTCTATGCCGTCTATAAGAAGCTTTAAATATAAAAACTTTGAATGTAAAGACATAGATAGGTGAAAAGTAAAAGCATGGAAAACAACATACTATAGGAGGAAACAATCCCACTGTCAAAAATAAGAGAAGGAGAGGGTGAATGATGAATGTGGCTCAGAGGGCTGGAGACCTTACGGAAGAGTCCTAGGACTCAGAGCAGGAAGAAAACTGAAGAGCTTAAACATAAAATCAACAACTGGTAGAAAACAAGAAAAAAAGAAAAGAAAAAGAAATAAAAATGAAAAAAAGATCAACAGGTGGCTAATATAGATGACACACAGATTACAAAAAATGCATCTCCTTTAAAGGAGATGGAGACAGACTGTAACTGTTCACTAAAATATCCAAAGAGAGTAGGGACAGGGAGAGAACAGTCAACTACAGATTTGCATTTCCGGGGACAAAAGGAGTAAACGGAGTGACTTGTTGCTGAACTAAGCACACCTCTACTGTAACGTGTGCCACACTGGGGTAGAGTCTGGATTTAGAAAGGTCTTCTGCTTCCTGCGCCAGTACCATGTGAATTTTTAGTAACCCAGCGGCATTTCTTTGGTAATCAGAAGAGAGTAACAATTTTTTTTTTTTAAAGAAAAGAGTAACAATTTAAAAAGATTTGGGTAGACTTTAGATAAGACAGGCTGATGGGAATGTGTGGGCAGTCCCAGAAAGCTCAGAGATAGGAAGGACCGTGGGGTTGGGACTTCCCGGGCTCCTCTCCGCAGGCTCTCGGTGCCATCACGGGTGTGAGAAGAAGGCCTCCTTTAGTCTCAACATCCAGGGAAGCCCCAGCCCCGTCTTTAGCCCACTGCCCATCACAGGGGCTTTCCTGGTGTGTGAGTGACACCCCAGGTGCCCAGCAGCCATGCCCTCTGTGGCCCACTGTCAGCTGGGTAGGGCCCCTCTGAGCACTTGGGAGTCTTCCTGGTGTACATCTGAGGTCTGGTTTGACTTTGGCTTCCGATACAAAACAAACCGGTCACAGAATCCTTACACAATTCATTACAAAAACTCATTTCCATTGATGTGGAGGTTTTGCTGCCACGTGGAACGGGCAGAACATCTCACACTTACCTTCTGAAAAACATGGCCCGTTACAACCTTGTCTCACTGTCCTCAAGCCAGAGACCCGAGGCCTTAGCCCCTTACGAAGACCCCAGCCCGGCCCACCTGGCCCAAATCCCGCACCCCGCATCTCAGTCATTCCTTCCAGACACCCTGGCATTCATTCTGTCCCAACTATGCCAAGGCGATGCCCCCTCAGGGCTCTGAACGTGCCACAGGTGGTTCCGTCTAAGAATTCAGACCTCAATCATGTGTCATCTCCTCAAAGTGTCTGCACTCTTGAGCCCAATCACTGTTTACTCATAACACTTCTCACTACCTAACAATCATCCTCAAGTGAAATTCTTTGTCTTTACCTGACTCCCCAGGAGAAATGTCACCTCCCACAGGATACAGACCTTCTCTTTCCTGGCCCTGAATCCCCAGCATCTGCAGGAGCTCCTGGTGTCAAGTGGACATGGGATAAACTGTTTAATCACCGAGACTAATAATTCTCACCGCCTCCATTGCACACAGAAGTAAGTCATGGACTCAAGAGGTTAAGTAACTCGCCTAAGGTCCAGCTCCCAAGATTTAAGACTTTTCGAGCCACACCAAAGAAAGGCAATAGGCTGTTACTGAATGTCCTCAGATGGTTTATATGGACTGATGGTTTATATGGACTCAGGCGACTGGCTTTAAATCATCCTATCGATATGCTGTCACAGGCCCTCGCTTGGCAATAGTCACACACATCATTCTCTCTCTCTCTCTTACTCACACAAAGTTCTTCCAAGCCACCCATGTTTAATTGAGCACGTGCTCCTCAAGTGTTCTATTTAATTGAGCAGAGCCTATCAAAGTGTTTTCACTTAATTGGAATGATTAACTGTTGAAATCCTGTAGCCACAACCCCCATGTGAATTATTAATTATGCTTTCCCGTGTAGCAACAGGAGTGGCCCTTCCCGAAGCAGGCTTGCCCAGGAGACGTAACCCACAAGAACTTCAGGTGAGCACATGCACTCCCAGCGCGCACGGACGTACAGCGGTCATCGAGAAAGTGCTCACAAAAACAGACGGGAAAAAGGGAGCCCCGTTTTCACAAAAGTAGCTAAATTCTGTATGATGAAATACACAGTAACCCCCACGGCAGTGAAAAGTAAAATTATTACCAATCCCAAAGATCAGGTGATTGCTCAGAAGCCATGCTGTATGGCTGCTCTACTTTGAAATGGTGGAATGAACCTGGAAAAGATGCTGGATGCTGTGACAAAAATGACAAGTACAGATGTCCACTGCCTTCCGAAAGTGGAGCTGCAGCGCCAAGGTCAAAGCAATTCCAGGAAAAATATGAAAACTACAGGAACGCACCTTATGGGTACAGAGGATGCTGCAGACCTTGACCGGAAGACACTTTCATTCACCCGAATCTCATAAGGTGCGCACCTACACCCACCTGGGAAACGGCAGTCGGGAGAAAGAGTATGGGAAAATGAACCTCTGCCTCTTAATAGAATGACATTAGGCTCCTCCTTTCCATGGGCTCTGAAGTGCAGTCTAAGGCCTATCCGCTCCCGGAGAGCGAGGCCTCCTGCCAACGGTAGACCACAGACCCCATCCCAGACTGAGCGAAGTGCCACGGACACCATGGCTGTTCGATGAACACAGGGAGACCCTCTGGATGTGAACCCCGTGCCTGACAATCCAAAAAAATCACGCATTCTACAACATGAGAGCTCAGGGGAGTGCAGAAATAATCCTGCCCATGTGCTTTAGATGGCAATGTAAATTTTAATCTACTTACTTAAATCAAACATTCTGTATAGAATCAGAAACATTAAGAGAATCGAAATAACCATTCCACTTTGATATGAAAGAACAGAAATTAAGAGCTGAATTCAATGGAGACAAAAAAAAAAACAAAACAAAACAAACCAACCCATGTCAAAAAAAGTAGTGAATAATTAAGTGTCTTTTGGTTGCGTTGGAGCTCAGAATCCCTCCTCAGAATGTGTTAGTGAAGTCTGCATCTGAGTGGGCAGATCCCCCTGCCCCATCACTGGGGCAGGGGAGAGGCAGCAAGACCACCCAAACTAGATCTATCTAGCAGCTTCCAGAAAGTTCTAAGGGATGCCAGAAATACCTGGGCTCCCTGGAACATCTAAATAAGGACCTGTAGCAGAATGTCCTCAGGCCCTGGAAGACAATAGGTAGCTCGTGGTGTTCAGTTCAGTTCTGGGCCAGAGCAAAAATGCCCTGGAGCGTGTCTTTATAGGCCAGACAAGAGACCTCACTCTCCAGCATCTAATTCAGATGGGTGCCTGCGGCTTTCTGTCCCGTGCAAACGATCACCTAGATTCCCAGTTCTCCTCACCGGGTGTCTGTCCTCCTTTGAGTCCTGCTGCCTAGACTGAGAACTGTCTCTGGGCAAAGACGGTTCAGCGACGCTGATAGACATGAAAACACAAGCGCTTCCAGAAAGGCAAGGATATTTCCCACCATCTTGCATCCTCACCCGTGGGGCCTTCTGACAGCATGGCCAGCTTTAAGGCCAGCAGACATGGTCTGTCAACTCCCAGACTTACCAAAAGAGACATGCAAGGATGGCTCATTGTGTCTCAGGCCGATTCTGAGTTATAAAGTCAGACGGGTAAGGTCCCACCTGTTGGGCCTGAAATAAGTCAGGGGGACAGAAGCAGACTTGGGGGCACCTTCCAGGAACATGTCTCTTTGGGTCATGCGTGCCTGACTGAAGGACGGGGGGTGGACAACACACACTGCCAAAGTCCCAATCCAGCCCAGCCAGGCAAGGCCAGGATGCTGACCCAAGCCTCTGGGCTGGAGCTGACGTTGGCCTTCATGTGCTCTCAGCGTGTCTCACCAGGACATGGCCACCAAGGCCTTCAAGGGAGAGGCCGACCCTGTATTGTGCAGATGTGCTGCTGCCAGAAGTGGCAGAACCCTAAAGGGCCAAGGAAGGGTGTTTCACCAGGAAAGTCTGTTTCTCTTGGGATGTTTGTGTCTGTGTGTGTCTTCTTCCGTGTGCGTGGGTGGGAGGCATCTGTCTCCATCTTCCCCAGCTCTCCTCTCTCTCTTCACTTGGGCACCTGTCCCTCTCTGTTTAGGTTTCCGTTTTCTTTCCCTTCTATAAAAAGCCAGAAGGTAGACCAGAAGGGGATTTTGTAGTGTTTGTTGTACTTAACTGAGAAAAGGTTTATGCTCCTCCTTTCCCAAGAAGGCGCGTGGCATCTTACTAAAAACCAACATAAATTATAAGTATAGGTTCATTTAGGTTACATTGCCCTGGATATGGGACGGGCTCTACAGATATGAGGGGCTGCTCATTTGGGGAGCCCGGGCAGGTTAGGACCAGGGCTGGATCAGTGCGCTACAATCCTGGCTTGGGGTTTGCTAGGAACTGAAGGGGCAGAGTGGGAGGCGCGGCTGGGGCCAAGGAATCGGCATTTGCAACCAGCACTTTGAGGACTGGAACGCACACCTGTGCCTTGCCGGTCCTGGGCGCATCTAGAATACGGAGTCTTCCTCACCCGCAGCCCTCGGCAGACAGGATTCAGGCCTGCGGCCTTCCAGTGTGGGGTCCCAGTGTGCCGTCAGACTTCTGGGAAGAGAATTCACACTTTCTAGTGATTTTTTCCAAGGGGTCCCTCACCCAAAGAAGGCTGCACATCACCATTCAGTAGGGTTCTAAACATAGATCCAGGGACATTTTTGCGGAGTGGACTGGACTGTACCAGGCACTGTGCAAACTGCTTCTACTTAAAGGCTCAATGGGGGAGGGAGGATGGGGAATGGGGTGAGGCAGCATTAGTACCCAGAGGGGGTGCTGTTCTGGCAATCTCGTCTGAAATCCTTTGGTAAAGGAAAAATGTCGGGTCTGAGGTTTAAGAGAAAATATTTCACTGACCAAGAAGACTAGGGGGGGCTGGCCGCCAGGGTAGGCCAACGCTGGCTGGAGGGCGTCAGTTGGAACAGGGTGGGACCTCTGGGAAGAGGGCCAGGATTTGGGGGGGGGGGTTGTTTGAAAGGGACCATGGGCTTTGGGCGGCAGGCAAGTGTGTGTTTGTGGGGGTAGGATGGAAAAAGACATGTAATTAATCACCCAAATATAGACTAGAGGCAGCAAAGCAGTTTAAGGGGGAGGCACGGGAGCAGGAGATGGTGGCCCCCAGAAGGGCGACAGAAAAAGCCCTGTTCAGACCTAGAGCCTTGAGCTCATCTTCACCCAGCAAACGCTGCCCCCTGGCGCTCCCTCACAGCTCTTGGGCTCTGGGCTATCCCTCCTTCCCTCCGCACCAACCTGAGGCTCAACCTCTATCCAGAAGGAAAGGAGGGACCCCATCAGCAGGAACCGTCCCCAGCTCATCCACCCAGCCGTCCTGACTGCGGCTCGGCCCCTCCCCCAGACTGGGGGAAAAGCCCTTTAACCTTTCCAACGCCCCCTCCCCCTCAGCCTCCGATGCTCTCGGGGCCAGGGTCCTCTCCTTCCCATAATGACCAGTTCCCAGCGTCTCCCCCAAGGCAGCGTAGGCCTCGGCACATCTGCGATTCCCGCCCCTGACCGCCGCCCCCCGACCGCCGCAAGAAGGCCTTCAGGCCTCCTCGTACCCGCCATCTGGGACTCGTCCTTCACTTTGGATGGCCTCAGGGCTGAGCAGCTTCCTGCGAGCCCAGAGACGGCCCCCCCCCCCCCCCGAGAACGCCTGGCCTCCACCCACCGCACACTCTGCGGAACACTCACCCTAGCCCCGCGCACTCTCCCAGGCCACCCCCCTGCGCATCCTTCCGTGGTCCAAACGGTCAGCCCAAGCCCGCACACCCTCCCGCGCCCTCGGCACATCCTCCCGTGGCCCTCATGCTCACCCCGGTCCCGCGGCGGCCGATGCGCTGCCCTCGGCGGAGCGGCGGTGGAGCGGCGCTGGCGCGGCCCAGGCAGGCCCGGCGTGGCAGGAAACGCCACGGAGCCGCCAGCGCCCGGCTGAGCCCCAGCAGCCCCGCGGCGCGTTTCCGGAGCCGCGGGCGCCGCCGGGGGTAGTGGGGGAGCAAGGCCCCGCCCTGGCCCCGGCCCCGCCCGGCCAGCCAGCCCCCATTGGCCTGGAGAGGGGGCGGGGCGGGATGGGGGCGGGGCTGAGGCCGGGGGGAGGGTCAGGCGCGACAGCGGGGGATCTGCGCTTGCGGGCCAGATGCCCAGCGAAGGGGGGCGGACTGGCATGAACGTACGAATGAATGAATGAACAAACGAACGAACGAATGAATGAATGAGCGAATGAACCAACTAGCCCATGAAGGAAGGAATGAAGGAATGGGAAGAACCGCGCCCCCTCGGGCGCCTTCTGGACGGGGGTGAGGGTGGAGGAGGGGAACAGAAAGCAAAGCAGAGCAAAGCCAGCTCTCACGGGAGGGGTCAGAGCGCCTCACTGAGTCACCAATGCTATTACGAGTCCCTGCTGTAAGGATAGAGCTATGAGCAAAACCAGGGCTCATGGGGCGCGCGCATTTGGCGTCCAAGAGCTCCTGTGAGTGTGTGTGAGTGTGTGTGCATGTGTGCATATGCGCGCACGTGTGTGGGAATGGGGATAGAGGGGAAATGTATTTGAGTTAATTTCAAAATAGGTCAGACTATGAAGAAGAACCAACAGGATTCTTCGGGGAGCGGGGTGCGTTGCAGCCAGGTCCAGAAGAATTTGGTGGCAGTCATTAGAAATCTAGGAACCTGCCATTGCGCAGTAGTGTGCTAATAAGCCCGTTGACGCTTTCTTGAAGACTCCCGTTTCCTAAGGAAGGCTGTAATACACACGGGAGTGATAGTGGGGGAGTTCAGTAAGGCTACCACCGCTGTGAGACTTGAATGATCGAATGACGAGGACTCAACCATGTGAATGTCGTTGAAGACGGGAAGGGCATCAGTAAAGGAACAGCAAGTGCAACGTCTTCTGCCAGGAATAAACTGGGTATATTCGAAGAGGAAAAGGAAAATGCTGGACTGTAGTAAGCCAGGGGAAAGAAGAGCCACACTGCTGGGGTGAAGCTGGGCACTGAAACTGAGTCTGAGACACATGGCTTAACACTTTTTTTCATTCTTTATTAATAAGCATTTAATGCTTTATTGGTGATAATGATAACCAACTTCTTAAATATTCTTGTAACAGTTTTATCCATTAGACATTAACAACTTTTTTCTTATTTTCCTTCAGATTTTATTATGAAAACTTTGCAATAAACAGATGAATTCAAAGATCTGTACCTAGGTACCAAACACTACTCTACAATTAACATTATGCCATACTTGCTTGATTACAAGGTCACGCTTATTTTATTGACTCATTTCAAACTGAATGACAGACGTCAGTAGGCTTCACCTCCAAACACTGCAACATGCATAGCATTAGCTAGAGATGAATACCTGTTCACTGTTTTTCTTTTCTAAAAGATATTATTTATTTGCCAGAGAGAGCGAGCGAGACAGCAGGAGGCAGAGGGAGAAGCAGGCTTTCCACTGAGCAAGGAGCCGGAAGCAGGTCTTCACCCCAGACCCCTGGGATCATGATCTGAGCCAAAGGGAGATGCTTCACCGACGGCGTCACCCACACATCCCCCTGTTTACTGTTTCTTTGCAGGTAAAATTTGCTGCAGTGAAACTCACAAATCTCAGGTGCCCCATGTTGTGCATTTTTACAAGCGCATACTCCGATCTCCTGTCATGATACGAACACTCGAGACCCCAGAAAATTTCCCTTGTGTCCGTTTCCAGTCGGTCGCCACCACAACCCCGCACAGAGGCAACCATGGTTCCAGCTTTTCTCCCCATAGATACCTTTTCCCTATTTGAGAACTTCCTGTGAATGGCGTCATACAGTATGTCCTGTTTCGTGTCTGGCTTCTTGCACTCAGTATGATGTTGAGATTCTCCTGTGCTGTCGAGTGTGTTATCGCTTCTTCCCTCTCATTACTGAGTGTCTCCCGTTGTCTGGATATATTCGAGTGGGTGTATTCATTCACCAGCTGATGATCTGGGCGGTTTCCGTTTTGGACTATTATAAATAAGGCTGCTCTGAACATTTGTGTACAAATTTTTGTAGACATATGCTTTCATTTTACTCAGATAAATACCTAGAAAGGGAACTGCCACGTCATAGGGTAGTTGTTTTATAAGAAACTGCCAGAATATTCTGCAAAGTGGTTGTACAATTTATGTTCCCACCAGAAGTGTATGAAAGTTCCTTTTCTTTCCAGTCTTCCTCAAGGTTTGTGGTTGTCAGCCTTTATTTTTAGCTATTTAAGTGGGTGTGAAGTGGCAACTCATTGTGATTTTAATTATCATCTCCCTGATGACTAATCATGTTGAGTATGATGTTTTTATGTGCTTACTGGCCATTTCTGTATTTCCTTTAGTAAAGTGTCTGTTCAAATAGATTGCCCACTTTTATAGGGGTGTTTGTCTTTTTCATTATTTATTTGTAGGTGTATTTTTTTAAAAACAGATCTTTTGAGGTATATTTGACATATGATAACTGGATATGTTTAAACTGTACCATCCAATAAGGTTTGACATATATATATATATATCTATCTATCTCCATGAAGCCATCACCACATTCAAAGCAATAACCATATCCATTACTCTCAAAGTTTCCTTGTGTCCCTTACAGTCCCTCTCTCTTGTCTCTTCTTCCCTTGCTCCTCTTGTCTTTAAGCAATCAGTGATCTGCTCGCTGTCACTACAGGGCAGTTTGCATTTTCTAGAGTTTTATAGAAATGGAATCGTAAAACCAGTATTCTTTTGGGTATACTGCGATGGTTTACTCATTCACTGGTTGATGGACATTTGGGTTGTTTCCAGTTTAGGGCAACTACAAATAAAATTCCTATAAACATTTGTATATAATCATTTATATGTACATATATTTCCTTGGGTAAATACTAGAGTGGTATGACTTTATGATACAGTAGAGGAACATTTAACTTTTTTTTTTTTAAGATTTTATTTAATTATTTGACAGACAGAGATCACAAGTAGGCAGAGAGGCAGGCAGAGAGAGAGGAGGAAACAGGCTCCCTGCGGAGCAGAGAGCCCGATGCGGGGCTCGATCCCAGGACCCTGAGATCATGACCTGAGCCGAAGGCAGCGGCTTAATCCACTGAGCCACCCAGGCGCCCCAACATTTAACTTTTTAAAAAATTACCACACTGTTTTCCAAAGTGGTTGTTATCATTTTACATTCCCACTAGTAGTGTAGGAGAGTTCCAGTTCCACATTCTTATCAGTATTCGGTATGCTCGGTCTTTTTAATTTTAGCCATTCTAATAGATGTCTAGTGTAATCTCATTCTGGTTTTATTTTTTTTATTTATTTTTTTTAAAGATTTTATTTATTTATTTGACAGAGAGAGATCACAAGTAGATAGAGAGGCAGGCAGAGAGAGAGAGAGAGAGAGGGAAGCAGACTCCCTGGTGAGCAGAGAGCCCGATGTGGGACTCGATCCCAGGACCCCGAGATCATGACCTGAGCCGAAGGCAGCGGCTTAACCCACTGAGCCACCCAGGTGCCCTCATTCTGGTTTTAATCTAGATTTCCCTGACTCATGGGCATATTTTTATGTCCTCATTAGCCATCATATACCTTTCTTTGGTGAAAGGTCTGCTTAAACCTTTTGCCCACTTTATTATTATTGGATTGTTTTTCTTATTATTGAGTTACAGGAGTTCTTTATATATTCTGGATACAAGTCTTTTGTCAGGTATATGCTTTGCAAGCATTTTCTACCAGTCTGTGGCTTGTGTCTTCATTCTCTTCACAGTGTCTTTTCAAGAACAGAAATTCTAAATTTTGATGAAGTTAAATTTATCAACCTGCTCGTCTATGGATTGTGCTTTCGGTGTCACCGCTAAGATATCTTTATTTAACCCAAGGTCAAAAAGAGCTTGTTTTCTTTTCTTTTCTTAAAGATTTTATTTATTCATCTGAGAGAGATACAGAGACAGAGATGGACAGAGAGAGCACAAGCAAGGGGAGAGGCAAAGGGAGAGGGAGAAGCAGACTCCCCGCTGAACTGGGAGCCTGACATGGGACTTGATCCCTCGACCTGGAGATCATGACCTGAGCTGAAGGCAAACGCTTAACCATCTGAGCCACCCAGGCGTCCCAAAGATCTTGTTTTCTTTGAGAAGTTTTATGGTTGTACATTTTATACTTATTTAGGTTTCTGATCCATTTTGATTCAGTTTTTGTATGTAGTGTGAGACATGAGTCCAAGTTCATTTTTGGGCCTGTGGATATTCAATTCTTCCAGCATTATTTAAAAAAAGATTTTATTTATTTGTTTATTTATTTACTTATTTGAGAGAGAGAGAGAGAGGGAGAGAGCACAAAAGCAGAGGGAACAGTAGAGGAAGAGGAAGAAGCAAGCTCCCCGCTGAGCAGGGAAACTGATGCAGGGCTTGATCCAAGGACCCTGGGATGATGACCTGACCTGAATGACACTGATAAAATTTCAAATGTTTAAACCAAACTTGAATTCTCATGATAGGCTACTTAGTCATATTATCATTTTTGTATGTTGTTGAACTCAATTTGCTAAAGGTTTGTTTAGAATTTTTGCCAGTATGTTCATAAAAAGTACCAGTCTGCAGTTTTCCTATGTCTTTGTACGGCTTTCATGTAGAGGTCCTGCTGACTTCATTGGATAAGCCGGAAGTAGTCTTCCCGCCCCACTTTTCTGGAAGGGTTTGTGTAGCGTTGGCATTGTTCCTTCCTTAAGAAATTGGTAGAATTTGAGTTCCTGGGCAGGCCACAGAGGATGTCACGCTGGGTGGCTAAAACTCAGAGACCCAGAGGACAGAGTTCAGGGTGACCATTTCAGAGGGAAGGCAAGAAAGAAAATCCTGGAGAGGCGAGAACCATAGACAGGGAACCCAAATTTGACATATACAGTCTGCCCAAATCTCTGGTGGCTCTTGGGTGTGTGTACAGGGCAGACTCCAAGAAAAGAACTGAGCAGAAATTGTGGCCCAACACAGGGGAGACCGAGCTTGGAGTTTGAGTTTAGCTAAGTTAACTACAGCAACACCACCACCTCTCTGGGGAAATGCAGCAGAAACCAAGAAGCCAGAACCACTAGAAAACATTGTTGACAATGTCCAGGACATGATGCTTAGCTACTAGAAAAAAACCCAAAGACAACGTAGTGACACTTAAGAAAAACAAAGTTTAAGGGAAACGGACCCTGAGATGATCCTGACACTGTAATTTACAAACAGTATTTTCCAAGCAGCTATTCTAAATATGCTTATGGACGTAAATCATGGTAATAATTATATCTTTGCCATGATATATATGCTTCTTCATTAACATATAAAATAACAGTATCTGAAATGGTCTACCGACTCCCTAATTTTGAAGTGATGTTATTTCTAGCAAGTATTTCTAGGTATCTACAGTAACTAATATGATATGGACAGAGTCACATATACTGCTAATACTACCATGGGTTGTCTACATCCATAATCGAAGGAAATGCTAAATTTTAATTAGTTTCGTAAAAATAATGCATATTCCCGCATTCAAATTTTAGATCCCTTGAGTTCTTAATGTCAGGTTTAGGTCTTAAGGTCACAGATACTGTTTTTCCCGAGTAGAACAAAAAAAAAAAATCATCTGGCATATAGTAGGCACTCAATGAATATTTCTTTTCTTTTCTTTTTTAAAAAAGATATATCTATTTATTTTAGAGACGGGGAAGGGTAAGAGGGAGCGACACTCAAGCAGACTCTGTGCTGAGCATAAAGCCTGACACAGGGCTCCATTCCGCAACGCTGAGAGCATGACCTGAACCAAAATCTAGCATCAGGTGCTTGACCAACCGAGCCAACCAGGCGCCCCTCCGACAATATTTCTTGAATAAATGAGTGCATCTGTGTTCCAATCTAGTGGTAAAGGAATTAAAATTTGTTCCCAGTCTTTCACACCCATTTAAATAATGAATTGGTCACAACAGCTACAATTTGACAATTGTTCATCCTGTGCTAGATAAAGTTTTATAAACATTACCTTATCTGATTCTTACAATGACCTCGAGACAGGTACTATTATTACGTCCGTTCTTTTGTTATGGAAACTGAGCCAAATAGAGTTTAAGCAATCTCTTTAAGGCCACACAGCTGACATTAGAAATCAGATCTGTCGGAGTCCGGCGTCCGAGTTCTGAAAGTATTAGGATAAATTTAATTCTGAGTATCTCAGACTTGGAGACTGGTCCTCGGTTCCACCACCATCTGCCCCAGTATCCTTCATTGAGTGAGCCTCAGACCAACTCTGTTCCACCCTCATCGTCCCACACCGCCTGTCATGCCATCTGGGGAATCTCAGCCGCCCCCTCAGCCTCACCCAACCGCCTGAAAGCCACAGACTATCAAACCCGCTTTTCCATTCCTGATGTCTGTCTGCCCACTGGGCACCTTCCTTTGATGTCCTTCAAGCTCCTCTCTGCCAGTGCAAGGGTCACTTTTTCTGGAAGGGCTTTCTTGACCCGCCCAGGGTAGATTGGCCCACTTAGTGTCCCTGCCGTGCCTACCTTGGTGTCCCCTACCACCCCCGCCAATAATATCCTATCAGCCAGTTCATTTACATGCCTGTCTCTTCTTTTTTTTTTTTTATTTGACAGACAGAGATCACAAGCAGGCAGAGAGGCAGGCAGAGGTGGGGGGGGGGGGGAAGCAGGATCCCTGCGGAGCAGAGAGCCTGATGCGGGGCTCGATCCCAGGACTCTGGGATCATGACCCGAGCCGAAGGCAGTGGTTCTAACCCACTGAGCCACCCAGGCACCCCGCCTGTCTCTTCGTACCATTCTGAGCTCTCTTTGAGAACAGGGACCGTTTCTAGTTTGTCTCCAAATTCTTAGCAATTAGAATAGCGCCGGACACAGTAGACGCTTGTTGAATGGGTGAATCCGTGACTAAATAAAGGAATGGATCATATGCACCAACCCTGCTGCTTAACACTTCTGCTAGTATGTTCATTATGATCCACATATAATCACGTGTGTAATGTAAAACATAAATATAAAGTGTAATATGGAAAAATATAAAATATCAAAATGTAAATCCAAAAAATATATGGTCCAAGGGAATAATAATGAATTTATAAAATAGGAAATTTTAACAGGGAAAAATAAACTATTGAAAAGAACAGACTGAAAATTCTAGAATTGGAAAAATAAAATGTGGGGTGCCTGGGTGGCTCAGTGGGTTAAAACCTCTGCCTTTGGCTCAGGTCATGATCTCAGGGTCCTGGGATCGAGCCCCGCATCGGGCTCTCTGCTCAGCGGGGAGCCTGCTTCCTCCTCTCTCTGCCTGCCTCTCTGCCTACTTGTGATCTCTGTCTGTCAAATAAATAAGTAAAATCTTAAAAAAAATAAAAATAAAATGTCTGCAGTGAAAAATTCACTGGAAGATCTTTTTTTTAAAAAAGATTTTATTTATTTATTTGAGAGAGAGGGAGCATGTGCAGGAGAATAAGAGGGGGAGGTACAGAAGCAGGCCCCCCACTGAACAGGAAGCCTGAGTTTGGCTGATCCCAGGACCCTTAACCGACCGAGTTACCCAGACATCCCCCGGCCTTAATAACAGTTTGCAGATGAGAGAAGAATCACAGACTTGAAGACTGGTCAACAGAGTGATGCATTCTGATGCACCAAGAGGAACAAATTTTAAGGAAAGTACAGAACGTCAGTAGTCTGTGGAGTAATACAAAAAGGTCTAACACATGGTTATTTAGAATCCCAGGAGAGGATAGAAAGAGTGGGGAAGAAAAACTACTTGAAGGAACAATGGGTGAAAATTTCCAAAATTTGGAGAAAGATTATTTATAGATTTAAGAAGCTCAGTGAACCCTAAGGAGCGTAAATTCAAAGAAAAACCCCATTAGGCACAGTGTAGTCAAACTCCTGAAAACAAAGCCTAATGAGAAAAATCTTTTTTTTTACTGATTTATGAGACGTTTATTAGAAATGACAAAATCTTTACAAAGAGTCAGAAAAGGGCCATAAACTTCCAAATAGATTTTTTAAAATTAAGTTGGCAACCAAAACCAATTATTAAACCATCCTGCCAAAAAAGTCAGGTTACATGAGCCTCAGGGTCTGAATGTTTTCTAGTCACCTGCATGCGTCAGAAAACAACAGAAAAATCTTTTCTGTTTCAGTGAAGGCGGACATGAACAACCGAGGAGCCAGAGGAAGAACATCTCTAAAATGACAAAAGGAAAAAAGAACTTCCAATCCAGAACTCTATACCTGAGGAAAATATTCTTTGGAAATGAGGGGGAAATAAGTGTATTCTGAGATTAGCGAAAACGAAGAGAATTCACCACAGCTTGCACTAGCAGCCGTGCTAAAGGAGGTCTTTCCATCTGAAGAAGCGTAATAGAGGGGGAAACCTTGATCTTTGCGGAGAGATAAAGAACACCAGAAATGGTAAATATGTGAGTAGGAAGGAAAGCAAGTTTTCTCTTAACTTCTTTATAACACACGTCTTTTTATTTTTATTTTTTTAAAGATTTTATTTATTTATTCGACAGGCAGAGATCACAAGTAAGCAGAGAGGCAGGCAGAGAGAGAGGAGGAGGAAGCAGGCTCCCTGCCGAGCAGAGAGCCTGATGCGGGGCTCGATCCCAGGACCCTGGGATCATGACCTGAGCCAAAGGCAGAGGCTTAACCCACTGAGCCACCCAGGCGCCCCACACATGACTTTTTAAAGTAAAAAATGCAATAGTGCATTATAGATTTTCTAACATATGTAGATGGAATACATAAAGCGATTATAACCTGACGCATGGGGTAGAGGGGAAATGAATCTTCGGTGGAAAGAGTCTTACATTTATATACAATAGGAGCTCTAAGCAGATAGTGAAAAGTTAAGGATATGGATATACATTAATGTCTAGAGCAACAGCTAAAACACAATGCAAAGAGTATGTATAGCCAAAAATGCAAGAAGAAATGGAAATCTAAAAACAATGTGATTAACTCAGGCAGGAAAGAGGGAACGTAGAACAAAATAGAGGGCACAGATAGTAAAAGGATAGACCTAGTCCAACCATATCAACAATTGTGTTCTACGTAAATGGGCTGAACACTTAAAAGGCAGAGCTCGTCAGAACAGATAAATGGGTTTGTTGTCTACAAAGAGATGCAATTTTTAAAAAGATCTTATTTTTTATTATTTATTTGACAGAGAGAGAGAGATCACAAGTAGGCTTAGCAGCAGGCAGAGAGAGAGAGAGAGCGGGAAGCAGGCTCCCCGCCGAGCAGAAAGCCCAATGCGGGGCTCGATCCCAGGACCCTGAGATCATGACCTAAGCTGAAGGCAGAGGCTTAACCTGCTGAGCCATCCAAGGTGCCCCAAAGAGCTGCAATTTTAATATAAGACACAAATGGTTGATAGTAAGAGGATGCGAAATGATATACCACACAAAGAGGAGAACACTCTGAATGCTGGGCAGGGTGGCCTCCAGACGGGGAGGAGCACCCTCTCTGTGTCCCACTCCCTTCACAGCCAACTCTGAGGGCACCAGTCCGCAGCCCCATTCATGCCCCACCGCCTCCTCAGGTGGCTCCTTGGCTGCGGAGATCCAGAGCTCACCTCCAAGCAGGAAGAGGCCACTTTGCAGGGTCTTTCCAGCCGCAGGCTGGGGCCCGCCCCAACCCTCCTGGGCCCTGCCCTCCACAGATTGAGGGCAGCCCGCTCTCTGCCTTCGAACTGACCGAGTGCTTAGGAGAAGGAGCAATCGGGCCCTCGCTGCATGTGTTCCAGGAGGGGGTGGTACCGCTCCCCTGGAAATGGTGAGAGGATCTTGGAGACTCCCTCAGTCTGTGCCCACAAGTGTTCTCCAGTCGTTTTGAAGGGACAGGGGCTCCGCCCACTCTCACGGTGCAGATGAAGGGCGGAGTCCCCAGAGCAGCCGAGGAGCCGGAGTGAGAAGCTTGCAGACAGCTGAGGCCCGGGCCAGCAGCTGCCCAACCAGCCTGCAGGAAGACCAGGGCCGTAGGGCGAGAGCTGCAGACAGCGGGGTTGCCCCTGGAGATGCTGGGTAGTGAGACACATGGGCAATGGAAGGAAGGTTGAAGTAGGTTGAGAAGGGGGTCATTGGGGCTGTGCCTGCAGCCCCCTTGGTCCAGTGGGCTTGGCCCCATGTCGTGGGGACACTCGGAAGTGTCCCATCAGGGTGTGCTGCAGGATTGGGGTGAGGTCCCCAGGCGGACTCTATTCTCCTTGCCCTCTTCAGGCAAGCCACCACCCTAAGCACGTCTGTCCTGGGTGTCTTAGCAGGGCCACGGCCACTGGCCACTCTCCACCAGCCTGTTGGGATCGGGGTTGGGAGCCGGGACAAGAGGGGAAGGGATGGGAGTGGGGCTGGTACATGTGCAGTGTCGGAGCAGGTGTGAGAGTAAGTGTGTGTGAGCGTGCACGAGTGTGAGCGAACGTGACAATACCTGAGTATGTGAGTCTGTCAGTGTGCGAGAGTGTGCGTGGCACGAGTGCAAATGTGTGAGTAGGAGTGTGTCACGAAACGTTGTGAGTGGTGTGTGCATGCGTGTGTTGGGGGGTTGGTGCGTTTTGAATCCTTCTAGGATCGAGTAGGGCAGCCACTGTCCCACCCCTTTGGAGGAGGGGACACAGGAGAAGGCTGACCCCTAGGCCGACTGGCCCAAGTCTGGCCCTGGGAATCTGCGCTCCCTTTTCTGGGGCTGACTCAGAAGAGAGAGGCTCCTGGGTCCACTGCCCTCTCGAAGGCTTGCCTCGTCTTATTCCCCCCGTGGTGAGCGAACTTGGAAAGAGATGAATGTGCACTTTCCCCCTTTTCCCTTTGCCTGTTCTGCAGGCCCCTGGCCTCTCCACCTAGGGCTGGTAGGGCAAGGTTCAAAGCCTCGGTGACCGCCAGCCGCTTCCCCATGCCTCGGCAATGAGCCCAGTTCCCCTGTTGCTGGAGACCCCACAGAGCTGTGTCCCCTACACTCCTCCCCAGCCAGGCTTGTCCCACGACCAAGAGCCTGCCCTCGTCTCTGCTTTTCCATGCCCAAAGCCCCATCATTTGGGGTGTAGCTCCTCTCAAGGCCATCCTCCTCCCCTAGACCCCAACCCTTCCTCATGGAACCCAGAGCAGGGCTTATTTCTCAGCCAAGCCTGCTATCCCTGAACACGGGGATCCTTCCCCATGAGTACTTTGGCTGCCAGAGCTCTGGTTGGTCACCTGGGCTCACAGCCATGGTTCCCACTCTCACGGTAGAAATCCGTAGGTCGCTGTGTCCCTAGCACTTCCTCGCAAGCCACAGTGCACATCACAAAGAGGAGGGATCAGTTTTCCCATGCCAGGGTGTGGTTAGGGTAGTTCCTCTCTGGCAGGGCTGACGGCCAGAGGACATTACCACAGAGTATGTCTGGGGCCTCTGGGCCCGTGCCGGGGCATGCTGTGCTGCCGAAGACGGGGCCCTGATCTTCTGCTCGAGTCCAGACCCAGGTGGGCTCTGCACGCGCTCATCCTCACGCTGCATGCCGTCCATGCTGTATCTTCCCCGGGCTTCCACGGTACCCCCACACTTCGCTTCTAGTCCCCATGGCAATCAGAGCCATGATCCCAGCTGGCCACACAAGGGACAGCAGAAAGCTAGTGTAATGGCCCTGCACCACAAGCTACCCACTCCCAAAGCACTGAAGGTCTAGAGTCTTGGAGAAAAGTGAGCCCCATGCCCATGAGCTCCTGCCTTTGAGCACGGACTACATCGCAGGCACTGGGCTGAGCAACTGGGCCTGCTCTCTCTCCCAGGAGCCCTGGAGGCAAGTGGGCACTTGTTCTGTCCCCTCTTCTACAGATGAGGACGCTAGACACAGTACGATTGAAAGACTTGCTCGGTGGCACACACTTCCTCGGTGCAAGTGCCGGGATTCTCAAGGCGAGCCAGATCGGCGGTTCAGGAATGAGGTGTATGTCAGGCAAGGCTCATGCCCCCATCTCCGCTCCCACCCCATCCTGGGAGTCAGACTCCCTGGTAGAGACCAAGAAGCAGGACTGAAAGGGCTTGGCACAACCTTAGAGTGGGGAGGGGACCTGGACCCGTGGGCAGGGGGCAAGATGAGGTTTTGCTCCAGAAGGTGGGGAGCCTCCTGCGGGTTTGAGCTTGGCTGAGGGGACACCTTTGTCCACCCCTTTCCAGAGCCGTTGCGGTCCTTCCTGGGGCAGAAACTGGACCCCGGAATAGGCCTGAGGAGGACCCCAGTCAGGCCACAGGGCCAGGCCACTGCCCACATACACGCTGGGGACCCTGTCCCTCGCCAGGCCTCTCTCCTCCCCCCCCAGCCAGCAGCGAGCACGCCGTTTGAGGCAGGGAGCTCCTGTCCCCTAGATGGCACTTGGTGTTCCCGGGGCTGGGCTTTCTTGACCCGGAGCCAAGCGAGGCCCTCAGCCTTGCCGGGCACAGCCCTTGGGGCACCCTCCCCCCCCATCCCCCACCCTGCCCCCTCACTCACACCCCTGGGGATCTGGGACAGCTCCCCTCTCCCCTGGGGCTCCAGCCGCACAGGTGGGAGGTGGGGCCTGTTGCCTCGGGCCCGTGTCCCTGTCTCTCCAGGATTTCCCGAGGGGCCTTGGGCTCCTGGTGGCTGTCTCTGGGCCCAATGGTGCACGCTGGCTGCTGATATGTGTGAGGGGAAGGGGGTCTTCCTGTTCTCTGTCGCTCCAGTATGGAGGGGTGGGACCGGCACCCACAAGACCCTAGTTCAGAGGGTACTGTCCCACCGAGTCCATCCCATCCAACCTCGGCCAGAGCCAGCGATCCCCTTTCATGTTGCCATCGCCCCTGAAGAGAGCCTGAGTATGTTTCTTCTGTTGTGGGGCTCAGGGGTGTTGTGGCTGTTGGGCAGTGGGGGTGGGGAGAAGCCAGCAGGGCCGAGGGGCCTCCTCCAGGGAGCCCCTGCCACTTGAGCGAACGGCCCCTTCTCCTTCCCCATGCGGACCCAGGACCGAGGCATCTCTTTGCACTGGAGGCCCCAACAGCTGCTAAGCCGCCCCGCCCCAGCACACACAGAAGCAGACTGTGAAGTTGCGGGGCCATCATGACCCCTACACGGATGCCACTGAGTGTCTCCATGTGTCATTCTTATGTCACATCTGTCAAGCTTTAGGAAATGTCGCCTGAGTCTGGTACTTCCGGGCACAGTGAAAAAGCCACATTAAAGTCCTCCAGTCTATGCCACCGAAGGACTGTTAAGACTGCGTTCAGGAAACCATGGAGACATCCGCACGTGACTGCGTCACGGTGACATGAAAAGAGCACTGGGAGCAAGCTCCTAAAAGACCTGCTGTCCCCTTGATCAGGTCGGCCCCCCTCCTTTGTCCTTCACATCACCCCTCTTCCTGCCTTCCTAAGGACCTATGTGCAAGCCTTCTGGGCATTTCTGTGGGCCTGGTCCCTGTGATCCAGAGCCACGTCCAGAATTGCCAGGAGGCGCTGCAGACGACGGACCGCCCTGGGCTTGCGAGGCTGCTGGAGGAAGGTCGGGCCGGCCCACTCGCTCCTTGCCCCCAGCAGGCCCCCTGCCCCGGGGCTAGTGGGCTGGGGCACGCGTGTGTTTATTTATTCACGGTCTGACTGACAAGGACACCACCAAGGTGGGGCTCCGGTGCCAGGGCCAGGGCCTAATCCTCCCAGAGGAGAGCTGCACTGGGGGCGGGGGGGGACGGCCTCAGGGAATGCAAGGAGAAGCATCCTGGTCATGGGGGAAAGGGCACCTGAAGGGCCTGGAGGGAAAGAAGGAGCCAAGGCCAGGCAGAGTGACTGAGAGGCAAGCACCATCCTCTGTGGGACACACCTGCTCAGAGGAGGGGTCAAGGACACATCCTGGGCGGGGATGCTTCTTTCACTGGTGACCCAGAGGGGGACCTGGGCCCAGTGCATCCTTCTCTTGGAGATGGGCACTGGGAAGTCCTGGAAGGGGTGTGTGGCGGGCAGCATCAGGGGGTCTGTTGCTGGCCTGTTCACTCACATCTTAAGGTGCTTCTGCAGCAAGAAGCAACTGATAATGAGGTTTTCCACAACAGGTAGAGCACTCTTTTGAAAGCTGCTATGGAAAGACCTTCTGTGGAAAAATACACAAAGGTGGTATGCATCAAGAAAGAGGTTGCCAGCTTCAGTTGTTGCTGAAGGAACTCCTGTGATTACAAGTTAAAAGTGGCTAGAAAGCAATTTGGAAGGATGGAGAGATTTTGAGGATAGAACCAAAACAATCTACTGATGAATGAAAAATACGGACTCCAAAGACAGCATTCCCTGAGACACAGGCTTGCTCTCTGTCTCAGCAGGCTTTTGCCTCCTGGTGTCACGCTCACGAATGCGCCAAGATGCGTGGCAGGTGTGATTAGGGTTACTAATCAGTTGTCTTACAATAGGGAGATTATCTAGGATTCTCTGCTGGGGCTCCATGAGGAGTTCAGAGAGATGTGAAGCTTGTTTGTAGATGGAGGGAAATGAATGTGCAAAGGAATGTGGGTGGCCCCTAGGAGTGGCGAGTGGTTCCTGGATGGCATTCAGCAAAGGAATGGGGACCCCATAATGACAACCACCTAGAACTGTATTCTTCCGACAACCTTAGTGAACCGGGGAAGATTGTCTCCCAAAACCTCCAGAAAAGACCCCAGCCAGCAGACTCTCTGGTTGCAGCCTTGGGACTAGGCCATGCCTGGACTCCGGACCCAGGGCAATTATGCATAATAAATGGGTATTATTTTAAGCTTTTACTTTTGTAGTGGTTGGTTACATGAAGCTGGGTTAGGTAGCCAGCATAGCATTCCTCTTGGAAATTCAGCTCCTTTCAATGGGTGTGGCACATGGGTATCCCTTTCTCCACCGCACTGAAGCCCAGAGGAATGGCGGGCGCTGGACTCAGTGTCCCTCAGTCTCCTGATTCCCTTCGGTCAACTTTCAACTGTTTTCCAGCTAAGTTCACTACTGTGGTTGCAACCATGCAAGTTTGCCAGGGTTTTCTGCCTCATTTGTCTTTCTTTACAAGGCCTCTTTCCCTATAGTCACTGACCAAACTCATTTCCTTCCTAACAACATCGCTCATCACAAGCTGCATCTTTAAATGGCTGTGAGGCCCCAAGTTTTAGAATATTTTAGAGTTTTGTAAGACTTCACTTTTCTTTTTTCTTTCTCCTCCTCCATACTCCCCTCTTATTCCAGACTCTTTTTCTCCTGGACTTCTGATGGAAAGGTATTAGAATTGGTTCTACAACTTGCAGGTCCAGATCATTCCCCTCCCACCCTCCCACCCAAATCATCTGAGCAGGAATGGCTTAAAACAATGTGAATTTGCTCCCCCAGACCAGCAGATCCTCCTGGCAACTGTGAAGTCCAACAAGGAGCTTATTAGCAGAAGACCCAGTTACCAAGTAACATTTTCATGCATGTGGTGATAAATAACAATACAACAAGTAAATTTAAGATTCAGTCGTGGGAACCTCAGCTCTTCATTACTGTAGACTAATATGGAATTGGTTTCCTTGATTTGAACCCCATAGTTTTAACTCATACCTCTTTCTTTTATAATTTCTCTAACTCGTATCATTGTCCATTGTTATGGACTAAATTGTGTCCCCCTAAAAGGATATGTTGAAGTCCTAATCCCCAGTGCTTTAGAACATGACCTTATTCGGACATAGGGTCTCCAAAAGATAAAAACTTCTAATGAGGTCATTAGGGTGGGTTCAATCCAATAGGATGAAAGAGGGGAAATTTGGACACACACATATGCACATGGAGAACACTCTGTAAAGATCAGAGCAATGCTTCTGAAAACCCAGGAGAAGCTAGGCGAGCAGCCTGGAACAAGTCCTGCCCCAGTGCCTTGACCTTGGAATCCTGGTTTGGGCCCTGAGACAATAAATTTCTGTTGCTTGTAGTTCTTGGTTACAGTAGCTCTTGGTTACATGGATAAAGAAAGCAACCCATTTCTTTATCACAGACAGTTTTCCAGTTTAAGCCATAATTCCGTATTTGTACTTTAATTGTATACTCTGCCCATGTCAAAAGGAATTAAGAAAATTTCTTAAGTTAAGGTCTAGAAATTGTTAGTGAAAACACCTGATGTTTTGCATGGATTTTACAAAAAGTTTCCATGCTTGCTGTTCTAAATTTGCCTTCTGTGGTACCTGCACTGCCATCAAGAGGGTATTAAAACATAAGGAAATCTTTAAACAAGTAAAGATCTCCCCTCATAACCAAATATACCATGAAAGATTTTTTCCCTTTTCTTCATTCCAATGTGCAACATCAAAGCAGGTTCATAAACTTTTTATTCTTAGGATCCCTTTGTACTCTTAATACTTTTTTAAAAAAGAATTTTCATTGTGTTATGTCACCATACAGTACGTCATTAGTTTTTGGTTCAGTGTTCCAATATTCATTGTTTACTAACTACACCCAGTTCTCTGTGCAATACGTGCTCTCCTTAATGACCATCACCAGGCTCGCCCATCCTTCCACCCCTCTCCTCTCCATAACCCTTAGTTTGTTTCCCAGAATCCACAGTCTCTCATGGTTCATCTCCCTCTCTGATTTTCCCCAACTTCCTTTTCCTCTCCTTCTCCTAATGTCCTCCGTGTTATTCCTTATGCTCCACAAGTAAGTGAAACCATATGATAATTGACTCTCTCTGCTTGACTTAGTTCACTCAGCATAATCTCTTCCAGTCCCGTCCATGTTGCTACAAAAGTTGGGTATTCATCCTTTCTGATGGAGGCACAATACTCCATCATGTATATGTACCACATCTTCCTTACCCATTCGTCTGTTGAAGGGCATCTTGGTTCTTTCCACAGTTTGGCGACCGTGGCCATTGTTGCTATAAACATTGGGGTACAGATGGCCCTTCTTTTCACTACATCTGTATCTTTGGGGTAAATACCCAGTAGTGCAGTTGCTGGGTCATAGGGAAGCTCTATTTGTAATTTCTTAAGGAATCTCCACACTGTTCTCCAGAGTGGCTGCACCAACTTGCATTCCCACCCACAGTGTAAGAGGGTTCCCCTTTCTCCACATCCTCTCCAACACACGTTGTTTCCTGTCTTGTTAATTTTGGCCATTCTGACTGGTGTCAGGTGGTATCTCAATGTGGTTTTGATTTGAATCTCCCTGATGGCTAATGATGATTAGCCATTTATGATTATGATTGGCCAATTATGATTAGCCACATAAACATTTTTTCATGTGTCTGATAGCCATTTGTATGTCTTCATTGGAGAAGAGTCTATTCATGTCTTCTGCCCATTTTGACACAATTATCTGTTTTTTGGGTGTTGAGTTTGCTTGAGGACCCCAAGGAGCTCTTGTTTATGTGAGTTACACATATCAATATTTGCTGTATTAAAATCTAAAGTGAGAAATTTAAAAACGTCACTCATTTAAAGATGACAGCAATAAAAACACTATATGTTAACATAAAGTATTTTATGAAAAAAATCTATACAAAACAAGTGAAATTTACTGGGAAAAGTTTTATGCTTTGCAACTCTCTTTGATGTCTGCCTTAATAAGAGACAGCTGAGGGGCGCCTGGGTGGCTCAGTGGGTTAAAGCCTCTGCCTTCGGCTCAGGTCATGATCCCAGGGTTCTGGGATCGAGCCCCGCATCGGGCTCTCTGCTCTGCGGACAGCCTGCTTCCTCCTCTCTCTCTCTTCCCTGCCTCTCTGCCTACTTGTGATCTCTGTCTGTCAAATAAATAAATAAAATCTTAAAAAAAAAGTGGTTCCCCCTGCTATCCTCTCTCAGAGCAACTTACACTTAAAAAAAAAAAT
Source organism: Meles meles (assembly GCF_922984935.1). Classification (NCBI taxonomy): domain Eukaryota; kingdom Metazoa; phylum Chordata; class Mammalia; order Carnivora; family Mustelidae; genus Meles; species Meles meles. Next base: position 130,782,254 of record NC_060087.1, on the reverse strand, counting down.
AAGAGACAGCTGAGTAATCATATCTGTTTCTGACTTTAGTCTGCCATGGTATCACATTTGGGTTGCCTCTGAAAAACACCATTTTACCCTTGGGAAAGAGAAAGCAAAAGGCAAAATCATCTTAAGCATCATTATGAAAAGATATTTGATCTTGTAAACCCCTGTGTGAAAGGGTTTTAAGGACTCCTCAGGGTTGCCCCTGAGTCTGCTTTGAGAATTTCAGTGTTATTCCTTACTTCCTGGGTCCTTGGGATGCATTTATTGCACTGACCCTGGTCACTGTTAGCATTAATTAGACACATTACGTTTGTAGATGTTCATCACTCCACCTGTCCTGTCTGATGTTGTTATTTAGACACATTACGTTTGTAGATGTTCATCACTCCACCTGTCCTGTCTGATGTTGTTATTGCATGGAAAGCAATATGGAGCAGCAGGGTGAGTCAAAGGAGTGTCCAAAAGATAAGAACGAAACAGTGGGTAGGCCAGGGCTATGAGACCTGAAAGGGGGGATGGAGTCATGCATCCGTCAACAAGCATTTGTATAAAACTGTACTTGTTGTTGGGCATAAAAAGATAAAGAGGACAAGGTCACTTCCTTTAAAAAAAAAAAGTAAGATCTCAGTACGGGGAACAGATGAAACAAAAGTAAGTATGCGCAAAAGCACGAGATCATTGTTCCATGGAGTAGCAATAGAATGTTGGGGAGGATTATTGCAGGGGGAGGACAGAACAGAGAAAGATATCTCCTGTGGGCAGATCCGGAGGACTTTCCTGGAGTGACCCTGGAAGGGAATGTTCCAGAATGGGCAAAGGTCATGTCCCAAAGCAGGCAATATTGAGGGCACTGCTCGGCCAGTGCTGGAGGGGGGGCTGTGAGGTGAGGTGGAGGCCTGGGAACTCCAGCATCAGCAAATTCTCAGGCCTTATCCCACTCTGGACATTTTGGGTGCAGAGCCCAGCACGCTCGAGTTCTAAAAAGCTCTCCAAGTGGTTCTGACAGGGAAGACAGTTGTAGAACCACTGTAACCCCTCAGGGTTTTGTGAGACTGTGTAGATTCTAAGCCCAATTTCACCACTTAGTAGCTTTGTGATTCTGAGCAATACTCTTGAGGCGCACCCAAGCGTGTCCCATTCCTCAGCTGACTTGCTTTATGGTGATCACCTATTTGGCCGGAACAAACGCCATTTCCCTGGCCCTCCTCTGGTTTGTTTCCTCATTCATTCCTCAGAATGGAGAGCATGAAATGTGCTGTCGGGAGGGAGCGGGGAAGTGTGATTACAGGAGATGTCTCCAGCACGCGGATCCCCCACCCTTCTCTTGGTCCTTTTTTCCATTGCTGGTCCTGTCCTCTGTGTCCTCTGCAGGAGTACCCCCAAGGGGCAGGGCACTGTTTCCTCCACTCCTTCCCACCCTGTACTCTGCCAGTGGCGCTCAGGGCTGGAGTGGGAAGACAGTCTTTGGTTTTCCCAGAAGGGCGGCTGAAAGTCCTACTTTCCTCTCCCGATATGCCCCTCAGTTTCCCAAAGCGTGGGCCCAGGTTGCAGGGGCGTCACCGAGGCGCGGCCAGAGGAGATCTGAGGGGTCCCTGGGGCAGAACCACCTGTGGGCAAACTGGCTGTCTAGAAGGCGTGATCTCGGGTTTAGGGAGGCTCCCATGTCTTCCCAGTGCCAAGACTCTGATTAACCGCAGGGCTGGACGGAGCAGGATGGCATATGCACTCAGACCCACAGAGGCCCGGGCTTCAGCTTCGAATCCCAAATCAGACTTTCAGTGGTGGGGCCCTGGAGTTTGCATTTTGGTCATGTGGGCAGGGCGATGGGGAGAAACACGTTAGAAACTCAGGCAGGTCAGCGCTGGTGGTCTTCTCCAGTGAAGCTGCTATTATTATTATTTTCTTTAACTCAAGTAGCCAACATACAGGACATCATTGATTTCAGATACAGAGTTCAACAATTCGTCAGTCACATAAAACGCCCAGTGCTCATCACATCGCATGCCCTCCTTCATGCCCATCACCCTGTTACCCCATTCCCCCCACCTCCCCTCCACCAGCCCTCAGTTTGTTTCCTAGAGTTAAGAGTCTCCTATGGGTTGCCTTCTCTGTTTTTATCTTATTTGTTTTTTCTTCCCTTCCCCTATGTTCATCCGTTTTGTTTCTTAAATTCCACACGTGGGTGAAATCGTATGACACTCGTCTTTCTCAAACTGACATATTTTGTTTAGCATAATACCCTCTAGTTCCATCCACGTTGATGTAAATGGTAAGATATCATCCTTTGCGATGGCTGACTAATGTTCCATAATATTCCATTACACACGCACGCACACGCGCACACACGCACGCACACGCGCACACACACACACACGTGAAGCTGCTGTGTTGTCATGGGGGCAGCATATGCAAGGTTAAGCCCTCGAAAGCTCCAGGAGGTCTTAGAATTGACCAAGACTCCAAACTTCTGAGTGTAATTTTACAGCATAATTTTAATGTTTTATCATATCCAAATCCTTTGGAATTAAAAATCTGTAAGTGGTGTATTCAGTCACCAGAAGGCATTCTTGGTGTGTAGGACTCCTGGTGTGGACGTGCGCGGTTTGGCACTGAAACTGGATGACTTAGCCTGAGAAGGAACAGGTAAATGAATATTCATGTATGTCAAAGAGAAACATAGATGAAAGAGGCTTTGGATGAGAGAGTCATTGCTACTGAGCATGTGAGGTGCCATAGAGATAAAGGAGGCTCAAGTTCATGAGCACGCGCAGAATAATGAGAGTGACAGAGGTGAGTGCTGGATGATCACGAGGCACCAGGCGAAGCATCAGACACTCTGTCAACACCGCACAAGACCCCAGTATGACCATTGCTCAGACGCAGGAATGGAGACAGGCCTGCTAAGGTCACACAGCTGCTCTTCCGTAGGGCTGGGAATTCGACTCATGTCTTCTTCCTCCTTACATGTGCTGTGCCACCCGAATTTCCCTTCGGAGTCATTACTTTTTTTTTCTTTTTTAAAGATTTTATTTATTTATTTATTTATTTGACAGAATGAGAGAGAGCGAGAGAGGGAACACAAGCGGAGGGGGGGGGGTGGGTGAGGGAGAAGCAGGCTGCCTACGACCAGGGAGCCCGATGTGGGTCTCCATCCCAGGACCCTGGGATCATCACCTGAGCCAAAGGAAGAGGCTTAACCATCTGAGCGACCCAGGTGCCCCTGGAGTCATTACTTCTTGAGCTGATTCACCCTAGAGTCATTTTAGAACATATGTGATTTCACAAGTTCAGCTTCACAAGTATCTATTCCCTTGCCTCACGCAGTCTTCGGGCTAATGGGGGGTGAGAGATATTGCTCTGTCAACCGCTTAATGCTATTTACAGTTATAGCGATCAAACTGAGAGGTCCTCAAGGCAATGGAGGTACATGAAGGGGGGACTGGTTGAGTGCATTTGGTCTGGGAGACTTCTCAAGAGCAGATTTTATACATATACACAGAGTGTGTGCATGTAAACTGGAACCAAATGTTTGTTCAGGGCTGATAGAGACTGCACTCCTAAGGCTTTCTCAGTACCCCTGGGCGACTCACTTGACATCATCCTTCTGAAGATGCACGTGTTTAACTATTTTAAATCACATGCATGTTACTACTGTAATGTAGTATGTACTACACTGCAAAATACGTACCAGCTAGACACTTAAAATGATGTAAGAACAATAGAAAATGCGCTATTTCCCCCTTCTGCCCGCACTCACCTGGGCCTGCCACCCGGTTTGCAGATTGCTGGCCTTGAAGACTGGGATTTAAGCTTAGTGAGCAGCATCTGGAGCTAGGGGAGCATGTTGAGAAGAGCAGGCCAAGGAGGGAGGCTTGGGTGTTGAAAAGTTTCCTCTCTGCCTGGCATCTTATTCATTCATTCATTCATTCATTCATTCATTCTTCAGCCTTAGCCCTGTGTGTTGGCCTATGGCACCAACTCCAGAGCTCTTCTGCCCTCTGGGTAGCTGCTAACCACAACTTAGATTTACCCTTGCTGTGTTGGCTCTCCTGTTCCAGCTAAATATTTTTGAAGTATTTATTTAGGGCCTGGCACTGCGCTACACTCTAGGAATACACATATGCAGAAAGCATTTTCTCCGCCGTTGGATAAGACTCAAGGGAAGCAGACACTGGGAAGGCCATTGTTACCGGAGCATAGAGGTAAGGCCCTCAGCTCCATGTGGGGTTTGAAGGGAGGGCTCCCATAGGACGTATCATCAACTCCACAAGTCCCTGGCAGAACTCACGATCTCCCCCACATTCTAATAAAATACGGGGAGAAAAGAAAACTCTTCTCTTCCTTTTATATCCTCTATCTTGATTATTGGCCTCCACACAGTGACCCAGGTAGGTAAGCCCAAAGCCTGGCATATTCTTTGACTGCACTCGCCCACTCAGAAATGCTCACTGACCCCTCTTCATGGTCTACATACTGATCCCAACTACCAGCTGGTAGAAAATGGCTTTTCTAGTTCCAGTCGTGTCCCTTTACAGTCTGTCCAGCTCTCTGTTGCTGGAGTGAACTTTATAACACAGACTCTTGACCTTGACACTACCTTGCTAAAAATGCGTCAGTGCCCCGTTCTTTTTTAATCAAATCCATGTTTCTTAATGAGATTTAGAAAGTCTCTTCTGTCACAGAAAGATATAAAACCAAATCAGATCTCAAGAGTGGCAAAATACTGGGGCACCTGGGTGGCTCAATTTGTTAAATGTCTGCCTTCAGCTCGGGTCATCATCCCAGGGTCCTAGGATTGAACCCCATGTAGTTGGGCTCCTTGCTCAGTGGAGAGCCTGCTTCTCCCTATCCCTCTGCCCCTCTCACTTGCTTGTTCTCTCCCTCTTTATCTTGAATCAATAAAATAAAATCTTTTTTTAAAAAAGTGGCAAAATACACCATCAACAAAGTCAAAGGGTGAATGACAGATTAGGAAAAACGCATTTTCAAATCATGATGCAATATGTAATGAATTCCCACAGAGAAAAAGGTGAGTCACACCTAGTGTGAACAATGGGTAAAGGATATGAACAGACTGTCAAATAAAAAAGGAAATAAGAGAGGCTCTTGAGCATGTGAAAAAGATGCACACCCCCAGAAAAGTGAAGAGAAACTACGGCAAGAAACGATTTTTCAGCAATTCAATCATCAAAATTCTAAAAGATCACACAGTACTGGTGAAGCTGAGGGGATATAGACACCCCCATTCATTGTTGGCAGGAGTAGGAATTGGTATCAGGCCTATGTAGAACAAGTTGTCAATATCCACTGAAATTCCAAATGCACAAAGCTTTTGATCAAATCGTTGTACTAGTAAGAATTTTTATTCTATAGATAAACCCTCTCATGGGTGAAATAAGTGTATCTAAGATCTTCCCTGGAGCATAGTTTGTAATAACATAGGATTGGTACCACCTAAATACCCACAATAGGAGATTAAATAATCGAGGCACATCCACATAATAGATTACCATGCAACGAACAAAAAGATTGAAGCTAACGCTACACTGGTGTGGAACGAATTCCAAAGAAGCAGGGCGCAGAACAATGCGCATCTTATGTACCATTTCTGTTTTCTTTCTTAAATCTGACCCCTTGCCTGTTTTTGCATGACTGGCAAGTTAAGAATGGTTTTAATATTTTTAAATGGTCAGAAAATAATGAAAGGAAGAATAGCACCTTGTGACACGTGAAAACTATATGAAATCCAAAAGTCTGCGACCTTAAATAAAGTTGTACTGGCACACAGCCATGCCAATTCATTTCTGGCAGTGTTGAGCCCACAAAGGTAAAAATATTTACCCTTTGGTCCTTTACAGAAACAGTTTGCCATCTCCACCTTTAACTCACTGTGCTCCTTTTTGCCTGTAAGTGCTTCTCCCTGCCTTGTATTCCCACCTCCCTGGCCTAGCCAATTCCTACCCTTTTCCTGCTTAGAGTTCCCCCTGGAAGACTTGCCTATTGGCTACATAAGGGGAGGTGCCCTTGCCATCATCTTCTATAGTCCCCTGACATCTCCCATCTTGGATCTGAGCAGCACACATCTCCTGATTTACAAGTACATGTTTCAGCATCTCCTCCACTGGGTACTGGTTTGCATGTGCTGTGCTGAGAGTGTGTGGTAATTTCAGCTCCCAGCCCAGTCACTGGCATGGTGTAGGTGCTCCAAAAGTGATTATTGAATGGATGAATGTGTCTCTGTGCTAAAATTAAATAGGCTTTCAGTTAGATCAACTTTAGAACTCAACTTTGCAGCCAACTGGTATAACTCAATTTACATTCCTGCTTCTTCAGAGACTGGAAAAGAAAGAGCAATGCTCCTGCTGACCTTAAGCCTCAGTGTTCCCAATCTAGACTGAATCGATCCCAAGAAAAAATGTTTTGCCTTCTAATATGTACATATATTTTTACTCAGTACAGAGCACTGATTAGGGGGATGGGGCTTTGCTAATAGTCTGGCCAATTGAAGAGGAGGGAGGAGCCCATGCAGCCAGACGCTAGCAAGGAGGGGGTCGGGTGGAGGTGGGTGTTGAGAGTGGGTGTGTGAGCCCACCCTGCTAATGGAGCCGGTCCGTACAGGTTCCCAGTCCACACACTGCAGCCTCAGCAGGCCACATCAGGTCAGGCTACTCAGGCTAAGCATTCTGGGTACATTAGAAGAAAAGACGCTTCTTTCAGTAATTGCCAAGGACTATATTTGCTTAGTAGACTTCTAGCGGGTCAGTGATGTCACTGTCCATAAAACAGCAATAGTGGAGCTGTTTCTTGAGGCTCCTTCCCCTTGTCTTGGACTTTCCTTCCGTGGTTTCAGGATGCTGGCTGTGGTGCTGTGGGCCCAGCTGGCACTTCCTCCACGGGACACCACTGGATATTGAGAGACTTGCCTTCCAGAGGGACTGAGGACCAGAAATATTGGCACAAGATGCTTCTAACTGGCTATTAGCACCTTCAGCTTTTCTCAAATCCATGTGGTTGAAATTTCTTGTCTTTGTAACATAGGGTGTCAATGTGCTGAGATTAAAATGCTTAGCTAGCTTTTGTTTTAAAATTTTTTGATTTATTTGAGAGAGAGAGAGAGAGAGAGGAAGAGCACAGATGGAGAAGCAGACTCCCCGCTGAGCAGGGAGCCCAAAGCAGGACTTGATCCCAGGACCCTGAGATCATGACCTGAGCCAAAGGCAGACACTCAACCAACTGAGCCACACAGGAACCCCTAGCTTTTGTGTTTTTAAAATATTTTTAGTAGTGGTAAAATACATTTAATGTAAAATTTACCATTTTAAGTATATAGTTCAGTAGTTTATAAGGATATTCACATTGTTATGTAACCAGTTTACAAAACTTTTTCAAAACTTCCAAACTTGTAAAACTGAAAGCCTGTTTTCACTAAACAACAACCCCCTATCCTCCTCCCCCGGCCCCTAGCAACCACAATCCTACCTTCTGTCTTCATGAATTTAATGACTCTAAGGACCTCAAAGAAGTGGAATTGTATACTATTTCTCCTTTTCTGTTTGGGTTATTTTACTTAGCATAATTTCCTTGAGATTCATCCAGGTTGTTGAATGTGTCAGAATTTCCTTCCCTTTAAAAGTTAAATAACATTTCATTGTATGGATAGATCACATTTTGCTTGTCCACTTATGCATCAGGGGACACCTGGGTTGCTTCCATGTATTAATACTGTGAATAATGCTGCTACGAACATGGGTGTACAAATACAGTTGATCCTTGAACAACACGGGTTGGAACTACACAGTCCATGTATAGTAACTACAGTACTGTAAATGTATTTTCTCTTCCTTATAATTTTCTGAATAATGTTCTCTTTTCTCTAGCTCATTTTATGGTAAGAATGTTGTATATAATACACATAACATATAAAATTTGTATTAGTTGTCTGTTTATGTTATTGGTAAGGTTTCTGGTCAACAGTAGGCTATTAGTTAAATTTTGGGGGAGTGAAGAATTATATGTGGATTTTTGACAGTGCCAAGGGTCAGTGCTCCTAACCCCCATATTGTTCAAGGTTCAACTCTATCTCCTTGAGACCTTGCTTTCAATTCTTTTGAGTGGATACCCAGAAGTGGAATTTGCTAGATTGTAAGGTCATTCTATGTTTAATATTTTGAGGAACAAACATACTGTGTACTAACTTTTCTTAAAAAAAAAATCCCAAATTCGGGGCACCTGGGTGGCTCAGTGGGTTAAAGCCTCTGCTTTCGGCTCAGGTCATGATCCCAGAGTCCTGGGATTGAACCCCACATCAGGCTCTCTGCTCAGCAGCGAGCCTGCTTACCCTTCTCTCTCTGCCTGCCTCTCTGCCATCTGCTCTCTGTGATCTCTCTCTGTCAAATAAATAAATAAAATCTTTTAAAAAATCCCAAATTCTCCTAAACCTTGAAATAAAAAAAAATTCTTTTCATAAATATAATAATGGATTGTTTTTGCTCTGCTTTTTCCTTAGGACATATTACAATGACAATTTTTCATCATAGAAAAGAATTGAGCTCCTTTTCTCTTCCAGCCCTCAGCTCAGTTTTGCTGATGTTGATGTCAGGAGAAAGTCATACTCAAATTGAGACCATGAATGGTGCAAGGGTGCCTGTGAATGCCCTTCTTGAGGAGGCAACCATCTGCGCCTATGTTCCTTTTTCTGGGTAATGACCTAAAGAATCCATCTAGTTCACAAAGGAGCTTGTGACCCTGTGTTCCCCAGGACAGCCTTCCCACCTCCAGCATGACTTCTATCTAACCCCAGGCTAGAAGGCCCTGGGCTCTACCTCATTCCATTTGTCCTGTGGTCTGTTCTTGTGCCCAGGTCATAGTTGCTCATCTCAGAGCTCAACATTCTGGTAAACTTTTCACATCCCAGCCCATCAGTGACTGTGGGTGTCCAGTCACTACCATTCAAAAACAACAGACTTAATTCTCTTATTTGCCAGTCATTCCTTGAGCCCCTGCACAATGCCCGAGAGGCAATATTTGGAGAGGAGATTTGGTGAGGACCCCTTTTTTTCCTTGACATGATCCAAGTCCTGGAAAAGGAAGTGGTTGGGAATCGAACCTGATCTGCAATGTGGGAGACAATAATTATATCAGTGTGGGATGATTACAGTTAGTGGGTGTTTAGGGGACTGTTGTAGGTTCAGTTGTGTTTCCCTCCAAAAGACATGTTAGAGTCCTAATACCCAGTATCTCACGATGTGATATCGGGGTGCCTGGGTGGCTCAGTTGGTTAAGTGCCTGACTCTTGGCTTTACCTCAGGTCATAATCTCATGGGTCATGAGATCTACCCTTGCATCAGGCTCTGTGCTCAGTGAAGAGTCTGCTTGAAGATTTTTTCCCTCTGCCCCTCCCCATCTTTCTCATATAAATAAATAAATATTTAAAAAATAATGTGATCTCATTTGGCCATTGCAGATGTAAATAGTTAAGATGAGGTCATTAGAGTAGGTTTTAATCCAATATGACTGGTATCCTTATAAAAAAGGGAACATTTGGACATAACCATGGATGCATAGAGGGAAAACAATGTGAAGACACAGGGAGAATATGGTCTTCTACAAGCTAAGGAGAGATGCCTGGAACAGATCCATTCTTTACTATTTCTTGAAAGGACCAACCCTGTAACAACTTGATCTCCCATTTCTGGCCTCCAGAACTGTGAGACAAGATATTTCTGCTTAAGTCATCCACTTTGTGGTAATTTGTTACAACAGTATTAGCAAACTAATACAGAAGCCTACTGAGCAAGATGTGGATGGACTGCCAGAGTGCTGAGAAATCTATAATTTCTTCCCCAAGGAATAATCAACCTGTTGAGGATGGAAGATAAACACAAAGGAAATTAGATCTCATTATCCAATTGAAATAATGATACAATAGGAGAATTCACAAAACAGTATAATAATAATAATAATAATAATAATAATAATAATAATAATAATAATAATGTCTAGGGAAAATAGAAGAGTATTCCTCACTGATATATATTACTTTATTTTATTTATTTATTTTTAAAGATTTTATTTATTTATTTGACAGAGAGAGAGATCACAAGTACGTAGAGAGGCAGGCAGAGAGAGAGGAGGAAGCAGGCTCCCCGCAGAGCAGAGAGCCTGATGCAGGGCTCGATCCCAGGACCCTGAGATCATGACCCGAGCCGAAGGCAGCGGCTTAATCCACTGAGCCACCCAGGCGCCCCAATATTACTTTATTTTAATGTAATCTTCTCCATGTATCTTAATTAGAATATTCTTAGAACTCCGTTAAACGTGGGTAATGTGTAAGGCACTGTGCCAGATGCCAGGGAGAGAACAAGAAGTCCAATTTAGTTTCTCTCCTCAAGGAGCTGATAATCTAACACATCTAGAGATAAATAGAAGATAAATAAACACTTCTCTAGACAGACCCTGTGTTCACTTCCCATTGCTTCTGTAACAAAGGACCACAGATGTAACGTGTTCAAACAACACAAATGTCTTATAGTTCTGGAGGCCATAAATCTGAAATGGGTCTCCCTGGGCTAAAAGTCAAGGTGTGAGCAGGGCTGCTTTCCTTCTGGAAGCTCTGGGGATAAATCAAGCATCTGAAAGCCATCTGCATTCCTTGGCTTATGGCCTCATCACTCCAACCTCTGTTTTTATGATCACATCTCCTTCTCTAACTCTGAGTTTTCTGTCTCATTATTCTCCATTTAAAGACCCATGTGATTAGATTGGGTATACCTGGATACTCCAGAATAATCTCCCCACCTAAAGACTCTTAACTAAATCAATCTGCAAAGTCCTTTTGCTACATAAGGTCACATATTCACATATTTATCTCATACCTGTCAGGATGACTGCTCTCAAAAACAAACAAAACAGATAACAAGTGTTGGTGAGGATGTGGAGAAACTGAACTCTTCCCCACTGTTGGTGCAATGGAAAATGGTGCAGCCACTGTGGAAAAAAATACAGAGTCTCCTCAAGAAATTAAAACTAGAACTACCATATAATCCAGCAACTCTAATTGTGGGTATTTGTCCAAAAGAACTGAAATTAGGATCTGGAAGATATCTCTGCACGCCCATATTCAGCGCAACATTATTCACAGTAGCCTAGAGGTGGAAAGAACCTTAATGTTCATTGACAGATGACTGGATAAAGAACATGTGGTCCATCCATACAGTGGAGTACTATTTAGCCTAAAAAAAGATATTCTGCACTATGTAGCAGCAGGGATGAACTTGGAGGACATTATACTCAGTGAAATGAGCCAGTCACCGAAGGACATTTACTGCATGATTCCACGTATATGAGTTATCTAAAATAGTCAAACTCACAGAAAAAAAAGAGGGGAATGCTGGTTACCAGGGCCTGAGCAGTTGAAGAAAAAGGAGAATTATTAATCACAGACATAAAGTTTCAGTTAAGAAAGATGAACAAGGTCTAGAGATCTGCTGTGTAACATTGTATTTCAAGTCAACAATAATCTGTTGTACACTTAAACAGTTGTTAATAGGATTGATTTCATGGTCAGCGTTCTTACTGCAATAAAATATTTTTTTAAGAAATAGGAAAAAGGGTGCAGTTACACATAGTGAAATATAGACCATTTTTACTTAAAAATAATTTATTATTAATAAAATTTTATAAGAGTAACTTTTATACACAAGTAACAACATGAAATTATAAATTGCAAAAACAACATTTTGGTGTTATAATTATATATAATAAATAAATAATATGAAAAACGAAATAAACTACTGATAAAAGAACATGTTCAGTATAACAAGACATAGCTCTTTCATCACCATGATTACAGAAAAGAGTTTTTAAAGTTGTACATATGCTCTTTACGCTGTCCCCACTCCTTTGTACACCAGTTGCACTATGTGGAGCTGTTCTGACATCTAGCCACTATACACTCCCCTCTCTTCCCATAGCCCTTATTTGTGCATTATTCTACATGTAAATACATATTTAATGCTTGCCACCAGCCTTTACTAGTGTCCCTTCATTTATTTTGGTTGTCTGAAGTTCATTCTGCAACAGATTTTTAAGAAAGGCTGATCATGGCACCACACCATTCTCCAAGTTTTCACTGTGAGAATTTGCTGTGTTTATACTTGAAAGTGACCTTGGTTGGATATGAAATTCTTGGCTCAGATTATTTACCCTTGATGACTATCTTAAATTTTCTTCTGGTGGAAAGCATCACTGTTGAAATTTTAAAGTCTTGTTTTCTTTCATTTTATATTTATTCTTCTTTGCCCAGCTATCCAAAGAAATGTTCTTTCTTTAATCCAATATTTCACTAGAATATGTTCCAGTTTTGCTTGTTTTGGGGTGATTTTCATGGGTATCTAGTATGATCTGTCAATTTGTAATCTTGAATCTGCTTTTGTGCCAGGGAAGTTTTTTTGAATTATACATTTCTTCTTTTCCTTTACTTTGGTTTTTAATTATTGGGGACTCCTATTATATGTATATTAGATCTCTTTTTCTTGCTTGTCTCCTAATTTGTCATTTTCTTTCAAATACACTTCATCTTTTTTTTTATTTGCAGTTTTTTTAATTTATTTTTTTCAGCGTAACAGTATTCATTGTTTTTGCACAACACCCAGTGCTCCATGCAAAACGTGCCCTCCCTATTACCCACCACCTGGTTCCCCCAACCTCCCACTCCCCCGCCCCTTCAAAACCCTCAGGTTGTTTTTCAGAGTCCATAGTCTCTTATGGTTCGCCTCCCCTTCCAATTTTTTTTTTATAAACATATAATGTATTTTTATCCCCAGGGGTACAGGTCTGTGAATCGCCAGCTTTACACACTTCACAGCACTCACCATAGCACATACCCTCCCCAATGTCCATAACCCCCTCCCCCTCTCCCAACCCCACCTCCCCCCAGCAACCCCCAGTTTGTTTTGTGAAATTAAGAGTCCTTTATGGTTTGTCTCCCTCCCAATCCCATCTTGTTTCATTTATTCTTCTCCTACACTTCATCTTTTTATTCATCTTTCCTCTTAAAAAATTCTATTTTCTTCTATTTCTCTTAAGGCACTATATGTGGCATTTATTCATTCCTCAGTTCCTTTTCCATTAGTCTTCATTTCTGAAATTTAAAGGAATTTAAAAAGCCTTTTATTTTGGGGGCACCTGGGTGGCTCAGTGGGTTAAGTGTCTGTCTTTGGCTCAGGTCATGATCCCAGGGTCCCAGGATGGAGCCCTGCATCAGGCTCCATGCTCAGTGGGGAGCCTGCTTCTCCCTCTGCTTCTGCCCCTCACCCCCAGCTCATGCTCTCTCTCACTCTTGATTTCAAATAAATAAATAAATAAATAAATAAATAAATAAAATCTTAAAAAAAATCTTTTATTACTAATTCTTTCCTGAGTCTATCATCTTTTTTAAAAAAAGATTTTATTTATTTATTTGACAGACGGAGATCACAAGTAGGCAGAGAGGCAGGCAGAGAGAAAGGAGGAAGCAGGCTCCCCGCTGAGCAGAGAGCCTGATGCGGGGCTTGATCCCAGGACTCTGGGATCACAACCCGAGCCCAAGGCAGAGGCTTTAACCCGCTGAGCCACCCAGGTGCCCCCTGAGTCTAGTCTATCATCTTATTTCCGAGTTTTCACATTCTGATTTATGTTGTTCTTTCATGTCTTGAATCATTTTCTTAATGCCTTAATTTGCTTTACAATGAAGGATTGTACTTCCATCTGTTTTGTGCTCATCTCTTTCCAGGAACCTTTCAATGCCTGGAGGGATGCTCTATATTCTGTTTTATTCTAATAACCTTGTGTGAGATTTGCCTTTGATCTTTTTCTGTTACTCATTTTTACCTCAAATTAGTTTTCTTGCCATTGTAGAGGAAGGATAATATATGTGTGTGTGTATTTATATACATATACATGTATATGTATATATATATATGCGTGTGTGTGTATATGTGTGTATATATATATATGCATATTCTAATTTCACATATAAAGAGCACCCTCTTCTGTTGATTTTGAGAACTGTTAAAATGTGTTCACTTACTTTCTGTGATCATCTCAATCTGTTCTCCCTCACTTTTATCTGGACGTCTTTTCTTTGTCCCTACCATTCCTATCTTGCTTTTTATCCTGTTCCCAGTAGTTTTTCCTCAGTGGAAGGGAGTTTTGAGAGTTAATTTGGCCCAGTCTGTTCCAACCCCTTTAGATCATTATGGCGAGGGCAAAACCCTCCCTTGTCTCTCCTCTGAGAGATAGTGGAGTCCTGGAGCACAGACCATTAGCCATGTGTTTTCTCTGTCCCCAGCTTCTGGCACAAGGGCTGGTTTGACTGAACAGAACAGCCACCTGGAGATGTGAGTGAACAGGCCAGCAACAGAGCCCCCCGATGTCCCCTCTAACCCTTCCAGCACCTCCCAGTGCCCATCTCCAAGAGAAGGATGCACTGGGCCCAGGTCCCCCTCTGGGTCACCAGTGAAAGAAGCATCCCCGCCCAGGATGTGTCCTTGGCCCCTTCTCTGAGCAGGTGTGTCCCACAGAGGATGGTGCTTGCCTCTCAGTCACTCTGCCTGGCCTTGGCTCCTTCTTTCCCTCCAGGCCCTTCAGGTGCCCTTTCCCCCATGACCAGGATGCTTCTCCTTGCATTCCCTGAGGCCGTCCCCCCCGCCCCCAGTGCAGCTCTCCTCTGGGAGGATTAGGCCCTGGCCCTGGCACCGGAGCCCCACCTTGGTGGTCTCCTTGTCAGTCAGACCGTGAATAAATAAACACATGCGTGCCCCAGCCCACTAGCCCCGGGGCAGGGGGCCTGCTGGGGGCAAGGAGCGAGTGGGCCGGCCCGACCTTCCTCCAGCAGCCTCGCAAGCCCAGGGCGGTCCGTCGTCTGCAGCGCCTCCTGGCAATTCTGGACGTGGCTCTGGATCACAGGGACCAGGCCCACAGAAATGCCCAGAAGGCTTGCACATAGGTCCTTAGGAAGGCAGGAAGAGGGGTGACGTGAAGGACAAAGGAGGGGGGCCGACCTGATTGAGGGTCCTTTTTACTTGTCAGGACTCACTCTCCACTATCTGTCTTACCCCTGCCTCTTGTCAAAGTGTGGTTTCAGGCTTTGTTTGAGCAGGTCTAGAATAGTCCTTTCTCCTGGTCATGGTCTTCATTCCTGATGTGTGACCTTTCTGGTGTCTTAGTTAGATGTCCAGGTTTGATGAGAAGTCCAGGTAGACCTTCTGTGGTAGCTGTGCCTCAGGTGTTCCTGTTCTGCTCTCAGCCCCTCAGCAGGCATAGCTTCTCTGCCTGGTATCCACTGCCCTTTTGCAGGTGGACACCCAGGTGCAGCTGCACCCAGGTGCAGCCCTGCCGTGGGCCAGGGACTCATGAAGAACCCCTGGACAGACTTTGGAGTCCTCTGGTTTTGCACAGCTCCTTCCTATGCAGATTCCAGGCCCTTCTCAGGGAAAGGGTTGCAGCAATGGTGGGGCCTAGGGGGCATTCTCTTCTCTCAGTGGTGCAGTCTGGGCTGCTAGTTCTCCAGTGGAGAAAACAGTCACTTCACCTCCTTGATCCTACTTTTATAGTCGTGTACCAGAGGTCTGTCACTCTGTCAGAATTAGAAGCTAAAGCCTTTTGTGCACCATACCCAAGTGGCTACCTTATCTGCCTGCATCTTTCTTGTCAGGGTAGACATCCCATGTTCCCGAGAATTTCCATTGTGTTTCCTCTTGGTGCCCCTTTGTCATTCTTATCACTCTCCTGTGAGTTCTCTCGTCATGTTTGCACTGCTTCCCTTTAATGGCTGAGTGCTGCTGGGACACTAAACCCATTTTTGGGAGACACAGGACTTCTCTGAGGGCTGACTCTGGCTTGAAGACTTTCCAACATTAGTAGTACAATTTCCACTTAAAGAAGAGGAAAACATGGGGCACCTGGTGGCTCAGTCATTAAGCCTCTGTCTTCAGCTCAGCTCATGATTCCAGTGTCCTGGGAACCAGCGGCATTGGGCTCCCTCCTCAGTGGGAGTCTGCTTCTCCCTCCCTGTCTCTTCCCAGCTTGTGCATGCTCTCTCTCTCTCGCCCTCTCTCTCTTAAATAAATAAATAAAATCTTTAGGGTATTATGCTAAATGAACTAAGTCAAGCAGAGAGAGTCAATTACCATCTGGTTTCACTCACTCGTGGAACAGAAGGAATAGCATGGAGGACATTAGGAAAAGGAAAGGAAAAGTGAAGGGGGAGGAGTCAGAGGGGGAGACACACCATGAGAAACTGCGGACTCTGGGAAACAAATCAAGGGTTACAGAAGGGAGGGAGGTGGGGAGATGAAGTACCTGGGTGACGGGCATTAAGGAGGGCACGTGACGTGGCGGGCACCGGGTGTTATATACAACTAATGAATCATTGAACAGTACATCAAAAACTAATGTACTATATGCTGGCTACTTAGACTAAATAAAAAAATAAATAAAATCTTAAAAAATTAAAAAAAAAATAGGGGCGCGTGTGTGGCTCAGTGGGTTAGGGTCTCTGCCTTCGGCTCAGGTCATGATCCCAGGGTCCCAGGATTGAGCTTCATGTCAGACTCTCTGCTCAGCGGGGAGCCTGCTTCTGCCTCTCTCTCTGCCTGCCTCTCTGCCTACTTGTGATCTCTGTCTGTCAAATAAATAAATAAAAACTTTAAAAATTAAAAATTAAAACAAGTAAAGAAGAGGAAAACATGAATTATTTCTGACAGTATCTTTTCAGGTTACTAGGCCGAGATACGCTTGGACCCTAAGAAGTTGAATCACATAGTTCCTGGTCATCAGGGCCTTCCAGGGGGTGTCCCCCAGGGACCGTGGTATAGAAAACCAGCAGAGGTAAGTTGGAGAGAGGGCAGGAGCACCTGAGAAGGGAGGACTGCCCCACACCTTGCTTGGGAGACAGGTCAAGAGCATGTGATTGTAATGTCCCAGAAGCCTGGGGGAAGAGAGTTTTAAAAAGCAAGAGTGAAAATCAGTTGCATTCCTGTACACCAACAACAAGACAGAAGAAAGAGAAATTAAGGAGTCAATCCCATTTACAATTGCACCCAAAACTATAAGATACCTAGGAATAAACCTAACCAAAGAGGCTAAGAATCTATATGCAGAAAACTATAAAGTACTCATGAAAGAAATTGAGGAAGACACAAAGAAATGGAAAAATGTGCCATGCTCCTGGATTGGAAGAATACATATTGTGAAAATGTCTATGCTACCTAAAGCAATCTACACATTTAAAGCAATCCCTATCAAAATACCATCCATTTTTTCAAAGAAATGGAACAAATAATCCTAAAATTTATATGGAACCAGAAAAGACCTCGAATAGCCAAAGGAATATTGAAAAAGAAAGCCAAAGTTGGTGGCACCACAATTCCGGACTTCCAGCTCTATTACAAAGCTGTCATCATGAAGACAGTATGGTACTGGCACAAAAACAGGCACATAGATCAATGGAACAGAATAGAGAGCCCAGAAATAAACCCTCAACTCTATGGTCAACTAATCTTCGACAAAGCAGGAAAGAATGTCCAATGGAAAAAAGACAGCCTCTTCAATAAATGGTGCTGGGAAAATTGGACAGCCACATGCAGAAAAATGAAATTGGACCACTTCCTTACACCACACACGGAAATAGACTCAAAATGGATGAAGGACCTCAATGTGAGAAAGGAATCCATCAAAATCCTTGAGGAGAACGCAGGCAGCAACCTCTTCGACCTCAGCCACAGCAACATCTTCCTAGGAACATTGGCAAAGGCAAGGGAAGCAAGGGCAAAAATGAACTATTGGGATTTCATCAAGATCAAAAGCTTTTGCACAGCAAAGGAAACAGTTAACAAAACCAAAAGACACCTGACAGAATGGGAGAAGATATTTGCAAACGACATATCTGATAAAGGGCTAGTGTCCAAAATCTATAAGGAGCTTAGCAAACTCAACACCCAAAGAACAAACAATCCAATCTAGAAATGGGCAGAGGACATGAACAGACATTTCTGCAAAGAAGACATCCAGATGGCCAACAGACACATGAAAAAGTGCTCCACATCACTTGGCATCAGGGAAATACAAATCAAAACCACAATGAGATATCACCTCACACCAGTCAGAATGGCTAAAATTAACAAGTCAGGAAATGACAGATGCTGGAGAGGATGTGGAGAAAGGGGAACCCTCCTCCACTGTTGGTGGGAATGCAAGCTGGTGCAACCACTCTGGAAAACAGCATGGAGGTTCCTCAAAATGTTGAAAATAGAACTACCCTATGACCCAGCAATTGCACTACTGGCTATTTACCCTAAAGATACAAACGTAGTGATCTGAAGGGGCACGTGCACCCGAATGTTTATAGCAGCAATGTCTACAATAGCCAAACTATGGAAAGAACCTAGATGCCCATCAACAGATGAATGGATAAAGAAGATGTGGTATATATACACAATGGAATACTATGCAGCCATCAAAAGAAATGAAATCTTGCCATTTGCGACAACATGGATGGAACTAGAGGGTATCATGCTTAGTGAAATAAGTCAATCGGAGAAAGACAACTATCATATGATCTCCCTGATATGAGGACGTGGAGATGCAACATGGGGGGTTAGGAGGATAGGAGAAGAATAAATGAAACAAGATGGGATTGGGAGGAGACAAACCATAAGTGACTCTTAATCTCACAAAACAAACTGGGGGTTGCTGGGGGGAGGTGGGGTTGGGAGAGGGGGAGGGGGTTATGGACATTGGGGAGGGTATGTGCTATGGTGAGTGCTGTGAAGTGTGTAAACCTGGCGATTCACAGACCTGTATCCCTGGGGATAAAAATACATTATATGTTTATAAAAAGTAAGAAATAAATAATGGTGCTGGGACAACTGGAAAAAAAAAAGCAGGAGTGATCAACTACTTTGAATGTTGCTGAAGAATTCGATAGCTGAGGACTGAGAAATGCTGTTGGATTTAGCAGGAGGAAGAAAACTCATTGGTGACTTTGGCAAGAGCCATTGCAGTGGTGGGTATGGATGGGAGGTTAATATAGTGGTTAAAGAAAGATTGGGAGGGGAGGAGGTGGAGAGAGGCTGTGGCAACAGATCTTTCAAGGAGCGTTTCTGTGCAAAGGGATGGAGAAATGGGGTGGAAGCTGGAGGGGAATGTGGGATGGAAAGAGGCTCTTGTTTCTTCAAAATGGGCAATATTACCATGTGCTCATATGATCAGCTGAGATGAGGAGGAACAGTGGTAAGTTTGAAGAGAGGAAACGAGTGAACTAGCCAAGTAGGAGAATGAACGGACAAGAAAAATGCAGTGGATTTCTGGTTGGTATTAAGGAGTGACTTCAGATTCGTGCTGACCCATTTAAAGGGGAAAACCAGCTGGTGTCATTGTGTTGGGGTTTGACCAGGTGAATGTGTTGTGAGGCGAGTGGAGTGAAGGAGTGATCATTATGCTGGTCTGTGGAGTGTAAGCCAGGCAAACAGGGATGCGATGATGTGCAGGGTTGGGCCGTTGAGTAGGTGGGAGTGGCTGAGCGATTGTTCATGAATAAGGTGAGTGTGGAAGTGAGATACAAGTGGTGGTTGGGGAGTGGGATTCTTGGTAGCAGTTGGAGGTAATAGTAGGCAAGGGATATGACCATGGCAGTGGGCGGCCAAGGCGTCACAGCTGAGATGATCTTAGGAGTTGAGAAAGACAAGGAATGGAGAGACCAGAGTATTAGACAAATCATTTGTGACAATTCTGGAGTCCTGAGGAGTCAAGACAGAAGTGGTGGTGGGGACGACAAGGGATGGGAGATGAGAGGGACATGAGCAGATAAATGCAACAGGGAGAATCATGTGGCCTCTAGTCAGATGGTAGGTGCTAAAAGGGAGTGAGGCCACTAGAGCCCCTAGGTCACTCCTCTTAGGGTCCCAAACGAGGTGCCTCTGCTTCCCCCAACACCATAGCCCAGTGAAAGGTTTTACTCTTCTGACCTTATGAGAATCAGTAGAGCACCTGAAAGTAGGTGCCCAGGGAAGGCCTGCTGAGTGAACGAATGAGCCACATTTCCTGGGACTCCGATGATACGACACTGTTGATCCCCTTTTCTTCTTCTGAGATATCATGCTTACTACTGTATTCTACTTACAGCTTACTACTGTATTCTACTGTATTCGCCCACTACTTCCCACTCTCCTTTGCTGATGACTTCTTATCAAGTTGAATAAATAGAACTCAAATTCCACATGTATTTTTTTTTCAAAACTACCTTCTTAAATTTTTTATTATGCTATGTCAGTCACCATACAGTACATCATGAGTTTTTGGTGCAGTGTTCCAAGATTCATTGTTTGCGTACAATGCCCAGTTCTCCATGCAATACGTGCCCTCCTTAATACCTTTTGAATAAATTCTTCTGTGAATCACACACACACAAGTCAGGTTCCTCTTTTACTTGATGTCCAAAGCAGCAAGTGTTGTCTGTACCCCAGTGTCAGTCTAACACCTTTGTCAACTATGGTTCTACTTCTCATTCTGAATCTAATGTTTCCCCTTGCCCCCCTGCTAGATTTCAGTTGTCAGAATTCTGCACCCTTCCTGACTTCCTAAAAGCCCAACTCCAAAGCCCAAACGTAAGGGTCACCTTTTGGTGCCAGACAGTTGGGAGCAGAAATTCAGGGAGCCACGTCTGGAGGCTTGGAGGCGGGTGGGGCTTGGCCGTGAAATCCAGATCCTTCCTCCTTCTCTTCCAATAGGTTTGGGCAGTTATAAAGAGCTTTTTTTTCCACAGGGTCTGGGCCTAGACCACTGGGTTTGATGCTTTTAGAAATCCCTTTCCAGTATCAAGGTTGATAACTTTTCTGCAGTTATCTGGCTGGCCATGAGCAGAGCTAAGACTAGAACTAGAAGGCATTCTGCCCAAGATGGGGTTTCTCCTATGATACCAGGCCAAGAAGCAATTCCTGGAAGGCTCCTGGGACAGCTAGAATAGCAGAGATAGCAGATCCTGGAAAATGGAAACTTCATCGCCCAGTGATTCTGCTCATGCACTGGTCAGAGGATGTGCACAGGGCAACTAAATGAAGCAGACCCAGACTCTGCTCTGAAAGCTAGTGTTCCCTGGAAACTCCCTTTCGGAAATAAGTTGAGTGCTGTTAGAAACAGTGGGGGCAGATTTGACGAGACTTGGAAGTCCTGAAAATGTTGAGAAGGGCAAGACAGAGAAATGCTATATAATACTGCCAGTGTGCCTCTGTTTCTGTCCCTTGGATAGGATGAGTTGGGAGCAGATGCAGTGAGCTTCAAGTCATGGAGAAAGAAAGAGAGTTACACAGTGGCCAAGTGGTCTATTCATGGTCAAGCTGTTGGGTCAGAATAGAAATGAGGCCTCCAGATTCCCAAACTGTGGACATGTAACTATACCACTTTATTTCTCTTATGCAATTTTACCTGTCTCCTCTTTTTAAAAAATTTAAATTCAGTTAGCCAACATATGGTACATAATTAGTTTTTGGTAGAATGTTCAAGATTCATTAGTTGCATATAACACCCAGTGCTCTTCACATCACCTGCCCTCACCTGTATCTTATCCATAAAGGTTTCCTCCCAAGGAAACCATAAAACTGATACACACACACACACACACACACACACACATACACATACAGACATACATATACATATACATACATACATACACATACAAACATACACACACATATGGCAGTTCTCAAACACTTTGGTCTCATGACCCTTTCTGTCTCTTAAGGATTATTGAAGAGTTACCTTTGGGTGTTATGTGTTATGTCCATCAGTATTTAGTGTATTCAGACATGATACTAAGACACTTCCAAAGTATTTATTTATTAATTCAATTAAAATAACCATGTAAGCACAAAAAACTTCTGAAAAACTCCAAAACCAAAAAATTCAGGAGTGGGAGTGGTATTGATCTACATTTTTGCAAATCTCTCTCTCTCTTTTTAAAGATTTTATTTATTTATTTGACAGGCAGAGACCACAAGGAAGCAGAGAGGCAGGCAGAGAGAGAGGGGGAAGCAGGCTCCCCGCCGAGCAGAGAACCCAACGCAGGACTCAATCCCTGGACCTCGGGATCATGACCTGAGCTGAAGGCAGAGGCTTAGCCCACTGAGCCACCCAGGCGCCCCATCTCTTTTTTATTAAGTTCAGTTAACCAACATAAACTATATCATTAGTTTTTGATGTGGGGTTCAATGATTCATTAGTTGTGTATACAACCCAGTGCTCCAACAGGTGAATGGATAAAGAAGATGGGGTACATATATACAATGGCCTATTCCTCCGCCATCAGAAAGGATGAATAGCTACCATTTGCATTGGCTTGGATGGAACTGGAGGGTAGTACACTAGGTGAAATAAGTCGAGCAAATCTCTTTAATATCTAGCTTCATAGAGGACAACTGAACTTTACTAACTGCTTCTGCATCTGAACTGTTGAGATGTGCTATTTTGGTGGATGTACACGAGGAAAGTTGGGCCTTATACAGATATATCATTGGAAAAGGGAGAGGCATTTTAATAGCCTTACATTATTTTAGTAAAATTAAAGAAAAATTAAAAGATAGTAAAGACTTTCAGGCCAAGATTTTCAAAGAGGAACTATAAGTAATAAAACCTGGTATTGTGGTCACTTTTCTCCAGGGATGTCCATGAACTCTAAGAGAAGTGGTTGAGCCTTTTGAGATAATTGTGGATACTTTTCTTTGGAACTATGTAAAATTCAACCAAGGGTAATTTCTTTAACACTTGCAAGGTGGAATCTGAAAATTTATTGTTGGAATTTTCATACGTTGTCACACTAAATCCATTAGTCTACCTTGCACTTTGCTTCTTGTTGAAGTTTAATTGACACAAAATTTATTGGGCACACAACAGAGTGTGTTTCAGGCACACAGCAGAGTGATTTGACAATTCTATACATTGCACAATGTTCACCACGAGGAGTGTAGTTACCATTCATCACCATGCATTATCATGGTTTTGTTGACTGTATTCCCTTTGTCATACTTTTCATCTCCCTGATTTATTTATTTTATACAGGAAGTTTGTACTTCTTAGTCCCCTTCGCCTTTTATGCTCCTCCTCCCTCCCCCCGGCAACCACTGTATTGACCAGTCTGTTTCTGTTTCCTTTGTTCATTTGCTTTGTTTTTTGGATTCCACATATAAGTGAATTAGTATTGCATTTGCCTTCCTCTGACTTATTTCACTTAGCATCATATCCTCTAGGTTCATCCATGTTGCCACAAATGGCAAGATCTCATTTCTTTTTAAGGACTGAGTAATATTCCATCACACACACTCTCTCTCTCTCTCTCTCTCTCTCTATATATATATGTATATGTATATATGTCTATATCTCTATCCATCTATCTACCTATACTATATCCATGTGTATGTATAAAATAGCGTATCTTCTTTATCCACTCGTCTATCAGTGGACACTTAGGTTGCTCCCATATCTTCGTTATTGTAAATAATGTTGTACTGAACATAGGGATGCATATCTTTTTGAATCCGTGTTCTCATGCTCTTTGTTTGAATACCCAGTAGTGGAATTACTGGATCATATGGTATTTCCACTTTTTTTGTTCTCTTCTTCCGAATTTTTATTTAAATTCCAGTTAGCTAACCTGCAGTGTATTATTAGTTTCAATGTAGGATTTAGTGATTCATCACTTACATACAACACCCAGTGCTCATCACAACACATCACAACAGGTGCCCTCCTTAACATCCATCAAACATTTAACCCATTTCCATTTAACCCATTTCCCCCACCAACCTCCCCTCTCCAGCAACCCTCAGTGTGTTCTTTATAGCTGAGAGTTAAGTTTTGTGGTTTGCCTCTCTCTTTCTCCCCCACCCCCATGTTCATCTGTTATGTTTCTTAAATTCCACATGTGAGTGAAATCATATGCTATTTGTCTTATCTGACTAACTTATTTTGCT
Source organism: Meles meles (assembly GCF_922984935.1). Classification (NCBI taxonomy): domain Eukaryota; kingdom Metazoa; phylum Chordata; class Mammalia; order Carnivora; family Mustelidae; genus Meles; species Meles meles. Next base: position 130,758,252 of record NC_060087.1, on the reverse strand, counting down.
TAACACGATACTCTCTAGCTCCATTCATGTCATTGCAAATGGCAAGCTTTCATTCTTTTTTATGGCTGAGTAGTATTGCATTTTAAAAAAGATTTTATTTATTTATTTGACAGAGATCACGAGTAGGCAGAGAGACAGGTGGGGCAGTGGGGAAGCAGGCTCCCCACTGAGTGGAAAGCGTGATGTAGGGCTTGATCCCAGGACCCTGGGATCATGACCTGAGCCAAAGGCACAGGCTTTAACCCACTGAGCCACCCAGGTGCCCCAATATTCCGTTTTATAGATACTATTCCATTGTGTGTGTGTGTGTGTGTGTGTGTGTGTGTGTGTATAGTCACAACTTCTTTATCCATATGTATATATATATGTATATATGAATATAGATAAATACATAATACATATATTATAATTATAATAAACATATATAACTTTATATATAACTATATAACTTTACATACATTATATATAATATAATAATAATCTATATAAAAATATATATAAAGAAATTGTGTCTATATAGTCACAACTTCTTTATCCATTCTTCAGTCGATGGACAACATTTGGGCTCTTTCCATAATTTGGCTGTTGTTGACAATGCTGCTATAATACAGGATGAAGCCCAAAGCAGGCAGAAGAAGGGAAATAATAAAGTCTAGAGCAGAAATAAATGATATAGAAACAAACAAAAACCCCCACAGTAAAATAGACCAATGAAACCAGGAGCTGGTGCTTTGAAAAATTAATAAAATTGGTAAACCCCTAGCCAGACTCATCAAAAAGAAAAGAGAAAGGGCTCAAATAAATATATGTGCTGCCGAAGCAAGCCAGACCCAAATACATAAAATCTCGAATGAGAGAGATGAGATCACAACCAACATGACAGAAATACAAATACTTGTAAGAGAATGTTATGAAAAATTATATGCCCCAAAATTAGGCAATCAGGAAGAAATGGATAAATTCCCAGGAACATATGAACTACCAAAATTGAAACAGGACTTGAAAAGACCACCAAAGAAATTGAATCAGTAACAAAAAAAATGTCCCAACAAATCAAAGTCCAGGACCAGATGACTTCCCAGAGGAATTCTACCAAACATTTAAAGAGGAGTTTGCACTACTGGGTATTTACCCCAAAGATACAGATGGAGTGAAAAGAAGGGCCATCTGTACCCCAATGTTCATACCAGCATTGGCCACAGTCGCCAAACCGTGGAAAGAGCCAAGATGCCCTTCAACGGACGAATGGATAAGGAAGATGTGGTTCATATACACTATGGAGTATTATACCTCCATCAGAAAGGATGAATACCCAACTTTTGTAGCAACATGGACGGGACTGGAAGAGATTATGCTGAGTGAAATAAGTCAAGCAGAGAGAGTCAATTATCATATGGTTTCACTTATTTGTGGAGCGTAAGGAACAACACGGAGGACACGGGGAGATGGAGAGGAGAAGGGAGTTGGGGAAAATCGGAGGAGGAGACGAACCATGAGAGACTGTGGACTCTGAGAAACCAACTGAGGGTTTTGGAGGGGAGGGAGGTGGGGGGGGGGTTGGGTGAGCCTGGTGGTGGGTATTAAGGAGGGCACGTATTGCGTGGAGCACTGGGTGTATGTGGTGCATAAACAATGAATCTTGGAACACTGCATCACAAACTAATGATGTATTTTATGGCGACTAACATGACATGATAAAAAAATTTTTTTTTTAGTTTTAAAGAAGAGTTAAACACAAGTTTCCCATAGTAGCCAGGATTTCCACAACCAGAAATCTATCTGAGAGAAATAAAAACATTTGTTCACTGGAAAAAAAAAAAAAAGAGGAGTTAATACCTATTCTTCTCAAACCCTTCCCAGAAATAGAAATGGAGGGAAAGTTTGAAACTCATTCTACGAGGCCAGCATTGCCTTGATTCCAAAACCAAAGACCCCATTAAAAAAGGGCCTGGTCGCTGCGGGCTGCCTGGGCTTTAACAGGAGGACCAATGATTAGTATCTACGACGCAGAGACCGAACAGCTGCGTCTGGGACCATACTCCTGGGTGCCGTTCCCGCACGTGGACTTCTGGCTGCAGCAAGACGACAAGCAGATACTAGAGAACCTTTCCACTTTGCCTCTGGCTGAGCCGCCCCACTTTGTGGAACATATTAGGTCTACCTTGATGTTTTTAAAAAAACACCCATCTCCTACCAGCGCACTGTTTCCTGGAAACGAGGCTCTGCTCTACAAAAAGAATGAAGGTGGCTTGTGGGAAAAGATCTCTTCTCCCGGAAGCTGAACACGGATCACCAAAGAAAGCAACTTGCTGGCCTGACGGACCACCGTGGGGCCCGCAAAGAACGCGCATCAGAGTCTCCGTCCGCCGAGTCCTCTGTCTCCCTCCTTACTGTCCTTCAAATGACTTTCAAAATAAAATCTTATTTTTGGCAAAGGCAAAAAAAAAAAAAAAAAAAAGAGAGAGAGAGAGCGAGAGCCTGGTGGTGGGTGTTATGGAGGACGCGTATTGCATGGAGCACTGGGTGAGGTGCATAAACAATGAATTCTGGAACATCGAAAAGAAATTAGAAAAAAAAAAAAAGAGGAAGAGAGCTACAGGCCACTATCCCTGATAAACATGGATGCAAAAATTCTCCACAAGGTACTAGCTAATAGGATCCAACAGTACATTGTTCACCACAATCAAATGGGGTTTATTCCTGGGTTGCAAGGGTGGTTCAATATTTGCAAATCAATCAACATGATACACCACATAAATGAAAGAAAGGACAGGGACCATATGATCTTCTCAATAGATGCAGAAAAAAATTTGAGAAAGTACCGCATCCACTCTTTTTTTTTTTAAGAAAAGATTTTATTTATTTTAGATGATAGAGGGGTAGGTAGATATAGAGAGACAGAGAGGAGATGCAAAGGGGAGGAAGAGGGGCAAGAAGACTCCGCGTTGAGCATGACCCTGAGATCATGAGTGAGCTGAAATCAAGAGCTAGACGCTTAACCGATGGAGCCACCCAGGCGCTCCACAGCATCCATGCTTGATTAAAAAATAAAAAAGCCTCAACAGGGGCACCTGGGTGGCTCAGTGGGTTAAAGCCTCTGCCTTCAGCTCAGGGCATGATCCCAGGGTCCTGGGATCGAGCCCCACATCAGGCTCTCTGCTTGGCAGGGAGCCTGCTTTCCCCTCTCCCTCTCTGCCTGCCTCTCTGTCTACTTGTGATCTCTGTCTGTCAAATAAACAAATAAAATCTTTTTTTTACATTAATTAATTTATTTTTTCAGCGTAACAGTATTTACTGTTTTTGCACAACACCCGGAGCTCCATGCAATACGTGCCCTCCCTATTACCTACCGCCTGGTTCCCCAACCTCCCACCCCCCGCCCCTTCAAAACCCTCAGGTTCTTTTTCAGAGTCCATAGTCTCTCATGGTTCACCTCCCCTTCCAATTTCCCTCAACTTCCTTCTCTCCATCTCCCAATATCCTCCATGTCATTTGTTATGCTCCACAAATAAGTGAAACCATATGATACTTGACTCTCTCTGCTTGACTTATTTCCCTCAGCATAATCTCTTCCAGTCCCGTCCATGTTGCTACAAAAGTTGGGTATTCATCCTTTCTGATGGAGGCATAATACTCCATTGTGTATATGAACCACATCTTCCTTATCCATTCATCCATTGAAGGGCATCTTGGTTCTTTCCACAGTTTGGCGACCGTGGCCATTGTTGCTATAAACATTGGGGTACAGATGGCCCTTCTTTTCACTACATCTGTCTCTTTGGGGTAAATACCCAGTAGTGCAATTGCAGGGTCATAGGGAAGCTCTATTTGTAATTTCTTGAGGAATCTCCACACTGTTCTCCAAAGCGGCTGCACCAACTTGCATTCCCACCCACAGTGTAAGAGGGTTCCCCTTTCCCCACTCTCCAACTCTTCCTCTCCAACACGTGTTGTTTCCTGTCTTGCTAATTGTGGCCATTCTAACTGGTGTAAGGTGATATCTCAATGTGGTTTTAATTCGAATCTCCCTGATGGCTAGTGATGATGAACATTTTTTCATGTGTCTGATAGCCATTTGTATGTCTTCACTGGAAAAGTGTCCGTTCATATCTTCTGCCCATTTTTTTTTTAATTTTTAAGTGTTTTTTTTTTTCAATTTTCTTTTCAGTGTAACAGTATTCATTGTTTTCGCACCACACCCAGTGCTCCATGCAATACGTGCCCTTCCTAATACCCACCACCTTGTTCTCCCAACCTCCCATCCCCACCCCTTCAAGACCCTCAGGTTGTTTTTCAGTGTCCATAGTCTCTCATGGTTCACCTCCCCTTCCAATTTCCCTCAACTCCCTTCTCCTCTCCATCTCCCCTTGTCCTCCATGTAATTTCTTATGCTCCACAAATAAATGAAACCATATGATAATTGACTCTCTCTGCTTGACTTATTTCACTCAGCATAATCTCTTCCAGTTCTGTCCTGTTGATACAAAAGTTGGGTATTCATCCTTTCTGATGGAGGCATAATACTCCATCGTGTATATGAACCACATCTTCCTTATCCATTCATCCATTGAAGGGCATCTTGGTTCTTTCCACAGTTTGGCGACCGTGGCCATTGCTGCTATAAACATTGGGGTACAGATGGCCCTTCTTTTCACTACATCTGTATCTTTGGGGTAAATACCCAGTAGTGCAATTTTTTGATATGATTATCGGTTTTGTGTGTGTTGAGTTTGAGGAGTTCTTTATAGATCCTGGATATCAACCTTTTGTCTGTACTGTCATTTGCAAATATCTTCTCCCATTCCGTGGGTTGCCTTTTTGTTTTGTTGACTGTTTCCTTTGCTGTGCAGAAGCTTTTGATCTTGATGAAGTCCCAAAAGTTCATTTTCGCTTTTGTTTCCTTGGCCTTTGGAGACATGTCTTGAAAGAAGTTGCTGTGGCTGATATCAAAGAGGTTACTGTCTATGTTCTCCTCTAGGATTCTGATGGATTCCTGTCTCACATTGAGGTCTTTTATCCATTTCGAGTTTATCTTTGTGTACGGTGTAACAGAATGGTCGAGTTTCATTCTTCTACATATAGCTGTCCAGTTTCCCCAGCACCATTTATTGAAGAGACTGTCTTTTTTCCACTGTATCTTTTTTCCTGTTTTGTCAAAGATTATTTGACCATAGAATTGAGGGTTCATATCTGGGCTCTCTACTCTGTTCTACTGGTCTATGTGTCTGTTTTTATGCCAGTACCATGCTGTCTTGGAGATCACAGCTTTGTAATAAATCTTGAAATCAGGTAATGAATAAAATCTTAAAAAAAAACCCTCAACAAAGTGGGAATAGTGGGAACATACTTCAACATCACAGAGGCCATATACGAAAGACCAATATCATCCTCAGTGGGGGAAAACTGAGAGCTTTTCCTCTACACTCAGGAACAAGACAGGGATGTCCACTCTCACCACTGTTATTTACCATAGTACCCGTATTTCTACTTCTAATTTTTTGAGGAACCTGCATAGTGTTTGCTTGTAAAACTGGCACTGCTTGTAGATGGCATGGTACTGTATATAAAAAACACTAAAGACTCCATCAAAACATCTACGAGGAGTAAGAAATGAATTCCATGAGGTTGCAAGATACAAAATGGATATACAGAAATCTGTTGTTCTCTATACACGAACAAAGAAAAAGGAGGCAGAGAAATGAAGAAAGCAAGCCTATTCGCAGGTGCACCCAAAATAATAATACCTATGAACAAATTTAACCAGGGAGGTGAAAGACCTAAACTCTGAAAGCTACATAAGACATTGATGGAAGAAACTGAAGATGACACAAACAAGTGGGAACATATATGATGCTCAGGGCTTAGAAGAATTATCATTGTTTAAATGTCCACATGACCCAAAATGATCTACAGATTCCATGTAATCCCCATCAAAATACCAATGGTGTTTTCCACAGAGCTAGGACAAATAAATTGGAATGGAATCGTAAAAGACCCTGAACAGCCACAGCACTCTTGAGAAAGAACAAAGCTAGAGGCTTCACAATCCCGGATCTCAAGCTATACTACATAGCTATAGTAATCAAAACAGCATGGTACTGGCACAAAACCAGACACATAGGTCACTGGAACAGGATAGAGGACCCAGAAATAGACCCACACTTATATGGTAAGTTAATCTATCACAAAGGAGGCAAAGGTATACGATAGAGAAAAGACCGCATCTTCAGTAAATGGTGCTGAGAAAACTGGAGGGTGACACGCACAAGAATGAAACCGGAACACCTTCTCACATCATACGGAAAAATATACTCAAAGTGGATTATAGACCTAAATGCGAGGCCTGAAACAATAAAACACCTAAAAGAAAACATGGCTTGGACATCACACGGCTTGGACATCCCTTGGACATCAGCCTCGGCAACATATTTACGTCTCCCCAGGCAAGGGAAACAAAAGCAAAAATAAACTATTGGCACTACAAATAATTCCTGAGTATTGCTAAGTATCCAGTTAGGGATAAAGTTTCTTCAACTGTATTAACAAACCATTCCAAACCATTACGCAAGAGTAAAAAGAAAAAAAAAATTTAAACAGTTTGATTATTTGACTCGGAAACCAAATAAGTACCGCACATTGTGATTGGTGGAGATGTCTCTTACGTCCCTTTTAATCGATAGGATCTTCCTCCATGTTTTTCTTGCTTCGCTTTCTTTTTCTTATTGTGGTGACCTTGACATAACATTTACCACTCTAATCATTCAGGAGTGTTTAGTACCTTCCTGACGGGGTGCAACCATCCCCACTAATTAGCTTCAGAACATTTCCATCACCCCCAAAGGAAACCCTTACCCATTAAGTAGTCACTCTCCATTCCCCCAGTTCTCAGGTTCTGGCAAACACTGTTCTGTTTGGCGTCTCTTGCAAGTTGCCTGTGCTGGATATTTCACATAAACGGAATCAAACAACGTGTGGTCTTTCGTGTCTGGCATCTTTTGCTCAACCTTTTGCTCAGACTTTAAGGTTTATCTGTATTGTAGCCTATATCAGAACTTCATTCCTTCTAATTGACCAAAGAATATTCCATTGTATGGATATACCAAATCTGTTTATCTGTTCTTCACTTGATGGAAACTTGGGATGTTTCCATCTTTTCTATACACATTCTTGTACAAGCTTTCGTTTAAACCCTTGTGTTCTGTTATTTGGGGTGTATATGTAGGAGAGGAATTGATGAGTCATCGGTAGTTCTTTTTTTTTTTTAATTAAGATTTTTATTTATTTATTTGGCAGAGAGAGAGATCCCAAGTAGGCAGAGAGACGGGCAGAGAGAGAGGGGAAGCAGGCTCCCCGCCGAGCAGAGAGCCCGATGTGGGACTCGATGCCAGGACCCTGAGATCATGACCTGAGCCGGAGGCAGAGCCTTAACCCACTGAGCCACCCTGGCGTCCCATATGGTAGTTCTATATTTAACCTACTGAGGAATCATTCAAATTGTTTTACGTGGTGGCTGCACCGTTTTGTATTTCCACCAGCAATACATGAGGGTTCCAATTTCTCCACATTTCTGCCCATTCTTACTATTTTCCTTTTCTAAAATTTTTAAAAAATATTTTTTAAAGGATTTTATTTATTCATTTATTTGAGAGAGAGAGAACGAACAGGGAGAGCAGCAGAGGGAGAGTGGCAGAGGGAGAGGGAGAAGCAGTCTCCTGGCTGAGCAGGGGGCCATTAAATGGGGGCTTGATCCCAGGACCCTGGGATCGTGATGTGAGCCAAAGGCAGACACTAAACCGACTGAGACACCCAGGTGCCCCTTTCTTTGTATTTAAAAAAAAAAAATTAACCTACAGTGTTTTATTACTTTCAGGTGTACCATATGATCATTCTATAATTCTATACATTACTCGAGGCTCATTGCAATTGAGAAATGTACTCTTAATCCCCTTTATTTGTTCCACCTGTCCTCCCCACCCACCTCCCCTCTGGCAACCACCAGTTTGTTCTCTGTATTTAAGAGTCTGGTTTTTTCTTTGTCTTTTTTTTTTTTTTTTTTTACTCTGGTTCTTCATTTGTTACTTAAATTCCACATATGAGGGAAATCATATGGTATTTGTCTTTCTCTATCCGACTTACATCACTTAGCATTATACCCTCTAGGCCCACCCATGTAGTTGCAGTGAGACCTTCAGTAAAGATGGAGGAAATATAAAAAAGAGCCTGTCAGGGATGAAGAATTCAACAAGTCAAATAAAAAATACCTCAGGGGGAATCAATAGCAGATTAGAGGATACAGAAGAACGGACTGACCGTCTGGAAGGCAGGGTATTGGAAAGCAACCGAGCTGAACAGCAAAAAGAAAAAAAGAATAATAAAAAAACGAGAATAGGTTGAAGGAACTCAGTGACATCACCCATCAAGCATAACAACATCTGCGGTATAAGAGCCAAGAAGAAGGAGAGAGGGGAGGGGCAGAAAATTTATTTGAAGAAATTACTTTCCTTTCAAAAAAATTATAGCATTCTTAGTGGGTGTGAAGTGATGTCTCCTTGTAGTCTTGATTTTCACTTCTCCACGGACTAATGATGTTGAGCATCTGTTCACGTGCCCGTCGGCTGTTTGTATATCTTTTCTTCTCTGGAGAAATGTCTACGTTCACGTCTTTCGCCCATTTTAAAGCGTGGTTGTCTTTTTGTTGTTGAGTCGTGAGCGTTCTTTATATGTTCTAGATACTAGACCCTTTCCAGATACATGATTTGAAAACATTTCCTCCCATGCCACTGGCTGTCTTTTCACTCTTTTGCAAGTGTCCCCTCATGCTAACATTTTGGTTAAGTCCAGTTTGCGCATTTGTTTTTCTTGTGTTGCTTGTGTGTTTGGTGCTGTATCTAAGAAACCAACGCCAAACCCAAGGTCATGAAGATTCACCCCTATGTTTTCTTTACAGAGTTTTATGGTTTTAGCCCTTAAATTGACGTCTCTGATCCATTTTGAGTTCATTTTTGTGTCTGTTCTGACGAAAGGGTCTAGCTTCCTTCTTTTTGCATGTGGATACCCACTTGTCCCAGCACCGTTTGTTGAAAAGACTGTTCTTTTCCCACTGGATGGTCTTGGCACCCCTGCTGAAAATCGGTGACCGTATGTGTATGTGTTTATTCGTGGACCCTCAGTTTTATTCTACTGGCCTAAGTGTCTAACCTTGTGACGATACCACACTATCTTAATCACTGCAGCTTTGTAGTAGGTTTTGAAATTGGAAAGTGTGAGTCCTCTAACTTTGATCTTTGTCCTCAAGTTTGTTCTGGTCTTGGAGTCCCTTGCAATTCTGTATTAATTTGAGGATCACTTTTTCTGTTTCTACAAATAGGACGTTGGGATTATGATGGGGATCACACTGAAACTGTAGATAAATTTGGAGTGTTGCCATCTTAACAACATTACATCTTCCAATCCATGAACGCAAGGTGTCTTTACATTTACTTAGGTCTTCTTTAACTTCTGTCAACAATGTTTCATAGCTTTCTGCATACAAGCTAAATTTATTCCTAAGTATCTTTTTAAAAAAATTTTTTTTAGTTTATTTATTATTATTATGTTCAGTTAGCCAACATATAGTACATCGTTAGCTTTTGAGGTAGTGTTCAGTGATTCATTAGTCACATATGACACCCAGTACTTTACTCTTTTTGGTGCTATGGTAAATGGAATTATTTTCTTAATTTCTTTCTTTCTTTCTTTCTTTCTTTCTTTCTTTCTTTCTTTTTTAAGTAGGCTCCACGCCCAATGCGGGGCTTGAACTCCGAACCCTGAGATCAAGAGTCAGATGCTTTACTGACTGAGCCACCCGGGCACACTTCTTAAGTTTCCTTTTCGGAATGTTCACTGCCAACATAAGTGTACCTAACTGGATATTGTGTGCTGATTTTGTATTCTGCAACTCTGCAGAATTCATTTATTTGCTCTAGTCGCTTTTGTAATGTATTTCTTAGGATATTTTTAATATGTGAGATTCTGTCACCTGCAAATAGTTTTATTTCTTCTTTTCCACATTTGATGCCTTTTCTTTTCCTTGACCAGTTGCTCTGCCTAGAGTGTTCAGTACAATGTTGAATAGAAATGGCAGGAGTGAACATTTTGACTTATTTGTGGTTTTAGGGGGATACATTCATTCTTTTTTTTTTTTAACCTCTGCTTTTTTTCCCCATTATATTCAGTTAGCCAACGTACAGTACACCGTAGGTTTTTATTGTATTGTTCAATGATTCATTAGTTGCATATAACACCCGGTGTTCATCCCAACACGTGCTCTCCTTAATACCCGTCGTGGAGTATGATATTAGCTGTGTGTTCTTCATAAATGCCCATCTCTAAGTTGAGGACGTTCCCTTCTATCCTAGTTTTCTGAATGCTTTCTATCATGAAAGAATATTGGATTTTGTCACATGCATTTTCTGCATGATTTTGTGGTAATCATGTGGTTTGTTCCCCTCATTTTATTAATGTGGAGTATTATTTTGATTTTCATACGTTGAACCACCTTTACATTCCTGTGATAAATCCGACTTTGTCATGACGTGTAATCCTTTTAATTAAAATTCATTTAATCAAGGAAACTGCTGGGTTTGGTGTGCCAGCACAGCTTTCAGCGTTTTTGCATTTGTATTCGTAAGGAGTATTGGTCTGCACTTTTCTTGTGCTGTCTTCGTCTCACTTTGCTATCACGGTAAGGTTGGCCTCATAGAATGAGATAAGAAGTTTCCCCCCTCTTCTATTTTTTTGGGAAGAGTTTGAAAAGGATTTATAATTCTTCTTTAAGCACTTGGTAGAATTCACCAGTGAAGCCACCAAGTCCTGAGCTTTCCTTTGTTCTGAGGTTCTTGATAATAGATTCAATCTCTTTTTTAAAATTTTTTAGGTCTATTGAGAATCTCTACTTCCTCATGAGTGAGTTTTGTTAGTTTCTTTCCAGGAAATGGTCCTTTTCGTCTAACTTGCCTGTATTTTGGTGTGCAATTGTTCATAGCATTCACTTGCCATCTTTTTTTTTTTTTAATCTCTGTAAGGCCGATAGTAATGTCCTCTGCTTTCATTTCTGATTTTAATAATCTGACTCGTCTTTCTTAGTATGGAATCAGTATTGCTTTAATTTCTTATATTGTAAGGAGATAACGGCTTCATAGGCTTCCATGTGTGCCTTTCCATATAATGGGACTTGTGCTAATATGAAGATTCTGCCACCTACCAAGTACATTATTGCCAACTATATACTGAGACCCTGGAGGAAAACCAAACCAAACCAAACCAAACCCTGGGTGATCCACAGAACAATAGATTTCCCTCAGATTAAAATGAAGCATAACTCCGTTATTATCTAGACTTCAGGAACCCCTTTATAAGCAGAGAACTCATATTCAATATATATATATATATATATATATATATATATATATATATATTTAAATGCAGGTATCCTCCTTACCACAGTGCACATTTACCTTGGTAAATCGACACAGGTTTTTGGGAAAGGTTTGCCTGGGCTTTTCTGACCTTAATCAAAGGGCTCTGGGCCCATGGGCTGACTTAGACCTGGACACTTTGTCGGGAATACAGCTTTCCACTGCAGCTGAGGTAGCTAGCATCAGCTTTCTGCTTGCCAGCTCTCATTTTTTTTCCCCCTTATGAAAATCAAGTAGTACCCCAGCCAGCTGTCCATACATCCAGACCCTAGAACATTACTACCTACTATCTATGCTATCTGTATGTCCACAGATTCCGGTCAGTCAAAAGAGACTGACCCCACCCTGGCCTTGCTGTCCAGTATGGAAGTGATGCCCGCCTTGCCCCGGTAGTTCTGTGCCACCATTGGGACCCTGCCTTTTGAGAATCCCGTCATCTCCATTGATTGCCAGTTCCACGCCAGCATCGCTTGCTTCCAACCATGGTTTGCAGAGGAGAGTCAGCACTGAGCTCTTCAAAGATGTCAGTGCCACTTCACCAGCACCTTCCTTATTTGAATCGTGATTTCCCCACCCTCCAAAGAAGCAGCGGCTGGAGGTAGGACGTCTGATCTCACATTTTGAATCCTGTCTAAAAACCTACCCCCCCCGGACCTTCTCACCAATTCCTCAGTTTTCTCTGCCTAGGAAGTTTCAGCACTTCCATGTCATTTACTATAGACTGTTGTTGCCCATGCTTATACGGTGTGCACGTCAGGCTGCTGGGTTGGCCCCTTTAAGGACATCAACCCCCCCCCCCCCCCCCCCGTCACAGCTCTGTGCTCCCACGTTACTAAGTTCTCCTGATACTGACTTATATTCTGTTCCCTGTCTTGCAGGTCCAACATTCCCCAAACCCATTGGCACACGTATTCTCTCACTTCCTGCAAGGACGCATGGGTCAGGCCCTACAGTTCCTTCTAAATGCGAGGCATTTCCCATCCGAACAAAACTGTGTTTTTTCTCTTGTGCTGTGTTCCTACCTAGTCTTACCTGCCTTTGTTAGTAGTCTGACAGTAATGGAAGTTAGCAGAGATTAATGTTGAATAAGAGAAGCAACATCTGTTTAGGTGGCTGCCCTAAATGAGGTCTTTGCAGGGCCTCCAGGAACAAGGAAGCGTCTCCAGTAGCAAGAGTTAGGGGCTGCGAATGCCCAGGTGAGGTTTCAGGGGATTCTGGGTATTCAGTGTTCTCATGCTCATCACCTTAGTGTGTCTCGGGGTTCCACTTTTTCTTTGCCAGATCCATACATAAATATGGAGACCCGTAAATCCTGTGCATGCCATCTCCATGCAGCCCTGCCAGCCAACAATTAGGGTCAGGGCCTGATCTTCCACCATCTGCCTTATGACTGGAGGAGTGGAGGTCTCCTTAATTCAGTAGGTTAGGGTGGGTGACAGATTGGGCTAGCCCATAAGACACACACACACACACACACACACACACACACACACACACACATGCACGTGCGCGCGCGATAGAGAACCAGTTTAGGGCCATCTTAGAGCCACCTTAAGCACTGCTCAGGCTGGAAGGCATCTACACAGCCAACCCCCCAAATCCAGCTGCACACCCCAAATGTGATTCTGGTTCAAGTGGAGGAGAAGAGATGCATGTCCTAGGCATGTCTGCCCTCTTCAGTGAATGCGTCAGGCATAAGTGACACCCCAGGAGGGACCATCTGCTCTCCCTTCACCCCAAACAAAGAGACACCCGCAATCTCACAAGTGTGGGAAAATCAGGAGTTCCGGTTTCACATATAGGCCATCAATTCATTATGTCGATAAATATTTCTCATTAAGAACATGAGGCAGAGCATCACGGTCATCTTGGAAATTAGATTGCCAGCTGGGTCCCAAGATTGCCATCTTTCTATGGCACCTGAAATTCATCCTCAGATCAGAGCCTTAAACCACATCTTACTTGCTCTACTGACTCGCCGTGCTATGGATGGACGGATGGGTGGGTGGATGGATGAGGTAGTGAAGGAAATAGTAGAATGTAGAGCCAGATATGGCTATATGAGAAGGCTGAAGTTGAGTGATATATTTGATTCAGAGAGACACGATGTTGGCTTATAAGAGAAATAAAGTGTGTTGTTCCAGTGTACAAGGTCCACATACAGCATGGAGATGATGAGTTTCCAAGTGCTTTTCAGGACCATGAGGATGTCATGTGGATTAGCCCAGGCAGAATGCCTCAGGAGTCGTCGGTGTCTCTCAGGCAGAGTTCAAGGAAGGTTCTGATGGGCCTGAAGTTTATACAGTTTGGTAGGCCCTCTTCTAAAATTACAAAAACAAGCATACAGTGGGTATTTACTGAGGATGAGAAGAAAATTCATAATGGACTTTAAAATGTGAAGAAGAAATCACTGAGATTCAAAACTTGTACACACGCGCACACACGTATGTATGTGTATGTGCATATATTACGGATATATGTTTAGAGATATATTTAGAGAACTATGTAGTTGTACAATCTAAAGTACAATGGAGCAGAAGATCAAGGTAAAAGCTACAATAGTTTTATTGTGGATCAAAACAGCGAACTCTTGCCAATTTCACACACACACACACAAATCACATGGCCATATGAATACATAACATGGGCCTGCGAGGGACAGTTGATTCCTTCTAAGAATAAAAATGCACTCAGGTTCGTGTTAAACCTTTAGTGTTTTCTTTCACATCAAGTTTTTAAAGTAAACTAGCTTTTGTGACATTCCCCCCCCCCCCCCCTCAAAAAATGTTGTTTCAAGTTAGGATAACAATCCGTGGACTTCAGGATTCATCTTGTAGTTAGAGATGTTTCGATGTATTCTGACAAGAGCCACGTTTAGCCCCATGGAGGATTTTCTGTTGCTCATTTCGGAGTTCCCAGATCCTTGTCCGTCTATATTGCTCAAGCAGCCTAGTGGGACTCACCGGGCTGCCTCTATGACCGCTGGAACCTGTCAGGGCTCGTCAGCGAATAGGTCAGAAGAGAAAGCTTGCTTGGTTTGAGACAATGACCGTGTTTTAGGGGACACAGGTCCAGAACAAAGTGCGTGCTTCCCTACAATTTGTGCCGCTTAGATGGGCTCCTAGCAGTGAGCCTGGATTCCTAGGCCTCAAATAGCTAAACCGTGTGTATGATTACTCTCGTTGTCTTCCCCGTGGGGATAAACCACTATGTGCAAAGCATCCGGTCATTTAGGAAGACAGCCAGGAGCCCGTTTTAGGAAACCCTTTAGCCATCGAACAAGAGCTACTTCCCTAAGTGGAATCTGAGGGAAGCGTAGAGTCAACAATCTTGCACAGGCTGACAAAATGTTTCCTGCACGTTGAGATTTCGTTCATCCACCTGCGGACTGCGGGCCGATGACCCATTAACTTTGGGGTTCCAGGCTGCTTTTCCAAGAACCATTTGAAGGTAGTGGCAATATACAGAAAACAAAACATCTCTGCTGTTGGCTTCGCCCCTCAGGGCTATTTTTCCAAACAGATAAGCATGGCAGATCAAATTTAGGAATTACCTTAAGAAGGCGATCAGATCATTTATACTGAGGCGATGCAAAAAGAATGAGAAATCCATGTGATGTTCCTGTAAACACCTAACTGAGATTTTAAAAACGATCGTGGCTCGAGGTCTGACACCAGGGGTCTCTCACGTAATAAAAGAATGTGCCTCCTATATTAAAATACGAAGTACTGTCAAAGGCAACGTTATGAAAACGTCTGGATAATTACACGTCCACGCAAGTAGCGGGAAGTACAACTGTTTGCAGCACTTAACAAATCAGTTAAACTTACAAACTAACAAACAAGTTAACAGATTAACAAACTAATTAACAAATTAGTTGGTGAAGCGTTTGGGAACCAGACATGATGATGGCCGTGCTACCCATAGGTGCTAGAGATGGATCCAGAAGGAATCCAGCATGTTCCCAGGGCCGCAAATTTACAGAATGTAACTTACATGCCGTACAGAAGGGAAGGACCACACATTTCATACGGAGAGGGCAGTGAGAGGTCTCCCTGCTACAGTGTGGGCACGAGAGGAGTTATTTAGCTTTGCCCCTTGTTGCTGCTCTCTTTCTCATTCCCTTTAGAATATTTTTATCAAATAGCTCTTTTTCCCGGTAATGCACAGGTGGCCCCTTTAGGTACTTTTGTTCTGCCTCCTTGTAACCTAATCCATCAAGTGCAGCAATTGAACAAATGATTGCTTCTGGCAGAAGAACTTCCAGGACAAAACTCACCTTGTCTACCCTTGCCAGAGTCAGCATTTTCTTGTCTATCTGTTTGTAGATTTCTTGTAAATGTCTTACCACGACATCCAACTGGTCGTCATCCTCCAGGTATGTTTCAATGCAGATCACGTACCTGCTTGAATTCAGAAATGATGCCAGCCACCTGGACTGTTTCCTGCCTTTGACAATGTCCAGGAGGTGGTGATCGGCTCCCTTTCTTTTCACGATGTAGTCCACGAGCTTCTGGTTGGCTCGGTCCCGAGCAGCCCTCATCCGGTCCGGGAGAATTTTCTTGCGGGGCCTCCTCCCACCCAGGGAGGCCTCCTCCTCAGACTCTTCCAGGTCGGCATAATTCACCTTTGGGAAATCGATCTCCATGTCCCCGTCTTCGATGGCTTTCCTAATTGGGTAACTGATATCAGCAGCGTAATAGTCCAGGAAAGAGCCTACAAAAGACCCACGACCGAGCCCTTCTCTGTAGTGGGAAATCAGGGAGAAACACCAGTTCACACTTTGCTCGTACACCTTCCCGGCTCTCTTCATTAGTTTCTCCTTCTCCTTACAGTCCAGATGTTTTAATCGTCGAAGAGGAACTTGAATGCCGCTCGTTTCACAGGGCATGTTTGCCTCAATCAAAAGTACCCTGGCAGTCTGCTCTGTTTGGCTGACACTCTTTACCACTGCTGGCCAAAATGGGTGATTCTGAAATTTAAACCAGACCACCATTCCTCCTTCAATGGGACAAGGCTCTTGTGGAAAGGCCATGCTTACCGGTTGCCCCACTTCCTTGCCGACGTCCTTTCTAATAGCAGTGGTGGGGTTAACGGCCTTTGAGTTGACTGAAGGCTGAAGTTCTTGCAGCCCTCTCTCCAACTCTAGCACCTGCAGCTTCCTCTTTTTATGTGCCAGACGGAGCGAATAACGCAGCCTCGGGTGAGGGGCACTGGAGGATGCTGCCGCACCTTCCAAGCCTGGCTTCCGGGGACCCTCTCCGTGGTCCTCAACATTCCCGGAGAGGGCAGAGCATTCGGAGGAGACGGCCAGGGTCTTGGGGCAGGCGTCATGGGCCTCTTCTTTCAGAGCCTTGGGTACAGTGAGGTTGAAACCTGGCGGCGGAGAGGGAAGGGTGCCTCCATCTTGAGCACCTGTACCCTCCTCCTTGACGGGGCAATGCAAGGCCCTAACTCTCAAGGTGCACCTCTTTTGCTTGCCCTCTTCCTCACGATCATCTTCTGCACGTGATGGGAAGTTTGGGTACACGCTGGAGCTTTGTGAGGGCTCCGCTCGCGTTTTCCTGGGAATAGGCGTGACGGTTCTGTGTGCCTGTGGTCGGCCCCCACCCGGGGCGTCCTCAGTCTGTGAGCATACCAGCAGCGACTTGAGTTTTTTGCTTCTCCTAAGACGCCTCAGTAAGCTCCCTTTGGGCTTCCGGAACTTTTTACGAGATCGCTTTTGTGGTCCCCTTTGGGACGCTTTTGTGGTCCCCTTTGTGGTCTCTGGATCATCTGAGGCTCCTGCTGGACCCAGATTCGCTCTCTCATTCAGAATCTCTAGGGCCACTGCAAGAGCGTTTCTGTAGGGCACTTCCTGTCCTGGTGGGACACTGGCCTTCAACTCGGCTATCAGCAAGGAGGCAACGTATTCAATTTGAGACTCATTTAGGATCTTTGTGTCTGTGGTTTTCACTTTAATTACTTCGTCTACTGAGAGTATTTCAACTTCAAGAAAAAGTGCCCCTTTCCTCTTATGTCTCGGTGAGGTCCTAGCTCTGGACAAAACCTTTGCGGGCCAAACGTGGCCTTTCCAATTGCATAGGACATACTCAGCATCCATTATGATTTGAGCTTCCTCTCAAGAGGTAATTAATAGAGGTCGAGAGGTCTGGCCATCACACCCACTGGCACGGCAGGTCCTCCCTAAAACAGTGTTCTTCACCACACCCTTTCGGCCTTAGGACCGCAAAGGGTTCTCAGCTTGTGTGGCCCGTCCTTCTTCACCTGAATCTCCCAGGGTCGCGGGAACTTGTGTTTTGAAGGGACTATGCTGGAGAATACTGGAATGTGGGAAAGGAAAAGAAGAAAAGTATTAGGAAAAAAATTCCTTCTGTGAAAGTGGAAGAACGATGGTCAATGAGAATTGATAAGAGAGCAAACAAAGAAATAGAAAGAGTGTGTCTCCGACAGGGGGTAAATACACGGCAGCTATTGGGCGGAAAAACACAGAAGATACCAGAGGAGTTTTATAACCGTGCAAACCCAACTTCTTGCCCTGCTTGTTACTACTGCGTATTAAAGAGCATCTGTATGGGGAGGTGGGTGTCATTTTCCAGATCTCATCTGTGTTACTGGACATCCGGCGCGTTTTGTGCTCCCTGGGGCTCATCCTGGGGGAATGCTTCGGTTTTCCTTTCCTGGTGGGTGCTAATGCCACCCGGTGCACCCAAGGAAGCCAGAGGTGATCTCCAGCCTGCAGACACTGAATGCCAGCACAATATCGTGTTCAGGAGCCTGAGCTTAGAATCCAGAGGCTCACGAAGGTCGTCCCGGGGGTTACTGGCACCGTCCTTCATCAGGATTGCTGCAGGCACGGGCCGTTGGCTGTGCCGTGCGCATTTTCGTTTCTCTGTGGTGGTTTTAAGGGCTGTCCCCCCTGCCCCCGGCACAATTTTGTGTAAGAAAGTGACTGTAGGGCGAGGGGCAAAATAAACCACACTCCAAATGTCCGCACAAAAAGACTGCAAATGAAGCGTTTAGTAAAATAAGAAGGTCTTACGCAACACCACGTGGATCGGGGGAGGCGAGGTTCTGTGAGCTGCGTCTGTTGATTCACACACTCCAACTGCTTGTCCGGCAGGCCCTTGACTCTGTTCTGTGCTTCTGAAGTGCACAGTCCTTCCAGGGATCGAATGAGATCAAATGTAGATACTCAGGACCTACCATGTACCTCTAATGTTAACCTAGAAAGTCAGAAAAGCAGATGGGAAATTAGGCCAACGAAATGCGGATGGGTTCATCATTTTCCCTTCCCCAACTCTGGAATGCAGGCCATTCTGAAACAGAAAAAAATTAGTTAAGTCTCATTTATAATGTGGACATGTCTATTCGCTTCCTTCTTTTGCGTTTCCAAAATATTTCGACGTTAAGCTACTTAGTTTAGGCCAGTCCTATTTCAGAACCGTGGGAACTACTGCTTTCATGATAGTCTTTTTGTCTGTCTTGGAAGCATTGATTTAATAGGAGCAGCCACTGTGTGTGTGGTGTGTGTGTGTGTGTGTGTAACAAAAATGGGGTCTACAATGTAAGCGTGTCTTGGTGTTTCTCAAGTAACATTAAATGGGTTTGTAGAGAACACAAAATGGGTGGAGAGATATGTATGGGAGGCCATACGTTATAGATGCTTCCTGTCAGTATGATGGCATATGGGTCTGTCACACGTTTCCTATGCATCCATATACACATGCCTGCACACATCGCCTAGAACTACCTTTCTTCCCTCAAGCGCACATTTGATCACTGTTTCATGTGAATGCTGATTTTTTGCATGGTTTTTGTGAATCTCTTTACAATGTGGTTTCTCTGACATTTAAAAAAACTTTATTTAAATACATTTCAAACATTCATATGTGTGTAAGGCAGAAAATGCAGTTGTTCTCTCAATCCCTCTCCCCGCCCCCCAAGAAATACCTTGTTAATGGGGTCTACTTCTCTGTATACACTGTTCAAATGTGTATTATAACTCACAGATTTGAGCTCATCCATTATCAGTTTCAAATGATATGTTTCATAGTACAAAATATTATTTCCCTAATAAATGCATGAATGCAGGGCGCCTGGGTGGCTCAGTGGGTTAAGCCTCTGCCTTCGGCTCAGGTCATGATCTCAGGGTCCTGGGATCGAGTCCCATATTCGGCTCTCTGCTTGGCGGAGAGCCTGCTTCCTCCTCTCTCTCTCTCTCTCTGCCTGCCTCTCTGCCTACTTGTGATCTCTGTCTGTCAAATAAATAAAATCTTAAAAAGAAATGCCTTCGCTTTAAAAAAATAAGTAAATAAATGCGTGAATGCACAACTTTGTTCACACATACTCATAGGTATAATATGAAATGTATGGTGACTAACTATACCTACTTTGGGGATAGCCCGCACAAACCTTTTCTTGCCAGAGTGTATGATCACGCAGGTATTGTGTCCTCTGCTTTAGAGAACTCAGTGTGCCAGCTCTCAGAACACAGGTGTCATGCGCGGACACAGAACAAAAGGGAGAAGGAAAAACAGGTGACTCAGCCAACTGCAGTCTCCCTGCAGCACGACCCGCCAGCCCCTCATACAGGGATGACTGAGTCACCTCATCTCCAAGCAGATAGCTACCCGTCCCCAAGACACACACACACACACACACACACACACACACACACACACACACACACACGCATGCACGCGTGCGCGCACTCGGAGTAATGACGTTAGAGGCCCAAGATGCCTGATGTTGATGCATATAATCCATGCTTTCTGCTCTACACACGCATGCAAATGTTTCTGTTTCCGGTGCACATGTTATTTTTAGCTCCTTTCGGTTCCTTATTTTGAAAATACACATGGAATTATCGAAACTGTTGTTTAAAATTATAAAGTGGGGAAAATGTTAAGCATCAGTAATCTGATCACCTAGGAGGAATGCTAACTGCAACTATATGGGTCCAGAGACTCCCATCATTTTTACTCTGTTTATACATATTTTCTATAAGATATTAAAAAGGGCTTTAAAAACCATACCACCTATTTGAATATCCTCTCCTAGTCTCATTTGTGTACATCTATCTGTTCAACTAGGAAACACTTCAATGGAGTAACTTTCAGCGGACAACCAAAATGTCAAGGGCAGTTAATTCTCCGATGACCAGAACAATGCACCCTTCAGAGAGGCAATCAGAAGGGAAGGGTGTTAAAAGAAAATTTTAGATCCTACATGGCCTTCTCACCATGCGCTTTGGCCCATTGTCCAAATAACTTCCATTAAGGGTTGGTACACAATGTTGCAAATGATTTTCCTTGTATCTTTCGTACTAACAGGAGTGCAGCTCTCTTCTTTCCCCTCAAAGATGTATACAGGTGGGTGTATAGACAGACAGATGACAGATAGAAAGAGACAATGATATGTAAATACAATGATATGTAAATCTCGATCCTCTTTTGCACACCAGGAACAATGGATTAAAAACAGAACCTTTGGGGCACCTGGGTGGCTCAGTGGATTAAGCCGCTGCCTTCGGCTCAGGTCATGATCTCAGGGTCCTGGGATCGAGCCCCGCATCGGGCTCTCTGCTCCACAGGGAGCCTGCTTCCTCCTCTCTCTCTGCCTGCCTCTCTGCCTACTTGTGATCTCTCTCTGTCAAATAAATAAATAAAATCTTAAAAAAAAAAAAAAAAAAAAACCAGAACCTTTGAATGACACTACAGTAACCTTTAAAGTAACCCCCCAATCTTCAGAGGGCTTGGATATGAAAATGTGTCCAGAATTTTAGTTTACAACCATATCAAACATGCCTGCCCAGTAAAAATAAATAGAATAAAACAGAAGGGGAGGGGGTGCCTGGGTGGCTCAGTGGGTTAAAGCCTCTGCCTTCGGCTCAGGTCATGATCCCGGGGTCCTGGGATCGAGCCCCGCATCGGGCTCTCTGCTCCATGGAGAGCCTGCTTCCTCCTCTCTCTTTGCCTGCCTCTCTGCCTAGTTGTGATTTCTCTCTGTCAAATAAATAAAATATTAAAAAAAATTTTTTTTTAAAAACAGAAGGGGAGGGACGCCTGGGTGGCTCAGTCAGTTAAGTCTCTGTCTTTGGCTCTGGTCATGATCTCAGGGTCCTGGGATTGAGTCCTGCATCTGGGCTCCCTACTCAGCGGGGAGTCTGCTTCTCCCTCTCTCTCTGCCCCTCCCCCCCTCCGCTTGCCCACTCGCTCTTTCTCTCTCCTCCCTCTGTCTGTCTGTCTGTCTCTCTCTCTCTTTTTCTCAAATAAATAAATGAAATATTTAAAAAAGAACCTGGAAGGGAAATGGTACAAACAGCTCTTCCACAATCTATAAGTTCACAGTCAATTCCGGACCATCAAGAAATAGAACCCTCAGATGGACCAGCTACGGCATTTAAGTCCTGGTAAACTTTTGTTCTATTCCATTCGCTCTTTGGTTAAGGAATGAAGAGAACTTGATGGCAATGGGTATTTTTTCCCCCCAATCAACAGCCATGAGTTCTGGAAGAACTATTTTGGAAGCTTTATTCTTCAACTTCTTTCCCCAGTAAGGGCTGTATAATCACTTCCAAAGAAAGAAGAAAACAATCCTCTGAAGGTCTTGTCTCAAAATAAGGGCACTTTCCTCGATATAATTCCCATACCACCCCACGCCCCAGAGGCAGGCCTTCTCTCACCTTTACCCCAACACCCACTCATTCCTTCCCTACAATGACTACTTATTTAACGGACTTTTGTTGTTGTTGTTGTTGTTGTTGTTAGAGGGAGGGGGGAGGGGCATCAGGAGAGGGAGAGAGAGAATCTCAAGGAGGCTCCATGCCTAGTGTGGAGCCCGACGCAGGGCTCAGTCTCACGACTCTGATATCATGACCTGAGCCAAAATGAAGAGTGGGACGTTCAGCCGGCTGAGCCACCCAGGCACACCTTGGAGTTTCTTCCCCCCCCTTTTTAAAAAAAAAAAAAAAGATTTTATTTATTTATTTGACAGAGAGTGATCACGAGTAGACAGAGAGGCAGGCAGAGAGAGAGGGGGATGCAGGCTCCCTGCCGAGCAGGGATCCCGATGTGGGGCTCGATCCCAGGACCCTGAGACCATGACCCGAACCGAAGGCAGAGGCTCAACCCACTGAGCCACCCAGGCGCCCCTCTTTCCCTTTTTCTAAAAAATATTTTATTTATTTATTTGAGAGAGAGAGCGGAGGAGGAGGAGAGGGAGAGAGAGAGAGAGCACAAGTCGGGACAGGGGAGGGGAAGAGGCAGAGGCAGAAGCAGACTCCCCACTGAACAGGGAGCTAGGTTTTGTGATTTTAAACCATCCCCCAAACATGTATTTCCATAAAGAGAAGCTGGCAGTTGCCCCTTTTCATTATAAAGGCACATCTTATGTGATTTCAGTTACAAAAAGAAAATACGTTCTTGCCTATTTTTGCACCTTTCCAGTGCCAGATGAATTCAGCATGAACTTTCACATGTGAAAGTTGTTTTGGTTTTGTTTTTTTTTTAAGATTTTTATTTCCTTATTTGACAGAGAGAGAGATCACAAATAGGCAGAGAGGCAGACGGGGGCGGGGGGGTAGCATGCTCCCCGTCGAGCAGAGAGCCTGATGTGGGGCTCGATCCCAGGACCCTGAGATCATGACCTGGGCTGAAGGCAGAGGCCTAGTTTACAACCATATCAAACACTGAGCCACCCAGCCACCCCATATCCACTGAGCCACCCAGGTGCCCCATATGTGAACGTTTTTAAGCATTCATTGGGTTTGAGTTCCATTTGTAGAATAACTGAATGGCATTTGATATCTTCAAACCCTTCCCTTATGTTGTTCACTAGTTTCATAAATTCATAGAGGTCATGCCTACTTGGAAATCTGGGCTATTTTTGTACAAACACTTAAATGGCAAATATTACAGGCTGGAAAATCATGACCTGGCCTCAGTTTTCTCAAAGAAGTGAAACAGTTAGGCTTGCTTCTTACCTACAAATGATCAGCTACAACACTAAATACACGTACACCTTCAAATTGCCAAGCTCTGCCTCCCAATTTTTCCTTAAGGAAGAAGGAACCGCAGCAGCTATGCCTGCAGGCACACACCACCAAGAGCCCATCTACTCAGAGAAGGAGAAGTAGGAGTGCTTGAGCAAAGAACTATACAAAAGTCAAGGTTTCCCCTAGGGCCTTGTTTTAAGACTAGAGTGACTCCCCTCCCATGCCTTTCGCAAACTCAGGTGGTTTCTCCCATCCAGTAGGCCAGCTTTCTTCCAAAGATGCTCTGTTACCCCTCCAGACCCTATTACCGGCCACAGGGAGACCTCCGCCACCATCCATAACACTAATGAAATCACGCGCGGCATTAGGGTTGAAAAATATCAAGGACAGCCTCCTCTTTCCTGCAGGTGAGACCTCCATAGCTACTAACATCCAGGTGAGTGGACAAGGTGCGTATTTCAGAACGTACCGATTTCCCTGTGTCGTGCACAAGAAGAAAAAGGTGCCCTCGTTCACAAGAGAAGTCATGGCACTGTAGCTTGTCATGACAACATTGGATGTGTGCCAGGTGCTTGCTACCCATGGGGAAAGACTAACAAACTTATAATCTAAGCCAACAAGGGTGTGTTATGTCTCCAACACAAAGACTGATGCAGACCTTCATGTACTGACTCAGGAAAAGAAAAGTTCAGACCCCAAACAAAACAAAACACAAAAAAAACCACAAACCAAAAACAAAGCAAAACATCTAACTAGAGGTCAGTTAAGTACCAGTAATACCCTTTATGTAAGGCACACATTCACACGGAGAGCAACAATATATACTTCATCTTAGGATACAAAAGACATGCAAATGCAAGAGAAAAGCCTAGAATGGTAAGCAGAAATGTCACGGCATTGTTTCACTGACAAGAGAAGACGAAAAGGGATGGGAGTGTGTGGTGAGTGAGGGTATACATCATCGTTTTTCAAATGTTTTAAGATATGACAGGGAGGACAACTTTATGTATACATAGGCACCAAAACCTTACTTTACAAAGATTCTAAGGAGATATGAAATGAAATACTGGATGTAAGTGAACAAAAAAGAAGGCAAGAAAAACGGTACCATACCACCGCAGAGAAAGCAAGGAGAATAGACTTGAAATGTCTTTGAGGTATATTTTATATTGATCAAAGGAAATATCCATTATCAAAATGTACATATTTAACCACATAAGAGATATTGTATTGCAGTCCAAGAAGAGAGAAGTGTTGCTGAATGTATGAAGGAACAATAGCCAACAGTGTTCCAAAACAAAGAAAAACTATCAGGTGGTATACTGATGTGCCAACCTGAGAACGTGATGCATTTTCGCCCTTCCCACTCCCCCCGTCACGCGTGCGCGTGCGCGCTCACACACACACACACACACACACACACACACACACACGGAAAAACACACACAAACAGGTCTAGGCTCATCATAGTAAAACTTCTAGAAACCAAAGGGAAAAGAACTGCCTTAAGAGCAAAGAGGGGAAAACAAACATGACTAATAAGCGATAGTCTCTTCTTATTTTAATTAGAGAGAGCTTGACAGAATTATTTGGAGACCAAAAAAGAAAAAAAGAGACAAAAAGGAACAGTGAGACAAGAGCGCCATGATAGGAAGTGTGGGCACTTACAGTTCTGGAGAAACCAAGGGACGGTATGGTGGTTCTGAGAAGCCATGACCTCTGAGGAGGAGACCTCAGAGCTTGGGCTCAGACTTTGTCTTTTAGGGATGTTTCTCATTTTGTGTGTGTGTCAGCTACTCGGGGTGAGCACGGTATTATCCCCGAGGTTACGCAAAGTAACATTAGGTTTTCCAATCCTACCCATCTCCCTCGTTTGCTGACTCCTAATGTTCTCTCTCATATCGTACACATAGTAAATGGGTGTAAATGAGTAAACTTACATGCTTAAAGGTTCATGGGAGAATTGTTAAGCAGAGGTACACAATGAGAACTATTTGGGGATCTCTGTTTTCAAGAACTCAGGTAACAATGCCCTCGTGCAATGGTGTCACCTCAGGAGAGCAAAATGGGACTGGGGTGTGACAGGTTATTCAATCACCTTAGCCCCCCACAAGAGGAGCTGACATCCTGTCTTATAAAACAGGAGGGATTACAGCGCTTAATGTCCAACTAAAGACCACACGCTGGCAACACACACACACACACACACACACACACACACACACACACAAACACACGACTCACATTGATAGCAGACACCGACTAGTCTCGATGTTTCTACAGTTACTCCATCTCTCCAGTCTGTAAATATCCTTGTTAAATGTTTCTGCCTCCAGGAAAGAATGGCCTACCGCAGTTGTCATGGAAACCAGAATGTCATCAAAACGTT
The DNA here is from genome assembly GCF_922984935.1 of Meles meles. Taxonomy (NCBI): domain Eukaryota; kingdom Metazoa; phylum Chordata; class Mammalia; order Carnivora; family Mustelidae; genus Meles; species Meles meles. The sequence goes on along the minus strand of NC_060087.1, from coordinate 130,732,409 downwards.
CTCCCTGATGTTAGCTCTCTATGGAAACGAGGAAGTACTAATACATCCTCAGATGCAGAGCACTGATCTCACTCTCAGTCAGTTACACCCTGACCAACCCAATGAACGAATGAATGAGTGAGTGAGTGAAAGAATGAATGAAATATTAGAGACAATACCCTATGTTCTCAGAAAAGGTATTGAGGGCAGGGGAGTTCTGGGGAAGTGGATTATGGAGGAAATAAAGTAGAAAGATAACAGCTTCTGTTTTCCCTTCACACACACACACACACACACACACACACACACACACACACACACACACCCCTCTTGGGATCCAGGTCCTGTTAAGGGCCTCCTTTCAACCTGCCAGGACACATGAGGCCAGGTGTGTTTGTGTAGGTGGGATCCAAGGACTCTCAGTCAATTTAAAATGACCCGAGAGGAGAAATCGTGTGAGGATGAAGGACCTGGATGTCAGTGGAAGGCAAGCTAGAAACTCAGGACCAAATAACCCCGCGTCTACAGTTGGACAAGCGTGTATTGACAGGGTTTTCGGGACACAAGTGATTCCTGAGAAGAGAGACAACTCCCCCAAATGTCCTTGATCTAGGATGATAGGGAGACAGGGATGAACCTCTCACATTTGGGATCTGTGCTCAGCCTGGACTGCTGCAACCACACACTGACAATGAATACTATGCTCAGAGACAGGGCTCCTATCATCAGGGCATACAGCACCCACTTCCTCTCCCATAGTCGTTTACATGAGGGGGCAGAGCTGCCCTGTGATGCAGCTCTTCCTCCTGGTAATGAGCGCCAGGCAGTTCTTCTGTGGCCAGTCCTGGGCAGTGATGTGCTGGAGACGGGCCCTTGGGAGGGGAGAGCGCAATTCCAATTTCCAGGGTTTTCCCATTTCCGTGATGTAAATACTCCCATTATGGCCGACTTCAAGCCACTGACATGAGGTCACTGAATGCTCATTTGGCAAGTGATGCCCCAAATCAGCCCCTCATGAGATGATGATTCCAGACAGACCCAGCACAGCCCTAGACCCCAGATTCTGGAGCCAGACAAAGCCCTCCCATTCTACGTGCGATCCAAGAGAGACGTGCAAGCTGGACTTTTACATAACTGTGTGCCAACTGAATGAAGGCTTTCACCAGGTTCTTAGTGTAGGGGAGAGGGAGAGAGGTACCGAGACCCCCTCCCCCCACCCCCCATGTAGCCTGTGTAGGTTTTGGGGGAGGGAAAATAGTTGGGTGCATCCATGGTCGATCTTTTCAAATCAGACATGCTTTCTGAAAGACCAATGCTGGTTTCAGTCTCGGGTCTGCGTCTCCTCGCCTGTGTGACTTTCACATTGTGCCCTAACGTCCCTGTTTCCCTGGTCTCCCATTCTTCTCCAATCAGCTAGTAGTGTCTCTGCTCTCAAAGGGCTGATTAAACTTCATGAAGGAACAGCAGACTTCAGCAGTGCCCAGTGGTCATTCTGGGAGGCCTTGGGGTGGTCCCTGAGAACCCTCTGGAGGACCAGGGAGGCCTTCTTCTCCCTACGCAGTATCAGTGACTCTGGATGGCTTGGTTGCCTTTCCATTGGAACAACAGATTGCAAGAGGTGAAGTGAAGAGGCAGCTAAGAAAATCCAGGTCCTGCCTATTCAGGGAGGTATTAAATAGATTTGCAAAGATGTAGAACAATGGCATACTTTTAATACTTCTGTTTGTTTTCAAAAATGTAATTTTCTTTCCTAAAGCATATTTACGTGTAAGCAATCATGGGCTTAGTATTATTTTTAAACGAATACGTTAAAATGGGACTGCTTGGGTTTTGTTTTGTCTTGTGTTTTTTTTTTCTCCAAAACGCATCAACATTTTATTACAGTGGTCAAAGAAACACTATGTTTCATTAAAATATTTCTTTACTGCATTGAGACTCACATAACATTTTCAAGCACACCGTTCAGTGGCATGAAGTAAATTTGCGGTGTTGTGAAACTGTCACCTCTTTCTTCTCAACAAAACATTTTCGTAAGTTCTAAAGGAAATCTTACACCCATCTTATACCCAGTCACTCCTCCCTCCCACCGGCCCCCAACCCCTGGCAACCACAAATCTACATTCTGTCTTTATGGGCTGGCTTATTCTGAATATTTCATATGAATGGAATCACACAATATGTAACCTTTTGTGCGTAGCTTATTATACACAGAATAATCATTTTAAAGTTCATCTACATTGCAACATCCCCCCGTTTTTTTTTTTTTTAATCAACAGGTGTTTTATTTCCTTCTGAGTTAAAAGTATATAGAATACAAAGCTATTCATTAAAAATAAGACACAGGAAGCAAGAGTCTTTCCCTTAACTTTGGGTCCATTCCTTAGTCTGGTCTACAGTCTATTCCTTCGTTTGCAACATTCCCTTTTGTGTCTGCATAATGTTCTGTTGTATGGCTAGTCCACCTTATGTTTATCCAGTCACCTGTTGATAGAAAATTGGGTTGCTTCCACTTTGGGCTGTTTTGAATAGGGCTACTATGAACATACGTGTTCATGTGTTTTTTGAATGCCTGTTTTAAACTGCGGGGTGTAATGGGGATAGCTCTGCTGCACCATATGCTAATTGCATGTTTAAGGTTTTGGGGAACCACCAAACTGTTTTTATTTCTTTTTGTTTTCTTTTGAAGATTTTGAATCTTGGAACACTACGTCAAAAACTAATGGTGTACTGTATGATGACTAACATAACATAATAAAAAGTAAATAAATAAAAACTCAGCAAAAAATAAAAATAAAATAAAGATTTTGTTCATAGCAGCAATGTCCACAATAGCCAGACTGTGGAAGGAGTCAATTTGCCCTTCAGCAGATGAATAGATAAAGAAGATGGGGTCCATATACACAATGGAATATTACGCAGCCATCAGAAAGGATGGATGCCCAACTTTTGCATCAGCATGGGTGGGACTGGAGGAGATGATGCTGAGTGAACTAAGTCAAGCAGGGAAAGCCAATTATCACATGGTTTCACTTACTTGTGCAGCATGAGGAATAGCATGGAGGACATTAAGGGAAGGAAGGGGAAAGTGTAGGGGGAGAAATCGGAGTGGGGGATGAAGCACGAGACACTGTGGACTCTGGGAAACTGAGGGTTTTAGAGGGTGGGGGGGGTTGGGGGATGGGTGAGCCTGGCGATGAGTATTAAGGTGAGCACAGATTGCATGGAGCACGGGGTGTTTTATGCAAACAGTGAATCACGGAACACTACATCGAAAACTAATGATGTACTGCATGGTGATTAACATAATTTTTTAAAAAGTTTTTATTTATCTGACAGAAAGAGAGAGAGCACGAGCACAAGCAGGGGGAGATGCAGCGAGAGAGAGAGAGAGAGAGAGAGAATGAGAGAGGGAGAAGCAGGCTCTCCACTGAGCAGGGAGCCCACCACGGGGCTCGATCCCAGGACCCCAAGATCAAGACCTGAGCCGAAGACAGATGCTTAACCATCTGAGCCACCCAGGCGCCCCTCACCAAACTGTTTTTAACGGTGGCTGTACCATTTTAAATTCCCACCAGCAGTGTATAAGTCTTCCAACTTCCCCACATTCTCAAGAGCAGTTTGTTATTTCCCCCCTGTTGTTACACATCCTAATGGGTGTTAATACCTATTGTTAGGTTTTGATTTGCAATTCCTAATGACTAATAATATTGAGCATACTATCATGATAGCCACTTGTATATCTTTCTTCGAGAAATATGTTTTCAGATCCCTTTCCCATTTTTATCGTTTGCTTTGTCATTTGGTTGGAGTTGTAAGGGTTCTTTATATAATCTGGTTACTAGACTCTCCCTAGACATATGATTTGCCAGTGTTTTCTCCCATCTTGTAGGATAACTTCTCTCTCTCTCTCTCTCTCTCTCTCTCTCTGTCTCAACATTGTCTTTAAAAAAAAAAACCTTCTGTTTTATTATTTATTTGACAGAGAGAGAGACAGAGAGAGAGGGAACACAAGCAGGGGGAGTGGGAGAGGGAGATGCAGGCTCCCCGCTGAGCCGGGAGCGCGATGCGGGGCTCCATCCCGGGATCCCAGGATCAAGACCTGAGCCGAAGGCAGATGCCTAACTGACTGAGACACCCAGGTGCCCCTCAATAGTGTCTTTTAATGCAAAAAATACTTTCATTTTGATGAAGGCCAACTTACCTATTTTTTTCTTTAGTTGCATTTGGTCTAATATGTAAGAGATCCAAGGTCATGAAGGTTTACTATAACCTTTTTATTCTGAGAGCTTTATAATTTTAGCTCTTAAATTTAGGCGTGCTGTGTATGCTGTGACTTTAGTGTCCAACTTCATTCATTTGTGTGTGGATATACCATTGTCCCAGAGGCACTTGTTGAAGAGACGATCCTTACCCCTCCGCTCCCCCCGCCGGAGCTTCGTCATCAGTCACCTCTCACCCAGCACACTGGTGAGCTTACAAGAGCCAGTGAAATGTTGAACAGCATAAGGAAGGGAATTAGAAACAAAACATATTCCACTGGCTAAGCATTAGCCCGCTAACTTGAAGGAGTCAGTATGAAAGTGGGATTGGACGGAATAAAATATTGAAGCTTTGCTTCTAAATCTTAGATGAAAGAAGTAAGACGAGTGACAAAAACCAGGAAGAAAAAACAAAACAAAACAAAACAAAAAAACAAAAACCAAAACCAAACAACCCAGGGCTAGTAGCAAATTAAGGCAGGTACAAAAAAGTGAAGTGTTAAAGGAAAATAATAGAGGGGAAGAGTGGGAGAGAGAGGAAGGGAGAAGGAAGGAAGCAGAGAGTATCCCCCAATTTCAAACTGCATAGTACGTCTCAGTAGCAGAATGAAGCGTGAATTCCATTTCCTCCGTGTATTTTTTTAAGTATTTTATTTATTTATTTGACAGAGAAAGAGAGAGAGAGAGATCACAAGTAGGCAGAGAGGCAGGCAGAGAGAGGGGGAAAGCAGGCTCCCCACTGAGCAGGGAGCCCGATGCGGGGCTCGATCCCAGGACCCTGGGACCATGACCTGAGCCGAAGGCAGAGGCTTAACCCACTGAGCCGCCCAGGTGCCCCTCCTCTGTAAGCTTTATATTTTGTGAAAATTATTCCACCATGAGTATTTATTGCTTTATTAGCTAGAGGAAAGACTTAACAGTAGAATTGTATTAAATTGTTTTTGGAAAGTGGGATGTTCTTTTTATTAGCTAACCTCTGGAGAGACACCTTGAAAATTCATGAAATGCTCCTGTAAGAAATCAAAACATGCATGGTGCAACGGTCTACAGATGGGAGTCATCCGATACCTGTGTTTTTGTGTAGTCGGACGACAACTGAGATGCATCCGTCTGAATTCCCCTTAAAAAAGTTTAGTACAGACAAGTTCGAGTTTGGTGTTGGAAAAAGTCAAAAGAGGTTACAACTCAATCTTGGTTGTTCATGGGGCAGATACTGCACTAATGTCCTCTGTTCCTATTTCTTTCCTGTTTTTCAGGTTTTTTCATAGTTTTCTAACATCCATGGACTACATTTGCAAAACAAAGACAGTGGCGTTAGGAAGCCACCAGATGGAGATGTTGAGCTGCCGTTGTTAAGGACAGTCAGGTCCTCCTTGACAAATACAGTGGTTCCAACATTAGTGGGGTTGAGAGCAACCTGGAGAATTTATTTAAAATGCAGATTCCCAGTTGCCCACCCACATAGTTGATTGGGCAGGCCTTGGACAGATCCAAGGAATCTGGACTTTAACCCTCTCTTTTCCGTGATTCTGTTTCAGGCGATCCCATGCACCACATTTTGAGAAACTCTGATGTAAATGGCCATTGAAACCATGGGCATACCCAGAAGCATTTAGGGAAAGGGTATAAATTGAGAAAAGAACCACGTAAAACCAAGTCCTGAGGAACGCCAGCACGTGAGGGCTCATTTGAAAAGAAGGAGCTAGCGGGATGCCTGGGTGGCTCAGTCGGTGAAGCGTCTGCCTTCGGCTCAGGTCATGATCTTGGTCATGATCTTGGGGTCCTGAGATGGAGTCTGGAGCCTGCTTCTCCCTCTCCCTCTGCCTGCCTCTCTGCCTCCTTGTGATCCCTCCTCCCGACAGATAAACAAATAATCAATCTATTAATTAAAATACATAAAAATAAAATAAATAAAACAAACAAATAAATAAAATCTCCAAAAAAAAAAAAAAAAGAAAAGAAAAGAAGGACCTAGCAATGGTAATAAGAAGTTGCCAGAATGAAAGGGGATAGCAGGAGAGTATGCAGTTATGGAGGCCAAAGGAGAACAGGGAGAGTGGAAGGAAAAAAAAGAAGAGAGGGGTCAACCAGAACTGTACGCAGTTTTTTTTTTTTTTTGCTTTTCTTCAAACATCTGTCGTCCTCTCTGACTTCTGTGGGAGAAATACCGCCTTAAAGGATAAGAATGCCCTTGAGACATTTGACATACCCTAAATAATTCGAATACGTGAACGATATGTTTCCCGTCCCGAATCCACGTTTGTTAATGAAATGTTCTATGTGTTCCTGATGATGAAAAAATTTGTTTTTTATGCTTTCAAACATATGGCAGGCACTAGTTTGCATTCAGTGTTTGATATTCAGGAAACTGTGTACCAGTGGCTAAAAGAAGTGGCCAGGGATGCCTGGGTGGCTCAGTGGGTTAAGCCTCTGCCTTCAGCTCAGGTCAGGATCTCAGGGTCCGGGGATCGAGTCCCGCATCGGGCTGTCTGCTGGGCAGGGAGCCTGCTTCGTCCTCCTCTCTCTGCCTGCCTCTCTGCCTACTTGTGATCTCTCTCTGTCAAATAAATAAAATCTTAAAAAAAAAGAAGTGGCCATAATAATGGCCACATAATAATTATTATAACATACTTGCAATTCAATAGAATTAATTATGAACATTAATGTCATTATACTGTTACTAATATTTGAGTGCTTGCTTTATATTAATTGAGTGCCCATGAGTGTTTTTATGCATTACTTCCCTTAATTTCACCCAAAACATGATGAGACAAATACTATTGTTGTGCCTTTAAGATAGTAAGAAAGTCAGCGAGGCTTAGAGAAGTCAAGAAATTAGCTCACTGCCTCACAGTCCATAAAGTGGGATGGCCTCGTTTAATTTCATGCTGGACTTTCAGTTCAGGCTTTGAGCATTTTTGTGAGTTTCCCTTTAAGAAAACCCAGTGTCGTCAAGTTTTACATTGATTTTAGAAAGGCGCGGGTTGCAGGGTCTTCCAGCTCACCACCTAAATCCTTGCACTCCTCTCCACCTAAAATCCCTGCACTCCTGTAAAACCTTGCAGTCCTGGGCTCCCAACTAGGCATCACTTCCCAGCTTTCCTTGCTGTTAGATGTGACTGTGTGACTGAGAGCCAGGCAACGGGATGTCAGCGGAAATGATGTGTGCCACTGCCAGACCTAACTCGCAGAAACCTTGTACCTGGTGCGCCTCTCTGCTCTTTTCCCCCCTGAGCAAACTGCAAAGCGGGCCACCTCCAGGGCAAACGTGGAAGCCACGTGTTGGACGTGGCAGACTTTCTGACAGCCTGGGTCCCTGTAGACGTACACGGATAATGCCCACCAGGAGGACATACTCACTTTCCCGGAAGTGTTACAGGAGAAATAGACGAAGTAGTTTTGAGTCATTAAACGTGTTTGGGCTCAACTGTTACAGTAACAGTCTACCACACCTGATAGGAGCTGGGTAAAAATAAATTTCGGTTATGCACTGCTCTATCATTATGAATTGCATTTTACTGCATTGTGAATAGTGGCTCAGACAAATACCTTTATTCCTGGTGACACACAGTAGGAATACGTCATTCGGGGCTGGTACCACAGCTCAAGGAGCCAGGATCTTTTTTTCTTCTTGTCCCTCTATGCTTAGCTGTGGCTTTTGTCTCCAAGGACACGGACGTTGTATCCGTATTGCTGGCAAGAGAAAGGGGAAAGATCAAAGCGGGGAACCAGCTGCGTCTTTCCAGTTCAAGGAGCTTTCCTAGGAATGCCACCGGTGTCATCTGGGACAAGTATCATGGCCAGCCCAGGAGCTGAACTGGGCCATGTGCTCACCTCTCTATGCGATGGGGTCCAGGTTCCGTTAGCAAGGATGAAAGGGTGAAGGATGGAATGCTTAGGTAGGTACAGGACACCCTCCACAGCACTTACCTTACATTATCCTTATTAATTACCCAAACCCCTTGTGGCAGCTTCCTACAAATTCAGATTCCCCACCTCGTGGCAGCCGTAAAGAATCAGAATGTCCCTGAAAATTTGGCACCGGAAAATAGTTGTTGAACTACTGATCTTTGCCCTGCCGAGGATAGCCCCTTTTTGCTTGTCATCTGGTCTGGTCTGCACGAACTCTTCAATGGGTTTGTCATTTCACAACGTTTAGGTGCCCTCCAAAATGTCAAAGATAGTACCTCCCCCGATTGACTTGTTTTGAAATTTACGTCAAAAGCAACAACTTTGTAGAGGACCTCGACGCCTACAGTGACACTCTTCAAACCATTTTCGGTATTACTGGAAGAGACAACACTGCTAGAGATCATGATTTACAGCTGAAGATATGGTTTATTCCCAGAGAGGCAAAGTGACACAGAACAGTGACGGGCGAGGGCCAGGGGGAGAGCAACGGGTCAAAATACCAAAGGTCTGGCCCTAGCTCTACTGCACAGCTCTGCAAACTTGGGTAAACATTTGTACTCTTTGATCCTCGTCCTCTTAAATTATAATCTGGCCTTACGCTAATTCATCTTCCAGAGGGTTATTGAGGTAATTAAATGAGTCATGGGTATGCATACTTTCAAAGGGCTTTACTGCCCTGTTTTTTTTAAATTTCTGGGCAGACAGTGACCAATATGAATTGTAAGTTCCAAATCTGGTTGGTAGAGTTGTGCAGGTTTCCCACATGGTCAAAGTGAGGCAAAATAGTACAGTCTCATTAGCACGCAGATGACTGGATGACAGTGCAGTGAGAGGAGAGAGGCAGCACAAGTCACAGTGGCAGGCAAAGGAAGGAGTGTCAAACAAGACCTGACAGAGAAGCTGGTTGAGCTTGTTCAAAGGCCCAGTGGCTGGAAACAGCAATGGTGTGCTTGAGGACACTGTAAGAAGCTCAGGATGGAGAGGATAAAAGGGGAGTCAAAGGAGGCAAGATGCTAAGTGTCCTCCTATGTAGAGTAGACCCTCTTGTGGAGGCTCTGAGGCATGGCTGAAGGAACCTAGGCATCACAGGGTAAGCTAATATCCAAGGATTCAGACTTAGACAGATCTGACTTAGAATCTCCATTCTACCGGAAGCTGTGGTTTTGGCACAGGATAAACGAAATGACTGGTGGAACAGGATAGAGAAGCAGACTCAGGGACATAGAGATGTCAGTTGACATCTGACAGACAGGGCACAGCTGACAGTGGGGAAAGCGGGCACCATTCAATCAATGAAGACGACACAATTATTTTTTCATGGGAGGGAAAAAGCAATTAGATCACTATCTGACAGGGAACACAAAAATCAACTTAGCATGACCAAAGACTAAAAAATGGAAAGTAACACCTTAAAACAATTTTTAAGAAAATATAGGAGAAAACTTTTATGACCTTAGGGTTCAGGCAATTTCATTCTAAAAGGCCCAGGAGGCTAGGGGGATAAAATGGATAAACTGGACAACAACAACATTTAAAACGTGTGTGCCTCAAAGGACATTATCAACACAGCGCCCAGGCAACCCGTGGAATGGATAAAAATAATTCCAAATAATCTACCTGATAAGAGATTAAAATCCTGAACACATAAAGAGGTCCTATGACTTGGCCACAATGGGAAAAAGAAAAAAGACAGATTAAAAAGTTGACAAAGGACTTGCCCGGACATTTCTGCAAAGAAAGTATACAAATGGCCAATAAGCACAGGAAAGGATGCTGAACATGAGTAACCGGTAGTGAGATGCAGATCAAAACCACGAGGAGACGGCACTTCACACTCATTGGGATGCCTGTTACCAAACAAACCAACAAAATGCAAAAAACAAAACAACCCCCTCGCCCTCCCAAAACCCAACAGAATAACAAGTGTTGGCCTAGAAGTGGAGAAACAGGAACTGTTGTGCTCTGCTGGTGGGATTGTAAACAGGTCATTACCGGCTCTCAACTCGCGGAGTCCTTTAAACGCCGCGAAACACCATTGCACGTATGCCAGACGTCAGAGTGTTCCCAGCATCACTGCTTTTCGGGGCTCTGAAGTGGAAAGTATGCACCTGTCCATGGACAAGGGAACGGATGAACGGACTGGGGAGCGGTGCCACAATGGCGTGCGCTACAGCGGGGAAGATGAAAGCAGTAGGGCTCCGCGGGATAGTATAGCTACTGTTAGGACACAGTGTCGGGCGAAGAAGGAAGTGGCGGGACACGGGGCAGAACGTGATACAGTTTATTGCACCACCCAGGCAGCACACCAGGAGGCCAGGACCGTCAAGGATACGTACACGGGTCTCTAAAACAAAACAGAAAAACCAACCAACCAGCCCACCCAGACGACGACGACGACGACGACGACAATGACAACAAAACCCAAACAAAGAAACAAACGACAACACGCTAGAAAGCGGGGCAGGGGTGGTTTACACAGGGCAAGCAGGAGGATGGCTATTCCTCTGCGAGAGGAAGCAGTGGGTGGGAAGGGCCCCAGGAGAAGACGGAGTGGGAACTGTCCAAGTGTCCCAGGTCAGGAAGGTGGAGGCTTGAGCACCGACCTGTTCCACACTCCCGTGTCCTTTTGTGATTTCCGCGGAAGATGACCTGTGTAACGTCCTCGAACCGCAGCCGGGGCCTCGGACCTCGACCCTCGACCCTCGACCCTCGTCCCTCGACCCTCGATCCTCGACCCTCGACCCTCGACCCTCGACCCTCGATCCTCGATCCGCGACCCTCGACCCCCGGTCCTCGATCCTCAGCACCAGTGAGTGCCTGGACAGCGGTTGGTCGAGGGGGCGTGTCTCGGCCACGGCCCCGCCTCCCGCATGCGCGCTGTGCCAGCCAATCAGCGACGCTCCCGCCTAGGCGTGGCTGGCTGCCTCCTCTCCCTCACGACGCCCTCAGAGGAGCTTCGCGGAGGACGTGGTGTGGAGGTTGCTGTGCGGCTGGAGGGATGGAGGGAGGGACAGAGAGAGACAGAGGACGGGGGTGGGGCATAGGGACCCTCAGGGAGGCCGCGGCGGGTAGGGAGGCGGACCCGGGGGCACTGTGTGGCCATGGGGGGGGGGGGTCTCCTCAGACGTGAGGGGACCAGGCTGTGGGGCAGCGGCGGCCGGGCTCACCTCTGACGTGATGTGCCCGCGGGGTCCTCTGGGGCTCCGACAGGACACGACGAGGCCCCTGAGGGCAGGGCCGGCAGGGCCGGCCGGGCGGGGAGCGGGTCCGTCGGTCCCCACTTCCTGGGAGGGTCGGTCACAGCTGGTGAGGAGGGGCCGTCTGCCTCTGTCCCTCCTGCCTGGCCGACCCGGCAGGACAGTTTGGTCCCCTGAGGTCGTCCGGGGGTCCAGAAGGAGCGTCGAGGAGCCGCCCCCGCCACCACTAGACCTGACCGTCCCCGGACAGGGGCGGAACGGTTTATTCCCCATCCATTCCAAGGGGACCCTTGTTTTTGTCCCGGGCCCGGCGGGGCCTCCAGACCAGCACGGGGTCCGGCGGGCCCCGAAGGGGGTGGGGACGGCTTCTGTCCCAAGGCAGGAGCAAGAATGTGGCGGAAGGTCCGGACACTCCGATGTCCCGGGTCGGGTCGCATGCCCTGGGTCGGGGCCGGGGCCGGGGCCGGGGCCGGGGCCGGGGCCGGGGCTGAGCACGGAGCCAGGAGCGCTGAAGGGTCGGGGGTGGGGGTGGGGCTGGGGGTGAGGGTGGGGAACGGGGAGGCGGGGGAGAGGGGTCCACCAGCCGCATCGTCTTCGCCCCCTCCTGGGCCAACCAGAGACATGAGGACACACACACTCTGATCTGCGCAGGGGACCCTTGCCTGGCGTCGCTCCCTGAACATGTCCCCATTTCTTTAACACGTGTTTGCGCTCACAGGGCGCAGGAGAGCTCGGAAGACACCTCGGGATGCCGCCGGCTGGGAGCAAGCGCCTGGGGAGGGCTGCGAAGGCCCCCGTGGAGGCTCAGGGCATGGCAGCCTATGACCTGGGGAGACAGGAGAGAAGACAGCTGAGCGGGCCAGAGGTTGCAGGTACTGTCTGTCCCACACCTTTGCAGAGATAGCGCGTGTAGATACGGCGCACGGGGCAGGTCACTGCTTCGGAGTCCTCAGCGTTGCAAACAGTAAATTCCTCGCGCGTGCGTGCGTGCGTGTGTGTGTGTGTAGTGTGTGTGTGCGGGGTGTGTGTGTGTGTGTGTGTGTGTGTGTGTGTGTGCACGCGCGTCCCCGCGCGCACGCGCATGTAAAAAGCAGTTGCAGGTACCGGAGGTTGCCCCCTTGATCCTCCTGTCCCAGACCGGGATTACAGAGGCGTAGATAGCCGCTCTTCTGCTCCCCCCGCAGTCCTTCTTTCCAAAATCTCTCACACCTGCTGGGTGAGGTACTCTGGCATCAACCTTGAAAGACTTGTAATGCTGTCTCCGTCGCGTGGTCCTGGTCCCTGATCTAGTTGCATCGGGCCTTGCACGGGCATGCTTCCTTTCCTATGCCTGCCTTAAAAACCTTGTGGTTGCACGGGGGAGGCCTGAAGAGCTCCACGGTTGAGGATATTGCTCCCCGAAAACTGACCCCCAAATGCCACACTTTGTCGTTTTTTTGTTCTGTTTTGTCTTTTTTTTTTTTTTTTTAATTTAAATTCAATTAGCCAACCTGTAGTACACCGTTGGTTTGTGATATAACGTTCATCAGCGATTCGTCTGTTGCCTAGAACAACCGGCGCTCATCGCATCACTCGCCACCACCATACTTCATTTTAAAACGTTTTCCACTTTTATTTCAACGCAGGAAACAATGCAGTAACTGATAACTACTGGGGAAGAAGTCCTCCAGCAGGATCATTTCTGGCAGACGTGGGGTAACGTGTTTAAAGCAATTTTCATTTGACTCATAAGGTACTTCAAGAATAATAAAAGTTGGCTCAGGTAACAAGTACTGTATTTGAAGCACCTGGCATGATATATTTCATCCAGAAAACAAGCACGCTGTTTTAGGTACGCTTAATTAAATACCTAATGTCATTTCTTTACAGGAATGAATTACAGAACATGTTGGAAAGATTTGAAGGTATGATTTAGGAGCTATTTCAGCACAAGTAAATTGTTTTGAGCCATATAACACATATTAACAGGAAATGTTAATCAATGGAGTACAACACTGATATTTCATGCCTTGTTCTCAGACACGGGATTTTCCCTAAGTATTTAGTGTGATTTGGCTTCATAGACTTCCTTAGTTGCCCTTTTTATCGTGGATGTGCAGAGAATGGGGCTGCCAGTGGTGAGGTAAGAGTGATGCTTTTATCTTATACATGGGTACATTTGATGGACTGTGGGGCTCTTAGAAAACATTGCACAAAATAACCTCTCTTCTACTTTCTGCCCAGAGCAGGTGACAGATCAGTTTTTAAATATCATTTTTTAATTTTCTCATTGTATTTTTTTTAAGATTTTATTTATTCATCTGACCGAGAGACCACAAGTAGGCAGAGAGGCAGGCAGAGAGAGAAGAAGGGAAGCAGGCTCCCTGCTGAGCAGAGAGCCTGCTGTGGGGCTCGATCCCAGGACTCCGGGATCAGGACCCGAGGTGAAGGCAGAGGTCTTAACCCACTGAGCCACCCCAGCGCCCCAGATTTATTTGTATCCCTTTTGGACACTTTTCTTTCCCTTTTGGATACTTTTAAAATAGAATGATAAAGTATGTTTTATATATTGAATTCTAACAAGAATCCATCTCAGCGAGGCCTTTCATTTGAAGGATATTTTATACATTTATTAAAGACTAGCCTCTACAACTGTCTTTTCAAGAGAAAATTAAAGACTGTCATTGAGGAACCACACCCCCCCCCCATTTTTTTTTTTTTTTATACGCATTTTGGAAGATAGTAACTTTTGTTTATTAGCTCTTTTTCCAGGATCAGTTTGGACACTTTTCTTTCCCTTTTGGATACTTTTAAAATAGAATGATAAAGTATGTTTTATATATTGAATTCTAACAAGAATCCATCTCAGCGAGGCCTTTCATTTGAAGGATATTTTATACATTTATTAAAGACTAGCCTCTACAACTGTCTTTTCAAGAGAAAATTAAAGACTGTCATTGAGGAACCACACCCCCCCCCCCATTTTTTTTTTTTTTACACATTTTGGAAGATAGTAACTTTTGTTTATTAGCTCTTTTTCCAGGATCAGTTAAATAAAGGGTGTGTGCAGGCAAAAAAATAAATAAATAAATTGGAATTCAGATACCAGCAACTGAAAGATTTCGCAGGAAAAAAACATCTTGAATAATTATGAATTCATCTTGAAGATGAATAATCTTGATTTCTGATGTGAGGCCTTTACAAAAACAAAAACGCTAATTGTCTTTCCAATGCGGCTGAACCCATATTGCCTGTGTTGTCTTCAATAAACTGCAAAGAATAGCTTTCAGTATTAAATGTTAATAAATACGTATGCTTAATATAGGTGACACTAAAAGGATTCTTTATGCAAAGAGAAAAAGATGCATGATGGATACCAGAGCTTCTGTCAAAAGCATTAACCAGAAAATTGAGCGTGTTTGGAAAACCCAGGAAGAGCAAAGGTAACGTTGTTGGGTTTTGGAACCAGAAGCTGTGTGTCATTTCTTAGTATTTGTGATGACAAATTAATCCAGTATAATACTGTTATCCTCTATCTGTTGGAGTCTCTGTTGAAAAATACGTCTGGCTTGATGTTTATCTAAGCAAATAGTTCTTTTAGTCCTATAAGTTCACACCGTAATTGAAAAGAGATGTATTATCTAGAGGTCAATAAAGGTAATCCCTATTTTTCTCCTTTCAAATTATAATGGGGCTTTCTTAGCGTAAGAAAAAATTGCATTCATTCTTGGAGTATGCGAGCTGAATAAGAGACAAATGTCTTGTGAGAGTTAGCTGTATTCAATTATGTAGAAAAGATTAATCTTATATTTGAATAATTTTAAAATGTATCCCAACAACCAGAGGGTTTTGAAGGGGCGGGGGCGGGGGGGTGGGAGGTTGGGGGAACCAGGTGGTGGGTAATAGGGAGGGCACGTATTGCATGGAGCACTGGGTGTTGTGCAAAAACAATGAATACTGTTACGCTGAAAAAAATAAATAAATTTAAAATGTATCCCTATTGGGCTCACTGTTCCTTTGTACAAAATCTTTATTGTGCCGCAGTGGGGGAAAAAGTGAAACGTTACTGTTTGGGAAACTTGTATTACGTAAGTGACTATGACACCCTCATTGAATCTATTTATCATTCCACAGCCTATATGTTACTCAGCAGGTGAATGAAAATGAAAAAGTAAAAGTAAAAACAAAACCCCTTGTAGATAAAATGCAGTTTGGGGGAAAATTTATAATGCGGTAAATCTTCCTTGGTTTTCAAGAGCTTTAAGGCGTACGGGATAGCATCCCTCTTAGACAGTTAGGAGGGAGTGAGGGTTAGCAATGGGAGTAAGCCATCCACTTTATTTTGCTGTTTTCCACCAGAAAATTTCAGCTTGTGATCACCCCCTTCTCCCTTTATAGTACAATTCATGTCCAGTCAATTTGGATTTGAGTGGGTTTACTTTTTTCTTAACGATACAAAGGATGACACTTATTCATAATTACGTTTTACAGGCAGAAGCTTTATCACGAATACTGTCAGCAGTTTCTAACTTTGCTTCAAGAGTGGGATAGAGATGCGCAGAAAACCAAGGAGGAAGAAGAAAAACTAGCTGTTGGTATCGGGCTTAGCTTTATAATTAATCTATGTCTCGAGTAGGAGTGGTGAGCCGAGCCACATCTTAGACCCGTAGATTTGAGCCAGAGTCCTGTTTCCATTGCTGGCTCTGTGGCTGGGCCCCGATCTCAGAGAAATCAGAGAAGTATAGGCGCACAGCCTCTCACGATAGCCCTTGGTCTTTACTTCCTCTCTTGGTTGGGGTTCCTGCAGTTCCAAGTGACAGACATTTGCCAAAGCAAAAGAGGGATGCCCTTGACTTGGTTTATCTGAAGATGTCAAAGGGAGTTTTGCGCCAGGTATCGCTGAATGAGTCTGGGTAAAGGTTGCTTGGGCGGTGCTGTCTGGGGCTGTCTCCGTCTCCTAATAGGCCCTCTCCATGGGGTCAAGCATGACGGCATCTTACGATCCTAGATTCACTACCAGGTTAGTAACCCCGGTGTACCGAGATAACCGTTCTCCATAGGTCTGGCAGAAAAGTCCCCCGGATTGCCATCAGTAATCTAGTTTCAATCGTTTGCTCGTTCCTGAACGGGTCACTGGGCTCAGCGCACGCTTCCCTCTTAATGGGCTGGCCTGTATCACATTTAGGAGTAAGGATGGTGGAGGAGATGTTGCTTTTTGAGGGCAGAGGAGAAGTCCTGGAATTGTTCCCTGAGAGTGGGCCAGTGACTGGACAAGGGAAATACCATCGCCAAGCAACACTCTGATCCAGGGTGGGTGGGGTGTCGTAGCAATCATGAATTTACATGAGCCTAGTACTCGTGGTTGTGGTTGCGTCTGAGCAGCCGGAGAGCTGGATTTTCCAGGGTTGGGCTGAGGTTAGCCGTGCACCTCGACAGAGTGAGAAGGGGGCAAGGTATATAAGCAAGGGTGTAGGTATGACCATCGACCACAGATTTATCTGGAAAGGGGGGAAATGAGGACAGAAGGTGGAGACAGGGGACGGTGGAAGGTGTTCATTCAATGGATGTCGGATCCTGCTAGGGCACTGAGCTGTAGTAGGAAAGGGAGAGTGAGCCACAAACACAGGGAGGTAGAGGTGGAATGTTGTGGAAAATGGGCGTAGTCCAGTGGTCAAGAGCCTGGACACTGGGAC
This sequence comes from Meles meles, assembly GCF_922984935.1. Lineage (NCBI taxonomy): Eukaryota > Metazoa > Chordata > Mammalia > Carnivora > Mustelidae > Meles > Meles meles. The sequence continues at coordinate 130,715,390 of NC_060087.1, read as the reverse complement.
AGTGATGTTTGGGATCCAGTTCTGATTTTCTAACTGCTAGCTGTGAAACCAGGGACAAACTGCTTTTCTCTGAACCTCAGTTTCTTCATCTATGAAAGGGAGTATAATAAGAGTACTTACAGGTTTTTTTTGTTTGTTTTGTTCTATGTTTGTTTGTTTGTTTGTCTGTTTTTAGGAGTTAAGTAAGCTCCTCTATAATAAGCTTATTTGAAGTGGTTCAGAACAGTCTGTGTACATAGTTCCTCTGTAAGTCTTTGCCATTCATCACATCACGTAGGTGTTTCAGTTACCGGGCTGACAAAAATCCAAGGTATGACTCTGAAAGTGAGTGGCTAAGTAGGGATATCACAAGTTCACTGGTGGAGGAATAGGAAGATCATGGAAGGATTATTGGAGGGATCATGCGTGTGGATTTCAAAATCAACAAGAGTAAGATATATGATTTCAATATTGGTTTTTTTAAATTTCAGTATTGTTAAGAAAGGAAATTTCCTACTGAGTGACCAGCACATAAGACTATTGTGGTGTTTTCCTATGTTACCGGTAAACACAAATGATGTAAACTTGGTCATAATATTTGAGAAAAGAGAAGATACTAAAAAAAATATTTATTTAAAAACTACTCCAGTTGAATCTAGATTTTTTTTGTTGTCAGATTTTAAATTTCACCAAAATGGTCATCTCAGCTTTTTTTTTCTTTTATATTTGTAGAATATATTTCGACAGCAGCAAAAGGTTTTGCAACGCTCTAGAGTTGCTCAGAGCCAGAGAATGCAAGCAATGAAAGAGTTGTATGAGCAATTCTTAAAGGTCTGTTGAATTTCATAACACAATGTCTTCTCACAAAGTGTTATATATATATATATATACATATATATATATATATATATATACATGGAAGTAGAAAATAATTGTTTTTCTTTCTTAATACATGTCAAAAACATTTTGGTTATGCCTTTAAAATCAATTAAAATTAGTTAGGCATTTTCCATTTTGAATTCATTGTTCTGATTTAACATAAATGCTAAATGTACTTTTACTTTTCAGATTCATTAATGGTTTTGAGGGTGTTACTCAAGACAGGGAATGCTAGATTGGGAATTTTGCCAAGAGATTGGGAATTTTGCCAAGAAATATGCATATCGTGCATGAAACCGATCCCTTATTAACAGCTTAATCATGGTATTTTTTCCAGAGTCGGTCTTTCTTAGGAGAGTAGTGATGACTTTGTAGTTTGAAAGGGGGAAGACTTTACATCATTTCTCGATGTCACTTATTTTCCTTTGTGCTGCCAATGTTTCTTAAACAGCAAGGAGCCAATTTTATTTTCAGTTGCATTTTGTTAAGTATTTCATGGCATATTTGCTTCCAGAATTACCAAAGTGACTAAGAGTGGCTTTATATGCCAACTTGTAATTGCAAGAGACAGCACAGAGAATGAAAGAATGAAAATGAGAATGAAAAAAGCCAGAGTAAGGCTATCAGCTTGTGAATTGAGATTACTTTCAGTCGTATTTCCACACTAGCGAATCCTCCTCAGTGACACGAACCTCTTCTTCACACAGCTATACACTCGTTTGGGAGTGGATGGAATCCTGTACATTGCCCTTCTGTTTTTGGTCAGGGTGCCTTTGTCGTCATCGTTGTTTCTAATGTCCTAAGGATACCTAACGTGAGACGACCCACCTACCCTCTTTTATTCTTTTGCATGTGGACATAAAGTTTTCCCAGCTTCGTTCGTTGAAGACACTATCTTTTTCTCATTTTGTGTCCTTGGCCCCCACGTCAAAAACCAGTTGACTGTATATGTGAGAGTTTATTTCTGGGCTCACTGTTCTGTTCCATTGGTTCTGGGCTCACTGTTCTGTTCCATTGGTCTATACATCTGTCTTTATGCTAGTACCAAGCTGTTCTTATTACTGTAGCTTTATAATATATTTTTCACATCAGGAGGTGTGATGGCTCCAGCTTGTTGTTATTGTTGTTGTGGTTGTTCTTTCTTGGAATCGCTCTGGCTATTCACGGTCTTTTGTGGATCCACGTGAATTGTAGGATTGCTTTGTAGAAGCATTTCTGTAGAAAAATAGCATCGGGGTTTTGATGGGGATAACACAGAATCCGCACATTGCTTTGTGTGGTATGGGCATTTGAACAATATTAAGTCTTCCTGTCCGTGAGCATGGGATAATCATTCCACTTACGTATGTTGTCTTTAATTTCTTTCATCAGTGCTTTGTAGTTTTCAGCCGACGAGTCAGTCTATCGCCTCCTTGGTAAAGTGTTTTTCCTAAGTATCTTACTCTTTTTGACGCCATTGTAAATGGGATTGTTTTCTTAACTTCACTTCTGGGGAACTCACTGTTAGTGTGTAGAAATACAGCTGACATTTGCGTGTTGGTCTGATAACTTGCAGCTTTGCTGAATTCATTTATTAGTTCTAACAGGGATTTTTGCACATGCGGAACCCTTGGGGTTTCCTACATATAAGATCACCGCTACCTGCCAGCAAAGATAATTTCGCTTCTTCCTTTCCAGGTTGGATGCCTTCTGTTTCCTCTTACTGTCAAAATGCTCCAGCTAGGCCCTCTGGTACTATGCTGAGTAGGAGTAGTGAGGTTGGGCAACCTTGTCTTACTCCTGATCGTAGAGGAAAAGCTTTCGGTTTTTCACCACTGAGTACGTTAGCTGTGGGCTTGTCATAAAGCTGTGGGCTTTATTACGGTGAGATACATTTCTCCTGTACCTAGTTTGTTGAGAGTTTTTTTATCGTGAAAGAGCGTTGCATTTTGTCAAATACCTTTCCTGCAGCTTTTGGGATGGTCATGTAATTTGTTCTTAAAAGAATCTTGTTCAAATACGTGGCGAAAGGTCACTCTTCTAAACTAACTGGAATGTTTAAGAACTAGTGATATAATTTCAAAATAAGCATTCTTTAAAGAATCTTAGGATTAAACATAAGGGGCGGGGGTGGGAGGTTGGGGGAACCAGGTGGTGGGTAATAGGGAGGGCACGTGTTGCATGGAGCACTGGGTGTTGTGCAAAAACAATGAAGACTGTTACGCTGAAAAAATAAATAAATTAATAAACATATACTAAATAGTAATATTAAAATTGTTTCCAAGCGGAGAGTGTGTTGTTCTAATGCTCTGTGAAGACCATTTATTGGGTGGCATGGAGGTTTCATAAAGTAACAGAAATTATTTCTTCTCAGTGTTATTGCCCAGTGTAACCACTTAGGGTTGGAAATTGACCGTTCTCCTTGACTCCTGTGGTTCCTTATCCTCCCGCTCCAGTTACTGTTGGGCTGTGTGGTACTTAACCTCTGCAATGGTCCTTTCAATTCTTTCTTTGAATTCCCACTGCTGCAGCCCTAGCTGAGGACCTCATCGTCCCTTGCTTCAACTATTAAACTCTCATCTGATCTCTCCATCCTTCCTAGGTCTGAGGGCATTATCTTCCTACGAGGTAGTTCTCCCCTCTTGAAAGCCTGTCAGTCGATTCCCCTTGTAAAAACTCTTAGATACTCAAAGATGCACCATGACATGATGCCCTTTTTAGTTTTATTTGCTACATTCCGTCTTTATGCCCACCCTTCCCGGTAACTGCTTCGTCTAAACTATTACTTCTACGCTCCGTTTATGTCCTTCCCCTGGAAGTGTTTTTAACCTCTCTTTCTTCACCTATTGAAATCTTATTCTTTTGCCAACCAGGTCGGCATTAATCTCCTTTCTCTGCTGTGCAGCCGCAACAAGTTGTGCTTCTGTAACTATCATAAAATTTTTGTATCATTTCTGTTTATGTTTGCTCTTGGCCCTGGGATATGGGAGAGATTGTGTATTCATTTTTAAATTCCTCCACAGCACTCAACACGGTACTTTCTACATGGTACACACTATTTCAGCACTTGCTGAATGAATAGCAAAATATAAACAGTGGGTTGTGTTTTTCGTAAGTTGTAGAGGTCACATCACAGGTCACTGTATTCCCTCTAAGGAAATCATGTTACGTTGACTATTACTGATAATAAACGTGTCATTACCTGAGGTTAGAAAGCTCATTACGGGATTTCAAAATTACAGCGATTGTTGGTGGGGACTCCCGCTCCTTTTCTATTTTGGAGTCTTTTTTGAGCTTGACCTTAGCTGCTTGACATTAACCCATTGTTTTGAGCAAAGCGTACTGTAGTCGTGTCTCCTAAAATAAGAGTATTTTGGGGCATCTGGGTGGCTCAGTCAGTTAAGCGCCCAACCCTTGAGCTCAGCTCGGGTCTCCATCTCAGGGTTGTGAGTTCAAACCCCGTGTTGGAGCCCACTTAAAATAATAATAATTTAATAATGATGATGATGATGATAATTATTGTTATTCACTCGAATCTGATATTTAAAAATTTTTCTTAGTGAATGTTTTTGTCTACCTGTGTGATTTAGAATTTTATTTCAAATAAGATAATGGACATCACTGGAATATTAAAAAATGTAGTCCTTTTGAAATTTAGTTTTGCATGTTTTGAACATAAGAAGAAAAATGGTGGCTTGTAACTGGACTAGGCTTTTTGTTTTAGAGTAAAGAAGACTTAGAGAAGAATCAGGAAAATTTTCTTATTGGTGAACAGAGTGAACTTAGGAAGGAAATGGTCGTGTTGCAAAAACACCTTATGATGGCACATGTAAGTAGTGTAATATTTAAAGGTGAAAACTAAGGATTGATTTAAACGTTGAAGCAGTCTATTTGCTGTTGTATGTATAATCCTTATATAAATACTAAACGAGTATATTCTCTCCTTTCATTTAACAGCAGCAACAAGAGGTGGTAACTGTCCAAAAGTCTCTTCAGTCTCTGTTATTTTGATGACATCTGAAGAAAGGACTTGAACTAAGTAACATGATATTGTGGTTTAACAATTCCAGCTTAGATGATTACCTCTTGTTCTTTGTTGGCTTGTTTAAGTGCAAGCCCCTCTTTCTGTGGACCTAAACAGTTATGGGAGTAGCAACAATCCCAAAGTTATATGCAGGAAACGTTCAGAACTTTGGTAGCAATGGCGACTTTTTCTCCCTAACACTGTCAATTAAATTTCAGCAATAAAGATGATTTGCACTGAAGTATGCTTCAGCGAATCTGTGTCAGTCCCCAAAGATAGAAAGTACCATTCTAGAAGGTTACATTGCTCTTCCTGAGAGAAAAAATAATAATAACGAAAGAATACACCTTTCTGCGTATACTCGTAAAGTTACAGAACCAATTCCAATGAAGATGAGATTTGAAATACAGTCTACTCCACAAAATTACAAAATTTATTAAGGGCAACTTAAGTTTGTGCCCCAGAATAAGTGAAACCGCCAAAAGTCATTAAGACAACTGAATAAGATATGTAAATATCGACTCGTGAGACATGAAGTTGTGACTATGCCATTTCCACACACACAAAAAATTAAAATGTCATTTAATTGATTTCGGTCCACTATTAAGTGACACCTGCCCTTAGCGTGGATTAAAAAGTATCTTATCAACATATCCACGTGCTTAGTTACCTCTGGTTTAACTATTTCGTGCCTATCTTTGGAGGTTAATTACCTAGAAAGTTTGGTTTCGCAAGTCTAATATCCAGTGAGTATGTGGAAGATTGATTGTATGCTCATCTAAAAACATGAACAATTAATTCTCACACCTTGTCTTTTCTGGTGCACTTTTTACATGCATAACTATATGAAATTTTCAATTAGAAATTGAAATTTCCAATTTTCAATTGGAAATGAAATTCGATTTCATAAGCACGAAGTTGTTTGTGAATTGGTTTGGAATAAATCAGTTAAATGTATTCTAAATTACTGAAATTCCTTTCATGAATCATTCAGAACAACAACAACGAAAATACTCCCGTTTGGAGGAGAGGACTGTCTTTCTCCTGTTTTTCTGTGGGTTTAATGTTTTAATTATGGCCACTAGAGCCCACTCTTCTATTTGTTTTATGGTTTTCCTTGTTTTAAAAGTAAGCCCAAACATTCTCATATTCCCTCTCCCTCCCTCCCTCCCTCCCTCCCTCTCTCTCTCTCTTTTCCAAACCAAACTCTCTTTTTCTAACTTCTAACTTACTTCTCTTACGTAGGAAGAAGTGAGTCCTCCACCATGAGTGAATATTTGTCATCAAGGGACAGTTCACTCCTTAAATACTGCAGTTATTTTTGTGAAGGGTTTTCCCCTTAAGCCAAAACATTAAGTCTTAAGTACGACTTCAAACTTTTTTTCCCCTCAAACTTTTATTTGAATTCCAGTTAGTTAACATACAGTGTAAGATTAGTTTCAGGTATAGAATTTAGTGACTCAACGCCTCCATACAACCCCCGGTGCTCATCCCCGACAAGAGCCCTCCTTAATGCCCATCACCTATTCAACCCATTTCTCCCCACCCACCTCCCCTCTGGTAACCATCAGTTTGTTCTCTATATAGTTGAAAGTCTTGTTTCTTGGCTTTCCTCTCTTCCCCACCATGTTCATTTGCTTCTTAAATCCCACTTATGAGTGAAATCATACGGTATTTGTCTTTCTTTGACTGACTTATTTCACTTAGCACAATACTCTCTAGCTCCATCCATGCTGTTGCAAATGGAAAGATTTCATTATTTTTTATGGCTGAATAATATTCCTCTGTGTGTGTGTGTGTGTGTGTGTGTGTGTGTGTGTGTGTAAAACTCAACATCCAAAAAACAAATAATCCAATTAAAAATGGGCAGGGGACATGAATAGACATTTTTCTAAGGAAGACATACAGGTGTCCAATAGACACATGAAAAGATTCTCAGCATCACTCATCATCAGGGAAATACAAATCAAAACTACAATGACTGGCGACATCAGTCAGAGTGGCCAAAATTAACAACACAGGAAACAACAGGCATTGGCAAGGATGTGGAGAAAGGGGAGCCCTCCTACACTGTTGGTGGGAATGCAAGCTGGTAGAGCCACTCTGGAAAACAGTATGGAGGGTCCTCAAAAAGTTCAACATAGAACTACCCTGAATCCCAGCAACTGCACTACTAGGTATTCACCCAAAGGATACAAAAATAGTAACTCAAAGGGATACATGAGCCCCGATGTTTATAGCGGCATTATCAGCAATAGCCAAATTATGGAAAGGGCCCAAGGGCCCATCAACTGATGAATGGGTAAAGAAGTTGTGGTGTCTTTCAAACTTTTAAGAAGATCCTCACTTGAAACTAGAGGGTATTATGCTGAGCGAAATAAGTCAATCAGAGAAAGACAATTATCGTATGATCTCTCTGATATGAGGAATTTGAGAGGCAGGGCAGGGGGGCGCGGTTGGGGGGTAGGGAAGGAAAAAATGAAACAAGATGGGATCGGGAGGGAGACAAACCATAAGAGACTCTTAATCTCATGAAACAAACTGAGGGCTGCTGGGGGAGGCGGGTGTGGAGAGGGTGGTTGGGTTATTGACATTGGGGAGGGTATGTGCTATGGTGAGCGCTGTGAAGTGTGAAAGCCTGACGATTCACAGACCTGTACCCCTGGGGCAAGTGATACATTATATGTCAATAGAAAAATAATAATAAAAAAGAAGATCCTCACTTGAGAAATTTTGCCACTGGGCACAGAGGCAAAATAAGTACTCCACTGTGTTCTCTGTGTATTTAATTCAGATATGCATATTTTTTTCCTTTTAAGGAATATGGACTTACTGGCTTTTGTTCAACATGCTTTTCTCTTGCTTAAGACATTTACCATACACACTCCTTCCTCCATTACTTTTCTTATTGTTCCATTACGTAGCCTAGGGGCTGCAGAACCGTCGGATCAAATTAACAGTCAGGTCAGATGGGAGGATTGATATCTCACCGAATGGCTCTTACTCATAGTGTTACCTGACATCTGTTAATAAGAAATAAAAAGGGGCGCCTGGGTGGCTCAGTGGGTTAAAGCCTCTGCCTTCAGCTCAGGTCATGATCCCAGGGTCCTGGGATCAAGCCCCACATCAGGCTCTCTGCTCAGCAGCGAGCCTGCTTCCTCCTCTCTCTCCCTGCCTGCCTCTCTGACTAGTTGCGATCTCTGTCTATCAAATAAATAAATAAAATCTTTAAAAAAATAAGAAATTAAAAAAAAAACTTTAGCAGGAATTTGCCTACTTCTGTTCACTATCCACAGAAAGATGTGTTATCTACAAACTTATTAAACTGCTGGTCCGAACATAAAATAGTAAACAGAGTCTCCAAAATACCATTTGCTTTTAGTCCTGTGAGCTACCTATAAGGAAGCAGAAAAAATTATTCATTTATTGCTTCAGATTACTATAATTTGATTAAAATCACTGTATGTTTTACTATTTACTTTTAAGTGGTTTCCCTTTTATTTTCAGTACTGAATATTAGTTACAACTTGAATTTGAAGTCAAGACTAGCAACTTCATCTCACATTTGATAGGGGAACACTGATTATCAAACTTCTCAAATTCATGAGAGGGCAGCCTGTTAAAAAGTTTCAATAACTAAATTATCTGTTATCAAAGTTGGAATGATGGTAACAGTAAGGCTAATAAAGCAGTAACTCATATCACAATCTCACAGTTCCCGTGGAACACCGACAAAGCTTAACCGCTGATCGAGTAATGACACCACAGAAGAAACCCGCCCATTGTGTGAGTAGTTTCCAGCCTTGAGTTCCAGGACTAAGGGTTTTATTCACACCATGAGTCATCAGTTCAAATAACTTCTTACCGCCAATTGTGTGAGGCTTTAGCAAAGACACACTCAAATATTAGGGCGGAAAGATGAGGATGTTTTTCAAAAGCGCTAGTTGCTGACTTCTTGTAGCTCGTGATTGCCAGGAGGATCTTTGGTCCTGTGGGGAGTCCAGGTGACAGGACCCTGGCACCCTAAAGGATACAGCAGAAGGTCAGCCTCCAACTGTGACATTGCATCTCTCCCACTGCAGACAGTATGCCAGACCGTCGTAAGCTGGAGCGCGTGGCCTAGAGGAGTGACCAGATCAGAGCTGCGCTTCCCAGACCTCCACAGAGCCTTATGGTGTCACTCAGAGGTCACACAGGGCCACAGAGGTTTGGGCCAACCTTATACACATGCAGTGTATTACACCAGTGACCAGCTAACAGATAACAATGGGATTGATCCTACATATATTTTACTATGTCAAAGGTCATCGGCATGTGGGTTATCCAGTTAATACGTCTTTGTGCGGATATCTAAAGGATGCTTGTCCTGCCAATTCTGGAAGAACACACCATCACTGAATAGGAGTGTAACTCTGCCCTGGCGTCTGCTCACAAACACCGTGTTCTGCAGTCTGACTGCAAATACCTAAGCTGTAAAATTGTACAAGGCAGCCCATAACATTTTTATCCATGTTAATCAGGATTCCCCCAGCACTGCTAATCTAAAACAAATAATGAAATTAATTAAGCATGAAATCTCCTAAATCTAGAATCATCAACCTAAATCTGTGCTTGCTAAAATGGATTTGTTCTTGTCTATGTATAAAATAGTATTAAAAAAAAAAAAAAAACAGGATGGTCCAGGGAGTCGGATAAAGCAGTGATGGAGAAACCTGTAGGCACATAGTAAGTGTTGAATAAATGTTAAACGACGCCCTCGTTCTTCTTCTTAACACGGCGGGCATGTATTAGCCACTTAGCCAGTATTATGGACTGAGGCTGTTGTGGCAGAGTAGTTTGTTCTCTCTGTGAGATTTCTTCCTATGCAAAGCTTGATTTGATGAGAGTGGCCTCTTAAGAACCCACTTTTTTCAAGTACTGAGGTCAACAACCAAGCAGAAAATAAAACATTGTATGAGGGTCAAATATGGGAACCTTCACCTCATAGTAGTTTATTAAAAATGCAGACTATCTACTCTGTTCCACTGGTCTATGTGCCTGTTTTTATGTCAGTACCCCCCACTCCCCGCTTCCCGAAAAAAAAAGGGCAGACTATCAACTTTTCTTTCCTAATACGGAGTTACAAGTTTTACACGTGGACTATTATACTGGATTTATTTATTTTAACATCTAATGCATGAGATAAGTTTTATCCCATAAAAGATAGTTCAACTATTGCATTTAATTTTGTCTTGGGGAAATGAGGTCATCTGCTTGTCTATGGCAAAACATTCAACCCATAGGGGGAAAATGTGCACAGTATATAGGACAACCAAATTATAGAGCGAAGAAAAAAGGTACAGAGAGGGAATCAGCACAAACATAGCCCAGAGATTTTTTTTTCTTGAGAAAATCCAGCAACGCAATATTGTTTTTTTCTGAATATTTCACAGGTTCTTAAATGTAATGTTAAATGCGCATATTTACCATATGACCCCACATTGTTTCTTCTCAAAGTGGAAATATCACAAAGATGGTCAATGAAGCTACCTGAATTTCAGTTACATCTAGGCTAAGGAGGGAGAGTAAACAACAGGTGAGGGTTTATAAATAAAATTCCCGACTATGGAGGATAGCTACTCCTGTATTAAGCACCAAAGGTATAGAAATATCTGAAATATCTATTGGCTTTACATTTTTTTTTACTTTAGTTCCATGATTAACTTATTGTCTGACTGTAGTACTAAGTGAAGAATGCTAGAGAGCAACATAAGCTCACAGCTTTCAGTATGTAGAGGGCCGGGAGGCGGTGGGGGGAGGCGGGGAAGGAGGGAGGGAGGGCGAAGTCCTTGAGTGGCATGGATCAAACTGCTAATAGCAATTATCACGGAGGTGACAGGAGACACTCACTTTCTACTTCATGCACTTCTGTGAAGTTTAGATACTGTTTTAAAAGATTTTATTTACTAATTTGACACACAGAGAGAGATCCCAAGTGGGCAGAGAGGCAGGCAGAGAGAGGGGGCGGGGGAGCAGGTTCCTTGCTGAGCAGAGAGTCTCATGCGGGGCTTGATCCCAGGACCCTGAGTCCATCACCTCAGCTGAAGGCAGAGGCCTAACCCTCTGGGCCACCCAGGCATCCCAAGTTTAAATACTTCTTGTTACCAATCAGAGATTACTCTTGCAATCAGGAAAAAATTATAATAATCACAGCCATCTGACTTCAGGCAATGCTTTAAACACCTCAAGTCAATTTCACTGAAAACCTAGAGAAAATTCCAATAGATTTTCTTATTAAGTTACTAATCGGCGTTTGGGTGTCCACAGACAAATCTCCACTAACGTATAAACGTGCTTCAGTGTCTCTCAAAAAACCATTAACCAACCTACGTTGGTTCCTCTAATGTCTCTCCTCTGAAACCCTCACCCCACCTCCCCTTCCTTTCCTCCATATTAGACGAGCTAATTGAAAAGCAGTCTATATGCGGAGAAAGGGGAACGCTCTTACACTGTTGGTGGGAGTGCCAACTGGCGCAGCCACTCTGGAAAACAGTATGGAGGTTCCTCAAAAAGGTAAAACAGAGCTACCCAGTGCACCACTGAACCCAGTGGTTCAGTTGGTAAGCGTCTGCCTTCAGCTCAGGTCATGATCCCATGGTCCTGGGACCCAGTCCTGTGTCAGGCTCCCTGCTCTGCGGGAAGCCTGCCTCTCCCTCTCCCACTCCCCCTGCTTCTGTTCCCTCTCTCACTGTCTCTCTCTCTCTCTGTCCAATAAATAAAATCTTAAAAAGAAAAAAAAGAGGATTAGAGCTACCCTATGACCCGGCAATTGCACTACTAGGTATTTTTCCAAAGGACACAAACATAGTAATTCAAAGGGGTACATGCACCCCAATGTTTATAGCAGCAATGCCCACAATAGCCAAACTATGGGAAGAGCTATGGAAAGAGCCAAACTATGGAAGACCTCAGCTGACCATCAACCGATGAAGGGATAAAGAAGATGTGAGTCATATATAAAATGGAATATTACTCAGCCGTCAAAGAGAATGAAATCTTGCCACTTGCAACGACATGGACGGAAGCAGAGGGTATTATGCTAAGCGAAATGAGTCAGTCGGAGAAAGGCAAATACCATGTGATTTCACCCACTTGTGGAGTTTAAGAAACAAAGCAGATGAACACAGGTGAAGGGAAGGAAAAATAAAATAAGATGAAAATTGACAGGGAGGCTAACCGTAAGAGACGCTGAACTCTAGGAAGCAAACGGAGGGTTGCTGGAAGGAAGGTTGTGGGGGGGGATAATTCGGTGATGGGCACTAAGGAGGGCACTTGATGTAATGGGAACTGGGTGTTCTATGCAACGGATGAATCACTAAATTCTACCTCTGAAACTGCCAAAAAAAAAAAAAAGTCTACATTTGCAACTTACTCCTTACTCTCACATTTGCCTCTTACGGCACTGATATCTGGAGTTTGGCCACATTATTCTTACTAAACCTGTTTAAGATAAGCATTGACTTTCTTTCTTTCTTTCTTTCCTTTGTTTGTTTCTTTCTTTCTGAGGGGGCGAAGGGGGGAGAGCGGGGGAGGGGGAGGGGCAGAGGGAGAGGGAGAGAATCCCAAGCAGACTCTGCACTGAGCGGGGAGCCTGAGCAAGGTGGGTCTCCATCTCACGACCCTGAGGTCATGACCTGAGCCAAAATCAAAAGTCAGGCTCAACCAACTGAGCCGCCCAGACACCCCAAGCATTGGCCTTCAATTGCATTTCACTAATAACCTTGCAAAACCTCTCTGCAGTATTTGACAGGCTGGTCACTTCCCCTTTTTGAAATGCTTTGCTATGCTTTCATTTAGTCCATGTTCTTCCTTGGTGGAAACTCTTCTCCAGCTCCTTCTTAGACTGCTTCTTCCTCCCTACCTTTAATTTTTCAGGATTCCATCCCTTCTCCTTTTATATTCATTGAACAATTTTATGTGGACTGAAAACTACCATCTGTATGCTAAAAGCTGGTCCTGCACAACAAGTAGTTTGGAAGTAGTGGTCAACAAATGTCTGCATAAGGGGCCGAGCATCATGTTTGTTGCATGGTGGATTTAATACCGTGTGGGAATTCCCATGCTTTTGAAGGAAAGGAAAATTAACACTGAGTCTAAACAGTGGGACTCACGTAGGGATGCCTGGGTGGTTCCATCGGTCAAGCCTCCAGCTCTTGATTTCGGCCCAGGTCATGATCTCACGGTTGTGAGATCGAGCCCCGCGTCAGGCTCCACGCTCGGTGTGGAGCCTGATTAAGATTCTCTCTCTCCCTCTCCCTCTGCCCCACCCCACCCCCCATGAAACAAAAAAAAAGAAAAGAAGTAAGTAGTCACACATAACGAGCAATACATACCACATAGTAATGTTAACATTGGATTTGACCTTAGAATGATTGGTTGGGACGTTAAAAGGTGAGCTGTAAGCACTTCTTCTGAATTACACAAGACCCTTGCTACTTGGATTCGAACATACAACTAGGACATGACTTATCCCAAGACTAGCATTAATTAGTACAGGGGGCAGATTTCAACTGTACATTCATAAAAGTTTTCACTAACTACATCCAGAAAAATACCAGCTGATTAGCCTAAAACAACCTCTAGCTAGCGGTTGAAGAATAGGGTTACGTTAAAATAGTTACTAAGTTTCTCAGAGTCCTCAGTCTCTCATGGTTCCTCTCCCCCTCCAATTGCCCCCAACTCCTTTCTCCTCTCCGTCTCCCCATGTCCTCCGTGTTATTCCTTATGCTCCACAAGTAAGCGGAACCATATGATAACTGGCTCTTTCTGCTTGACTTATTTCAAACTCAGCATAATCTGCTCCAGTCCCGTCCATGCTGATACAAAAGTTGGGTATTCATCCTTTCTGAGGGAGGCATAACACTGCATAGCGTATATGGACCACATCTTCCTTATCCATTCACCCGTTGAAGGGCATCTCGGTCCTTTCCACAGTTTGGCGACCGTGGCCATCGCTGCTATGAACGCTGGGGGTACAGATGGCCCTTCTTTTCACTACATCTGTCTCTTTGGGGTAAATACCCAGTAGTGCAATTGCAGGGTCATAGGGAAGCTCTATTTTTAATTTCTTCAGGAATCTCCACACTGTTCTCCAGAGCGACTGCACCAACTTGCATTCCCACCCACAGTGTAAGAGGGTTCCCCTTTCTCCACATCCTCTCCAACACACGTTGTTTCCCGTCTTGTTGATTTTGGCCATTCTGACTGGTGTAAGGTGGTATCTCAATGTGGTTTTGGTTTGAATCTCACTGATGGCTAATGATGATGAGCATTTTTTTCAGGTGTCTGTTAGCCATTTGTATGTCTTCTTTGGAGAAGTGTCTGCTCGTGTCTTCTGCCCATTTTTTGACGTGATTATCTGTTTTGTGTGTGTTGAGTTTGAGGAGATCTTTACAGATCTTGGATACCAGCCCTTTGTCTGTACTGTCATTTGCGAATATCTTCTCCCATCCCGTGGGTTGCGTCTTTGTTTTATTGACTGTTTCCTTCTTTTTTTTCCAGTGGAATTTTTCCTTCTTTATTGTGGTAACATACACATAATGTAACATTTACCATCTGAACTATTTTCAAGTGGACCATTTAGTGGTACTGAATACAGTCACAATGTTGTACAACCATCACTATCCATCTGCAGAATGTTTTCCATCTTGCAATATTAAAACTCTATGCCCATCGTTATAGAATATTTTAACTTGGAAAATTACAGAATAACAAAACATAAGGCTATAGAAAATTTAAATAATTATTATTCATAATCCCAATATAACACACACAGAGAGAGAGAGAGAGAGAGAGGACTATGAAAACAGCTTATATTCACTGTTTCGGGACTACAAATATCTGTGGTCCTACTTTAGACCACAAGGAAATGATTCATTAATTCTGTGGTTATGGAAAATAAAAACCTAAAAACCTTATTTAATCTTAAAAAAAAAATCCTTTCAAACTCTAGATGTTAAGTCACACTGGTATTAAATGGGAAACCTTGAGACGTGATAGCCTTGTTCATACAGGTATTTTCCTTTGCTGTGCAGAAGCTTTTGATCTTGATGAAGTCCCAAAAGTTCATTTTCGCTTTTGTTTCCTTGGCCTTTGGAGACGTATCT
This sequence comes from Meles meles, assembly GCF_922984935.1. Taxonomy (NCBI): domain Eukaryota; kingdom Metazoa; phylum Chordata; class Mammalia; order Carnivora; family Mustelidae; genus Meles; species Meles meles. The sequence continues at coordinate 130,700,384 of NC_060087.1, read as the reverse complement.
TGAAAGAAGTTGCTGTGGCCGATGTCAAAGACATCGTTCTCCTATGCCTATGTTCTCCTCTAGGATTCTGATGGATTCCTGCCTCACGTTGAAGTCTTTTATCCATTTCGAGTTTATCTTTGGGTACGGTGTAAGAGAATGGTCGAGTTTCATTCTCCTACACATAGCTGTCCAATTTTCCCAGCACCATTTATTGAAGAGACTGTCTTTTTTCCACTGTGTATTTCTTCCTGCTTTGTCGAAGATTATTTGACCATAGAGTTGAGGGTCCATCTCTGGGCTCTCTGCTCTGTTCCCCCGGTCTATGTGTCTGTTTTTGTGCCAGTACCATGCTGTCTTGGTGATCACACTTTGTAGTAAAGCTTAAAATCAGGCAACGTGATGCCCCCAGTTTTGTTTTCCTTTTTTTCAACATTTCCTTAGCAATTCGGGGTCTCTTCTGGTTCCGTACAAATTTTAGGATTGTTTGTTCCAGCTCTTTGAAAAATGCCGGTGGAATTCTTTTTTTTTAAGATTTTATTTATTTGACAGAGAGAGAGAGAGAGAGAGAGATCACAAGTAGGCAGAGAGGCAGGCCGAGCGGGGGGGAGGGGCTGCGGCGGGGAAACAGGCTCCCCGCTGAGCAGAGAACCTGATGCGGGGCTCCATCCCAGGACCCTGAGATCATGACCTGAGCCGAAGGTAGAGGCTTAACCCACTGAGCCACCCAGGTGCCCCATGCCAGTGGAATTTTGGACTGGAACGGCATTGAAAGTATAGATTGCTCTAGGCAATCTATACACATTATATACACAATCTAGGCAGTAGAGACATTTTAACACTGTTTGTTCTTCCGATCCATGAGCATGGAGTGGTCTTCCAACTTTTTGTGTCTTCTTCAGTTTCTTTCATGAGTGTTCTGTAGTTCCTCGAGTACAGACCCTTTACCTCTTTGGTTAGGTTTATTCCCGGGTATCTTATGGTTCTTGGTGCTATAGTAAATGGAATCGATTCTCTAATTTCCCTTTCTGGGATTTCCTTGTTAGTGCATAAGAAAGCAACTGATTTCTGCACACTGATTTTGTATCCTGCCACATTACTGAATTGCTGTATGAGTTCTAGTCGTTTGCGGGCGGAGTCATTTGGGCTTTCCGTATAAAGTATCTTGTCATCTGCGAAGAGAGAGAGTTTGACTTCTTCTTCTTCTTCTTCATTGCCAATTGGAATGTTATCTTTAATTTCCTTTTGTTGTCTAATTGCTGTTGCTAGGACTTCTCGTACTATGTTGAACAAGAGTGGTGAGAGTGGGCATCCTTGTCGTGTTCCTGGTCGCAAAGGGAAGGCTGTCAGCTTTTCCCCATTGAGGATGATACTCGCTGTGGGTTTTTCATAGATAGCTTTTATGAAGTTGAGGAATGTAGCCTCTATCCCTGTACTTTGAATTGTTTTAATCAGGAACGGATGATGGATCTTGTCAAATGCTTTTTCTGCATCAATTGAGAGGCCCATGTGGTTCTTCTCTCTTCTCTGACTGATTCGTTCTATCACATTGATTGATTTGCGAATGTTGAAGCACCCCTGCGTCTCGTGGATAAACCCCAGCTGGTCATGGTGGATAATCTTTTAAAGGTACTGTTGGATCCTATTAGCTAGGATCGTGTTGAGAATCTTGGCATCCATTTTCATCAGGGACAGTGGTCTGAAATTCTCCTTTTTGGTGGGGTCTTTGCCTGGTTTGGGGATCAGGGTAATGCTGGCTTCGTAGAAAGAGTTTGGAAGTTTTCTTTCTGCTTCCACTTTTTGAAACAGCTTCAGGAGAATAGGTGTTATTTCTTCTTTGAATGTTTGGTAGAATTCCCCAGGGTATGCTACCTGAGGGTTTTGGAGGGGAGGGAGGTGGGGGGTGTGGGGTGAGCCTGGTGGTGGGTATGAGGGAGGGCACGTATTGCATGGAGCACTGGGTGTGGTGCATAAACAGTGAATTCTGGAACACTGAAGAGAAATTCAAGAAAATAGTTATTAAGTAATGTTTTGTGGCTTATGTGATCTAGTTCAAGGTAACAGATTCACATTTGTACTGATATCTACCTATTTTAAAACATAAAACATAGGGGCACCTGGGTGGCTCAGTGGGTTAAAGCCTCTGCCTTCGGCTCAGGTCATGATCCCAGGGTCCTGGGATCGAGCCCCGCATCGGGCTCTCTACTCAGCAGGGAGCCTGCTTCCCTTCCTGTCTCTCTCTGCCTGCCTCTCTGCCTACTCGTGATCTCTGTCTGTCAAATAAATGAGTAAAAATCTTAAAAAAAAAAAAGAATTTGGGAATTTCAGTTTAAAACAAAAGACACCAATGTAAGACCAAATTAATCAAAAGACACCAATGTAAGACCAAATTAATCTTAAATTTGAATGGAAACAGCAGGAACTCATGAGTAGGAGCATGGATTCATTTGGTATGAACTCTGATTGTCAGTATGGGCCCTCAAAGAAGTGTATTTCCTAGCTCTGTCCACTGCAAAGATCCGGAAGCAATGAACATTATCGGTTGCAACAATGAGAACCCCTAGTGCCCACCTTGCGATCTCTAGAAGAAACCAGAGGTCCTTGGAGAAATGGCTGGTTTCGGATCCAGGGCAGAATAAGGACGAGAAAAGTGTGGAATATCTTAGAGTATCCAAAAGTTAGGATATGTGTTGAAGTTATGTCAAAAAGACACCGGGAGGCATGTGAAGGGGCTCCCAATGTCCAAGTGTCAAGCAATGTGAGCCTCAGAAAGAATAATAACGGCAATGGTTTGGGTCACCAATACATTAATACCCATGAGTTCGCCGCGATACTGAAAGAGTCCCCAGACGATCCTTGTTCACTTTAAGAGACCAGAAGACAGCAACCCATCCCTCTGAAAGGGAAAGAATAAAGCAACAATTCTACCTTTCTTGTGTGAATTATATTTCAGGAAAACAAAGCAGTTCGTAGTTACCTTCCATAGGAGAATTCCAGCCAATAAATGGAGCAAGAACAATAAAGTAGGAAAATTACCATTTTACAGCACCCAATGAATTAATGGATCTACATAATAACCCTCAATGGCTGCCAAATATTTTACATAGAGGTTGATATACAGGGTGAGCATACACTACGGTTTTCCCTGGGGGCAAGTCCTGGTTTACATTGGTTGTCCTATACCACACCCTCCCTCGCTCTCAAACTTGTCTGCATTTAGATGATGCATTATATCACCACCCTAGTAACAGGGAACTTTGTACAGAATGAGGAAAACTAGTAGCACCTGAACCCACTGCTCAATCTTAATATTATCTGTATCTATATCTGTGTGTATATATATATCCATATATCCATATATATATATATATATATATATATATATATATATATGGAGAGAGAGAGAGAGAGAGAGAGAGAGAGAGGCCCTCAGATATTAAGGATCTCCTGATGGGATGTGGAGATAGCTGGAAATGAGCCAACGGCAGAAAGTTCTTAAAGACTCAGACAGAGAGGAGGAGTGCCTGGGTGTCTCAGTTGGTTAAACGATCGACTCTTGGTTTGGGCTCTGGTCATGAGATCAAGCCCCATATTGGGCTCTGTACTCAGCAGGGAGTCCTCTTGAGATTCTCTCTCTCCCCCTGCCCCTACCCCTACTTGTGCTCTCTCTCTCTCCCTCCCTCCTTCTCTCTCTCTCTCTCTTTCTCTCTCTCTCAAATGAATAAATATGTCCTTGGGGTGACTGGGTGACACAGTTAGTTAAGCGACTGACTCTAGTTTTCGGCTCAGCTTGTGATCTCAGGGTCATGAGATCAAGCCCCGCATCAGGCTCTGCGCTCAGTGCAGAGTCTGCTTGAGAGTCTCTCTCCTTCTCCCCCTGCCCCTCCTGTCCGTTCTCTTGTTCTCTCTCTCTCTCTCATAAATAAGTAAATCTTAAAAAAAAAAAAAGAGAGAGATTCAGGCAGAGAGGGAGCTACAAGGGCAAGAAGAAAGAGATTAGCTTCTCTGTTTAGTGCACTATTTCCTAGTGTCTCTTCTAAGAAAGAGATGTCTGTATATCAACTAGTGTTTGTTAGCACTTTTTAAATTCTTTAAAATATTTAAAATTTATGTATTTGACAGAGAGAGAGAGAGAGAGAGAGATCACAAGTAGGCAGAGAGGCAGGCAGAGAGAGGGGGAAGGCAAGCTCCCCACTGAGCAGGGAGCCCAATGCAGGGCTCCGTCCCAGGACCCTGAGACCATGACCCGAGCTGAAGGCAGAGACTTAACCCACTGAGCCACCCAGGTGCCCGTTTGTTAGCATTTACAAGGGGTTTTCACCTTGTATTACCAGTTGTCATAGTGCAGAGTCTCCTGGTCACCTCTTGTTGGTGACGGCTGTGAATGGGCAGAGTCCCTTTTGACACAGAGGAAGGTTTTCACAGAAAAGGACCCACGGACTTCTTATCACATTATATCATTAAAAAACCAACTGCTGCTTACTTGAGCAATGTGTGCCAATTTGTTCTATACTACTTATGTCCCTTATTTTTGTCATCCTACTGTCGGTTGTAAGCCTAGCATTGCAGGTAAGTCACACCTTTTAGAATGGCCACCTCCCCACAAGACAAGAGGACCATCGCTGGCAAGGATGTGAGAAAAGGGAACCATTGCGCAACTGTTGGTGGGATTGTAAGCTGGTGCAGCCTCCATGGAAAACAGCAGGGAAGAACCTCAGAAACTAAACAGTAGAACGACGGTACCATCCATCAATTCCACTTCCGGGTATATATCCAAAAGAAGCAAAAAGACAGGGTGAAACAGATATTTGTGTACCTGTGTTCAGATAGCATTAGCCACAGTAGATACAAGTGGAAGCAACCTAAGTGTCCATCAAGAGATGAATGGACAAGAACAAACAAACAAACAAACAAACAAATTTTTAGAAGTGACATATACCTGCAATGGATCATTATTCATCTCTTTAAAAAGGAAAGAAAAACTGAGACATGCTACGATATGGACGAATCTTGAAGACATTATGCTCAGTGAGATCTTCCAGTCACAGAAGGACAAATACTGTACGTATGAGGCATCCAAACTCATAGAGAGAGTATAGTGGTGGTTGCCCGGAGTTAGGAGGAGGAGGAGGGAATGGGGAATAGGTGTTTGATGGGTACATAGTTCCAGTTCAGAAAGAGGAAAACGTTTGAGAGATGGATGGCAGTGACGGTTGTACAACAATGGGAATATACTTAAGGCCACTGAGCTGTATGTCTAAAATGGCTTAAAAGGTAAAATTTGCATTATTTGTGTTTTGTAGCAATAAGAAGACAGAGGGGAAACCCTGTTGTAAAGACTGATATCTGGATAAGGAGGATGTGGTTCATATACGTATAATGGAATATAACTACTCAGCCATCAGAAAGGATGAGTACCTACCATTTACATCGACGCGGTTGGAACTGGAGCATATTATGCTAAGTGAAATAAGTCAGTCAGAGAAAGAAAATTATCATATGGCTTCATTCATATGTGGACTATAAGGAATAGCGTGGAGGACAATAGGGGAAGGGACGGGAAACCGAATGGGAAGAAATCGGTGAGGGAGACAAGTTGTGAGAGACTCTTGAGTCTGGGAAACAAACCGAGGGTTGCAGAAAGGCGGGGTTGGGGGGGTAGATGGGGGGATGGGGTAACTGGGTGATGGGCATTAAGGAGGGCATGCGACGTGTTGAGCACTGGGTGTTATACGCAACTAATGAATCATTGCACATTATACCGAAAGGAATGATGTACTGTATGTTGGCTAATTGAATTTAAATTTTAAAAAAAGATTGACATCTGGGCTACATGAAATGCTTCCACAAAACTGCAAGAAAGAAAGTCACCCTACCCATTTGAAGAAAGGTCACGACACCCACATGGATGATGCCATGGAAAAGGAAATTGAAGTGGCCTCTAAGCATATAAGGAGGGCAATCCACTTAGTGGTTGGAGAAATGCAAAAGAAGACCACCACCGTCAGCCCAAATGTAATCCAATTATACTCAGTATTGATGAGAATATGGAACAGTTAGTACCCAGCCTGCTGGTGGGAGTCTTACGTTGGAAATAATTTGGCTGTACCGAATCTCACTTAGCCTATGACCTAGCAAAGGGTCGTTAGCGGCTCTCAACTCGCGGAGTCCTTTAAACGCCGCGAAACACCATTGCACGTATGCCAGACGTCAGAGTGTTCCCAGCATCACTGCTTTTCGGGGCTCTGAAGTGGAAAGTATGCACCTGTCCATGGACAAGGGAACGGATGAACGGACTGGGGAGCGGTGCCACAATGGCGTGCGCTACAGCGGGGAAGATGAAAGCAGTAGGGCTCCGCGGGATAGTATAGCTACTGTTAGGACACAGTGTCGGGCGAAGAAGGAAGTGGCGGGACACGGGGCAGAACGTGATACAGTTTATTGCACCACCCAGGCAGCACACCAGGAGGCCAGGACCGTCAAGGATACGTACACGGGTCTCTAAAACAAAACAGAAAAACCAACCAACCAGCCCACCCAGACGACGACGACGACGACGACGACAATGACAACAAAACCCAAACAAAGAAACGAACGACAACACGCTAGAAAGCGGGGCAGGGGTGGTTTACACAGGGCAAGCAGGAGGATGGCTATTCCTCTGCGAGAGGAAGCAGTGGGTGGGAAGGGCCCCAGGAGAAGACGGAGTGGGAACTGTCCAAGTGTCCCAGGTCAGGAAGGTGGAGGCTTGAGCACCGACCTGTTCCACACTCCCGTGTCCTTTTGTGATTTCCGCGGAAGATGACCTGTGTAACGTCCTCGAACCGCAGCCGGGGCCTCGGACCTCGACCCTCGACCCTCGACCCTCGTCCCTCGACCCTCGATCCTCGACCCTCGACCCTCGACCCTCGATCCTCGATCCGCGACCCTCGACCCCCGGTCCTCGATCCTCAGCACCAGTGAGTGCCTGGACAGCGGTTGGTCGAGGGGGCGTGTCTCGGCCACGGCCCCGCCTCCCGCATGCGCGCTGTGCCAGCCAATCAGCGACGCTCCCGCCTAGGCGTGGCTGGCTGCCTCCTCTCCCTCACGACGCCCTCAGAGGAGCTTCGCGGAGGACGTGGTGTGGAGGTTGCTGTGCGGCTGGAGGGATGGAGGGAGGGACAGAGAGAGACAGAGGACGGGGGTGGGGCATAGGGACCCTCAGGGAGGCCGCGGCGGGTAGGGAGGCGGACCCGGGGGCACTGTGTGGCCATGGGGGGGGGGGGGGTCTCCTCAGACGTGAGGGGACCAGGCTGTGGGGCAGCGGCGGCCGGGCTCACCTCTGACGTGATGTGCCCGCGGGGTCCTCTGGGGCTCCGACAGGACACGACGAGGCCCCTGAGGGCAGGGCCGGCAGGGCCGGCCGGGCGGGGAGCGGGTCCGTCGGTCCCCACTTCCTGGGAGGGTCGGTCACAGCTGGTGAGGAGGGGCCGTCTGCCTCTGTCCCTCCTGCCTGGCCGACCCGGCAGGACAGTTTGGTCCCCTGAGGTCGTCCGGGGGTCCAGAAGGAGCGTCGAGGAGCCGCCCCCGCCACCACTAGACCTGACCGTCCCCGGACAGGGGCGGAACGGTTTATTCCCCATCCATTCCAAGGGGACCCTTGTTTTTGTCCCGGGCCCGGCGGGGCCTCCAGACCAGCACGGGGTCCGGCGGGCCCCGAAGGGGGTGGGGACGGCTTCTGTCCCAAGGCAGGAGCAAGAATGTGGCGGAAGGTCCGGACACTCCGATGTCCCGGGTCGGGTCGCATGCCCTGGGTCGGGGCCGGGGCCGGGGCCGGGGCCGGGGCCGGGGCCGGGGCTGAGCACGGAGCCAGGAGCGCTGAAGGGTCGGGGGTGGGGGTGGGGCTGGGGGTGAGGGTGGGGAACGGGGAGGCGGGGGAGAGGGGTCCACCAGCCGCATCGTCTTCGCCCCCTCCTGGGCCAACCAGAGACATGAGGACACACACACTCTGATCTGCGCAGGGGACCCTTGCCTGGCGTCGCTCCCTGAACATGTCCCCATTTCTTTAACACGTGTTTGCGCTCACAGGGCGCAGGAGAGCTCGGAAGACACCTCGGGATGCCGCCGGCTGGGAGCAAGCGCCTGGGGAGGGCTGCGAAGGCCCCCGTGGAGGCTCAGGGCATGGCAGCCTATGACCTGGGGAGACAGGAGAGAAGACAGCTGAGCGGGCCAGAGGTTGCAGGTACTGTCTGTCCCACACCTTTGCAGAGATAGCGCGTGTAGATACGGCGCACGGGGCAGGTCACTGCTTCGGAGTCCTCAGCGTTGCAAACAGTAAATTCCTCGCGCGTGCGTGCGTGCGTGTGTGTGTGTGTAGTGTGTGTGTGCGGGGTGTGTGTGTGTGTGTGTGTGTGTGTGTGTGTGTGCACGCGCGTCCCCGCGCGCACGCGCATGTAAAAAGCAGTTGCAGGTACCGGAGGTTGCCCCCTTGATCCTCCTGTCCCAGACCGGGATTACAGAGGCGTAGATAGCCGCTCTTCTGCTCCCCCCGCAGTCCTTCTTTCCAAAATCTCTCACACCTGCTGGGTGAGGTACTCTGGCATCAACCTTGAAAGACTTGTAATGCTGTCTCCGTCGCGTGGTCCTGGTCCCTGATCTAGTTGCATCGGGCCTTGCACGGGCATGCTTCCTTTCCTATGCCTGCCTTAAAAACCTTGTGGTTGCACGGGGGAGGCCTGAAGAGCTCCACGGTTGAGGATATTGCTCCCCGAAAACTGACCCCCAAATGCCACACTTTGTCGTTTTTTTTGTTCTGTTTTGTCTTTTTTTTTTTTTTTTTAATTTAAATTCAATTAGCCAACCTGTAGTACACCGTTGGTTTGTGATATAACGTTCATCAGCGATTCGTCTGTTGCCTAGAACAACCGGCGCTCATCGCATCACTCGCCACCACCATACTTCATTTTAAAACGTTTTCCACTTTTATTTCAACGCAGGAAACAATGCAGTAACTGATAACTACTGGGGAAGAAGTCCTCCAGCAGGATCATTTCTGGCAGACGTGGGGTAACGTGTTTAAAGCAATTTTCATTTGACTCATAAGGTACTTCAAGAATAATAAAAGTTGGCTCAGGTAACAAGTACTGTATTTGAAGCACCTGGCATGATATATTTCATCCAGAAAACAAGCACGCTGTTTTAGGTACGCTTAATTAAATACCTAATGTCATTTCTTTACAGGAATGAATTACAGAACATGTTGGAAAGATTTGAAGGTATGATTTAGGAGCTATTTCAGCACAAGTAAATTGTTTTGAGCCATATAACACATATTAACAGGAAATGTTAATCAATGGAGTACAACACTGATATTTCATGCCTTGTTCTCAGACACGGGATTTTCCCTAAGTATTTAGTGTGATTTGGCTTCATAGACTTCCTTAGTTGCCCTTTTTATCGTGGATGTGCAGAGAATGGGGCTGCCAGTGGTGAGGTAAGAGTGATGCTTTTATCTTATACATGGGTACATTTGATGGACTGTGGGGCTCTTAGAAAACATTGCACAAAATAACCTCTCTTCTACTTTCTGCCCAGAGCAGGTGACAGATCAGTTTTTAAATATCATTTTTTAATTTTCTCATTGTATTTTTTTTAAGATTTTATTTATTCATCTGACCGAGAGACCACAAGTAGGCAGAGAGGCAGGCAGAGAGAGAAGAAGGGAAGCAGGCTCCCTGCTGAGCAGAGAGCCTGCTGTGGGGCTCGATCCCAGGACTCCGGGATCAGGACCCGAGGTGAAGGCAGAGGTCTTAACCCACTGAGCCACCCCAGCGCCCCAGATTTATTTGTATCCCTTTTGGACACTTTTCTTTCCCTTTTGGATACTTTTAAAATAGAATGATAAAGTATGTTTTATATATTGAATTCTAACAAGAATCCATCTCAGCGAGGCCTTTCATTTGAAGGATATTTTATACATTTATTAAAGACTAGCCTCTACAACTGTCTTTTCAAGAGAAAATTAAAGACTGTCATTGAGGAACCACACCCCCCCCCCCATTTTTTTTTTTTTTTATACGCATTTTGGAAGATAGTAACTTTTGTTTATTAGCTCTTTTTCCAGGATCAGTTTGGACACTTTTCTTTCCCTTTTGGATACTTTTAAAATAGAATGATAAAGTATGTTTTATATATTGAATTCTAACAAGAATCCATCTCAGCGAGGCCTTTCATTTGAAGGATATTTTATACATTTATTAAAGACTAGCCTCTACAACTGTCTTTTCAAGAGAAAATTAAAGACTGTCATTGAGGAACCACACCCCCCCCCCCCATTTTTTTTTTTTTTACACATTTTGGAAGATAGTAACTTTTGTTTATTAGCTCTTTTTCCAGGATCAGTTAAATAAAGGGTGTGTGCAGGCAAAAAAATAAATAAATAAATTGGAATTCAGATACCAGCAACTGAAAGATTTCGCAGGAAAAAAACATCTTGAATAATTATGAATTCATCTTGAAGATGAATAATCTTGATTTCTGATGTGAGGCCTTTACAAAAACAAAAACGCTAATTGTCTTTCCAATGCGGCTGAACCCATATTGCCTGTGTTGTCTTCAATAAACTGCAAAGAATAGCTTTCAGTATTAAATGTTAATAAATACGTATGCTTAATATAGGTGACACTAAAAGGATTCTTTATGCAAAGAGAAAAAGATGCATGATGGATACCAGAGCTTCTGTCAAAAGCATTAACCAGAAAATTGAGCGTGTTTGGAAAACCCAGGAAGAGCAAAGGTAACGTTGTTGGGTTTTGGAACCAGAAGCTGTGTGTCATTTCTTAGTATTTGTGATGACAAATTAATCCAGTATAATACTGTTATCCTCTATCTGTTGGAGTCTCTGTTGAAAAATACGTCTGGCTTGATGTTTATCTAAGCAAATAGTTCTTTTAGTCCTATAAGTTCACACCGTAATTGAAAAGAGATGTATTATCTAGAGGTCAATAAAGGTAATCCCTATTTTTCTCCTTTCAAATTATAATGGGGCTTTCTTAGCGTAAGAAAAAATTGCATTCATTCTTGGAGTATGCGAGCTGAATAAGAGACAAATGTCTTGTGAGAGTTAGCTGTATTCAATTATGTAGAAAAGATTAATCTTATATTTGAATAATTTTAAAATGTATCCCAACAACCAGAGGGTTTTGAAGGGGCGGGGGCGGGGGGGGTGGGAGGTTGGGGGAACCAGGTGGTGGGTAATAGGGAGGGCACGTATTGCATGGAGCACTGGGTGTTGTGCAAAAACAATGAATACTGTTACGCTGAAAAAAATAAATAAATTTAAAATGTATCCCTATTGGGCTCACTGTTCCTTTGTACAAAATCTTTATTGTGCCGCAGTGGGGGAAAAAGTGAAACGTTACTGTTTGGGAAACTTGTATTACGTAAGTGACTATGACACCCTCATTGAATCTATTTATCATTCCACAGCCTATATGTTACTCAGCAGGTGAATGAAAATGAAAAAGTAAAAGTAAAAACAAAACCCCTTGTAGATAAAATGCAGTTTGGGGGAAAATTTATAATGCGGTAAATCTTCCTTGGTTTTCAAGAGCTTTAAGGCGTACGGGATAGCATCCCTCTTAGACAGTTAGGAGGGAGTGAGGGTTAGCAATGGGAGTAAGCCATCCACTTTATTTTGCTGTTTTCCACCAGAAAATTTCAGCTTGTGATCACCCCCTTCTCCCTTTATAGTACAATTCATGTCCAGTCAATTTGGATTTGAGTGGGTTTACTTTTTTCTTAACGATACAAAGGATGACACTTATTCATAATTACGTTTTACAGGCAGAAGCTTTATCACGAATACTGTCAGCAGTTTCTAACTTTGCTTCAAGAGTGGGATAGAGATGCGCAGAAAACCAAGGAGGAAGAAGAAAAACTAGCTGTTGGTATCGGGCTTAGCTTTATAATTAATCTATGTCTCGAGTAGGAGTGGTGAGCCGAGCCACATCTTAGACCCGTAGATTTGAGCCAGAGTCCTGTTTCCATTGCTGGCTCTGTGGCTGGGCCCCGATCTCAGAGAAATCAGAGAAGTATAGGCGCACAGCCTCTCACGATAGCCCTTGGTCTTTACTTCCTCTCTTGGTTGGGGTTCCTGCAGTTCCAAGTGACAGACATTTGCCAAAGCAAAAGAGGGATGCCCTTGACTTGGTTTATCTGAAGATGTCAAAGGGAGTTTTGCGCCAGGTATCGCTGAATGAGTCTGGGTAAAGGTTGCTTGGGCGGTGCTGTCTGGGGCTGTCTCCGTCTCCTAATAGGCCCTCTCCATGGGGTCAAGCATGACGGCATCTTACGATCCTAGATTCACTACCAGGTTAGTAACCCCGGTGTACCGAGATAACCGTTCTCCATAGGTCTGGCAGAAAAGTCCCCCGGATTGCCATCAGTAATCTAGTTTCAATCGTTTGCTCGTTCCTGAACGGGTCACTGGGCTCAGCGCACGCTTCCCTCTTAATGGGCTGGCCTGTATCACATTTAGGAGTAAGGATGGTGGAGGAGATGTTGCTTTTTGAGGGCAGAGGAGAAGTCCTGGAATTGTTCCCTGAGAGTGGGCCAGTGACTGGACAAGGGAAATACCATCGCCAAGCAACACTCTGATCCAGGGTGGGTGGGGTGTCGTAGCAATCATGAATTTACATGAGCCTAGTACTCGTGGTTGTGGTTGCGTCTGAGCAGCCGGAGAGCTGGATTTTCCAGGGTTGGGCTGAGGTTAGCCGTGCACCTCGACAGAGTGAGAAGGGGGCAAGGTATATAAGCAAGGGTGTAGGTATGACCATCGACCACAGATTTATCTGGAAAGGGGGGAAATGAGGACAGAAGGTGGAGACAGGGGACGGTGGAAGGTGTTCATTCAATGGATGTCGGATCCTGCTAGGGCACTGAGCTGTAGTAGGAAAGGGAGAGTGAGCCACAAACACAGGGAGGTAGAGGTGGAATGTTGTGGAAAATGGGCGTAGTCCAGTGGTCAAGAGCCTGGACACTGGGACAGTGATGTTTGGGATCCAGTTCTGATTTTCTAACTGCTAGCTGTGAAACCAGGGACAAACTGCTTTTCTCTGAACCTCAGTTTCTTCATCTATGAAAGGGAGTATAATAAGAGTACTTACAGGTTTTTTTTGTTTGTTTTGTTCTATGTTTGTTTGTTTGTTTGTCTGTTTTTAGGAGTTAAGTAAGCTCCTCTATAATAAGCTTATTTGAAGTGGTTCAGAACAGTCTGTGTACATAGTTCCTCTGTAAGTCTTTGCCATTCATCACATCACGTAGGTGTTTCAGTTACCGGGCTGACAAAAATCCAAGGTATGACTCTGAAAGTGAGTGGCTAAGTAGGGATATCACAAGTTCACTGGTGGAGGAATAGGAAGATCATGGAAGGATTATTGGAGGGATCATGCGTGTGGATTTCAAAATCAACAAGAGTAAGATATATGATTTCAATATTGGTTTTTTTAAATTTCAGTATTGTTAAGAAAGGAAATTTCCTACTGAGTGACCAGCACATAAGACTATTGTGGTGTTTTCCTATGTTACCGGTAAACACAAATGATGTAAACTTGGTCATAATATTTGAGAAAAGAGAAGATACTAAAAAAAATATTTATTTAAAAACTACTCCAGTTGAATCTAGATTTTTTTTGTTGTCAGATTTTAAATTTCACCAAAATGGTCATCTCAGCTTTTTTTTTCTTTTATATTTGTAGAATATATTTCGACAGCAGCAAAAGGTTTTGCAACGCTCTAGAGTTGCTCAGAGCCAGAGAATGCAAGCAATGAAAGAGTTGTATGAGCAATTCTTAAAGGTCTGTTGAATTTCATAACACAATGTCTTCTCATAAAGTGTTATATATATATATATATACATATATATATATATATATATACATGGAAGTAGAAAATAATTGTTTTTCTTTCTTAATACATGTCAAAAACATTTTGGTTATGCCTTTAAAATCAATTAAAATTAGTTAGGCATTTTCCATTTTGAATTCATTGTTCTGATTTAACATAAATGCTAAATGTACTTTTACTTTTCAGATTCATTAATGGTTTTGAGGGTGTTACTCAAGACAGGGAATGCTAGATTGGGAATTTTGCCAAGAGATTGGGAATTTTGCCAAGAAATATGCATATCGTGCATGAAACCGATCCCTTATTAACAGCTTAATCATGGTATTTTTTCCAGAGTCGGTCTTTCTTAGGAGAGTAGTGATGACTTTGTAGTTTGAAAGGGGGAAGACTTTACATCATTTCTCGATGTCACTTATTTTCCTTTGTGCTGCCAATGTTTCTTAAACAGCAAGGAGCCAATTTTATTTTCAGTTGCATTTTGTTAAGTATTTCATGGCATATTTGCTTCCAGAATTACCAAAGTGACTAAGAGTGGCTTTATATGCCAACTTGTAATTGCAAGAGACAGCACAGAGAATGAAAGAATGAAAATGAGAATGAAAAAAGCCAGAGTAAGGCTATCAGCTTGTGAATTGAGATTACTTTCAGTCGTATTTCCACACTAGCGAATCCTCCTCAGTGACACGAACCTCTTCTTCACACAGCTATACACTCGTTTGGGAGTGGATGGAATCCTGTACATTGCCCTTCTGTTTTTGGTCAGGGTGCCTTTGTCGTCATCGTTGTTTCTAATGTCCTAAGGATACCTAACGTGAGACGACCCACCTACCCTCTTTTATTCTTTTGCATGTGGACATAAAGTTTTCCCAGCTTCGTTCGTTGAAGACACTATCTTTTTCTCATTTTGTGTCCTTGGCCCCCACGTCAAAAACCAGTTGACTGTATATGTGAGAGTTTATTTCTGGGCTCACTGTTCTGTTCCATTGGTTCTGGGCTCACTGTTCTGTTCCATTGGTCTATACATCTGTCTTTATGCTAGTACCAAGCTGTTCTTATTACTGTAGCTTTATAATATATTTTTCACATCAGGAGGTGTGATGGCTCCAGCTTGTTGTTATTGTTGTTGTGGTTGTTCTTTCTTGGAATCGCTCTGGCTATTCACGGTCTTTTGTGGATCCACGTGAATTGTAGGATTGCTTTGTAGAAGCATTTCTGTAGAAAAATAGCATCGGGGTTTTGATGGGGATAACACAGAATCCGCACATTGCTTTGTGTGGTATGGGCATTTGAACAATATTAAGTCTTCCTGTCCGTGAGCATGGGATAATCATTCCACTTACGTATGTTGTCTTTAATTTCTTTCATCAGTGCTTTGTAGTTTTCAGCCGACGAGTCAGTCTATCGCCTCCTTGGTAAAGTGTTTTTCCTAAGTATCTTACTCTTTTTGACGCCATTGTAAATGGGATTGTTTTCTTAACTTCACTTCTGGGGAACTCACTGTTAGTGTGTAGAAATACAGCTGACATTTGCGTGTTGGTCTGATAACTTGCAGCTTTGCTGAATTCATTTATTAGTTCTAACAGGGATTTTTGCACATGCGGAACCCTTGGGGTTTCCTACATATAAGATCACCGCTACCTGCCAGCAAAGATAATTTCGCTTCTTCCTTTCCAGGTTGGATGCCTTCTGTTTCCTCTTACTGTCAAAATGCTCCAGCTAGGCCCTCTGGTACTATGCTGAGTAGGAGTAGTGAGGTTGGGCAACCTTGTCTTACTCCTGATCGTAGAGGAAAAGCTTTCGGTTTTTCACCACTGAGTACGTTAGCTGTGGGCTTGTCATAAAGCTGTGGGCTTTATTACGGTGAGATACATTTCTCCTGTACCTAGTTTGTTGAGAGTTTTTTTATCGTGAAAGAGCGTTGCATTTTGTCAAATACCTTTCCTGCAGCTTTTGGGATGGTCATGTAATTTGTTCTTAAAAGAATCTTGTTCAAATACGTGGCGAAAGGTCACTCTTCTAAACTAACTGGAATGTTTAAGAACTAGTGATATAATTTCAAAATAAGCATTCTTTAAAGAATCTTAGGATTAAACATAAGGGGCGGGGGTGGGAGGTTGGGGGAACCAGGTGGTGGGTAATAGGGAGGGCACGTGTTGCATGGAGCACTGGGTGTTGTGCAAAAACAATGAAGACTGTTACGCTGAAAAAATAAATAAATTAATAAACATATACTAAATAGTAATATTAAAATTGTTTCCAAGCGGAGAGTGTGTTGTTCTAATGCTCTGTGAAGACCATTTATTGGGTGGCATGGAGGTTTCATAAAGTAACAGAAATTATTTCTTCTCAGTGTTATTGCCCAGTGTAACCACTTAGGGTTGGAAATTGACCGTTCTCCTTGACTCCTGTGGTTCCTTATCCTCCCGCTCCAGTTACTGTTGGGCTGTGTGGTACTTAACCTCTGCAATGGTCCTTTCAATTCTTTCTTTGAATTCCCACTGCTGCAGCCCTAGCTGAGGACCTCATCGTCCCTTGCTTCAACTATTAAACTCTCATCTGATCTCTCCATCCTTCCTAGGTCTGAGGGCATTATCTTCCTACGAGGTAGTTCTCCCCTCTTGAAAGCCTGTCAGTCGATTCCCCTTGTAAAAACTCTTAGATACTCAAAGATGCACCATGACATGATGCCCTTTTTAGTTTTATTTGCTACATTCCGTCTTTATGCCCACCCTTCCCGGTAACTGCTTCGTCTAAACTATTACTTCTACGCTCCGTTTATGTCCTTCCCCTGGAAGTGTTTTTAACCTCTCTTTCTTCACCTATTGAAATCTTATTCTTTTGCCAACCAGGTCGGCATTAATCTCCTTTCTCTGCTGTGCAGCCGCAACAAGTTGTGCTTCTGTAACTATCATAAAATTTTTGTATCATTTCTGTTTATGTTTGCTCTTGGCCCTGGGATATGGGAGAGATTGTGTATTCATTTTTAAATTCCTCCACAGCACTCAACACGGTACTTTCTACATGGTACACACTATTTCAGCACTTGCTGAATGAATAGCAAAATATAAACAGTGGGTTGTGTTTTTCGTAAGTTGTAGAGGTCACATCACAGGTCACTGTATTCCCTCTAAGGAAATCATGTTACGTTGACTATTACTGATAATAAACGTGTCATTACCTGAGGTTAGAAAGCTCATTACGGGATTTCAAAATTACAGCGATTGTTGGTGGGGACTCCCGCTCCTTTTCTATTTTGGAGTCTTTTTTGAGCTTGACCTTAGCTGCTTGACATTAACCCATTGTTTTGAGCAAAGCGTACTGTAGTCGTGTCTCCTAAAATAAGAGTATTTTGGGGCATCTGGGTGGCTCAGTCAGTTAAGCGCCCAACCCTTGAGCTCAGCTCGGGTCTCCATCTCAGGGTTGTGAGTTCAAACCCCGTGTTGGAGCCCACTTAAAATAATAATAATTTAATAATGATGATGATGATGATAATTATTGTTATTCACTCGAATCTGATATTTAAAAATTTTTCTTAGTGAATGTTTTTGTCTACCTGTGTGATTTAGAATTTTATTTCAAATAAGATAATGGACATCACTGGAATATTAAAAAATGTAGTCCTTTTGAAATTTAGTTTTGCATGTTTTGAACATAAGAAGAAAAATGGTGGCTTGTAACTGGACTAGGCTTTTTGTTTTAGAGTAAAGAAGACTTAGAGAAGAATCAGGAAAATTTTCTTATTGGTGAACAGAGTGAACTTAGGAAGGAAATGGTCGTGTTGCAAAAACACCTTATGATGGCACATGTAAGTAGTGTAATATTTAAAGGTGAAAACTAAGGATTGATTTAAACGTTGAAGCAGTCTATTTGCTGTTGTATGTATAATCCTTATATAAATACTAAACGAGTATATTCTCTCCTTTCATTTAACAGCAGCAACAAGAGGTGGTAACTGTCCAAAAGTCTCTTCAGTCTCTGTTATTTTGATGACATCTGAAGAAAGGACTTGAACTAAGTAACATGATATTGTGGTTTAACAATTCCAGCTTAGATGATTACCTCTTGTTCTTTGTTGGCTTGTTTAAGTGCAAGCCCCTCTTTCTGTGGACCTAAACAGTTATGGGAGTAGCAACAATCCCAAAGTTATATGCAGGAAACGTTCAGAACTTTGGTAGCAATGGCGACTTTTTCTCCCTAACACTGTCAATTAAATTTCAGCAATAAAGATGATTTGCACTGAAGTATGCTTCAGCGAATCTGTGTCAGTCCCCAAAGATAGAAAGTACCATTCTAGAAGGTTACATTGCTCTTCCTGAGAGAAAAAATAATAATAACGAAAGAATACACCTTTCTGCGTATACTCGTAAAGTTACAGAACCAATTCCAATGAAGATGAGATTTGAAATACAGTCTACTCCACAAAATTACAAAATTTATTAAGGGCAACTTAAGTTTGTGCCCCAGAATAAGTGAAACCGCCAAAAGTCATTAAGACAACTGAATAAGATATGTAAATATCGACTCGTGAGACATGAAGTTGTGACTATGCCATTTCCACACACACAAAAAATTAAAATGTCATTTAATTGATTTCGGTCCACTATTAAGTGACACCTGCCCTTAGCGTGGATTAAAAAGTATCTTATCAACATATCCACGTGCTTAGTTACCTCTGGTTTAACTATTTCGTGCCTATCTTTGGAGGTTAATTACCTAGAAAGTTTGGTTTCGCAAGTCTAATATCCAGTGAGTATGTGGAAGATTGATTGTATGCTCATCTAAAAACATGAACAATTAATTCTCACACCTTGTCTTTTCTGGTGCACTTTTTACATGCATAACTATATGAAATTTTCAATTAGAAATTGAAATTTCCAATTTTCAATTGGAAATGAAATTCGATTTCATAAGCACGAAGTTGTTTGTGAATTGGTTTGGAATAAATCAGTTAAATGTATTCTAAATTACTGAAATTCCTTTCATGAATCATTCAGAACAACAACAACGAAAATACTCCCGTTTGGAGGAGAGGACTGTCTTTCTCCTGTTTTTCTGTGGGTTTAATGTTTTAATTATGGCCACTAGAGCCCACTCTTCTATTTGTTTTATGGTTTTCCTTGTTTTAAAAGTAAGCCCAAACATTCTCATATTCCCTCTCCCTCCCTCCCTCCCTCCCTCCCTCTCTCTCTCTCTTTTCCAAACCAAACTCTCTTTTTCTAACTTCTAACTTACTTCTCTTACGTAGGAAGAAGTGAGTCCTCCACCATGAGTGAATATTTGTCATCAAGGGACAGTTCACTCCTTAAATACTGCAGTTATTTTTGTGAAGGGTTTTCCCCTTAAGCCAAAACATTAAGTCTTAAGTACGACTTCAAACTTTTTTTCCCCTCAAACTTTTATTTGAATTCCAGTTAGTTAACATACAGTGTAAGATTAGTTTCAGGTATAGAATTTAGTGACTCAACGCCTCCATACAACCCCCGGTGCTCATCCCCGACAAGAGCCCTCCTTAATGCCCATCACCTATTCAACCCATTTCTCCCCACCCACCTCCCCTCTGGTAACCATCAGTTTGTTCTCTATATAGTTGAAAGTCTTGTTTCTTGGCTTTCCTCTCTTCCCCACCATGTTCATTTGCTTCTTAAATCCCACTTATGAGTGAAATCATACGGTATTTGTCTTTCTTTGACTGACTTATTTCACTTAGCACAATACTCTCTAGCTCCATCCATGCTGTTGCAAATGGAAAGATTTCATTATTTTTTATGGCTGAATAATATTCCTCTGTGTGTGTGTGTGTGTGTGTGTGTGTGTGTGTGTGTGTAAAACTCAACATCCAAAAAACAAATAATCCAATTAAAAATGGGCAGGGGACATGAATAGACATTTTTCTAAGGAAGACATACAGGTGTCCAATAGACACATGAAAAGATTCTCAGCATCACTCATCATCAGGGAAATACAAATCAAAACTACAATGACTGGCGACATCAGTCAGAGTGGCCAAAATTAACAACACAGGAAACAACAGGCATTGGCAAGGATGTGGAGAAAGGGGAGCCCTCCTACACTGTTGGTGGGAATGCAAGCTGGTAGAGCCACTCTGGAAAACAGTATGGAGGGTCCTCAAAAAGTTCAACATAGAACTACCCTGAATCCCAGCAACTGCACTACTAGGTATTCACCCAAAGGATACAAAAATAGTAACTCAAAGGGATACATGAGCCCCGATGTTTATAGCGGCATTATCAGCAATAGCCAAATTATGGAAAGGGCCCAAGGGCCCATCAACTGATGAATGGGTAAAGAAGTTGTGGTGTCTTTCAAACTTTTAAGAAGATCCTCACTTGAAACTAGAGGGTATTATGCTGAGCGAAATAAGTCAATCAGAGAAAGACAATTATCGTATGATCTCTCTGATATGAGGAATTTGAGAGGCAGGGCAGGGGGGCGCGGTTGGGGGGTAGGGAAGGAAAAAATGAAACAAGATGGGATCGGGAGGGAGACAAACCATAAGAGACTCTTAATCTCATGAAACAAACTGAGGGCTGCTGGGGGAGGCGGGTGTGGAGAGGGTGGTTGGGTTATTGACATTGGGGAGGGTATGTGCTATGGTGAGCGCTGTGAAGTGTGAAAGCCTGACGATTCACAGACCTGTACCCCTGGGGCAAGTGATACATTATATGTCAATAGAAAAATAATAATAAAAAAGAAGATCCTCACTTGAGAAATTTTGCCACTGGGCACAGAGGCAAAATAAGTACTCCACTGTGTTCTCTGTGTATTTAATTCAGATATGCATATTTTTTTCCTTTTAAGGAATATGGACTTACTGGCTTTTGTTCAACATGCTTTTCTCTTGCTTAAGACATTTACCATACACACTCCTTCCTCCATTACTTTTCTTATTGTTCCATTACGTAGCCTAGGGGCTGCAGAACCGTCGGATCAAATTAACAGTCAGGTCAGATGGGAGGATTGATATCTCACCGAATGGCTCTTACTCATAGTGTTACCTGACATCTGTTAATAAGAAATAAAAAGGGGCGCCTGGGTGGCTCAGTGGGTTAAAGCCTCTGCCTTCAGCTCAGGTCATGATCCCAGGGTCCTGGGATCAAGCCCCACATCAGGCTCTCTGCTCAGCAGCGAGCCTGCTTCCTCCTCTCTCTCCCTGCCTGCCTCTCTGACTAGTTGCGATCTCTGTCTATCAAATAAATAAATAAAATCTTTAAAAAAGTAAGAAATTAAAAAAAAAACTTTAGCAGGAATTTGCCTACTTCTGTTCACTATCCACAGAAAGATGTGTTATCTACAAACTTATTAAACTGCTGGTCCGAACATAAAATAGTAAACAGAGTCTCCAAAATACCATTTGCTTTTAGTCCTGTGAGCTACCTATAAGGAAGCAGAAAAAATTATTCATTTATTGCTTCAGATTACTATAATTTGATTAAAATCACTGTATGTTTTACTATTTACTTTTAAGTGGTTTCCCTTTTATTTTCAGTACTGAATATTAGTTACAACTTGAATTTGAAGTCAAGACTAGCAACTTCATCTCACATTTGATAGGGGAACACTGATTATCAAACTTCTCAAATTCATGAGAGGGCAGCCTGTTAAAAAGTTTCAATAACTAAATTATCTGTTATCAAAGTTGGAATGATGGTAACAGTAAGGCTAATAAAGCAGTAACTCATATCACAATCTCACAGTTCCCGTGGAACACCGACAAAGCTTAACCGCTGATCGAGTAATGACACCACAGAAGAAACCCGCCCATTGTGTGAGTAGTTTCCAGCCTTGAGTTCCAGGACTAAGGGTTTTATTCACACCATGAGTCATCAGTTCAAATAACTTCTTACCGCCAATTGTGTGAGGCTTTAGCAAAGACACACTCAAATATTAGGGCGGAAAGATGAGGATGTTTTTCAAAAGCGCTAGTTGCTGACTTCTTGTAGCTCGTGATTGCCAGGAGGATCTTTGGTCCTGTGGGGAGTCCAGGTGACAGGACCCTGGCACCCTAAAGGATACAGCAGAAGGTCAGCCTCCAACTGTGACATTGCATCTCTCCCACTGCAGACAGTATGCCAGACCGTCGTAAGCTGGAGCGCGTGGCCTAGAGGAGTGACCAGATCAGAGCTGCGCTTCCCAGACCTCCACAGAGCCTTATGGTGTCACTCAGAGGTCACACAGGGCCACAGAGGTTTGGGCCAACCTTATACACATGCAGTGTATTACACCAGTGACCAGCTAACAGATAACAATGGGATTGATCCTACATATATTTTACTATGTCAAAGGTCATCGGCATGTGGGTTATCCAGTTAATACGTCTTTGTGCGGATATCTAAAGGATGCTTGTCCTGCCAATTCTGGAAGAACACACCATCACTGAATAGGAGTGTAACTCTGCCCTGGCGTCTGCTCACAAACACCGTGTTCTGCAGTCTGACTGCAAATACCTAAGCTGTAAAATTGTACAAGGCAGCCCATAACATTTTTATCCATGTTAATCAGGATTCCCCCAGCACTGCTAATCTAAAACAAATAATGAAATTAATTAAGCATGAAATCTCCTAAATCTAGAATCATCAACCTAAATCTGTGCTTGCTAAAATGGATTTGTTCTTGTCTATGTATAAAATAGTATTAAAAAAAAAAAAAAAACAGGATGGTCCAGGGAGTCGGATAAAGCAGTGATGGAGAAACCTGTAGGCACATAGTAAGTGTTGAATAAATGTTAAACGACGCCCTCGTTCTTCTTCTTAACACGGCGGGCATGTATTAGCCACTTAGCCAGTATTATGGACTGAGGCTGTTGTGGCAGAGTAGTTTGTTCTCTCTGTGAGATTTCTTCCTATGCAAAGCTTGATTTGATGAGAGTGGCCTCTTAAGAACCCACTTTTTTCAAGTACTGAGGTCAACAACCAAGCAGAAAATAAAACATTGTATGAGGGTCAAATATGGGAACCTTCACCTCATAGTAGTTTATTAAAAATGCAGACTATCTACTCTGTTCCACTGGTCTATGTGCCTGTTTTTATGTCAGTACCCCCCACTCTCCGCTTCCCGAAAAAAAAAGGGCAGACTATCAACTTTTCTTTCCTAATACGGAGTTACAAGTTTTACACGTGGACTATTATACTGGATTTATTTATTTTAACATCTAATGCATGAGATAAGTTTTATCCCATAAAAGATAGTTCAACTATTGCATTTAATTTTGTCTTGGGGAAATGAGGTCATCTGCTTGTCTATGGCAAAACATTCAACCCATAGGGGGAAAATGTGCACAGTATATAGGACAACCAAATTATAGAGCGAAGAAAAAAGGTACAGAGAGGGAATCAGCACAAACATAGCCCAGAGATTTTTTTTTCTTGAGAAAATCCAGCAACGCAATATTGTTTTTTTCTGAATATTTCACAGGTTCTTAAATGTAATGTTAAATGCGCATATTTACCATATGACCCCACATTGTTTCTTCTCAAAGTGGAAATATCACAAAGATGGTCAATGAAGCTACCTGAATTTCAGTTACATCTAGGCTAAGGAGGGAGAGTAAACAACAGGTGAGGGTTTATAAATAAAATTCCCGACTATGGAGGATAGCTACTCCTGTATTAAGCACCAAAGGTATAGAAATATCTGAAATATCTATTGGCTTTACATTTTTTTTTACTTTAGTTCCATGATTAACTTATTGTCTGACTGTAGTACTAAGTGAAGAATGCTAGAGAGCAACATAAGCTCACAGCTTTCAGTATGTAGAGGGCCGGGAGGCGGTGGGGGGAGGCGGGGAAGGAGGGAGG